>NC_139516.1:86904146-87606646 GCF_947247035.1 Vipera ursinii | reverse complement strand
GTGGCTCAGTGGGTTAGGACGCTGAGCTTGTCGATCAGAAGGTCGGCAGTTTGGCGGGTCAAAGTGCCGCGTAGCAGAGTGAGCGCCTGTTACTCGTCCCAGCTTCTGCCAACCTAGCAGTTCGAAAGCATGTAAAAATGCAAGTAGAAAAATAGGGACCACTATGGTGGGAAGGTAACAGCGCTCTGTGCGCCTTTGGCGTCTAGTCATGCCGGCCACATGACCACGGAGACATCCTCAGACAAGCGCTGGCTCTTCGGCTTTGAAACGGAGATGAGCACCGGCCCCTAGAGTCGGAAACAACTAGCGCGTATGTGTGGGGGAACCTTTACCTTTACCTTAAAAAGTGTGTTTTCCTAATCCCTTATGCCTAAAATAAATAGAAAACAGTTATTGTTCCAAAAAACATTGCTTGGATATTCAGGACAATATTTTAATATTTATCTGTTTTCAAGATCATTCTCGATTAACAGTGAATGCTGAGTAGACTTCTAGAATATTCTGGAACTGCAAGAACTGTCCAGAAGTTTCTAGAATTTGTCAGAATTTCCTAGAATTTTCTGGAATGCTTTAGAACGGGTGTCAAAGTGCCGGCCCGCACATCATCCAGAAGCCGTGCCCACCTCATTGCCGGCAATGGCAAAACTCCCGATACATTGTGTGATGTCACGTGATGTTGTGAGTTTGACATGTCTGCTTTAGAACTTTATAGCACTTTCTGGGACCATCCAATAGTATCCATAGAAGTATAAAAGTACTGGTACCTTAAACCAACATTTTAGTTTGTCTAATTATTGAAATAATAACGAAATAATGAAATATTTGATTTAGATGGCATCAAGAGGTTGCTTGCATCCAGCAGGTGCATTTTGCTATGTGTGTGGACAATTACCAAGACGAGTGAAACGTACTTTGTGAAAGCATCAGTTAACATGTGCCAGGCCTACAAAACATGGTGATCGAGACAAGCCCTGGGCACCTTATTTCACATGCGAACACTGCAAAATAACTCTTGAAGGTAAGGTGAACAATTGCTGCTCGCTAGTTGGAATTTCAGTGATTTATTACAATTTAAGAGTTGCAATTTTAAAAAATCACTATTTTGCATATTCTAGGAAAATACAGACTACAGTATATATTTTATGCCTTATGGTAATATCTTGCATAATATAAGGTAATGTGTGAAATAGCATTTTTTTAAAAAATTATATAATTCTGCTATGTTTACAGGCTGGTACAGGGGAGAAAAGAGAGTCATGAAGTTTGCTATCCCAAGAATTTGGCAGGAACTGACTGACCACTCAAGCAACTGCTACTTCTGTATGGTGGACCCTCCCAAACATTGAACTGTATTCAGACAATCCTTCATCTATCGCCCAGTACCACACTGCCCTGAACTCCCTTTTCTTACCCCTCCGGAGAGGGATCAGCTATCTTTAGCAGTGAGAATCAAGTCAGACAGTGAGGAAGATAGTGCAGATACAGATTACAATTTCACAGATGCCGCTAAGGAAAGAAAGCCATACTTCCCCAATTAGAAAGATTTCGTTACTAAGTCCCAAGCTGAGCTTCTGATATCCAGGCTCAAGGAGTGGAACTTGTTTTTCTTTTTTTTTTTGACAAAAGATGACCAAAATTAATTCAAGATAAATTAATAATTAGGGTAATGAAGTACAACATGACCCATTATCAAAATTAAGTTTAAAATATCTCTAAAATATACAGCTACTTTCACATTACTGGAATTATTAAATGATCAAATACTAGAATATTTAAATTTTAAGTCAGTGGAGACTAACCATTTTAAGTCATTGAAGTGTAATAAGCCATAAATGAATAAATATAATACAAGTATCAGTTATTGTAACTTAATCTTGTAAAATGACAGTTGCTTTCCAATTCTCTCCTGAGACACTAAAGAGGAAACAAAGCTACTCTTGACAAATAGCAGTGATGATTGAGCAGAATTTGGCCACTGCCTCGAAGTCATTTCAGATGTGTCTTTCAAAAAGGAAAGGGAGAGGGGAAGATAAGATTGGTAACTGCTTTGCTATTGGTTATAAACAGTTTTTATGAAAATTTGAATAAAAGGAGCAACTAAGAAGGGTGTGTTACTGATCTATTTTCCTGCAAAGGATATGGAGATAGATGATGTACCATTGAGTCTCCCTCATCAAAGAGTTGAAAGTAATGCACTGAATCTCACTAATGTAAAGATTCTTTTGTGTGTTAGCTGTAAAACAGTAAGGCATTTAATCATAGTGAATTGCCTCCCTAGCATGCCTGAATAATAGTTTTTTGTATTAAAGCTTAGGTCCTTTTGTACGTCTGGATCAAAAATTGTTTTTTTTTTCCATAGCTAAATGAAACCTGATATTTCATGGAAAGTCTGCAGAGTCTTAAACTTCAATTAGCCAAGAGGAAGCCAACTTACTTTGCTGGGTCATAGCAGCAGCAAGACATTCATTGAAAATGAATTTGAGCCATTATTTTAGACAACATAGTAATTGCACTCTAATAAGGTTTGGCTTAATTCAACTCTTCACACTGTAAAGTTGTGGGCACACAAAATATAGGCTCGTGGTGAACCTATGGCACGCGTGCCACAGGTGGCACGCAGAGCCCTCTCTGGGCATGTGCACCGTCACCCCAATCCTAGGCCTTCAGCTGTGTTTTATAAAACCTTTTCGTTTTAGGCCTTTGCCGCCGTGTGCAAAAAAAAAAGTTCAATCAATTTCAACTCTGCAGGGGGAAAAAAAGATCGCAAAATTGGAATTGATTGATTGAACTTTTTAGTCCCACCCAGTCTGCCGTTACCACCACAGCCACGCACACCCAATGGGCCACACCTACCCAGCACCTGATGATACATAAGTGGGTTTGGGGTTGCAGTTTGGGCACTTGGTCTCTAAAAGGTTCACCATCACTGGTATAGGCCATAGAAAGTTGACTGGATTCACATTATGATAATTGCTGATGTATGTACCATAAGGTAAAGGTAAAGGTTCCCCCGCACATGCATGCTAGTCATTTCCAACTCTAGGGGCCGGTGCTCATGTCCATTTCAAAGCCGAAGAGCCAGCGTTTGTCCGAGGACGTCTCCGTGGTCATGTGGCCGGCATAACTAGATGCCAAAGGTGCACGGAATGCTGTTACCTTCCCACCGTAGTGGTCCCTTTTTTTCTACTTGTATTTTTATGTGCTTTCGAACTGCTAGGTTGGCAGAAGCTGGGACGAGTAACAGGTGCTCACTCTGTTATGCGGCACTCGGGATTTGACCCGCCAAATTGCCGAACATTTGATTGACAAGCTCAGCATCCTAACCCACTGAGCCACCGCGTCCTTATGTACCATAGAACAGGGCTTTTCAACCAGTGGTACGGGTACCACCTGTGGTGCATTGGCGACCATCCTAGAAAAGTAGCGGGGGAGGGGAATGAGCTGAACTGGTGGCAGCACCGCACAAGCCTGACCAAGTTGGGGCGCAGTTGGGCTTGCTGCTGGTGTACATTTCGCCTAGTCGCACAGCAGCAGCCCTGCCCGAGCTGCTCGATATCCTCTCGGGTTTGGTGGTTGAGTTTCCCAAACTTATAGTTTTGGGAGACTTCAATCTACCATCCCTGGGAGGTTCATCTGAGCTAGCTCGGGAGTTCATGGCTTCCATGACGGCCATGGACCTGACGCAAGTAATTTCAGAACCAACTCATGAGGGAGGCCACACCCTTGACCTGATTTTTTTATCTAGACGGTGGTTGGATGGGGGCTCTCCATTTATTATGCCCCTGTCATGGACCGATCATCATCTCCTGCTTCTGTTTTGCCACCCCCCGCCGTGGGGACACGGAACCAATTAGATGGTACCGCCCCAGACGCTTAATGGATCCTGATAGATTCCAAGCGGCGCTGGGGTCCCCACCTGCCTCCATTGCTCACAGCTCGGCGGATGCCTTAGTGGAAGCCTGGGAAAGGGCAGCCACTGAGGCACTTGACCGGGTTGTACCCTTGCGGCCCCTGACCCGGCGCAGATCCCAGCGAGCTCCATGGTTCTCCGCGGAGCTCTGGGAGATGAAGCGTCGGAAACGGGGCCTAGAGAGCTGTTGGAGGTCTAGCCGATCCTAACCCGACCGGTTGCGGTTAAGAACCTATATTAGGTCTTATCTCGCAGCGATGAGGGTGGCGAGGTGTAATTACTTCTCCACCCTCATCGCGTCCGCAGATAATCACCCGGCCGCCCTGTTTAGGGTGACTCGCTCACTTCTTAATCAGGAGGTGAGGGAGGACCCCTTGCAGGGTCGTGCCGAGGAATTTAGTCAACATCTGTCGGATAAAATCGCTCGGATTCGGACCGGTTTGGACTCCAACTGGGCGGAGTCGGGCGATCAGGACACGGGCAGTCTTGTCAACGTTACCTGGGAAGAGTTTGACTCTGTGACCCCTGATGAAGTGGACAGGATTATGGGGAGGCTGAGCTCCTCCACATGTTTGTTGGACCCGTGCCCTTCCTGGCTGGTTTATGCAGCTAGGGAGAGGACACGAGGCTGGCTCCAGGCGGTTATATCTGCTTCCTTGAGTGAGGGCTATTTCCCCACCGTCTTGAAGGAGGCGGTGGTGAGACCTCTCCTCAAGAAGCCTGCCTTGGACCCAGCTGTTTTGAACAACTTTCGTCCAGTCTCCAACCTTCGCTTTCTTGCGAAGGTTGTTGAGAGTGTGGTGGCGCATCAGCTCCCTCTGGTCCTGGATGAAGCGGATTATCTGGACCCCTACCAATCGGGTTTCAGGCCCGGGTACAGCACGGAGACGGCATTGGTCGCTCTGGTGAATGATCTCTGGAGGGCTCGGGACAGGGGATATTCCTCTGTCCTAGTCCTATTAGACCTCTCGGCGGCTTTCGATACCATCGACCATGGTATCTTGCTGCGGCGTCTCAGGGGATTGGGAGTGGGAGGCACAGTTCTTCAGTGGTTCTCCTCCTATCTCCTGGGACGCTCGCAGTCGGTGTTGGCAGGGGGGCAGAGATCGGCCCCTAGGTCTCTCGTTTGTGGAGTTCCTCAGGGGTCGGTTCTCTCGCCTCTCCTGTTCAACATCTATATGAAACCGCTGGGTGAGATCATTCGTGGTTTTGGAGTTGGGTATCATCAATATGCCGATGATACCCAACTTTTCTTTTCGACCCCAAACCACCCCAGTGATGCCCTCGCTGTGATGTCCCGTTGCCTGGAGGCGGTTCGGGTCTGGATGGGGAGGAACAGACTTCAACTCAACCCTGACAAGACTGAGTGGCTGTGCATTCCGGCATCCCGGGACATTCAAAATGTTCCATCTCTTTCTATGGGGGGTGAGTTCTTACCCCCCGTGGATAGGGCTCGCAACTTGGGAGTCCTCCTAGATTCACGGCTTACCCTGGAAGATCATATAGTGGCCGTGACTAGGGGGGCTTTCGCCCAGGTTCGCCTGGTGCGCCAGTTGCGGCCCTATCTGGACTGGGATGCCCTGTGCACGGTCACTCATGCGCTCGTGACCTCTCGCCTTGACTACTGTAATGCTCTCTACATGGGGCTTCCCTTGAAGACCACTCGGAGGCTCCAACTGGTACAGAATGCGGCCGCGAGAGTTGTCTTGGGAGTTTCCCGGTACTCCCATGTTACACCTTTGCTCCGCGAGCTGCATTGGTTACCAGTTGTCTTCCGGGTGAGGTTCAAGGTCTTGGTTATGATCTTTAAGTCCTTACATGGCATGGGTCCGGGTTACCTCGGGGACCACCTGCTGCCAGCGTCAACTCCCCTCCGCCCTGTGCGTTCCCACAGAGAGGGCCTCCTCAGGGTGCCTCCAGTCAGGGAATGCCAACTGGCGGCCCCCAGGGGGAGAGCCTTCTCTGTGGGCGCTCCGGCATTATGGAACCAACTGCCGGTGGAGCTCCGGATGGCATCAGACCTCCGAACTTTCCGTCGTGGCCTGAAGACCCATTTATTTGAATTAGCTGGTCTGGCCTGACGGGGGATTTGGGTTTTAAATTGTTGTTTTAGAATTGTATTATTGTTTTTAACTGGGCATTGATTTAATCTTTTTTAACTTTTGTATTGTATTGTATTGCTATTTATATATGCCCTGTGAACCGCCCTGAGTCCCTAGGGAGAAGGGCGGTATACAAATTAAATAAAACAAAACAAACAAACAAAACAAGAGATGGCTGGAGCTGCAGGGCTGTCAGGGCTCAGCAGAAGCGCCAGGATCAGCGCCAGGCTCCAGCTGGAGCTCGACGCTGATCCTGGCGCTTCTGAGCCCAGAAGAAGCACCAATCAGCTGGAATGTTGCAGCATCTCCAGGATCTTGTGATTTACATTCAGATGCTTGGCAACTGATTCATATTCATGATGGTCAAAGTGTCCCAGGCTCATGTGAAGTGACCAAATCTGCTGCAACCATCCAGCAGATGGGGGGGGGGGGAATAAAAACCAAACACCCACCCCACCTCACCCCCACTGCCAATCCTCAACAGAAATGCTCACAACAATGAAAACATCAGACAGGAGGAAAAGCACTGCTGGGCAGGCAGGCAGGTGTCTTGCTTGGCTGTGGCTTGCGGGGCACTTTTTTCAGTGCCATTGTAACTTTGAACAGTCACTAAGCGAACTGTTGTAAGTTGAGGACTACCTGTACTTCATCACTTTTTTCCTTTTTTTTTTTGGTCAAGTTTTTGACACTGTGCTAGGTGACTGGTGGTACTCGGATGTTGCCATATCCCAAAAGTGGTTCAATGGGTGAAAAGGTTGAAAAGCCCTGCCATAGAGCAAATAGCTTACTATCTTAAGTTAGAAGATTTTGGTAGTGGCCACTATTACAAGTAGAAAATCAAAGGAAGGCACTTTTCACAAACTGACTTGCATGGGTGGAGCTTTAATGTGATTGGCCAAGGATTTTGAGATTTGAACAGACAGTGCTTGATTCAGTCCTGAGAGAAATTAAGAGAATTTGGGTGTCTTTGTTGACTGGTATTCCAATCTCTGGCCTTAGTACAAATGATTAAGGAAGACAGAGTGTTTGCATACATCTGACAGTATAAAAGCATGCTGAGGGAAAAATTTGAAAAGATCCCTATGAACTATTTTCTTCACAAGTGTAGTTATAGAACCTGCTCCAAAGTCCATAAGCATGTTTTGGTTTTTTTTTTATGGGAACCAGACTATACTGGTGTTTGGCAACCAGGCTATTTATGGCATTTTGCAGCATCCTGTGGTCACACGACTATGTTTTACAACAGTTTTGCAGAAAACTGACATTTACTTCCAGTTTTCAGCAAAACCAGCCCATAGCGAACCATTGGTTGATTTAGCAACCACATTTCCTTAATCACAGCTGCAAAAAAGGTAAGATCAAGTTGGTCGTGTGGGTAACCAATTTATGACTGTTGTGAGATATGATGAGCCAGCTCCATTATGATCCTAACTCATTCTGTAACTGAATATATATTTTACATTTGATTGGTGATTTGCCATGAAGTCATTATTGACTCTTGCAACCATGTAAATTTTCTCCATGATAATCTGTCCCTAACTTGATACTTCAGCTTGATTGTTCCACCTTTCCTATTATTTTTGAGACATCTCCAGAGAGGTCGGTCTTGAAGTAAGCTAATTTGAGTCTAATCATTTGTGTCTTGAGAACTCTGAGTGGATATGTTTGATGTTCCGTTTGTTTTTTTCTTGGCTTCCCAAGCTAAATCTTCAGGCAACAGTTACGATTCCATATTCCTTTAGGTTAGTGGATGCTAGCCTTGCTGGGAACTGGTGGAACTTTGAATTTATAGTAGGCAATGCCCCCATTATGACAAGTAATAAGGCTGCCACAAAGAAGAGGGAGTCAAGCTATTCTCCAAAGCACCTGAAAGCAGGACAAGAAGCAATGGATGGAAACGACTAGGAGAGAAGCAACCTAGAACTAAGGAGAAACTTCCTGACAGTTAGAACAATTAACCAGTGGAACAACCTGCCTCCAGAGGTGGTGAATGCTCCAACACTGGAGGTTTTTAAGAAGAGACTGAACAGCCATTTGCCTGAAATGGTATAGGGTTTCCTGCCTGAGCAGGGGGTTGGACTAGATGACCTCCAAGGTCCCTTCCAAATTATTATTATTATTATTATTATTATTGTTATTGTTATTGACTGCTACCATTCAAAAATGAATCCAAAAACTTGTTCAGTAAGGAACGCTTTAATTGTTAGCCTAAACCTACACATCTCAAGATTTGATATTGATGTACATGACAGAATAATTAAATAATTGGCTATTATTTAGTCTTGTTGCTCTTCTCCATTCATATTGACATAATGCCTCATGTTAATTAGAAACCATACCTATATTCATATTTTGAAACTGCTGTCAGTTGTATGCTTGCATATTCATTTCTAGGACTGATTTCAGATACAATAATAGAGTTTTTATAAATATATGAATTAGCACATAATTATGTGAACCCAAGCAGGGCAATGCCATTTGTTACTAGTGACTTGTTTTGATCAGTTTTTAAATAATGGCTTGACTGTGTTGTAGATTGATTGTAGAATTTACAGACTGATCTAATAAGGCAGTGATTGAATATTGAGGACATCCGAAATTGGCTGCTGTGAGATGGCATCAGACTTTTACATTTGATGGGCATGTATTTAATTATCGGTTACACTACCTTACTACCAATATGGCGAGACTGATATTTCTTGGTACCAGGTACTTATACACAAAAAAGTAAGACAGCCTAATGATGGAGTTACTTCTTACACAAGGGCTATATCAATGTTGGTATGGAATGCCAAAAAAATAGGGAAGTTGCTCCTATAGAAATGTAAGAATTTTTTACATTTACATTTCTCTTATCTTTGTTAATGTACAAGGTGGTGAACAAACCCAATACTCCTCCCTCTTCCCGCACATCAGTAACCCCGAGATGAGTTGGACTGAGAGCGACTGGCCCAAAGTCACCCAGGCTTTCATGGTCTCCAGATTTCTAGTCTGGTGTCTTAACCAATTATAATTATTTGGAGACAGAAGACAAACAACTTAAACAGTTTATTGATACAAAGTGTACATTATTCTTTAAGGCCATTGTCCTCCCACAGCTCATTAGGCATTAATATTTGTAATTTGTACTTAACTAAGATATTTTTTCTTGCAGTTTGAGAAACTTATTTTTTTGTTTTCAGATAACATTAAACCCCCCCACTAATCATGGATTTAATTAATCCATAAGAAAAACTGACTTACACATCCTTCAAAATTGCATAGCATTTTTCTACTCTGTTATATATAATTGAAACTTTATCTGCCATTAGAATAATTTTACAGTTCCTTGCCATTTTAAACATTTTATTTCTTTTTAAACAGTACCGTTCGAATAATAAATTACTCATACCACTTAACCATTGCTAGTGGAGCTATTGTTATAAGAGTATCTCATTTGTAAATTTGTTCATTTAGTTTAGACAGCAATTGTGCCGCATTTTTATCATTTCTATATTAGAAAAAATATATGCTAGCAGAATGGTACAATATCCTCTCACTCTTTTAGTTGACCTTTGACCTCAAAATCTACTTTTGGGGAACTTTTGAAGTTCCAAAGGCTTTTAAAGATGCAGTTCGGGCTATGGATAAGGAAAGTGAATCCACCTTCTTCCATTCCAAATTGCTTCCATTGACAGAAATATAGTGTGGAATTGTCATCTACCCATCCATCCACCCACCACCCACACATACACACAATTATCAGTTAAACTCTGAGGGACCCTATGTAGTTCTTACAAGTATCTATACATGTACAAACCTTTATCTTACTACACACCAGGCACCTTGCTTCATCTTTAATTTTTTTAGATTTAAAATACTGGAATCATTTTGCAAAGGAGTAAGCCTTTCTCCCATGATAAGTCTTTCTTCCATTATCATAACAAAACAATCATGACATATTGTGAATGAATAATCCCAAATATAACTAATGCAAAAGAGTTACGAACCTCTACTTTAATTCCTCTTCATTCATAAACAACCCCTCTAGTGTAACTTAAGTTCCAGAAAAAATATAAAATTCCTAGTCTAATTGCACAATTATGTTTTCTATGAGTTTTAAGTTTCAGAAGAACCATAGATGCATATGGGTCAGAGGGAGACGCAGGGTAGATGTTATTTTATTGTGATATAATTTATAAGCATTTAGGACAGACTGGTCTACAATGTGTTAAAAATAAAAAGAGTTCCACCTACAATGCAGCTCAGTTGTTCCAGACATCTGCATGGAGGATGACAAGGTGCCAGTATGACTTCCATGATTACAATCATAATTTCTCAGCAGCAATTTCCATGAGGATTTCAATGATGTACTACCATTAGTCAAGCAAATGTATAGAAACTGCTTTCGCAGAGCCTATCACTATCACATGTTCTCTGAATATATTTAAATATTTCAACATTCCAAAATAGTCTGGGTATGATCTCTATGGGTGTGACTACAGCCCTTTCAGTTCATAAAGAATTGCCCCACTGCCAATGAAGCTCTTCTGCATCATAAGCAATTACCTGGACCGAAGCTTAGAAGATATTTCACGTTCTATGTTCAATGAAGAGTAGAGAGTGTTCCAGTGGGCTTTATGGCCATTTCTGCTTACAATTCATGCCTAATATTTATTGCACATTAACATTCTTCATTTAATGGTTAATACAATTAGCATGTATTCTAACAATGGGATTTCAAGGCTGGACAGAGCCGCTTCAGTTAAATAAGTTTTCCAGATTTTTTTTTAAAGCTCTATATTATAGTACATAATATACACATTAATATACTACTGTGGCTCCAAAAGGAACTCTTAATACTTTTATAGAGTTATATGGCTACTTTTAAAAATACATTTTAAAAATATTTTCAAATTAAGATATTCAGCAATGAAATGTACGGTCCATAAATTGTAAGAATGTTCTTATTAAGTAAAGAAATTGTTCTCTAAACAAACAGACACATATTCATAATCAGTTATGGCAATGTACAATGTCATTCATCTAATGTAGAACAAGTACCAGGTACTGTAGCTATGCCGCTTCTAATTGGTGAGGGTCTCATTTTAAAAACTGAGAATGGTGCAGCAATATAATTTGTGGCATTCATACATACAAAGCTTCCAAATGAAAATATTAAATTCTTCTTCTTGGAGAATTCACCAACAATTACAATGAGACATTTACATCAGTACATTTTACAACATCAGTTTCAGTGAATTAATTATTTTCTATATAAAATATTATAAATCTACAAACAATGATTCAGTGATACTTCATTGGTTTTGAACAAGAATACTTATCAGAAACATCATCATCAAACCTTCTTCCCAAAACAATTCTTCCTCGAGATATATTATACTTTGATTCCATAAATTTCCAGCCAGCCTGGTGAATTTATTGTTTGCTAGGTTATAAAATCCAAACTCCCAACACACCCAGAGGACATCAGTATGGAAAAAAACTACTGTAGGACAAAACTTTACATCTCTTTGATTTCTAATTTGTTTGTGTGTATGTGTATGTCTGTGTGTGTACAGTATGTAGATCTGCATTCCTATAAAATTAGAAAAGATGAAATAACTTGCAAAAGAGGTATGATTTAACAGATGTTGCCAGGTGCTCTTGCAAGAAGAATGCATAGGACATTTCTGCAGCTGTTGATAATAGTACATCATTCTGATTTAACCTCAGAGTTCAAGTTGGAAGCACTTCTAGTCCCAGGTTCTAGAAGCAACACATTCAAGTTTTGCTCTGGACTTCCCTTCTTTTACAGAAGTTGTTTTACAAATTTAATTATTAAACATCATTCTTCTGACACAGTATAAACTCTTTCAGTGCCTGATAATCCTCCAACAGTATTTAGAAGTCCTTTTTCCACAATATTGGCAAAATACTGTGACATGGAAAAGTCTGTTATGCTTTAATAGGATTTCCTGTTGGCTTTGGATCATAACTATATAAGAAAGTAGCAACTATTACCAGAACAGCTCCAAGAAAAAACACACTAAAGAAAAAAGGAAGAGAATAAATATTTAGAATACATGTTTTGATGTTTTGTACATTCATAAAATGGGTATTGTTCTGTCTATGCCTCTCTCTCTCTCTCTCTCTCTCTCTCTCTCTCTCTCTCTCTCATAGCTTTCTCTCTCTCTCTCATAGCTTTTTCTCTCTCTCATATCTATCTCATTTATACAGCTGCCCATCTTGCATAATGACTCTGGGTGACATACACAATAAAAAATTCAAACTACAACTGGAATGAATTAAAAGGTAACAATAAAATGGTGAAAAAAATACAGAGAGAGAGCATTTAGTCAAGCATCATGTAACCATCTAGGACACTTAGCTCTATTATAAGCTCCCAGGCCAGTCGATAAAACCATGTTTTGAGGTCTTCCAAATTAATTTCTATTCAGCCACACTTACTTAAAAAGCTGCCTTATTCCGAAACAACTGATTTAGCCCAATATTTTGTAGACAAAAGTGGGCAACCCACATATTGTATTTTTCTTTCAAGACATTTTCCAGATAACCATCCTGCCCCCATGTTATACCATCAAAATCTGGCAGCGAAATACAGTTACTAAAGTTTGTGGGTGAAAGTAGAAAGAAACACATGCATATTACTGCTTTCCTTATATACCATTATTTCAATAAATCCACCTCATTGAGCTGAACTGATTTATGTTTGAGTTGACATGTGCAATATTGCTCCACAAAGAATAGTTTCTCCATTATGGTGCAAAATATTTAGTTTACAAACTCACCAAAGCATTTACATTCGGTTTAACTTATATTTCATTTATACTTGTACAAGGCATTTGTGTTTTTAAAGACAAACTTAAAAATACAACTTACCTTGTGGGGACAAAATCTTGAAGCCAGAAGTATGATATTAATGTTGACAATATAATCGATAACGATGTTGCAAATCCTTTTAAAATATTGTCTGCATATTTTATAACAGCTGCTATAACAAGGCCGCCAAGTGCCTGACAAAACATTGAAAATGTAGTAATCACTTTATTAAACTTAATGGTTAAACAAATAAAGCTTGCTATGCATATTTAGCAAAGAAATCCTGAAGGGAAAGTTATTACTTTATTTCTAAGTTACATGCTATACTCTGTCTTTCTAAATGAATCTGGAAAGCCATGATTTTTATAAGTACTATAGTCTTCACTTAATGACCCTAATTGAGTGATCTCCATCACTCAGCAAAGCAGTTGCTAATTGGGAAAATCATGTCACTGCAAATGTGTTCTCCAGCTGGGACAAGACTAACTTTTGTTTGCCTCGTAACACTGCCTCATTCTTTGCTAGTGCCTGATTACTGTCTTGTACACATTGACAGCAATACAATCATGCCATAACCTGGGGCTGGGAGCCATGGGTGCACTATAGGTATACAGTTACTCTCTTAAAATCCTTTTGTCTCCAATCTCTCTGCTCTGAAGCGAGACCCTTTCCAGTTGCCAGCACTATCACTCTGCTCTCAATGTGTAAGAGGGCAAATCTCTCTGCCTTGTGGGATGGGGGATAGATTGCCTACAGAAATCGCTTACTTTTATTTGCCTTCTACACCCCCAGAGTAGAGAGATTGAAGAGAGATTTCAAAAGAATAACAGTTTGCTCTTTTACACATGAAAAGCAATGAAACTGTGCTGGCAGTCTGAAAATACAGACTTAAATGAGTCTTAAATACAATTGTAAATGAGCCCCAAAGTTTATTTTTTTTACCACTGTCATAACTTTGAATGGTTGCTAAATAAATAGTGAGGACTACCTGCAATGTTTAATGTAAAACAATTTCCCAATTTTAATATTATTTGTTGTTGTTAGTTGAGAAGTCATGTCCGACTCATTGCGACCCCATGGACAACATTCTTCCAGGCCTTCCTGTCCTCTACCAATTAATATTTTTTATTAATTTAAATATATAGTTGATTCTGGATGATTTATGCTAAGCAAATCTTACTAAAGTGATACATATTAAAATTAATAGTATTGTATCATGAAATAAAACTAAATTTTGCAAGTTTTAAAGTCTCCATTAGATCTACGATTCTTACTCTCTTCTTTTGGTTAGAAGTTGCTTCCATACTGAGCATTTTATTACTTCCTAATTAACAATAAAAGTGTTAAACTGTCCTTATTCTTAAGTCTTATCCTCTAACTAAATGAGGGAAACTTAAACATTTCCTGTCAATTCAATTTCTGGTTATCAAGAAAGAGAAAGTCATTTTTCAAATAATTGGCATTCATAATTAGTGGTGAGGGACAGGGGACTTACCTTGGAAGTACTTATAATAAAACAATTCATTAAAAATTAATGTGTCTGATTAAGTGGGACAATTTTTTATTCTTTCCACCCCAGTGGAATATTGAAACTTTGTCCTTGGGATAAACTTCCAAAAACTGAACAGAACAAGTTCAATTTTGGTATGGTGGGAGAAACTAGCAAAAAAAAAAAAGACTGGGTTTGAAAATGGAGAAAAATATTTCAGTAAAAATATATATATATCTCAGGTATTTTAGGAGAGGCAGTTGGTCAATTACTCAAAATGCTACGATATTGACAGCTCTATTCTAAGCCCCGCCTCTGGTCACATGACTTAGAGTGGAACATGTGCAGCCTGCTCTATGCTTCCCAATGCATATATACAAACATATTAACACATGGAGACATTTGCGAGGGTAAGACAAAACACAGAATCACACAACAGATTAATTCATTACATTAAAAAAACAGACAGATCCTATGACAAGTGCTGATTAACGGTCTGTAGAGCATTCCAGAAAACAGACTCTGCATGCTCCCTTATTTAAGACCTTCTGTGCCTCATTTTGTGACCTAGGAACTGTTGTTAAGGAGTTGAAAAAAATTCCCCAAGCCATGTCAGTATGTTTTCCCTTGCCTTGTTGAATAGATTGATTTTTTTTAAAGTATTAATTGAACAAATCAAGCATATGTCTCAATGCGTAACTCACAATGGTAATTTCAGTATTGGTATATAACATAAGCCCAATTGATAAAATGTAAGATTGGATGTATTACCTGAAGAACTACAACTATCCAAGTAAGCTTGTTATAACCTTGAAAAAATCCATTCTTTGATACAAGTTCTCCATCATAAATGAATACGCCCATCAATCCAAATATACTACCAAAAAATCCTGAAAGTCAAGACAAATATTGAGCCGTGGTGAGTTGAACAGAAAAGAAATTCCAATTGTTCTTTTATGGTACCCATTAACAATTTGGATTATGTACTCCAATAATTCAGATGCAAGTGGAAACCTCTCCTAGTATATTTAAATATTGCTCACTATTTTATGCAGTTTATCAGAAGATATCAAAGAATGGCAATGACACCCTAACTTTTGATTGTAAAAACTGATGATTTCAATGCAGCACCTCATACATGCTATTTGTTGTGTTACGAGAAGTCAGTTGAAGGCCTCTATTACACATGTGAAAGACCTAAATGGCTTGTATCCAGCATGTGTGAGAAAGAGATATATGCTTAGGTTTTGAATGCTTACTTACTCACTCAGACATGCTGATTATCTGCTGGACTTAGAAGCTGTTTCTTTTAAAAACTATTACAGTTCTAAAACTAGGTTTTCTATTTTACTGCAATACTTTGCATTTTTAAATGGTTATCTTAATTACTTGGGAATCACATTGAGGTACAGCTTATCAGAGCAAAAATGTGCATAAACCACTATTACTTGCAGTTGCATCTGTCAACCACTGTGGGGCAGGAAAGGGCTGCTTATAATTTTTAAATACCGTAAGTACTGTTACAGTAGTAATATTAACCTCCTCATGTTTAAGGTCTACTGGAGAACTCTTTGATTTTGCATCTACATGAAATGAAATTTTATAGAAACCAAGTTAACCCCATCCCAAGTGAGTTAGGCTTTCTTTCGGGAAGTTCTATCAGCCCATCTTATTATTACAGGTAGTCCTCAGGTAATGACCACTTGTCCTGCAACTGTTGAAGCTACAACCAGTCCTTTAAAGGCCAGCCTTCTCAGGATCCCTGCGGTCAAGTGATGGCGATATGGGTACTTGGCAACTGGCTCGCACTTACAATGGTTGCACTGTCACTTTGATTGTGATTTGCAACCTTTGACTCCCCACAAGCAAAATCAATGAGGAATCCAGGTTACAAATCGTTCAGATAATCTCTCCCACCCTTGCACCCTCCTCCAACCCCCTTTAACAATTGTGCTGTACCTTTCCCACCACTCAAACACACCTTCATGCATTCTCTCAAAATCTTGCTGAGCTTGCACTATGCTTAACTGCCACTCGTGCACCTTGCACACTCTCCCCCAGCTGGCAGCAACTGCTTCAAGCCCTGCTGCGCTTGCGCCAGGACTTCCTCACCATCGTGCCCCCCTTCCTGAGCCTTGCTGTGCTGGCACGGCACCTCCCCCACCACCCATGGACCATCCCTGAGCTTCGCTGAGTTCATCCCATGCCTCATCAGTGCGCCCCCTTTTCTATCCAGCAGCAGCCACGTGCCTACCTGTAGCCTGTTTGTCAGCCAGATGGGTCTTGCAATTTCCTGCTGGCTTCCCCACTGACTTTGGTTGTTGGAAGCCAGCAGGAAGTTGTGAGAAGGGGCTTACTTAACGACAACAGGGGACTGCAGGGACTATCTCTAAGCAATGTGGTCATGCGACATCACACTTACTGATGGGAATTCTGATCCCAACTGCTGTAGTAACTTGTGGTCTACCTGTATAATATATCAAAAATATGAGGACTGCCTATATCAGACGTCAAACCCAAGGCCCGGGGGCCAGATCCGGCCCGCAAAGTGGTTTCATGCGGCCCGTGAAGCCATCCTGGAAACAGTGAGGGAACGGCCCCCACTGCCTTGGCCCTGGCCCAGAGACCCTCCTTCTGCCAGAGACCCTCAGATCTGTCCCACTCCTGCCCAGGCCCCCATAGGCACTCTTGATGCGAATGATGTAGAGCTGGCCATGCCCACCCAGTAGGCCATACGCACTCTAGCCATGCCCACCCAGTAGGCCACACCCACCCTGGCCATGCCCACCCGGCCCCCTGAGGGCAACCGCAATGCTGATGCGGCCCTCAATGAAATTGAGTTTGACACCCCTGGCCTATATATTAAAAATGATACAGGTAGCCCTCAACGTATGACCGTTTAATGGTAGTTTAAAGCTACAATGGCCTCATAAAAAGTGACTTACAATCAAGCTCACATCAGTTCAATTCAGGAACTAGGCCACTGGCACATTTGTAGTGATTGCAGTACCTTGCAGTCACGTGACCGTCATTTACAATCTTTTTAGCAGGCTTCTGACAAGCAATGTCAATCGGGGAAGCTACATTTGCTTAATGAATGCATGATTCACTTAAGGAGCACGTGATTCATCTTTCACAGTAAAATAATGATAGCATAATCAGGTTTGGTCACGTGATGGCTCATTTAATGACCACATCACTTAGCAACCAAAATTCGGGCCCCAGTTGTGTTTGTCAGCCCAGGACGAACCTGTACCCTACTTTTCTGTACTTTTAAATTGCATCATTTCTGTTATTACATTTTATCGTTGCTCTTTGGGTTGTGATCCATATTAGAACTCTGAATTATGTATTAAAATACTGAGCACTACATTGTACATTTTAACAGAGGCAATTAGCAAATTTAATAAAGATGAATACAGTTAATTTAGGACTTTCACAGAGAGGGCCTCCTCAGGGTGCCACCGATCAGAGAATGTCGATTGGTGGCCCCCAGGGGGAGATCCTTCTCTGTGGGCGCCCCGGAGCTATGGAATCAGTTACCGGTTGAGCTCCGGATGGCGCCCGATCTTCGCTCCTTTCGTCGCGATCTAAAAACATTCCTATTCAAACAAGCCGGTCTGGCCTGATGGGGGTTTGGGGGTTTTTTTTATTGGGGTTTTAATATTGTATTTACTGTTTTTAGTGGGCATATATTTAATCCTTTTTTAATTTTTGTAATTTTGTATTTTTATTCTTGCCCTGTTCACCGCCCTGAGTCCTTCGGGAGAAGGGCGGTATAGGAATATTATTAAATAAATAAATAAATAAATAAATAAACACACTCAACTGCAATTTTAAATTCACTTTACGACTTACGAGGAGTTATGAGAGCTACTTTTTTTTAATAGGCACTCTTTGGATCATAGTACGTTTTATATAGGCATACAGTATGTAAAATGCAGGTACTTAGTACTTATTTAGGCCTTTTCTCTTTAAAAACAGTAGTCTATGTTCCCATATCCATTTATTGGGAGAAAATATTCATTTGTTCTTTAGTTAAAAATACTGCTATGATTTTTTTAAATCCTAGACTTCTAGACAAACAAAAATGTCTTTGAATTAAAGCATTCTTAAATATACATTTGTTGATATTCATATTTTCATTTTTTTGGTTCTTAAAAAAAAGGGTGCCACTGGGTTCGCAGGGTGAGCAGGTGACAAAACATGCATCATGACCCAAAAACTGACTTACATACTTGCATCAGATGACAGGACACAAGTACGTAAGGGTGGATTACGCATCATGACATCACTACATGCATGTAATTTTGATGTAATCTTGGTTTGTTGCAGATGCCTGTGATAATGGCTATAGAAAGATGGCAACATTTAGTTTAATTGGTTCTTATGTAACACATAATCTACAATTGTGTGAAGGGAGACATATAACACTTTTGCTTTGATAACAGAACCCCCACCATACCAAATATAAAAATATATTTGAAGTTTCAAAAAGGAGTTTGTCATATAGCAAGAACGAGACAACTTTTTTTTAAAAAAAAATTCTTTCTTTGAATCACGGTACTAATTGCACTATAATTTGGATCCTAGCCATTGCCTTTATCATCCAGTCAATATTAGCAGAAATCAAACAGAAACTGACTCAGGTAATGAATATTCAGAACAGGATGTAAGTAATAAGAGTTCCTATTTGCTAAAAGTTAATATCAAACAGAGCACAGCTTTTATAACCATTTCTCTACACTTAGCAGGTTGAAGTACCGTACTCTTAAGTATAGTCTGATGCATATCTGAATCTCTCTTTTGCACGTTTTTAAAGTAAGACTTACCGAGCTGAATATTTCTAATCCATACTGATTGTTTTGTTTCCTTCAAAATTTTTTCAAAATATACTCCAGCAAATCCACTAGAAAAGCAGGCTATAAGTACTGCCCCCAAACCCACAAGCTGTGATCCTGCTGAAAGTTCTTTAGCTGTTGCTGTCTGCAAATCTGATGGCCACTAAAAGAAATAAAATTTATTTAAATTACTGAATAAAATTAACAAGAAAGACGTGAAAAA
Organism: Vipera ursinii; assembly: GCF_947247035.1. Classification (NCBI taxonomy): domain Eukaryota; kingdom Metazoa; phylum Chordata; class Lepidosauria; order Squamata; family Viperidae; genus Vipera; species Vipera ursinii. Next base: position 87,587,259 of record NC_139516.1, on the reverse strand, counting down.
ACGCAGCAGCACACTAATAACATTTCACATAATGGTCTCCTTTAGAACCAGTTCACATACAAATTTCACAGCTTCGGTCAAGTCAGACACATCAGTTGACGGCTATTCATTCAAACATGTGATTAATCTATGCAAGCGACTAGTCACTGCATACTGAAAGAAACTGTACCAAGAAAAGAAATCTGTTGAGTTTTGAATATAAAAACCAAGCTGAAGCAATATTCTTCTTAGGTCAATTCAAAATAATATGCAATAGAATTTTAAGAATTAACAATCTGCTTTTCTAATCTTATTCAACTAGTGATAACAATAAATTTATATTGTAAATTTGTATATTTTATTATTTAGACTTACTAAATAAACATTTAAATGGTAGATCTAAGGTAATGCTAGGTACAGAGGAGGTACCTTCACACCTCAAGTATAGGTGGTGTATAACATTAACAAACAGATTTAACATGTAAAGTCCTATTTTGGGGAATCAAAAAAGAAAGGCACAAGAAGAACAGGATAGGAAAAACTGGCTTGGCAGTAGTATATTTGAAAAATATCTGGGTATTCAAGTTGAACATGAGCCAACAGCATGATGCAACTTCTAAAAAGCAAATTTATTTAGGGGTTTACTAACAGAGAGGGACGCGGTGGCTCAGTGGGTTAGGACGCTGAGCTTGTCGATCAGAAGGTCGGCAGTTTGGCGGGTCGAATCCCGAGTGCCGTGTAACAGAGTGAGCGCCTGTTACTCATCCCAGCTTCTGCCAACCTAGCAGTTCGAAAGCACGTAAAAATGCAAGTAGAAAAATAGGGACCACTACGGTGGGAAGGTAACAGCGTTCTGTGCGCCTTTGGCGTCTAGTCATGCCGGCCACATGACCACGGAGACGTCCTCGGACAAGCGCTGGCTTTTCGGCTTTGAAACGGAGATGAGCACCGGCCCCTAGAGTCGGAAACGACTAGCACGCGTGTGCGGGGGAACCTTTACCTTTACCTTACTAACAGAAGATTGAAAATAACTATCTCATTCTACATTTACAATACTATGTTCAGTTCTGCACATCACAGTCTAAAAACAAGTGAAAAACTAGATTCTCTTCAGGAGAAGTCTTCCAAGATAGTGCAGAGACCAGAAAATTAATATCTATAAGTTTAGTCTGCAAAACAAATACCCCACAGAAGGAAGATAGGATAGTTGTCTTCAGATAATCTAACTTTGTGAAAATATCTCTTTTTCATTATAGCTTGTATGCTAGAGGGGAGCCAAATCCTATTTGAATGCAGTAACCAAGTTTCCGTTACCAAAACAAATTAAGATTTTCCCTACCAACATATTCATAACAGTATTTACCTGTACAAATGCAACACCAGCCATCAGAATCACTAATGAAAGCCACTGATATACACCTAATTTCTTACTGAGCATCGACACGGAAAATAATGCAGTTGTGAGGATTTTCAGCTGATATGTGACCTAAAAAGGTAAAAGAAAAAAATAAAATAGCCCATAATTTGATTCCTGAGTTTTAACAATAAGACACTATCAAAATAAATTACCTGATAAGTGGCTGCATCTAGATTTGATAAAGCAACATAGAGCAGGTTATTCTGTAGAGTGTAAATCCCGGAAGGAATAGCAAGTTTAAGTGTTTCCATTGGTTTGTTAAGAATTTCGTCATGTAACACTCTGTTCAGAGTTCGCAAGCTGCACTCTATGCAAAGAGAAAATGCATTATATATTTTTGGTTAAAAGGAAACCTATCAGTTTTAAACCTTTTGTAGCTAAGCATTTTAATGCTTTTGTGTGGAACATGCAATTTCTAAGCGACTGGGCACTGGCATATTTTAAATGTGTGAAACACCTAGACTCCTCCCTTTTGTGTCACTATTTTTATTTTCTCAAATAATGAACATGGGCGGACACAGCTATACCAAAATCTAGTAAGTGGGCTTGTGTTTCTATGGCTAAGTTCTACCATCACAGTGTAACCTACAGAGCGTACTGGTAGTCCTCAACTTATGACTACAACTGGAACTGGAATTTTGATCATAATTCATTACGGTAGCTAAGTCAAGTCACCATGTGACCAGATCTGATTTTACAACCGTTTTTACTGAAGTCATAAGTTGATTCACTGAGATTGTGAGTTGAGTCATGCAGTTTAAGTGCAAATTCACTTTCCCCAATGGCGTTTGGCAGAAACCGTCAGAATTTGTGATCATGTGACTGCGGGACACTGAAACAGGTTATAAATGCAGGCTGGTTGCCAGATCCCTGAGCTGCAATCATATCATCGCTCTCTCTCTCTCTCTCTCTCTCTCTCTCTGTGTGTGTGTGTGTGTGTGTGTGTAATGCTTAATGTTATTAAGCAAAAGGTTGTTAAGTCGGGGACTACCTATAGTATGAATTCCTAGAAAACAACTGATTACTATATATCATTCAAGGCACTGATGAATCACATTTGAATTTCCCTTTCTGATAATTACTCTCCAACTCCCATGTAACCCTCCTGTAAATATTTACAAGTTTAGGTAGCTTAAGTTTATGTTAGCTATCTAAATCTTTTAAAGAGCAAACTACAATTTCCAAGTCCTCTTTGTATGTTTCTTTAAGAAATATACTTATTTGGCGAATGCATTTGATTTACTCCGGGGAAGGGGTCTTATTAACTCCTTATAATATAATACTGAGATAATACTGAGATACTTACTGCTGTCTTTGTAAACCAACAAAATGCAAGCCGTAATTTTCAAAAGTTCAGCAATGACTACTGCAGTTGAAGACAAATAGCGAGGTCCTTCTTCTTTCAGTGTCCGAGAATAACGCATAGTCAACACCAAACTAGTGGTCTGAAAGACTAATATGCTCAAAGAAAGGTATTTTAAATTGGTAGACATAGCTTGACAATCACCTTCCTGAAGAAGAAAGATAGGAGAGAGAGAGGGAGAGAGAGAATTAATGGTAGAGATTTCTTTGTCACCTGATATATTCCCTGTCGAAAGCAGGGCCAGCATTATAAGATGGGAAGGCTGAAGGGCCACATTTGGAAGGACAATCAGGTAATGTGGCATTCTTACAGTTTTATTAATTAATTTATTTGGTTTACATTAATTTGAATTACACTATTCTTTATATTTTAAAGAAATCAGCTCTGGAATGTCTTGAATGCTGAGTAGGTTTCTTGCTAGATCTGTAGAATCAAGTGCTTTAAGAAACCAACTTTGTATCAATTCTCAAAGCTAAAAAAGAGCTTTGCCTTTTTGAAAACTTAGTCAAAATATGAACATTGCTCCCTCCTGTATCGCTCATAAGAAACATAGTGTCAATAGAGTAGATTGACATTTGGTACAACATGAAAAAACCTTGAGAACAAAATCTGTCATAAGTTGAGATGATGTCACAGACTGAAATCAGTCTGCTGCTGCTATTTTAGAATAAAGAATTCTGCATTCCTTTGTGTGGTTGATATTGTATGTGTGCCCATGTGCTCGCAGTTACTGAGATATTTGGGATGGAATGGTTTGAATTATGCCGTTCCTTATAGATTAATTTATTATTGGGTGCTTCCTCTTTCCCTTAAATTTCAGATCATTGAAACGTGTGCTAGTCTACTACTAGGTGGCAGTTTTTTTAAGGCAGACCCCCATTGCTACATCAAACTTCAGCCTACTTTTCCTCTTTCACAGTCCCAGTTTTTCAGTATTCGCTATCTTGTTGAAAAGTTCCAGAACATTCAAAATCTTCACATTTTTGTGACATTTTTGTTAGCTGTAATAAAAGTATTGTCTGCCTGTGGCTTTTGCATGATTTGGGATTAAGTCACAGAAGAGAATTGAAACATGTTCCATGATAAAGTTAGGATTATATTATATTTATTATTATATTATATTTATTATTATATTATATTATATTATATTATATTATATTATATTATATTATATTATATTATATTATATTATATTATATTATATTTATTATATTATATTATATTATAATCTATTATATATATTGTTTATTTAAGGGTGAGGATAACTTACTAAAACACGACCACGTTGCACTGGGAAAAGATCTTTGTTACTAGTTTCCTTGCAGAATTATTCTTTCTGCAATTTAGCCCTAATACAGCCAACTTTACAGTTATTACTGGTACAAACTTTAATTATTATGGTAATGAAATGATCAAAATACCATACTGCTCCTGAGACTCCCTCACAAATTAGAAAAGCCACGCAGTAAAATGATTTTTTTTAAAGTTGCTTTAAAATACTTCATTTGGAACAATTGACAGAAATTTGAAAATTTACTCAGATTGTTTTCCCATCATTCTGTCAAAATTTCCTCCTTAGAAACCTTTTGAGTTGACAATGTTTGGATTCATGTGTCATGTTAAATGGTAAGGAAGAGGAGGAGAAGGAGGAGGAGGAGGAGGAGGAGAAGGAGGAGGAGGAGGAGGAGAAGAAGAATAGTAGTAGTAGTAGTAGCAGTAGTAGTAGTAGTTTTGGAAGGGACCTTGGAGGTCTTCTAGTCCAACCCCCTGCTCAGGCAGGAAACCCTATACCATTCCAGACAAATGGTTGTCCAGTCTCTTCTTAAAAACTTCCAATGTTAGAGTATTCACAACTTCTGGAGGCAGGTTGTTCCACCGGTTAATTGTTCTAACTGTCAGGAAATTTCTCCTTAGTTCTAGGTTGCTTCTCTCTTTGATTAGTTTTCCTTCCATTGCTTCTTGTCCTGCCTTCAGGTGCTTTGGAGAATAGCTTGACTCCCTCATCTTTGTGGCAACCCCTGAGATATTGGAAGATTGCTACCATATCACCTCTAGTCCTTCTCTTCATTAAACCAGACATACCCATCCTCATCCCCTCATCCTCTTTGTTGCATTTCTCTGCACTCTTTTCTAGAGTCTCAACATCTTTTTTAGATCGTGGTGACCAAAACTGGATGCAGTATTCCAAGCGTGGCCTTACCAAGGCATTGTAAAGTGGTATTAACACTTCACGTGATCTTGATTCTATCCCCCTGTTAATGCAGCCTAGCACTGCGTTGGCTTTTTAACTATGGTGTATGGAACTGTATTGAAGCCTAAACCAAATAAACACACTATCATTAAATATGATGAACATTTGCTTTCTGGGTGTTAATGACTGGTTATCTTTTCTTGAGAGTTCTATGCAATGCCTGAACAAATGCAGATATTGCTGATTTGTGATCTTTAAAGAAAAGTGAGGGGGATAATTCACACCTTTGGGGAGGCTATCTGTACCCTAATCTCCCCTATTCATAAAGATTCTTCTATACAGTATAGAAGGAAGCTCTTGCATATAGTTTTAAGAATCATAGCTTTTAGTTACTGGGGCTTTTTCCAATACGTCTCATTTCTAATATAATTAAAGAGCTGTTGCTTGAGTCTCAGGGGTAGAAGTATCAGTAATTGTTTAAAGAGAATACCAATTCTACCCATATTGTTTGCACCTAAACTTCAGGGCCTCAAAGATACCATTTGATTTTTGCCAGAGCAAAATCCTGCCGCTCCTAAAGGAAAATGAAAGCAGCTTGCTCTGAAGGAGTTAGGGTGCTACTAGTCCTGTCAGTACTACGGTATTTGTTCAGGAAAAGAAATCAAAACCTATAATGCTTACCTAAAATGTCATATCTCCCTCTGACCTGGTTAAGGTAGAAAAGCAAGCAGGAAAAAAACTTCTGGTAACGAAACAGGAAAAAGAGAAAAAAATCCACCCTTTGAAGAAATTATCAGCAAAATCATTTGTGCTCTCTGAACATTTGTTTACTCTAGCTAAATGTATCTGGTGTTTGCTAAATAGCACAGAATCTAAACTAACCGGTTTCACTTCAGGAAAGAAGGAACACATTTTTGAAGGTGGCTCTAGAGGTGCCGAGGGAAACTATTGAAGATTTCAGTTTTTATTTATTTATGCATTTATTAAACAAATTTGTATAACCACCCAACTATCAAGAAGACACATATGTTTGTTTCACCCACCCCTTGTAGCCACTAGGGCAGGGGTAGGCAACCTCGGCTCTTTTATGACTCATGGACTTCAACTCCCAGAATTCCTGAGTCAGCAGAGCTGACTCAGGAATTCTGGGAGTTGAAGTCCATGAGTCATAAAAGAGCCGAGGTTGCCTACCCCTGCAATAGGGTAAATATTTTGGTTTCCAGTTAAGATCAGACTCCAAGCACTAAGATCCAAATGGAAACTCCATATATATATAGCAAAAGGTAGTTAGTCTCACAGGCTCAGAAAAAAATACACATTTGAATAAATAGGAGGGAAAACATGGCAAAAGAGGGTCACGTCCTCTCCTGAATGCCTCCCTAATTCAGACATTTTCCTGAGCTGTGTAAAAGCTGTGGCTTCTTTGAACAATCAACAGGGAGATGCTAATGCAGATTTTAAAACATCATGCCCACGTTGGTTCTATATACTGCATCTCTCTGATACTGGTAGATCACTGTTCAAGTCTAAGCCAGTGATATCCCACACCCTTCCATCTTGTCCCAAATTGCTGCATGACACTGCTGGAAGAAATCTTGAGTCTACTGCATCTAACTCTTAAGGAAATAAGATTCAGCAGGACTGCTGCCTATATTCAATAATGGACTAGCTGTAAGGAAACGAACTAAGCCCACAGTATTGTTGATCAGTCGGAAGTTCTGGGCATTATGGATGGGGCCACATTTCCCCTGAAAGAGAACGTGCATAGTACTTTCAGATCTCTATCTGTTTATGGATTCCCAGGTAGTCATAGAGGCAAGGAAGGCACTTGCTCCATCATGTTAATGCATCCATTCCAAGTCTTCTGGAGCCAATGCGAGTTGCATGGCTACAGGGCAACAGCTATAATTAACTCCATTGCAGGACATATTTTAAAATCCTGTATTCAGGCTAATTGACCAGACTGTGCCCATATTGATAGACCTGAGGGTAGCCAACTTTTTTCTGAAGTACAATTTAAGATGTTGTTCTAACTTTCAAATCCAAAATTGCTGGGGCCTAACTTAATAAGAACCCATCCAAGAAGGACAGCAGGAGACATTCTCTTAAAGATATAAGCACTTTCCAAACACCATTTATTAGGCATACGAGAAAAGGCCCTTCCTTTTGCTTGCCCCAAGCTATGCAATATATTTCCTTAGGAATTTTAATAAGATTTTTTTTTCGTTTTCTGTTTTCAGAAAAGGAAAACCAGACTTTCTTCTTTAGCCAAGGTGTTTTAGTCTCAGAGGGACTAAAGACGTTAGAGTGACTGTTTTATCAGATGTTAATACAGTAATTGTTCTATTTTTCTTGTAGCTTTTCTTATAGTTTTACTGAGGCAGAAAGATAATAAATAAGCCTAAACGAAAGCCAAGTTCTTTTAAAACAATTCACAAAAGAAACTTTTACTCTATAAAAAGCTCTTACTTGTCCTGAATTAAGAGTCAAACAATTCAATTTTAAATGTGTTTGACAAAAGAAATGTCGAACAGATGGAAATCTCAATGTCATTTCAAAAAAATAGATCTAATTGTAGTTGTAACATTCTGAAAATCTGTATTTGTATTGGGCAAATGGAGACCTATACCAGAAATTGTTATCAGTTGAGGGAAGGATAGAACTATATAGCTTTTCATTGTATCTGGGACTAAAATCATACAGTTTTTGTACTCGGGAATAATTAGAATCTACTCTCATCTTATATACTGAGGGAAGAATAGATGAGAGGATTTCCATTTCTTTACTTTCTTTACTCTGTTTTACACAATTTCTGAGTATGTGAAAACTTGCATAAACCCAGCCTAGATTAAAAATCATCTGAAAAATAAGTGCTTGGTAGAATTATGAGGTAAACTGTTCATCTGAATAAAACTAAACAAAAAAGGAATAGCAACCATTTTACTGGAAATTTGTTTGTATGTGCATATTTTAAATTAACAAAGGATACTAAAGTACTAAAGTACTGAAAGGATATCAAGATTATTTTTAGGATTAAGAACATAGGAAGATACAGGAATTATAAAAATGATCTTCTAAGACATTGTGAATTTGAGGCATAAGTCAAGCAGAATATGGTTTGGGAACTTTGCCACTATCTCTATTGAGGTTTTTTTTTATAAAAATATTCACTATCTCATGCTATTTTTCCTATCTGACTTTACCACATGGGCTATCAACTCTATACTAATGAACACAAGACAAAAATCTGTAAAATTGATTGAATATCCAGTGCTAAGATTTCTAACACACCTACTTCCTCTTCAAATACACATTTAAAACAGATATTTCTAAAAGCAACATATAACACAATACTGAGATCTACTAGTCAATGAAAAAGGCAAAAAAGTGCCTGAAAAATGTCAAACTCTTTTGGCATACTAAACAGCACATCTCAGGATCCCAACCATTTTACATTTTACCAATATTCAGTGTAACTATCAAAATTTTCTTAATAAAGTTTTCCTAATAAATAATACAGACTACTACAAAATTTTAAAATGCATACAGATATACTAACTTCAAGAACAAACTTCTCTTTCTGAATTTCCATGATTTCCAAACAGATATGAGAACAGTATTCAGTCTTGTGGTTAAGGTTTATAAAGTATATCAACTGGTATCTGTTGCTGTACAAGTTCAAAACAAAATGAAAACCTCATTTGTACAGTCACAACTTGCCAGACCCATTTTTTCATGCCGATATTCTTCTTCAGTAAACATCAAACTTGAAGCTTCTGAAACATGTTCATTTTTCAGTATAAGCAGTAGTTCCAAAGTTAAATAGGTCCAAATGACAACTTTCACACAGCTCATATAAAGTAAAAAGAAAAATGCTTTCAGTGCAGTGTAGCCTCTAGTATAGTAGTAAAGCCAAATGACGTGTCAGCACTTATGCAACAATAATCTACATTTTCTACAGGAACAATAAATCACCCATTATGCTACCTCATACAATGATAACAGGTTTTGATTGTTTCCTCTAGCTAAGCAACCTAATATTGATGAACTTCAGCACAAGATCTCATTTCACAAAGCACTTAATATTAAATATTAAACACAGAACCATGTCATTTCAGTAGCCTTATTGGAGTCTTGGTGTTCTAGCATAAAAGACTGTTGCTCTAATAAATGTTGTTAGTTGCGAAGTCGTGTCTGACCCATCACGACCCTATGGACAATGTTCCTCCAGGCCTTCCTGTCCTCTACCATCTTCCGGAGTCCATTTAGGCTCACGCCCACTGCTTCAGTGACTAATAAATACTTTGCAACAAATATAATACTCAACATTGTTTCAGAAACATATTAAACATATTTTGCTTTGAACACCCCATGTATCAGACTCCAAAAAAACATGCAGAGAAACTTCTAAGCACTTTTCTTTATTGTTCCCTCACCTACAGACAGAATCTTGCCAGACTAAAGCAGACTACTTGCATCATTAAAGATATACACTAAGAACTTCTAAGGAGAAGCTCTCTTGACCCTTTTCATCCCAACCAAACTACCTAAGCTGTGCTCTCTCTTGCTCCTCTGGAGTGCAGCCCTTCCCTCCTGGGAACTTAAATTATATTCCACCACACTATGGTAGGAAGAGCAGTATAGGAATAAAAATAATCCTGTTAAGAAAAAATGAAGTATGGTGACACCTTAACCTGATTATACTGTATATGTATATGAATGTGTTATAAATATTTTGAAGGATTTACCAACAGTTAGTATAAATTGTAAATAACCACCCCCAAATTTCACATTGTTGGGATGATGACTATATGCTGCTGCTTCCTTGATATCATGCTTGTCCCAAAGATGGCACATGGGTTACAACATAGTACGTCTGTGAGCATCAGAAGACTAACTGTTGTAGCACATAATTCCCAGAATCATAATTTATTTCAGAAATAGTCACACCCCCAAAATGGTGTAGAGCAGAGGTCCCCAAGCCCCGGTCCATGGACTGGCACCAGGCCATGGCATGCCAGAAACTGGGCCATGGAAACAAGCGAAGCCCCATCCATGGGATGCAGGCAGGACACGAAACCACGCCCCCTCTGGTCCGTGGAAAAACCTTTCCCCATAGAACCAGTCCCTGGTGTCTAAAAGGTTGGGGGTCTCTGGTGTAGAGTGTCATACTGGGATTGTGTTTCAATGTTCCTTTAGTTCTGCTTACTCAAATCCCTGTTGTAATACTCTAAATGACATTCTTTACTTCAAGAGCTTGCTAGAAAAATATAATGCAAATGTTACTAAAAGTGTATGGAAGCAGGCTATGAAATATAATATAAATATAATTACTGGATTCTTCTAGCTCTTTCGCAGATTACAACTGACAAATTAAATTTGAGATTTTTCTTAAAACACTCCCATAATTGCATAAGAGGTCCAACTCTGCCCATTTCCAACAACTTGGATTTTATTAAAACAGAATGATCCTACTGTCCTTTGAAGTCAGTGGAGATCTGCTTCTTCCTGTTTGACAAGAACCAAAAAGCCTCTATAATAATGCCCAACGTGTTATAAAATTCTTGCCTTTGGAATTCTCCTTTGGTATATTTCTTTGCTACTTCCTGGTGAGTACATTCCTGGGTTTATGTAAGTTCAGAAGCAAAACAGAATTAGATCTAGTGAATACTATCAGGGATTACCAGGCCTACACACCATGGATAGTCCTCAACCTACTACCATAATTGGGACGAAAATTTCACATGTTACATGCGACGTCACATGGCTGCACTGCTTAGCATCAGCAATCGCAGCACTGCCCATTGCCATCATTAAGTGAATTCCATGGTTGTTAGCTGAGGACTCAGCCCAATCCAACCTATTCTGGGTTTGATCCCTCTTAAGTCTGGGTTTCGGTAAGATAAGGCATTGCCTCCAAGTCCCCTCTTGCCTATTTCCCACCATTTCTGCCTTTTTGGCTGGCTTGCACCCTCTCTTGCGAGTCAGCAAGCAACTGCACAGCTCTGGGGCTGATAGTTACACTGTGTCTCAGGGATTTCTTGGTGCACCATGGTTCTGGGGCTGCAAAAAACCTGAGCCTCAGCACAGTATGAAGCCACAGCTGCCACAGCCCAGTTTGTCAGGATGGACCACAGGGACTTCTCAGCATTCTGAAACTCTGGGCCTGCAAGAACCCAAGTCACAAGCCCAGGCCAGCTGGGTCCAGCCCAAACACACAGCTGCAACCCCAGCCTGATGAAGCATGCCCAGCCTGGCATGAGGCCATCTTCCCTAGGTTTCAAGAGGAAACCTCCACGTGCAACCTGGGGAAGAAAACATCATAAAGCAGGCAGCTGCCTCAGAAGTGCCATCTGTGGCAAAAAGGTCGTAAAATGGGGCGCAACTCACTTAGCTGTCTTGCTTAGCAACAAAAATGTTGGGCTCAATTGTGGTCATAAGTTGAGGACTACCTGTATTGTCAGCTGCCTTGGGCAATTTACAAACACAGATGGATGAAAAAATAAGCTCACCTTTCCTGTTCTGCTTGTTTCCAAATCACTTTAGTTTACTCCATTATATTGATTTTTCTATGATACAACATTTAATAGTCTAAGATTAGTAATATCTTAAGCAGGGGTCTTCAAACCTGGCCCTTTTATGACTTGTGGACTTCCAAATCCCAGAATTCCTCACCCAGCATGCTTGCCTGAGGAATTCTGGGAGTGAAGTCCACAAGTCATAAAAGGGCCAAGTTTGAAGACCCCTGATCGAAAGAAATTATTTAAATAAGCACATATACAAACTTACAATGCAAAGATAGAACATAATTCCAGAGAGATAGATCCTATCTTTTCTATTCAGAAGCTCTCTTCCGTTCTTTTGTCCTAGCTTTTGTGGCAAAGAAAAGATAGAAAAGTGCCAAAATATTAGAGATTTGCAAATGGGAGCTGACAGCATCTCAAACTCACTTATCTAAATCAGATGTGGTGCAATTTGATTCACAGTTGTTAAAGATACAGGAAAAGTTGATATGGTTTTCAAGTATAGAAAACAGCAGATATACAGTTCCTAGTTCAACTTTTGATAATGCACCTTAATTCCAGGATATTAACCTAATGAATCACCTTCTGTTTATTCTGTCTATCTGCTAACGTTGTTCTTTGTTATTATTTTACTTTAAAAAAAAGAACTTCTTTGCATTAAAAAAAATCAAGTTACACTACTGAAAAACTTTCTTTCAATAATGATTCAACAAAGAACAGTGATATCTGAGTAGTATTTTATCTTTTAAAATATTTGTACAAAAGACTGAAACATTCCAATGAGGGCAACTTTGCCAGTTAACCAGGTTCACCATAAAGAATAGTGATACTGTTCAAAGATTTCCCAGCTGAGGCATGTAAATTGTCATTAAATAATTTTCATAGTCTTTTCCAATTGAAAGGATAGCGAAAAGGACAATATTAATATTTTGCACTTATGACTCCAGATTCCTTAAATACACTATATAAAATATTCAGTTTTTCTACTGATTTTCTATAAAGTGAGTTTGTTTTATCTGAGTAAATGTGCCACGACAACTCTCTTTATCTGACAAGTGCACATTTTTCTCTCATATTTTTTCAGGGACAAGAAGAGAAAGCTCCAATTTAAAAATGCAGTTTTTCCTGAATAATTTTTTAACAGCGAATGAACTGAAACATCTTTTAAATGGAAAAATAAAATAGGATGTTGTAAGGCTAGTATGTAAAAAGTGTAGTAAAAGTAATATCAGAATAAATTTTAAAATAGCTGTACATTTACTAGCACTATTAATCAAAGAGAACTGTTCTATCTTTTTCACTGAAATGGTTGTTTTTCTAATAAGAGAAAATGCAAATGTGGGGAAAAGTGACAGAATTACAAATGCAATGTTATGTCCCCTAAACTCCAAAGCTTTTAGAAGAACAATTATACAATGAATGACATGTCTGTTAGCCTCCATCATGACTACCATAACAGGATCGTATATAATGGAAGGATAAAGGGATGAGAATCTAGGAATTATGGAAATTCTGGGATTCATTGAGTTTTGCATTACAGTACTAATTCTTAGATGATTAATAGATATTAAGTACACACAGGAAGTAGCATTTGATTTAGACCTTTCTTGTTCTCTATTGTAACAGTAGAAAAATTTTCAGTGATGTTTAAACAAATACATCTGGGTATGTAGCTCTTATTAATACAGCAAATTTGTATGTATGCTACTCTCTCTGTCAGCAGAAAGTTTTGTAGCAGGTTACTGAGATAGGTGGCATATAAAAAAACAAATATATCAAATAAAAATAAACTTACAAGCTTGGTTCAAAATAGAAATTAATTCAAAGTACATACAGGAACTGTCAGCAGCCACATGTAATTTTAAAATATAAATACAATATATTTGAAAAAATAGTGTAAATTTTTAAGAACGTTTGCCCTTTGTGTATATGTTTTGTGCAATTTTCTGTACTGGTAGGATAATCTTTCTTTGCATTATTCTATGTCTCTTGCTTCAAATTATTTATTAATAATGAGGGCTATTTCTGCCTCTTACTCTGTTCTTTGAATGTACCATAATGAATGATCAACATTCATTTACACAGAAAAGTCACAATATTTTTTATTTAATAATAAGGTTAACCTACCTTTTCATTTTTCTGTTCCTTCGGCAATACATTGAAAATCTTACCATTTTATTCCCATTTAATTCCAAAGTGGTACTCCATACTATAAAAAACTTGCTTACATACAAGCAACATTTGCTTGTATGTAAGTGAGCAAATGACTGAATCTGTATGGCAGGAGTTGTGGACACATGCATACATTTGGTCAGATGTTTCGGGTATCATAGATCTATACATTGATCTATACACATTTTTACCTACATTGATTTTTACCACGCCTACTGCACTGTAATTCACCTTTCGGAATAGTCGTGCGTCCTGCTGCTTCTCCCCAAAGCTATTGTTTCTTAATCCCTTCGCTCCTGCCTGAGCCACTTCCTGCCATTAATATATGGTGCTTCTCTAGTTCTGCAAATTTTCGCGTTTAATTTCTATATTTAGGGATTAGGATTAAAACAAACAAACAAACAAAAAACACCAACTCCAAGCTCTGTGAAGCTTCACGCCTCAGTTATTACGCACAACCCCGCTCCTATTGGCAAACCGAGGCAGTAAGCACTCTGTGCACGCTCCGGGAACAGACACTTTCATTCATTATTTGACCACAGAATCCCACCGACTAGCAAAGCCGAGTTCGAGAGGAAGCAAAGCTCTCCTCCAGGCAGCAAATTCCATCCCAGTCCCCAAGGGGAAGGCGATCCAGCTGCTTAACTTGAAAGAATGGCACTCTGCATATCCTCAGGGGACGTGTTCTTCAAGGAAGATTTCAAATGCTGATGCATCAGCCTCGATATTACAAAGCAGCTTTAGGCGGGGAAGAGGCGAGGGCGAGCGCTAGTTTAATCCTACCCTGCATCGTCTCACTTTTGCCCGCCATGGGGGAATTACCCTGCATCCCATCCCTCGCTACGCTTCTCCAGTTTCTGGCTCGCTTCCACCTAAACTGCATCCTTCCCACCAGATCCTCCCAGCCACCTCCTTCCTGTCCGCTCGCGCCTCCTTGCCAGCTGCGGACCTGCCCTCCCTGCTTAGCAATCCCCCTGTTTCCGCTTAGCCCTCCCGGGTCTCCTCTCCCGACTCTCACCTGCCGCGCTTGGGAGCCTGGCACGCTTCCCTTCCGGGTGCTTCTTCGCCGGTGCCGCCCCGTCAGTACTCCGGCTGCAGCCGCGGCTCCGCCCGCTCGGTTCCCAGGCCAGCGGCTCTTTTCACGCGTGGCCCGCCTTCCTAAGGAAGCTCTGGGAAAGACGCTCCGTGGCGGGGAGAGACAGCAGACGGAGCGTTGTGAAAGAGAAGAGGCCGCCGGGGCTGGCAGAAAGGGGAATGGCAACATCCGAAGAGGAAGAATTGGCTCTGGGATTGATGCAATCTCTCTCTTCCCCCCCCAACCCCGTTCTCTTTTTGTGTCTCCCATTTGCCAATGGTTAAAGTACACCCCAGTCTGTGGGAGCCTGTACTTTATTTCAGACTCCCCTTTAGATGCCCACTAACTGTCCCAAAGGTGCTTTTTCAGGAGGCAACTGGACTTTCTTGTTTTTCTTTGAAGACATTTCGCTTCTCATCCAAGAAGATTTTTCAGCTCTGACCAGATGGTGGGGAATGGAAGGATTCCCATCCGGTCAGAGCTGAAGAAGCTTCTTGGATGAGAAGCGAAATATCTTCAAAGAAAAACAAGAAAATCCAGTTGCCTCCTGAAAAAACACCTTTGGGACAACCATGACCTGGATGACTGAGAATCTCCATAGACATGCCCACTGACTGTTTCTTAAGCATGTTCCGGCAGGGCCAATTTACATGTACATTTTGCAGCTTTCCACAGAAGGGTGAATGAATTCATATAAAGAAAGAAGTCTTCACTATGTCCTGCTTTTGTTTTTGTGGAAAACTTGGAGATAGGGTGATTTGGAGTGAGAATTTGTGAATGGCAAATCCTATCAAACTTACCAGTTGTCATTTAAAAATAGTAGGTTGTCAACTTAAGACATTGCTTTTTCTTACTATGCACTGTTCTGTACCAACCTGCTACCGGCCCTGCAGATAAGGCAGGGACAACCCCTTTTACAAGAAGGCAAGAGGCTGGAACTAAGCCTGCCAAATTTATTAACATAAAAACATAAACAGAGCAAAGAGAGCAAACACAAACCATGAAACAGGAACTATTCAAACAGTTGCCTTCAGCAAACCAGCCCTCCCACGCATTCCCCTTTTATACAGTTCAAGGCGTGGCTTCTCTCTGCCTCCTTCCGAGGTGCCCCATTGCCTTCCTCTGTTTACTCCTGCTTGACTGCCTCCTGCGTCAGGCGTCCTTGAACAGGGCCAGCTGTGGGTCATCTTCATCCACGCTGTCAGGCTCACACAGCTGGGTCTGCGTCGTGACCAGGTGGGAGGGGCCTGGCTGAGGGCTCTCATCATCAAGCTCTCCAACCCCCTCAGCAACCTCTCCAACACCCCCCTCCTCCTCCTCCTCTGAATCGTCCGACCCAACTGCCGAACCCACAGGCTGACCCTGAATCACAACATGCAAGTTCAGTTGGATTGCAGCTAGTGGCACAATCCTATAGGGATTAATCCAGAAATAATTTTCTAAAGCTGTATTTGTTGGTAACCTGAATTAATCATCAGTGTCATCTTTCAGGTTGTTCAACCTTTCTTTGACCTACTATGAAGTCAGTTCTGCCTGTCTTGCTCCACTTCAAATTGTCAGTTTTTCAGTTTCTGTAAGGACAAATTCCTTCAAATAGTATATCTGCTGTAAATCATTCTAAAGTACATTGAGGTGCAGGATTTTTTCTGTTGCTGTTGGACTCCTGAGGATGCTGCAAGCATTCCCTTCCTTTAGCCCCTGACCTCTGATAATCAGGGCCATTTGCTTTTTAACCGTAGAAGTATCAAGTCTCTGCCATTATGCCAAATGCCATTTCTCTTGTCAGCCGCTGGATGGCAAGAGAAGTAGGAAGTGGTGTTTTTTCTTGCCAGTTCTCATGGCATTAAAGAAATCCCTCTCTTATCACAGAGTGGTTAATGACTTCATTCCCTCATTTCACTTCCCAGGTAGAGGAGAGGGAATAATTATCTGCTTTGTGGATGGCACAAAATTGGGAGAACAGAAAATAAATGCATTTCAAAACAATCTTGATGAGTTGGGGAACATGGTGCTGAAAGTAATGGAATGAGATTTATTTAACAGAGAAATTCAAAGTTCTTCACTTTGGAAGCCCACATCAGATCCACAGTTTTTGAAGTGAGGGATGCTTGGAGTGCCCATGAAATGTGAAAAATATCTTGGAATAAGAGGTGATTGCAAACTGAATATGAGACGTCATATGACCTGGCTGCAGAAAATGGAATGCAGTTTAGGCTGCATCAACAAAAGTATAATTTCCAAATCATGGGAAGTGATCTTTCTACCAAAGAACCATCACTTCCCATGCTCCTAACCCCAAGGAATGAACCAGTTTCTGAGTACCACACCTTTAAAAGGATTTCAAGAAATTGAAGAAGATTGAAAGGGCGACAATACGTTTCATAGTTTCTTCTTTCTGTAAGAAACTTAGTTTCTTAGTTTCATAGACCTAAGACCTATAAAATAATATTGAAGGAGCTGGGTATATTTAGCCTTGAGAGAAGGATGAGGGGAATATGACAAATACCAGAAAGAAGACCATGTAAAGAAGATCAATGCCTGTTGATCTGAAGAAATAATAATGCAAGTTACAAGAAGACAAATGGTCTTTCAAAGTTAGGGGGAAAAGCCCTACTGGGAAGTGTTTGCCAGAGGAATTGATCACCCAGACACACAATGAATTCCCCTCTGCTGGATTGGGCTAAATAACCATTTCTCTGGGATGCTTTAATTTGCAGTGATTTAGAAGCTGGATTCAGTAATCTGAATGGTCCTTTCTAACTATATGACTTATCTGATTTCCTTGGCATTGTATTTTACATGAGTTTCATGCTACTCTGATGACTTGTAAAGGTATGTAGCTATACTACACGTTAAATTATTAACCCCCAAACACATTTTAAAACAGTTGTATCTAGTTAGCCAAGGGAAATTTCAGAATTGCTATTGATGTGAAATTCTGTATGATGCTGTGGTTTTACTTGGTAGCATGTCAGTTTAAGTGTTCTGTACAAGAAAATAGTTTAAGATGTCACCTTTGTTGCAGAAAGAGAAAATAGACTGCATCTTAAAAACACTGCAATCCAGGAAAAAAGAGAAAAATCACCCACCCTATGTCTCATGCAATTATTTGAATGGTGAACAAGAAAAACTAGTTTGACAATATAAGACTACCGTATGTTGAACAAACCTGTTTTCAAACTTCATCTAGTTTTTTTTAAGTAAAACAATAATAATTGACACAAGTACTATTGACACTATGCTTTATTGTTTCAAACGCCCAGAATATATTCACAATCATGCAGTGACAGTTTTTATATATGTAGGCTTGCTTTGCACAACCTTTGACCCTTTGCTACACATATATAAAAAGGAGGCAGAAGCATTAGCATGTTATAAAAGTGGGATGAAGAAGAGGAGGAGGAGGAGATTCCTGCATGCCAATTGTTTCTAAATACAGTTTGGATTTGAATGCTAAATGCTAAATATCCAATGAGCTTTTATGTCATTTTGTAGACTGAACCTTCAAAAATTATACTTTTAAAATGCCATGACAATTCCTGTTTATACAGTAAGAATTTTAGGAGTCGTTTAGCAATTTACTGTTTCGACTCAGGGTCTGTGTGGTGTGAGTAACACTGACACTATAAGATATTCTATTATAGTTTTGTAGTCTAACAGTCAATGCTTAAAGTGGGGGGGGGAGTTTTAAAATGATTAGCTGAAGGTTAATTATGGCTATCTGAACAGAAATAGCATGACAAATCTGCCTGGAAACAATCCCATCCCATCCCTTCTCATGTCACCACATTTAGAGCATTTACAAATTATTAACCCTATAAAACATGTTTCATGATTCATCCCTATGAAATATCCTTATGCAAACAAAAGCATGCCGAGCTATTGCAGAAAACTATATTATTGGACTTATGTAAAAGGCAACACAAGTTCTTAAGTTAGATTATCATCACTGTATTTGGCATCTGTACATTATTTCTCTTTGGAAATATACTCTTACAAAGCCTATGCAAGTCGGCTATATATTGTTCTTAAACTGCTGTTAATATATATTGTTATTCTTACATCTTCCAGCTCACTAATTTTGATAACAAAAGGTACAGGAGAGTGAAAAGTGGTATTACATTTTTAAAAAGTAATTTAAAAAAATGTGTTTTTTTAATTTTTAGAATTGAACTTCCTGCTTCCTTATTTAAAGGTCTCTCAAAGAATATATCTTGGGTTAATTTATTTATTTAATTAAACTCTTTATATTATTGACTACCAAGATCTCTTGGCAGCTGACAAAAGAATACAAACATCAAAGGCCGAGATATTTAAAATAATTGAAAAGAATTAATTTTATCTAAAAATCATGCTTGTAGGGCCTTTGAAAAAGCCATCAAAAATCTTAGACCTGTCAGTTTAGCAGGGAGGGGAAAAAAGATTGGCTCTGGGCCCTAAGGAGATGAGCCCATGGCAAATTTAGTAAATGTTCTCAGATGACTCCAAGGAGCATGTGAGTGGAGGAACAATAGATTAAAAGCATTTTTTTTAATTACCTGAACCCAAGACCTTTAGAATATGAGATCCTGAACAGCCTCTTGAAACAGGGTGAATGTTATATTAAGAACTCACTGTTACATTACTCAAAGAGTTTTTCCATGATGTTGCAACAAATCAGATGTGACACTTTGTTATTTTTGTTTGCTTTCAAAGGGTTGATTGGGCAAGAAAAATCCAAATAAATAGCAAGGGGGAGAAAACCCAAGATGACAGCTATGACCCACAAAATTGAAAACATAATCTATATTAACTACCGCCACAACTGTGTGGTTGCATCAGCCATCTTGATTTTTTTGGACACGCCTCTCTGGACCATATTATAACTAATCAGCCTGTGACCCATTGGGTTATCGTTTCAAAGATATTTCTTTACCAAATTCCTCAATGCCCTCAATAATGATAGTTCTTCTAATATAGTGCCTTCACTAGAAAAGTTTTTAAAAATTCAGGGAGATATTCAGAGTTGTATCTGGCCTGAAAATATCTGCATAGCACAGTCAACCATCAGGAGCTGACCACAGGAAATATGTTATGACATTTTGTAAAGTATCATAAAATGTTGTATGATAACTTTATGTCATAAAATATTTTATGACCTTTGCCAAATTTAATATCCACTGGAGTCGGGGGCTTCAGACTTAGGATGCATTGAGCAAGTTAATCTATTTGAGGTACTTTGGTTCAAAATGTTTTGCTGTATGGTGCACCATTTTGTCCAGTTAAAGGTTACAAACACAAGAGTTTTAATAGTATATAGATGTTATTGCCTTGAATTTATATTAGTTAATATGATTGAAGGAAAGAAAACAGCTGCAGGAGGTTCCTGCTATTTAAGTTCATATATTTATTAAGAATGGAAAATAGCTGATTTTTACAATATTCCTGAAAAACTATTATAGATTTTCCCATAATTCTCTTTCTTTTTATGATATAAGAGACTTCTAGATAATGCTGCAAGAGTATACCTTTCGAAATCTTAGAATTCAACTGTAATTTAGTTACTCATGAATGTACTCAAAATAATTATTTCTGATACCTTAATCAGTGTTATATAATTAAAATATACAGTATTGCCAAAATTTGAGTTAGCACTACATTACTCAATAATAGGGAGTAATAAACTATCTCAATCCACATAATTTTAAATGTAGTTATTTCCAAATGTATCAACAGTCTTAAGTCAGGTGATCCATTAATTAATTTCATATAAAAATGTCATTTTTGCAATGAAATACAATATAGTACATTAAAAAAAAGATAAAAGAATAATATACAGGTGGTCCTCGTTTAGCAACCATTCAAAGTTATGGCAATTTTGTAAAGCAAAAGAAAGTTGAAGTAAGACTACAACAGTGTTGTGGTTTCACTTAGGAACTGCTTTGCTTCATGACTAAGTTGCCAGTCCTAATTATGCAGTTGAAGAAGAGACAGCAAAGGCACTCAGAATGCTGAAAAGCATCAAACTCAAGATGGGCGGCTTCCCAACAGCACTCTATAAAGGGGGAAAAAAAGGTGATATCACATTCTAGGACTGAAACAAAGCACAACACTTCACTACTTTTTATGAAACTTGTTATTTCTTATATTCCTCTTCACAGCCTACACTCAACTCTCAACGAAAAATCTCTAGGCTAGAGATTTTTCTTTTGGGACTAACAAATAAATAGCTGGGGGGAAAAGTCATGGCACTTTGTTTTTGTATGTGACAACTGCAGCAGGATTATGCTTAAATTGGAATGATTTGGCGCTACCCATAATGGTGGAATAGTTGGTGAAGATGAATGGAACTTGAACAGATGACTAAACTGACATTTTTGATTAGTGAAAACATCTATATTTATTGCTTATAGACTTTTTGCATAAAACCGAAAAAATAAACGCTTGATTTGTGGTTTTGAGGATTAGAAAATATTAGACAATAGAAAAAGACAGCTTTTTTGTCACTTAGAGTAAGACATAATTGTGTAATCATGCTTCTATTTGCTGCAGAGGACATCACGAGTGTCTTTTTTCTATTCCTTTTTATGTTTTCTTTTTGCCCCTTTGTCCACAGCCTAAACCCAGTCATCACTAACTTGAAACACTCACAAAAGGATTTGCTGTATCCCTAAATAAAGAATTTGGAATGATTCCTAGACATTGGAGTACTGAGGATATTGAGCTGTACATGTTTCAAAAATGATTCCAAGGACATTTTTTTGGAATATGTGGAAGGCAAGTAGAACACCTCTTTCAATAGTTACATCTTTTTTAAAGCTTCTGCATGAACCTGAAAATTGACATGGTTGCTTTAGGAGCTGCATAAAAAAGTGGGTACTTTAATAAGTTAACTGCAAGATGGTTATGTAGCAATGGATAAACAATGGTGAGGGATGGCAAAGGCTGGATTTCTCTTTCCTGTACCCTTGTCTTTAATTATACTTCCTCCATTCTGATTTTATCCCTGAAGGCTGACTGGGCCCATCAAAAAATAATTATCCATTGTCTTAGTCTTCAAGCACATTAATGCAAAGTATGGTTAGAGGTGGAAGAATGCCTTTACACCAAATACACATACACTCTCATCTATATCACTACAGATAGTCACTGATTTACAACCACAACTGGGACAGGAATTCCCATTGCTAAGAAGTGAGTTGCACCCTATTTTATGATTCATTAATCAAATCTGGCTTCTGCCATTGATTTTGCTTGTGGGAAGTGCCTTAGGAACATTGCAAATGGTGACCATCTAGCCGTGGGATGCTGCGGCTGTTGTAAATAAATACCATTTGCCCAGCAGCTGAAGTTTGATCATGTGACTGCGGGGATTCTTCAACAATCCTAAGAGCAATCATAAGTCACTTTTTCCCCCCAGTGCCATCATAACTTTGAATGGCTGCTAAATGAATGGTTCTAAGTCAAGGTTTATCTGTAATTCAAACTCAGGTACAAATTTTTAATAGAATTTAAAGTGTGACATATAGGAATAGTTTTAGTCCTTTAGGCCTCATCCATATAGCCTCCATGCTCTGGCTGTGAAATGGCTCACAAATGATGAGGGCATGTATCCACCATACAGCATCCATCTCAGTGCCATTCCAGAGGTGTCATTCTATCTCAGTGCCATCCCTGAGGCTAAAGCTGGATCAAGCTGATCCAAAAGGAAAGTAGTGCTTTCTTTGGGGGGGAAAAAACAGAAGAAAGCCTCTTAGACAGGTATTCTGTGTCAAATGAGGAGGAAGTTTCAGAGGAAAAACAACCTGCTGGGCTCCATTTTGCCCACTGCAGGATTCCCCTTTTATTCCAGTCACAGGGCTCTGCCTCCATGGCTATTTCCTCTTTGGCTCCTGGAGGGAATAAAAACTTATTGGGCTATTATTGATGGGGATTGATTGATGCAATCAGGGATTATTGATCTCCCAGAAGACTTTACATGATTTTACATGAGATCAATATCCCCACTGGAGAGCTGCTGAGAGCAGATGGGAACAGTCTACAAGAGGCCAGATGAAAGAGAGTTGATTTAGTAGACTCATTCATTGCTGTAATTAGGAAGCAATACCTAATTAGTGGTCAATTAGAAAAGTCACATGGAGTGTGGAGGAGGTGGTAGTTATTCAGGTTTTAAGAGTATGCACTCCTCAGGACTCCCAGGTCTGGTCTCTGTGCCTACCTCCAGTTCTTTCCTCTCTTCCTCCCTCCCTACTTTTTGAAGAGCACTGCTGATCTTCTGCAATGCAGCAGCAGTGGTGGCTGTAACCTTTCACTGGAAGAAAGAATATCAACAGGGCTACATGGACAGGCCCTTAGTAAATAGAAGTAGGAAACACTTTGGAAGTACAATACTTACAGAGTTATGAGACTGATGGCTCTGAAAACCTTGTGGATAAAACAGATACTAACTGATTATGTCAGCAGCTCAGTATTGATGCCCTCATGGCAAGGCCTTATGTGGCCTTGAGGACCTTGCTGTAGGGAGACCTTGCATTAGCAAATAAAGACCAGAATTCCTAGAGTTCCTTATTTCTATATTCTTTCGCAGAATTCTAAAATGTGACTTAGTTCCTTTGGGGAAAGAATGTGCTAACATTCCTATATTAATTATAGGACAAATAGTTAAGTTAAACCGAACTGCAACCATGCAATTTATTCAATGTTATTAAAGTAATATATAAAAATGAAGATTTGTACTGTAATCTGTTGCATGTGTATTGGGCAGTAGGCCTTCAGTTCAATGAAATCAACTCCTAAGTATACTTAACTGGAAAAGAAATCCTACTGAATTCAGTAGAACTTGTAATTGTCAATGCAGCTTAGGATTATAAATTGGCTTTACAACAGATAAATCAATGCAAGCGCTCTATGGTTGGTAAGAATACATACCAATATTTAGAAATTATGATACTTTCAGTTTGAATTGGGTCCGCTGGCTCATATATATTTTCATATTCTTTTTATACTATTAATGTCTAAGCCAATACAAAAATTAATAATTGATTGAGAAAGCTGAGTTATCATTTGCCTTCTGAATAAAAGAAACCCTATAGAATTAAGCAATCCAATCTTTATTTTCCAAAACACTTGGAACACTGCATAGTCATTTTGATTCTCCTTTTGGTCAACATACATACATTATTACAATACATTATTACACTAAAAATATATTGGACTCCTCAAAAGTTCAATTGAGTTTGGTATCAAAAACAGGATTGTAAATTTGAATATACTAAAGATCAGTGTGCACATCCTCCCTAAGGTATAATAAATATAGTAGCATTAGAACAACCTATTTTGCTTTTTAAGTGTAAGGACATCGCAATCTACACTGGAGAAAATAATCAACTAACTAGTGCAGCCCAAATACACTTATTTGAGAAGTTCTTACTTGTACACTATGTTGCTTGTCTCTTCCACTACCAACAAACTGAATTCTTCCATGCTGGGAATCCTGTACAGGCAAAAAAGGAATTACAAAAAGAAAATAATTTCAACATAAGCTCCAACATTTCTACAAATATGTGCTAATGCTTGAGAGAAATGCAATGATTCTCTTAACAACTGTGGTAAGGTCATAAAATGGGGCAAAATTCACTGAACAACATACATTTTGGGCTCAATTTTGGACATAAGTCAAGGGCTACCCATAGTCATTTAAAATAAGACTTCACTGTTTTGGCAGTGAAGTCTCTACATAGGAAATGTATTATTGAAACAATGGCCAATACAGAAAAAAAGAATCACTGCCATTGTTTATTCATCAGATTCATATTCCACCTTTAAAAATATTCCCATAAAAATAATAGCCTCCTAAAAATATTCGCCTTACTTGTTCACTATATTTGCTTCCTTGTCCACTACCATATTGATTGCTTGCACCATGATGACTTCCTTGTCCACCACCATATAGGCTTTCTTGTCCACTTTCATACTGGTTTCCTTGTCCACCACCATATTGGTTGCTGCTGCTATATGAAGTTCCTTGTCCATGACCAAATTGGCTTCCTTGTTCACCATACTGGCTACTGCCACCATCTGAGCTTCCTTGTCCACCGCCATATTGGTTAGGGCCACCATGCTGATTTCCTTGTCCACCATATTGGCTGCTGCCACCATGTTCAACATATTGGCTGGTGTCCCCATACAAGGTTTCTTTTCCATGACCATATTGACCACTAGCTGATTGTGAACCCTGTAAAAAATAGAAATCACATTTTTTTCATGCTCATTCTCGTTGGCAAGTTAATTCATGTTATATAATAATTTCTAAAGAAAAATGTTCCTTACTTGTCCACCACCATATTGGCTACTTTTTCCACCATAAGAGGAATCCTATTAAAAAATCCATCTGTATTTTTTAATCTGACAAAAAGAAAAATCTCTAGGAAAGTTGCATTTACTAATATATCTTGATAGACACCTTATATACTTGAATAGAAACACCTCTAGTTTATAAGTTATTGTGCCAAAAAGAAAGCAAAGATAGTTCCAATAGTAATAGGCATCTTGTGTGCAATCCCAAAACATCTGGAGCACCACTTGAAGACTACCAGAATTGACAACATCATCAGTCAGTTTGCAAAAAGCAGTTTTACTTTAAACAGCTTGCATCCTGCAATGGTACTGTAACAACATCAAAGAACAACATGTGCCTAACCTAGATCTTTGGGAAGAACTTGATAAGTGGATAAAAATGCCAAATCCAGTCTAAACATCTGGAACCTGCAACAATGCAACAAGCCATAATAATAGAAAGAACTCTATGTTTCTCTTGCTGGTGGCTGACAATCGAATTTTGGGGAATGCCATCTCACTTCTAGCTACCTCACCTTAAGAATTAGAGATTTGCATGGGGCCCCACAGACCCCAAACTATTAATTGATCCTAATTGACCTTCCATAATTTATCAACCATCTATTGACCCCCAGACATTTATTGGCCCCTTGGATTATCTAATCAATTCCTGAAAATTGATATTGATCACTTTGAGGAACCTTGCATTAAAACAAAATCCTACTTTAGAACCTGTAATGGCTGGATTCTCATATGATGCTAAACTAAATCCAAAGAAACCAATTTCTGCTTCTGGGCAAACAATGCACAGATTAGTGCAGAATAAGTACTTACCAAAAGCCCATCGCTACAATAACATCCAATCTGTTAAGAAAGCAGAACAGAAATGCAGCAATTCTTTAATAAAAGATATTCTGACCATTTGCAGAATATCATTTTTAGTCAATAATTTGTTTGGCTGAAAATGACTCAGTGCTTTTTTATGGATTAAGAATGATGGAATATATTCCTGGCACAGTACCTTAAAAAAAGTTCTTACTTTTTTCCAGAGATGATTTTGTTAACTTTGCTAAGGTTTTAGTTTCAGTTTCATATTTTTTTAAATTCAATGTTTATTTCTTTTCTTTCTTTCTTTCTTTCTTTTGTATATGTACAGTATATGCAATTGCAACATTCTCAACTGGATGTGGTCCAGGTACGATCTGTATAGTACCAAATTATTGTTGCTAATTATCAATTTATTATCTATTAGTGTTATCAGTGTTGTGGGGAAAAAACTAATAGAATATATAGAATTAGGTACTGGATAGCTACGCTATTTATAAAAATTGATAAGCCAAATAAAGTATCATACGTTGCTCAGGGAAACTGCTACTCTTTCATCATCTTGGCTCTGGATACTGTCTTGCTTGCAAATCTCAGAAAAACTAGCAGATATACACAGCCCACATTATCACACTTATTAGACAATATATTTAATTGAGAAGAAAACTACTGATGGAGTCTTCTGCAGTAGCAATGTAGCACTCACCAAAAATTAACTCCAAGCTGCTCATCGCTCTTCCAAATCACTGGTTTGCCCCCTCAGTCATTGAGTTACTGCCCTTGCTATATGTCATGAATTCAATTCCCAGATTCCAAAAGCTGCATCTTTGGAATTTAGGTATTAAGACGGGCAGGATGGTTGTCATGGGAGCAATCAAAGCCTTGTCCATATGTATATGTGTTCAATACTGACACACGTGCAAAAAAAGGACAGGGCATGGATCATGTTCCTACAACCATCACCTTGTCTGTCTTGACTTCCCCTTGCAGATAATACTGGGTTTTATAGTCCCAACCCATCTGGAGGGCACCTGATTGGACAAGACTGCTTGATTCCATTGCCTTATTGGGAGAGTTGGAGAATACAGGTGTGATAATTGTATGATGCTACTGCGTGCTATTCTTTGCCCTTTTCCAAAGGCAAGACCAGTGGAGGTTTAAATGAGCAAAGCCCAATATGTCCTCTGTGCTGTGGACCTTATATAGGTCTTCAGATTGTGGCGGCGCGGCGCCGAAGACAGCCTTCCCGGGCTGCCCGCGGCTCAGCTGTGTGTTTTTTCGCCCGAAACAGTGCCGATCAGCTGTTCGGGCGAATTTGAAGCCCCCTCCTCGGGAGAAGAGGAGGGGGTGAGGCCCCAGGTAGGGATCGAGTCCTCCGGGGCCGCCTGAGCTTGGAGCTTGGGCGGCTGAAGGATTGAACTCCCCCGAAGCCTGGGTTGCTCCCAGCTGGCCAGCGTCTCTGCTCCGAACTTCTTGGAGCAGAGCCAGGCGTCTGCGAACCATCCCTGCCTGAAGAAAGGACTATGATTTAAAGGAGCAGGCAGAGCGGTACAAGAGGAAAAGGTGAAGAGGATTATTTTACTATACTCTCGAGCTTGTTGGACTTTTTAAACTTTAAGTGAAAGTGCGTCATAATTGAGGAGTAAAAGATGGCGGCTAAACCTCCCCCTAAAACTCTTCAGAGTGGTGGATCCTCGCCGGTGCAACAATCATCACTACAGGCATTGCACCCTCCTGAAGTGCTGACATCGAAGGATTTGCGAGATGCTTTGGAGAAACATGCCCAGGTACTTTTGGAATCAATTAATCAATCAATTGCTGACAAATTTGCACAGATGGAGGAGAAATTGGAGAAACTGGAGGAGAGAATGGAAGAGAGGATGGAACAGAAGTTCAGCGTGATGAAGGTAGACATTTTGTCTTCAGTGCATAAAGTGGCGGAATGTGTGGAAGATTTAGATGAAAAAATGGATGATCTGGCTCAAAGGAATGCAATATTAGAAGTAAAAGCACGGGAGAATGAGAATGTAAGAGACAAAATGGAAAGGGAGTTAAGCCTTGCCCAATATTACCAGATGCAGTTTGCTGTCAGAATCAGAGGTTTAAAAGAGAATATTAAAGAAGATTTAAAGCAGCTGATCTCTGAGGCTCTCGAAGTGGTATTGAACCAGCCAGCATCTGAAATAAGAGCAGCTATGGATAAAGTGTTTCGGGTGAATTCATGGATTGCCAGACAGAGAAAGTTGCCTAGAGATGTGGTGGTTTATTTTGCAAAAAGAGAAATTAGAGTTCAAGTTATACAAGCTGCCTATGATGCTAAAGTTGGGATTGCTGAACAAGAAGTCTTGGTTTTAAAAGAAATCCCTCCAAGGATTTTAAGGGGAAGGAAGGACTATACATTTCTCGTGCATGAGCTCAAGCAAAGAGATATAAGGTTCAGATGGGAGATTCCAGATGGGCTGATGGTGATGCATGAAGGTAAAAGGTATCGGCTGATTACTGTGAAGCAAGCGCGTGATTTCTACAATAATGTCTTAAAAGCAACCCCATTAACACTTCTGGAAGCTGCAAAGGGACCTGGAGAAGGAGAACATCAAGAGGATGAAACAGAGGAAAATGGTGCTGGAGGAGATCAAGCTACAACTTCTTTGGATGATCCTAGAGAGCAAAGAGTAACGTGTGCTGCTTTAAAACAAGCAAAGGAAATAAAAGAACAAGATCAGCAAAAGTCCTCAGAATCTTCACAACGTACTTATAGCCAAGCTGTGGGAGGAGCACGGCCTAAAGAAGTTAGTCCTATCAAAGCTGTGGTCCAAGAGCTTGTGGAGGATATGCATGGCAACTAAATTTTTAACCTGGAATGTTAATGGATTAAATTCACCACAGAAGAGGAAGAAAGTTTTTCAATATTTAAAACAATTTAAGATAGATGTTATATGTCTGCAAGAAACGCATATTAGAGTTTTGGATCAAAAGTACTTATTGAACTCGAGGCTGGGTATGCAATTTGTTGCTTCTGCAGAGAACAAGAAAAATGGAGTGGTTGTTTATGTTAAAAGTGCCTTAACAGCAGACTTAATTGAAGCAGATAAGCATGGAAGATATGTTATGATTGAGCTGTTGTTAGAAGGTAAAAAGACGCTTTTAGTTGGATTATATGCACCTAACCAACAACAAGCTGACTTTTTTAGCTTACTTCACACAAAGCTTACCCAGTTGGATTATAAATCTTTTATTTTTATGGGGGACTGGAATGGTGTTTTGGATGTACAGTTGGATAAGGCTGGAGCTTTTAAGCGCATTCCAAGTCATGCTAGACTGCCTAAATCTTTTTTTGAAATGAAGGATGACCTGGAATTGCGAGATATTTGGCGTGAGAGACACTTGCAGGAGAAAGATTATACTTTTTATTCTGACAGACACCAATCTTTTTCAAGGATTGATTTTATTTTGTTGACTAATGATTTTTTTTTGAGAACTAAAAAGGTGAAGATTTGTGCAAGAACTATCTCTGACCACAGTCCAGTTTGGTTGGAGACTGATAAGGAGAAAGGAGATAGGCGCTCGTGGCGCGTAAATGAGAACTTGATTAGAAATCAGAGAAATGTGGAAGAATGAAAACAGCGGATGAAGGATTTTTTTGAGATTAATATGAATAAGGGTACCTCTATGGATATGGTTTGGGATGCTAGCAAGGCCTATATGAGAGGGGTGTTGATATATATGAATAATAGACATAGACGTGTAGTGGAAACTAGAAGGAAAGAACTGGAGAATGAAATAAAGGAAAAAGAAAAGGCTTTGATTTTGAACCCAGAGGATGTGAAGATCAAGGAGGCTATTAGACTGCTAAGAGGACAATTTGATAAATTAATGGCTGATCAAGTGGCGACCAATCTGCGGTTTGCTAGGCATAATACTTTTTGCAACGCTAATAAACCAGGCAGATGGTTAGCTTATAGACTGAGGAAAAAACAAAGGGCCTCTAATATAGATAAGATTGAGTATAAAGGAAGGGTTGTGTTTCAACAGAATTTTATTAAGGATGCTTTTGTGGATTTTTATTCGAAATTATATACCAAAGAGGAAATTAGTACAAAAGATATTGATATATACTTGGAGAATGCTAGCATCCCGGTTCTTACGCAAGTACAAAAAGAGGGGATTAATCAACTGATTACAGAAGAAGAAATTTTTACAGCAATTAAGGAACTGAAGGTGGATAAAGCACCAGGCACGGATGGCTTGACTGCGGCCTATTATAAAAATTTACAATTAGAGATGATAAAACCGTTAAAGGAATTGTTCCAGACAATCCAGAGGGGGGGAAAGGTGCCACCGTCTTGGAGAACAGCTTTTATCTCTTTGATTCCGAAGGAAGACCAGGATGCTACTCAAGTTAAAAATTACAGACCGATATCGCTTTTAAATACAGATTATAAGATATTTGCTAAGGTTTTGGCTAATAGACTGATGAGGGTTCTGCAACAGGTGATTCATGGGGATCAAACGGGGTTTATTAGTGGTAGGCAAATGAAAAATAATGTGAGACATATAGTTGATGTGTTAGAGTTTTTGGAAAGGAACAACCAGATCTCTGCAGCGCTAATCTTTTTAGATGCTGAAAAGGCTTTTGATCAATTGAATTGGCAATTTTTGTTGAAAGTTTTAGACAAAATGGATTTTGGGGAAAATTTTTTACAACCAATTAGGGCATTATATCAAAAACAAACTGCCCGAATTATAGTTAATAATAGCCTGACAACAGCATGTAATATTGAGAAGGGCACAAGGCAAGGGTGTCCGTTATCGCCCTTGTTATTTGTGTTAACTTTAGAGATATTATTGGTTAAAATTCAGAATTCGGAAAAAATTAAGGGGATACAAGTTGGAGATCAGGACTATAGATTGAGAGCATTTGCAGATGATCTGGTTGTTACAGTGACCCAGCCAGAGAACTCTGTTGTGGACCTGATGGAGATAATAACACAATATGGGAAGGTTTCTGGATTTAAAGTAAATATACAGAAAACCAAAATTTTGGCTAGAAATATGACAGTTTCACAGAAGTTTCTTTTAGAAGGATTAACTGGATTTGAGATTGTTAAAAGGGTTAAATATTTGGGGGTGATTTTATCACCCTCTAATACAAAGTTATATAAAAATAATTATGAAAAATTATGGGGGAAAATTCGAAAAGAATTGGAGAGTTGGGAAAAATTGCAATTGTCTTTGTTGGGACGGATTGCAGCAGTGAAAATGAATGTCCTGCCCAAATTTTTATTTTTATTTCAAATGATACCGATTCTTAAGAAAGATTCTAACTTGGAGGAATGGCAGCGTGGTATCAATAAATTTGTGTGGGCAGGGAAAAAGCCACGAGTTAAATTTAAGATTATGCAGGATACTCGTGAGAGAGGTGGCCTTAAATTGCCTAATTTTAAATTATATTATGAAGCTGCTGCATTAGTAGGAATAAGTGATTGGATTAATTTGACGCAACCGAGGTTATTAAATCTTGAGGGCCATGATTTGTTGTTTGGCTGGCATGCATATTTGTTGTATGATAAGAAGGTAGATACTGTGTTTAGGATGCATATTTTAAGACAGGCATTGCTGAGAGTTTGGAAGAAGTATAGACATAAATTAAGCTGCAAGATACCATTGTGGGCAATTCCAAAACACGCAATAGAAAATATACATGCTGGTTTCAAACATGACGTGACTACATACAAGGAAATCTTAAGCTTGGAAAGGAATGTTTGGTGTTTGAAATCATATAGCCTCTTGCGAGAAGAGAAGGTTGTTCAAACTTGGTTTCAATATATTCAGTTACGGGCCAGGTGGAAAGAAGACCAGAAAAATGGATTTGCAATGACTGATGAAAATTTGATAAAGCAAATTAGAAATCAGGGACCAGCACATATTAAACGGATATATCTTGCATTGATATATCTTGCATTGATCAGAAACAGAGCTTGTTAAGGATTGTATGATAAAATGGGCCCAAAACATTCAGGAAGTTATTACAATGGACATGTGGGAAAAGATTTGGGTGAGGAACGTAAAATTTACCCAAGCTCAAAATCTAAGAGAGAACTTTTACAAAATGTTTTATAGATGGCATTTAGATCCTAAAAAGCTTGCAAGTATGTATCCGAATTACCAGCCTAAATGTTGGAGGTGCGGTGATGAAGATGCAACATATTTTCACATATGGTGGACATGTAAGATGGTTAAGGTTTTTTGGATAAAAGTCTGGTGGAATATGCAGAAGATTTTTAAACGGAGGATAAAGTTTTGTCCGCAATTTTTTTTGTTGGGAATAATTGCAGACGCTACAGTTGTGGACACCAAATTGATGTTGAACTTAGTTACGGCAGCAAGACTTTTGATAGGTCAATATTGGAAGAAAGAGGAACTGCCGACTATAGAAGAGTGGACTTTAAAGGTTTCCGACCTGGCAGAGATGGCGAAGATTTCGGCCTATTTGAAAGATCATTCGCAAGAACGTTACATTATGGAATGGAGAAAATGGATTGAGTTTATCCAGAACAAGTATAGGGTTAAGAAGTTTTATGTAGCATTCGAATAAGTCTTCTTTCGTTTTCTTTTTTCTTTTTCTATTTTAGTTTTTTATATATATTTAATATTGCTAAGGTTTGTATTATCCTATATAAGTTAGAGAGTGATGGATTTTAGAATTTATAGTTGTTAGTATATGGTTGTTTATGATTGCTTTTTTTTATATATATACCTTGTATTTAGCTCTGGGAAGTCGGGGGGGAGGGGGGGAGGGGGGGAGGTAGGGGGGGGAGGGGGAAGGGGGAAGGGGGGCTTTTTAAAGGAAAACTGTACTTTAAAACTTTTCAATAAAAAATAAAAAAAAATAAACACATCACAAAGATGGTTTTGCAGCAATTTTTGCAGAGGGAACATGACACCGTATCTCCTGAAACCAAGAAAACATGGTACCTTTTCACCACTCTTATTTGTTAGATACAAATGGACTAGCAATTTCACCACTCTCTGTCATGGTTCCGACAGATGAAACTCTTCAAAGAACTTCGAGGCATTGTTTACCTTAAAGAATCTTTATTCGAGTAGCATAACATTGAAACTAACATAATCGAAGCCAAAAATTGAATTCCCTTCCCCTGGGCACATAGTATCAAAGCACAATTCCCTCCTCCAATTAACAGTCATAAATCACATTCCCCAATTAGCTTGAAGCACGGGCTTCCTCTCCAGCTCTCCAGCCTGCCAATTCTTTATATGTACTGGTTTCAATAACCTTGATTCTCATGTTAAGCTCGTTGTTATGTCTAGCTGAACTCTCATTCATATCCGACCCCCAGCATCATCTAACTCTAAAAGCGAAAGGAAAAAGATGGCTACATTTCCATCTGTTGACAATGCAAATCATCCAATGTTAGCA
Source organism: Vipera ursinii (assembly GCF_947247035.1). NCBI lineage: Eukaryota > Metazoa > Chordata > Lepidosauria > Squamata > Viperidae > Vipera > Vipera ursinii. The sequence continues at coordinate 87,553,961 of NC_139516.1, read as the reverse complement.
GCGTTGACACTCTCTCTGTATGGTTAGTGGAGGGTTTTCCCCTACACACACACACACACACACACACACACACACACACACACACACACAAACAGTGAAAGCAAACACAGTGATGGGAATGTAGGGTCCTTGCTGGGACATTATTTTCTTACTTGTCCACCAGTTTGGATGCCTCCTGAAAAAGTTGAGTTCTACAAAGGAAAAGAAATTATTTTGGCTACAGATGTTTTTTTTAATCAAGCAATTTTTTTTGGTGTTACGATTTTGCTTTGAAAAATAACAAGAAAGTTACACCTCAACCTAACCAAGAGAGAATCTCTTATCTGACCTCCTGGCTGATTGGCTTCAGAAGAGGAGGAATTTTGTAAAATATAAGGAATCCATATCTTATATGACTCTTAGTTGAAGATAAAAAATGTCTCTATCCTGACCTGGCTAAGGGACATGTGGAAGAGTGACTTCTTTTTGTGATTTCTAGACCACTGTTTCCCAACTTTGGAATCTTTAAGATGTGTGGACTTCAATTCCCAGAATTCTTCAGATATTTGGGAGTTGAAGTCCACACATCTTAACGTTCCCAAGTTTGACAAACATTGTTTTAGACAGAAGGGGTTGTTTTTAATAGTCCTGATGGGATACATTCATATCCTCAAAGTCTTGGCAACAAGCTGTGTCCTATTCTGGAAATTGAAATTGGGAAGTGGTAAAATGAGGCATGGCAGGGATTGAGCAGAAAACATGCCAAGAAGATCTACAAGAACCAAATATTCCACAGCATTCCACAATAATCTCCAAATTTTAATATGCAGGTTACCCTGAACAGATGCCAGAAAATGGTATCTAATTTTAATTGTATCTAAATTGCTGCTAATTTGTGAGATCAACAATAATTAGTAAGTGTTCCTTTTGTCTCTAAATATACTAAAATTAATTACATTTTTCCATGGATTTTAGCACTATGATGGTTGTATACTTTAAATCAGTAATGTTATTTTATTACTTGAAATAATAATAAATAATTGCCTTATTTGAATTGCATAATGCCTTATTACATTAATTTTTATGCCCCAAATTCTTAAATGAATATTTTAGTTCTCTTGCTATGTAGCTTGTTTTATTGTAGTAAATTTATGTGCTGTATAGACTGCACTGATTTTCAGCAAGTAAAATGCGACTCTTTTTTCCCCCCCAAAGGTCTATTTTGCTGGTCAATGACTGAAATAAAATGACCAACTGAGTGTTAATCGGAATGGAATAATCAAAGGAAAGGTGCAGATTTTCAAGATCAGTAGCAGACCTCTATACTCCAGTACGAACTTAGATTTATAGTTGCAACAAATTTCAAGGAGAAAGGAAGAAAAGAGAAAGGAAAGGGTGACATGTGTTTTGACTGCAAATATGCTGTTGGTAGAGAGTCCAGCATTCCAAATGGATGCTTCCTTTAAAGGTAAAACTATTGCAGGAATTTTACCTTTCCATATTGGGTGCTGCTATTGTAAGATCCACCCTCTTCAGAAACAGTTATTATAAAACCAGTTATTACAAATTATAGTTCATTGTGGAAGTCTCATATTGCTTGTCTAATACATTAGCGTGGAAACAGATGTCTTGATCTGCTGGGTGAATGGGCTATGTTTGCCAGGGAGGGCAAAGTCTCTATTAAGACCTCTATTAAGAAAGGTTTTGCTGAGAGCAGGGGTGCCCTTAGGGGGTAGCAAATAGTAAAAAATATGAATAGTGTTGTGTAGTGGATTCTGGAGAGCAGGAAGGATGCCGAGATGATGAGTACAACATAACAGCTCTTTATTTGGTGGAAGTGACTGTACTGGGGAATAGGGGCTACCTGCACTCCTTATATACCTGGCCAGTACCTGGCCAGGTACACAACCAACCATTTGGATTGAACCTCTGTTTCCCGCCAAAACTGCTTCCCGCCAAAACAGTTACAGTTCAACGCCTCCTGGTGGTGACTCTTATACAAGTGCTTTAGTTGTTCCTAAAAGCCTAATACATAACAAATAGCATGGATGAAGCCCAGTTCTTTTGAACCAGTTGTGCCTGCCATCCTCATTTTTAATAAGTGTATTCTGAATGGGGAAGATCATATAGTGGTGACAGTAGTCACAAGTGCAGGCAACAACTTTTGGGGGTAATGGGTGGCAAAGAGGTCAGGCCATGTGGCCACGTGCTTCATCCACGTAAAGAAAGATCTATAAGAACATGAGTAGAAACAGCAGAAACTCCTACTGTTGTGTCCATTAAAAATGATAAACATAAGAAGCAAAACCAGGGATTTTAGATATCAGTCTAGATGAGGCTTTTACCAATGTGAAGTGCCATACTTAAACTCCCATTTTCTTTAACATAATTATATAATTAAAAGGGTTATTTTGTCACTGAAGTATCCCAGAGAAATGGTTGTCTAGCCCCCACTGGAACACACCCAGGGAAGGACAGCACAGGGGTGTCAACTAGAAAATGATTTGCTCCATCAGTAATTCATCCAGTTTAATCCTTCGAAAAGAGAAACATTAGAGTGGATATAATTGGGACATGACAATATGCCTTTAGAAAGTAGCTGTATTTCAACAATGAATCAACAAGCCCAGTAAGACAAGGCCAAATTTCAAATAGAATAGCCATTTCTCATCACTTTGATATCACAAATTCAGAATCTATTTTTAATTAATAAAGTTTTACTGCTTATCTTTCCCCAGTTAAGATTTCAGTGTAATCTGTAATTTGTACGAGGGCAATTCGGAAATAAACCTCCATTTGGTTTTGGTTATCAATGACAGACAATTGCAGATACAGAACTTTTATTATACACATTAGAAAACTACAACATTACATTACTTTTTGACATAATCACCATTCAAATTGAGGCACTTGTCCTAATGTCTTACATGGTTTGAAATTCTTTAATAGTAGTTGCTCGGCACCAAGTCTGGGCTATGGGAGGGGGGTTATCAAAAACATCTCAACAGAACTGCTTCAAAAGTTCTTGGGTGCATCTAGCAGTATGCGGGCGAGCATTATCATGAACCAACACCATGCCGGAAGTCAGCAGGCCCCGACGCTTGTTATGGATGGCTCATCTGACTTTTTGTAACATATCACAGTAGACTTCTGAATTGATGGTCAAACCATACTCCATGAACTTCACTAGAAGTACTCCTTTGGCATCTTCACATTTGGCAGGATATTCTATGGCACCACTTCTGGTGTGGTGTTGGTTCATGATAATGCTCGCTAGACACACCCAAGACACACCCAAGAACTTTTGAAGCAGTTCCGTTGGGATGTTTTTGATAACCCGCCCCCCATAGCCCAGATTTGGTGCCGAATGACTACTACTACGAGTGTCTGTCGTTGATAACCAAACGGAGGTTTATTTCCGAATTGCCCTCGTATTTGGTAGCAAAACTAAGCAGAACATTTTTTTGAAATTTTCTCCTCTATGTATATGCATGTAATATCTCTATTAAATGTTACATGTGAACTATAAACAATGATAAATTACCTGGTCTCCATATTGGTTGCTATTGCCACCATATGATGCTCCCTGTATAGAATGTACTGATTAATTATAAAATATTTATCTTAATAAAGCACAAAGATACTTTCTTTACTCAGAAATAGAAATAAGATGAACTTTGTAATGTTATTTTATTTTCAGTATCCTAAATTGTAATCCAGAGAGCCACTGGCAAATATTACATAGACATGTAGACAAGTGTGCAGGTAGAAACACTGCAAAAAAAAGTATATTACCTACATATGCATATTTATATCTATATTTATATTATTATAAACAATGTTAATATAAAGTAATTTTTACCTGGTTGCCAAAATTGCTGCTGCTGCTGCTACTACTACTGCTGCTATATGATGCTCCCTGTAAGAAAATCTCATTAATTATAAAATTATCACTTTAATAAGCACAACACTGCTCTTTTACATTTAGGAGTAGAAGTAAAGTAAGCAAAATATATTTTATTTTATTTTATTTACCCTGTGTTAATATTACAATGATCCTATTTTCTTGGGGGCGTGGGGGTGGGGAAAGGGCAAACCTGAAAAAGGGACAAACCTGAAATGTGTTCTGAGGACAAAAAAAGTAATTATTTATGGTTATTACTTTGCTTGTGATGATTGCATACACACATACGCACACACATTCACACACGCTTATGTATACACATATAGATGTGATGTTATAAATTTTCCCCTGCTGCCATGTTGATTGCTACCACTTACATATGATCCTCTCTACAAGGAAATTCTTTCTAATTATAAAATAATCACCTTAATAAGGTACAAAGCTCTTTGCTATATTCAGAAGTATAAATAAGACAAGCAAATTTGTTTTTATAGATTATATATAATGTAGATATCCATTGCAAATATTTTATATGCTCATCTCTACGTGTAAAGGTAAAGGTAAAGTTTCCCCTGCACATGTGTGCTAGTCGTTTCCGACTCTAGGGGCCGGTGCTCATCTCTGTTTCAAAGCCGAAGAGCCAGCGCTTGTCCGAGGACGTCTCCGTGGTCATGTGGCCGGCATGACTAGACGCCAAAGGCGCATGGAACGCTGTTACCTTCCCACCGTAGTGGTCCCTATTTTTCTACTTGCATTTTTCCGTGCTTTCGAACTGCTAGGTTGGCAGAAGGTGGGACGAGTAACAGGCGCTCACTCTGTTACGCGGCACTCGGGATTCGACCCGCCAAACTGCCGACCTTCTGATCGACAAGCTCAGCGTCCTAACCCACTGAGCCACCGCGTCCCTGTTCTCTATGTGTATATCAATAAAAAAATCCATCACAAATATCCCATACCTCTATCTGTATCACTATAAAAACAGTACAGTATAATATATATATATATTTTACCTGGCTGCCAGAATGGCTGCCACTGCTGCTGCTACTGTTGCTATATGATCCTCCCTGTAAGAAATTGCTTATTAAAAATAATTCAATTAATGAATCCCAAAACTACCATATATATTCAGGGGTCAAAAATCTTCATTTATATTCAAAACTGTATTTGGATATACATTACATATATTCTAAAATATATAGGATGTGCAATATAAATAAATACGGCAAATATTACAATATGTCCTAATTATAATATAATTTTTACCTGGCTGCTATATTGGTTGACATCATATGGTCCTCCCTGTAAGGTAATACTTATTAATTACAAAATAATTACTTTAATAAAATGCAAAGCTACCTTCCATCTTTAGGAGGAAAGATAAGGTGAACAAAAACATTTGATTTTATGTTATTACAAATTATCATGACAAATATCATATACATAAACTGTATCAAATAATATGGTTGTTTTGTTGGCTGCTGCCATCATCATATGATTCTTTCTCTTTAGAAAATACTTATTGTTTTTATGTAATTATTTGTATCCCATCTTTATTACAACATGTTCATTTTAATAAAGCACAATGTTCCTTGCTTTATTTAGAAGCAGAAAGGAACCCCCCCCCAAATTTTATTTTATGTAAGCTAAATATATACTGCTCAAAAAAATAAAGGGAACACTTAAACAACACAATGTACTGTATTTTTTTTTTAATTCCATTTATATCCTGCCCTTCTCCGAAGACTCAGGGCGGCTTACAAGCTTAGTATTTAATAGTAGAATGTCTTATTTTGTGTTTCCTTTATTTTTTTGAGCAGTATACATTCATATAGTATATTTAATAGTATATTTATTATATAATATACTACATATAACATTTTTATTGTATACTATATAATATATAGTAAATATACTACATATAATAGATGCACATACATATATACAGACACATGTTGTCTTCGCTTACCGACAGCCTTGTTTAGCAACTGTTCAAAGTTATGACAGTTGGAAAAACAGATTTGTGACCAATCCTTCCATTTACAACCATCACAGGGCCCCATGATAATAGAATTGCCATTCAGGCACTTTGCAACCCATGCACATTTACAACTATGGCAGAGTCCTGTGATCATGTGATCACCATTTCCAAGCTTCGGAACCAGCTTCCAAAAAGCAGAAATAATGAAGAAATTGTGAAATTGCAGGTCACAATCACTTAGCCACCTTGTGATTCGTGTAATAAGGGAAGCAGGTCATTAGTCCATCACAATATTTCACAATATATCACCACATGATATTTTGCCTGGCGTGTGTGGTGCTCTGTAACAGTTGCCAGTCCCAATTGTGATTAGGAAACAAGGACTACTTACATATGTATGTATGTATGTATGTATGTATGTATGTACGTGTGTAAACATATTGTAGCATGTATTTATAGCTATATTTATCATTATAAACGAATAAACTTATAAAGTTGTTTTTACCTGGCTTCCATACGAGCTGCTGCTGCTGCTGCTACTGCTGCTGCTGCTGCTGCTGTTGCTATATGACCCTCCCTTTAAGAAAATGTTTATTAATTATAACATTATTACCTTAACAAAGCACAAAACTGCTGCCTATATTCAGGAGCAAAAATGAGTCATGTCCTTTACTGTATTTTATTTTATACATGGTAAGTATATCATAAATGTTATAGTATACACGCCCTGGCAGTTTTCATATGGATGTTACTTTGGCGACCACCATCACGACCACCATATGATTCTTCTTGTAAAGAAATACTAATTTACAAAATGCACATAGTCCTCGTGGTAGAAATGGCTGTTTAATGACTGTTTGAAGTCATGAATACACCCCAAAAGTTACAATAGGGGTTTAAATTGTGACCAACAAGAGGCCTCTGCAATCATGTGACCTGGATTCAGTCAGTGATGAAGCAATGGCCATCCTGAAGCAGTGGCCACAACCAAGTGGCTGTGGTTGCCCTTTGTCATCTATACAGGCAATTTCCGAGGTCCACATGGTTGATGTGTTTCCCCCCCACACTTGACCAACCAATAAGCATGTGCTTTCCCCCCCTCCTCATTGCTGCCAATGAAGGACTAGAGGAGTGAATCTCTTTTGGCTTCTTTTGTTCCTGTTGTCTTGAGGACTAGAGCAGAGGTCCTCAACCTTTGGGGCACCAGGGACAGGTTCCGCGGAGAGAGGTTTTTCCGCGGACCAGAGGGTGCGTGGTTTTGTGTGCTGCCTGCATCTCACAGATGGGGCTCTGCTTGTTTGTGTGGACCGGTTGCTGGCATGCTGCAGCCCAGTACCAGTCCACGGACTGGGGGTTGGGGATCCCTGGACTAGAGTATTGCAGCTGCCTTTCTAAGTACCTTACGACTTTCTTTTTAATTATAGTACTGTACTTGCTTGTAAGTACTTTGCATACTATTGTGCTTGTTTGTAAGAACTTTATGAAGATTTTTTCACTACAGGTAGTCCTTGACTTATGACCACAGCTGAGCCCAAAATTTCCATTGTTAAGTGAGACATTTGTTAAGTGAATTTTGCCCCATTTTATGACCTTTTTTACCTCAGTTGTTAAGTGAATCACTACAGTTGAAAAGCTAGTCATCCAGTTGTTCAGTAAATCTGGCTTCCCCATTGACTTTGCTTGTCAGAAGGTCACAAAAGGTGATCACATGACCCTAGGACACAGCAACGGTCATAAATACAGGCCAGTTGCCAAGCATCAGAATTTTGATCACATAATCATGGGGATGCTGGAAATGTCGTAACTGTGAAAAACGATCATGAGTCCCTTTTTTCAGTGCTGTTGTAACTTTGAATGGTCACTAAAAAAAACTGTTGTAAGTCTAGGACTACCCGTATTTAGAATTTTTTTTTAATATTGCCTTGAGATTGCTGGCAGAACTACTAGCCAGTGTCTCAGGAAACAGATTTACTACTGTAAAGTACCTTTGCATTCTACTGTACTGTTTGCAGGTATTTTGAGATTGCTTGCAGAAAGGTCCTTTGCATTCTGCTGTACTGTGTTTGTTTGCTTTTCCTTAAGGGGATTAGTGAGTACTGCTGTAGACTGTAGAACAGGGGATGAGTGGGTGGCAGCTGTTCCCTCTAGAGCAGTTTTTTGGGGTTGGCTGCCCGGAGTGGGAGAAGGGGGAAAAAGAAAGGATGGTTTTATGGGATGGGTGAATGCATGTGCGCCCGTGCGCGTGCACAAATACCCATTGCTCGTGCATGTCGGGCCATGAACGCTCGCCTGACTAGGGCCCTGAATGCCTGTGACGCTCACACAAGTGGAGCTCATGCTAGTGGGGGTGTGCGTGGGCATGCGCACATGCGCACACCAGCCAGCCACTCCTGTGGCCCAGTGGCCAATAGGCCAAAAGCCCAGTAGTGGCCTGTAGCCCACAGGCTGGGGATATCAGGGGCTCCACCCAGAAACCTGCAAATTTACCTTCCCACCTCAATTTAAGTCCGGGCACCTGCCTAGAGGCACTGCGGTTCTCACCTTGCCAGAATAGCTGATGTTCCTTCCGAGGCTCTAGCTGGGAGTCCTGCAAATACTCAAGCTTCTTGGTTCATTGAACAATAGAGGTTGTTTAATGAACTGAAGCAAACAGCAAGGCCAATCTTCGTTCATTTAATTACCCGGTTGATTCACTTAACGAGCATGGTAAAAAATGTCATAAAAATGAGTCCAGTTCATTTTATGACGCTAGTAGGCAGAGTTCATTAAATTCATACCTTGAGGACTATCTGTAGCCACCTTAATACAGCACTTTTTTTTTTCTATATTCAGGACCAGAAATAAGTTGAAAAACATATTTTATTTTGTGTTCCATATGGGTGATCCTGGCAAATATTATATGCATATACTATATTATACAATAGTTTGTAACTGTCATATTAGTTGCCCCTAGCACTTAATGATGGTCTTTGTAAAAATATTGATTACAAAATAATTATCTTAATTAAGCATATAGCTCTTCCCTATATTCCATAGTAGAAATAAGCTGAAAATGTTTATTTTTTTCTGTATGATAAATTAACACTTATCTATTAGTTAAGTAGTTAAATATTATATAATTGCTATGGTTATTTATCATGCATTTTAAAAATGAATTAAAATGAATGAATAGCTTAATTCTGCTCTTGAATATACTACACAACATTTGCTGTAATTATCTACAGATTTTTTTCCATTTTTATCAGTGGATGATAAATAACCATAGCAAATATTATCCACACACACTACATTATGTACTTTTACCTGGCTGCTGCTGCCACCATATGATCCACCCTGTAAGAAAATACTATTATTATTAGAAATAATAATCTTAATAAGGCAAAACAATACATGCTACATTAAGAAGCAGAAATAATATTTTATTTAATTTTCTACCTCTCAGGTATAGGTCGTCCTTGACTTATGACTCTACCTGAGCCCATTGTTACATGAATGAAGTGGTCATTAAAAGAATCCATACCAATGGGTGTGTTTTGCTGTAAACCATAAGTAAATGGCAGAAACTGGCAAAAAACACAGAAAATCATGGTCATGACCACAAGACATTGCAAACAGTCATAAAAGCAAGCTGGTTGCTAAGCAACCAAAATGCAATCACATGACTGGGGGGGAGGTTGCAGCCATTGGAAATTGGGTCATAAGTATTTTTTTGGGTGTCCATCGTAATTTTGAATGGTCACTAAGCAACGAGTAATTAGGTGAGGATTACAAGTATACTGTTTATAACCATAATAATTTTACAGCTACATTATAAACAGTTTTTGCTTGGCTCCAGTTAGTTGCTATTGTTTTATTTTTAAACACTCTTTACAGAAACGCTTTCTCATTAAATGAGGAGAAATTAGAAAGCTATTTTCTATATTTCTGAACAACACATACCATATATATATACTCATGGATAAAGTAAGAATTTTAGCTGCAAAAATACACCTCCGAAACTGGGTTTATCTTATCCACAGATGGATGCATTCATCAGTCTGTACAGGTAGTCCTTGACTTGTGAGCAGAATAGAGCCCAAAATTTTTGTTGCTAAGCAGAACAGTTGTTAAGTGAATATTTGCTATATTTTAACAATCCTTCTTGCAATAGTTGTTAAGTGAATCACTGCAGTTGTTAAATTAGTAACGTGGTTATTAAGTGAATCTGGCTTCCCAACTGACTTTGCTTGTCAGAAGGTCACAAAAGAATATAGCATGATCCCAGGACACTGCAATCGTCATATATACATGCCTGCTGCCAGCATCCGAATTCTAATCATGCAGCCATGGGGATGCTGCAACAGACTTACGTAAATTAGAAACAGTCATAAGTCAGTTTTCAGTGCTGCTGTAACTTTGAATAGTGACTAAATGAATGATTATAAGCCGAGGACTACCTGTACTGCAATCTGGTATTTTGATTAAAAATCAAGGGTTGATTTATCTGTGGATGAACTTATCCATAAACAGATACGGTATATTTTCTACATCGTACACCTCTCCATATGGATAATGATCACAATATCTACTTTAAATAACAATAATAACCACTGATGGCATGGTGATTAGAATGCAGTATTGCAAGCTAACTCTGCCCACAGCCTGGAGTTTGGTCCTCACAGGGATCAAGGTTGACTCAGCTTTCCATCCTTCTGAGGTCAGTAAAATGAGGACCCAGATTGTTGGGGGCAATACTGTATGATGACTTGTAAAATGCTTAGATTGCTGAAAAGCACTGTGAAGTGGTATATAAGTCTAAGTTCTATTGCTATTACTATTTATATGTATGTCAAGTTTCTTAATATATTTTGATGCTATACAATAGATAGAGATATATTTGGGTGTATATGTTTTGAAGCAGATACAATATATTCAGAGCAGAAATAAACATAATGAGTTTTACCTGTCCAAACTGGTTGCTGCCCCCATATTGTCCACTCTGAACAGAAAACAATAATCAATCATTATTGTTGAAGTTCATTATTTCCTTACTATATCTGCATTAAAACATTTTCTATACTTAGGATCAGAAAAAAGGGTTGAGCTTTTTTTTTTTTACTGTATATTATGTTTGATATGCTTAAGCAGTTTAAGAAGATTTTTTTACATAGGTTTTAAAATGTTTCCTTGACTTGCCCATTTGGTTTCCAACTGTGCATGAACTGTATTGTCTAGTCCAGGGGTAGGCAACCTTGGCTCTTTTATGACTATTGGACTTCAGCTCCCAGAATTCCTGAACCAGCTCATAATTCTGGGAGTTGAAGTCCACAAGTCATAAAAGAGCCAAGGTTGCCTACCCCTGGACTCTAGTCTAATTGTGATGATGATGATGACAACAATTGCATCTGATTCTTGGGAATTCTACGGCTCACCTCTCTCCACATTTTCTATTCTTGTAGGGCTTCTTTCACTGGTTTTATGCTCTGGTTAGTCTCAGCTTTGACGGTATCTGGCCACTATTCACAGGCAGTCCATCTTGAAACTTGTTATGTCGGAGTCGCAGCCCCCCATACATTACAAAACTGATTTGGGAAGTCTTATTTCCTTCATCTACCACTCCAAGCAAAACTGCCTTTTCCAGTAAGTTTTATTGCATGACATGGCCGAAAAAGTGGAATTTTATGATTTTGACTTCCAGTGATGTGTCTGATTTTGTACACTCCAGTATTCACTCACTCATTTATTTATTTATATCCTCCCCTTTTTTAAAAAAGTATTTTTATCAGTAACTCAAGGCAGTGAATATATCTAATACTCCTTCCTTCTATTTTCCCCACAGCAACAGTCCTATGAGGTGAGCTGAACTGAGAGAGAGTGACTGGCCCAAAGGCAACTAGCTGGCTTTCATGACTAAGGCAGGACTAGAACTCATGGTCTCCTGGTTTCTAGCCTGATGCCTTAACTAGACCCAATTGTCTTTCTCTACTTTCTTGCTTGTTACTTTTGCTGTCCAAGGAATATGCAGGGGCCTTCTCCAACACCACAGCACAAAAAAAGGCAGCAAATATATTTAATACTCCTTCCTCCTATTTTCCCCACAACAAAGTCCTATGAGGTGAATTGAACTGAGAGTGATCAATTTAATCTAGTTTTTTCCACAGTCCAACTTTTGCAACTGTACATACTTATGGGAAACATAACAGTGTGGACCAATTTGCATTTATTTGCCAGACTGGCGTCCTTTCTTTTCCATATTCTATTCATGCTCATCATTGCTGTGAGACCCACTGCAATTCAACACTTTGTTTCTGGACTTGCACTGATCCATCTGCAATTCTAGGAAAGCAGATTCTTGTGCACGTTTGATCTCTTTACCATCACTTGTTATTTTGACATTTCATTTCCTCTCAGTAGTTATGAGCTCGGTCTTTTTGATGGTCAGAAGAGGCCAAATTTCTCTTCTGATTTTTAAAGTATTTCTTTAAATCCCTTTGATCAAATGTTTCAGGACCACTTTGGTTTCCAAAAGGAGAGTTGTAACAAACCTCTGTTTATTTTCAAAAGGGATAAAGCTTGCAGCAGAATGCTGCAAAGCAGTAGAATCCTATGGTGGTCACTGAACAAACGTATTACGACTTAAAAATGAAAATGGTTTAGGGCAGGGGTAGGCAACCTTGGCTCTTTTATGACTCGTGGACTTCAACTCCCAGAATTCCTGAGCCAGCCATGCTGAGGGAAAAGGAGAAGTTTCCAAGTTGAGCCATGCTGGCTCAGGAATTCTGGGAGTTGAAGTCCACAAGTCATAAAAGAGCCAAGGTTGCCTACCCCTGGTTTAGGGAGTTTATTTTACTTATTTGCTAATTTATTATAAATATTTTTGTATTTATCCATTCAATTGTTATTCACCTGGAAAAAACATGACAGACAAAATAAAAACCATGAAGAAAATCTTTTATTTATTTATTAAATAAATTGATGTAGCTGAATTGAAGGACTGCATAAGCCTAACACTTTATTTATATTATCTATGGCAGGGGTAGGCAACCTTGGCTCCTTTATGGCTCGTGGACTTCAACTCCCAGAATTCTTGAGCCAGCCATGCTGAGGGGAAAAGGAGAAGTTTCCAAGTTGAGCCATGCTGGCTCAGGAATTCTGGGAGTTGAAGTCCACAAGTCATAAAAGAGCCAAGGTTGCCTACCCCTGGTTTAGGGAGTTTATTTTACTTATTTGCTAATTTATTATAAATATTTTTGTATTTATCCATTCAATTGTTATTCACCTGGAAAAGACATATGACAGACAAAATAAAAACCATGAAGAAAATATTTTATTTATTTATTAAATAAATTGATGTAGCTGAATTGAAGGACTGCATAAGCCTAATGCTTACTTTATTTATATTATCTATGCCAGGGGTAGGCAACCTTGGCTCTTTTATGGCTCGTGGACTTCAACTCCAAGAATACTTGAGCCAGCATGGCTGGCTCAGGAATTCTGGGAGTTGAAGTCCACGAGTCATAAAAAAACAAGGTTGCCTACCCCTGCCATAGAGGGTATGAGTTATGTTTTTACCTGTCCATACTGGTTGCCACCATATGATCCACTGTCTCCATCCTGTGGAAGAAAATCCAGTTATTATTTTAAAATATCTAATTGTTGAAATATGATATTCAGGCAACAGATTTTTATAGATTTTCCCTGTGTCAGCTTTTTTAGACCAGGAGGAACCTTAGAATGGAGTTGTGTATTTTTATTTAAATTATAAATAAAAAATAAAATCTGTATGGTGTATTGAGCAATAGAAAAATGTTGGTTTTTAAGGACTCCTTATCATATATATTGAAATGAAGGAAATTAGGCATGCAGGTTATAAACTTTGCCTTTATTTGGGCTACTGTATCTTGGCTAAATAAACCGGTAAATCCACTAGAATGGAAGCAGAGTTTCTATATCTCTTTGCTACCACCTAATGGTTGTGAAGATTGTTACCCTTCAGAAACCGATCGACTAGCAATATGACAAAGCATATAAGTTTAAGACAGACAGGTACCCTGAGCCCTTTTGTAATCGATTACAGAAAGAAAAAAAATTCTGGAGGCTACAAAAGGAAGAGCAAATTTCTGGAGGCTACAAAAGAAGTGACATTATTTTAATCTTATTTTTGACATCTCTATATTAAAGGTAAAGGTTCCCCCGCACATGCATGCTAGTCGTTTCCAACTTTAGGGGCCGGTGCTCATCTCCGTTTCAAAGCCGAAGAGCCAGCGCTTGTCTGAGGACGTCTCCGTGGTCATGTGGCCGGCATGACTAGACACCAGAGGCGCACGGCACGCTGTTACCTTCCCACCGTAGTGGTTCCTATTTTTCTACTTGCATTTTTACGTGCTTTCAAACTGCTAGGTTGGCAGAAGCTGGGACAAGTAACAGGCACTCACTCTGCTACGTGGCACTCGGGATTCGACCCGCCAAACTGCCGACCTTCTGATCGACAAGCTCAGCATCCTAACCCACTGAGCCACAGTGTCAGGCTCTAGCCCAAAGAAGACACAGAAAAATCCAATTGAGTCCAATTCCTTATTTGCTTACATCTAATAGACAGAATCTTGACAAATTAAAGCTATAACTCTTTACCTTAATAGATATATCTGGAGGGATTCTAGGGTGTGGCTACCTTGAGCCTCTTCCAACTTGGGACTTTGCAATTTTTTAATGGAATTAAAAATTAAAAATGGAAACATCAGAGAAGGTTTTTTTCTCTGATGGAGTATACTGCCTTCTCCCCTTTGCTATCAATACAGTACATCGTGACAGAAGAGATCCAAGTTGGGGAAATCTGCATTATGAAGTAGTTCATTGCTATCCATATTAATTGCTTGCTGCCATAGAAACAATCCTGGAGAGAAAATGATCTTTACTTGCTGTAATGTATCAATAGCAAACTACTCTCTACTCTACTTTTTATTTTCAATAAAGAGAAAATAAGCACAACTAGGGGCATTCACAGGGAGTTAAAATAAAAAAGGAAAGATGGTGGCAGTTATACTTGGAAGGTTAAGTGGTAAAAGGAAATGACACCTCCAAAAAAAACCACACTGGCTAAATAACATCAAAGCCAACACCAGCCAGAGTATAAATCAACTGAAAAAAGCTCTACAAGATCCGAAAATGTGGAGTGAGGATTGTCAAGAATTGGACACAGTTGAACAGATACCATTTGTCATCATTATCAATTTCATTAAACATATTAAACCTATACTGCTATGATCCATATTGGGAATGCACTACAGGTAGTCCTTGTCTTATGACCGGTCACTTAACAACCATTTGAAGTTATGACAGACCCCCACAAAACTATTTATGACCCAATGTCAAAGTTACGCTGAACACACACCTCTATGGTCAGATGATCACATTTTGGGCAGTTGACAATCAGCTCACCTTTATGGACATTTGCAGTGTCCGCTTGTCACATGACCACAATTTTCAGTGTTTGTTACTGATTTCTGGTTTGTTTTTTTCAGTTTTCTAGTCAAAAAAATCCCATTGGGTAAAATGGATTTGCTTAACAACCACTGTGTTCACTTAATGACCATAATGTTTGCTTAACAATCATTGCAAAAATCGGGTCCAATCACTTGGTGACCAACTTAAACAACCACAATGACTTACTACCATGATTCTGAGTTCAAGCTATGGTCATAAGTTGAGGACTAGCTGTATGTAATATTTTACCTGTTCAGATTGACTGCTGCCTCCATGTGATCCAACTTGTTCATCCTGAAGAAAATAATAATTCCTTCAAAAAGATGTTAAAATAATACTGCCTTAAAATATTTTAGATGTCTTAACATTCCATAAGAATCACTATTTTAAACTATTTTCACTATGGTTTTTAAAAAACCTAGGTACAGAGGTGATATGGCGCTTTTTCTATACAATCGGTAGAACATTAACATATAATATATCCTTACTCTCTTAGTAGTGTTTATTTGCTTCTCCAAGCCTAAATTAATTCTATATACATATACCTCATATATACTATTTTGTTTGCACACAAACTTGAATTCTTCTGAACCATAGATTTTAAGGCAAGAGTAGGAAGTGTTTTCAAACAAACAAAGGTTTCCCACAGTACTAAATAAAAGCAACAACCCACAACTGCTTTCTATAGGGTATCATTAATACTGGCAGTTTCCATTTAGCAAAGAAAAGTGTAGTTTCATTACTTCCTGTTCAGTAGAGCTAGAAAGTTCAGTGATTAATTGCTCCTTAATTCATCATCTGTCTCCTTTCCTTTCTTTTATTGCCAAAAGAGTGCTACTTTGGTGAAAAAGAAAAAAAAAGAAGGGGGAAATGGGAATCAAGTAATACATTAACCTTTATCCATTTGGAAGGTATACTTGACTAATTCAGATATATTCACAATAAAAAGTCAACCTAACATCACTATGATGAAGACTTTTCCTTCAACAAAAGTCTTCATCAACTACAAACATACATAATTTTTTTTAACGGAGTCCTACGCGAGTTATTGGATATGTAGGTAGGTTCTACAAAGAATCAGAATTTGGGTATCAATATTTTATTTTAATAACATTTTAAATTTAAGATCTTTATTTATTGTTTTAAAGTTTCAGAACGTATTTTAATCAATGTCTGTAAGCCACTTAGATTTGTCTTTGGTGAGATGGGCAGCATGTAAGTTTAATAAATAAACAAGTATTTTGTAAAACTTGCTGTACAGCATTAATAGATTAGTTTTATCCAAGTCTGTTGGTGATATATTAGTGATTTGCAAGGCTGTGTTGGTAAGCAGACTTTGGGTCTCTGGGATTTAACCAGGGTGAGACTGAACTTAAACATGCTGTTTACATAAAGCTGCTTATGAAACAGCCATTATTTGCCAATTATTCCCATATCTATTGGGAGCAATTTCTTTTCTCTTATGCTAGCAGTTCAATCTCCTTTCATTCAGAAGGAACACCAAATTTTTCTTTCTTTTGCATAAGGCCTCCTCAGCCTAAGTAAAAATAAACAAAATGGACTACATGTGGATAATTATGTTGTTTTCTTAACAACCTTTCAAAAGTCTTTATGTGACCTCGTGTTTAGACTACTGACCTCGTGACCTCCCGTTTAGACTACTGCAACGCTCTCTACGTGGGGCTGCCTTTGAGGACCACTCGGAGGCTTCAGCTGGTGCAGAATGCGGCCGTGCGAGTTGTGATGGGGGTTTCCCGATACTCCCATGTAACATCTCTACTCCGCAAGCTGCATTGGCTCCCGGTTGCCCTCCAGGTGAGATTCAAGGTGCTGGTGATGACCTATAAAGCCCTACATGGCTTGGGTCCGGGTTATCTGAGGGAACACCTGCTGCCGGCATCAAGCTCCCTTCATCCAGTGCGCTCCCACAGGGAGGGTCTTCTCAGGGTACCGCCGGTAAGAGATTGCCGGCGGACAACACCCAGGGATAGGGCCTTCTCTGTGGGTGCACCCACCCTTTGGAACCAGCTGCCAGTGGAGCTTAGGACTGCCCCCGACCTCCGTTCATTCCGCCGGGACCTGAAGACCTGGCTCTTCGAGCTCTCTGGCCCAGGCTGAGAATTTTAATTTTAATTTTAACTAGGGTTTTATTTGTTCAGGGATGGATATATTTTTTTTAATTGTTTTTAACTTTTGTATTTTTTGTTTTAATCACCCTGTAAACCGCCCTGAGTCCTTCGGGAAAGGGCGGTATATAAATATAATAAAATAAAAATAAATAAATAAATAAATGTTTTATTTTCTAAAAAAAATCTTCCTAGTTTAGTTCTCAGCCCTGGGGACCACTTTCTCCCATCCTAGTACTAACAAGGTTCAATCCTGTTTAGCTCTTCAAGATTATTAAGGTGCTACCAACCTATGATGACGTCTATCTGCCAGCAGTAAGGCACAGATTCTCCTCACTGAAGCAGTTATTTGATTCCTTAATATTCTGTCCCAAGAAAATTGCAAGAAAATAAAAAGGAGCATTTATTTTACTTATTTATCTAGAGTGATGTGATGGCCTAGTGGTGAAGACCCTTGCGTGCCATTCAGAAGGTTGAAACTTCAATCCTAGGTGGAGCCAGATGTTTCTCTTTTAGGGCACAAAGAAAAAATATCTGCTCTGCACTCTACATGGACATTAGGAAGAGCATCTGGCCAGTAAATACTCAGCCTCATCCAGTCGCCCTGATTCCAGCCCATATATGGACTACAGGGTTGTAAACAGGGAAATGTATTTATTTATTAAATTTATATGCCACCCACCTTTCAATTTATAACTTGAAAATGTCTATACAGTGTGAAATTTGGCTTGCTTACTCTTTCTTAGAAAATTTAATGCTTTAAAAACTTTTTTAATTTTATTTTTTTATAAAAAAACCCTGCTTTAAAAACCAAAACAATACAGCCATCACTTTTTTTATCATGATACTGTAAATTATGAGAAAATGAAAGTTCACTTTTGTAAATCTCACTTTGGATGTGAAAGTGCCACATCAAGTTGGACAATTCCTAAAGTAATTTGAATGAAACTGGGTCATTTCCAAGATTCGAGATCATCCCTCAAAATGGATTTGGGTGACTGTTTAGTTTCTGCTAGTGCTAACTGTCACTTGTCAGAAATAGCTCAGATGACAGATTATTAAAGGATCCAGGTCTACCTTCTCGGATTCACAACTGGGTAATGAAAACTTTTGAGAATAGAAAGAACAAAAATATATATTAATTGTCTCTTGCAAGCAAAATTAGTACAAAATTATATCTTGTGAAAGGTTCCATGATCACTCCCAAGTCATCTTCTAAATAGCAAAGTTGATTTTTATAGGTATATGATATAGTGGATTAGATATTCATTCAAAATTTATTGTTTGTTTGCTTGCATGTACATTGGCTTGCAAAGGGATTTGTTTTTTTAAAAAAGCAAACAATTGACATCTGATAGGCAAAAGTGAACACATGACACAAGGCATTTTGTTGTCAATTGTGACAATGCTATTGAGACAGTAAGGAGCGCCATGAAAAATAAATAATTACCTGTGCACTGGGACATATACATTGACTCTGTAAAAATGCAAACAATTAGTTTCACCTTTGCTATAAGAAGTCAAACAGTGTGTAATGTTGTATTATAAAATTGTCTGTTCTTAATGTCTGTTTTATGTTAATCTAACTAGTACCATTTTAGGGACTGGAATTAAACCAGATTGAACAAGTTATTTCATCCTGCAGGGATTTAATAGGAAATAGAAGATAATAGTAGGATTAGTATTAGAAATAGATGAGATAGACAGACAGACAGACAGACAGACAGACAAAGATAAGCAGATATTCAGAGAGGGAGATAATCCATCAGCTGTTTTTCTCTAGTGCTGGCTTGACTGAACTGGAAACTATGAAAAACACAAGAAACTACTCCTTCTATAGCAGAAAACCTCTAATAATAATTACAACAGACCTAAAATTGTGCTTTGAAGTCTGCAATTGGCAGGCTGTTTCAGCAATTAAATTTTGTACAAAGGATCTCAAAATCTAATTTTTATGGCCTTCAGAATCTTTTTCTAAGATCCTGTTGTCAACATTCAGGAATACATTTGCAGAATTGCAGACTTTCATGGTTTTATTAAAATAAGAGTTAGCAATGATGCTTTTCACCTCCTCTGTATTTAATCTACATGTTTTGCTTTTTATATCCAACCCCACTCTCAGAAATGAGCAAATCAAATGTTTTGGACCTGTGTTCTCTGGAAATGTTCCTCAGCAACTCTCGATGCCAATGAGAAAAATGCAGCCCCCATTAAACAAAAATGTTTTTCTATCTTTATTTATTGATAAAAGTATTATTTATTGATAAAATTTTCTCAAAACGTTAGACAGCCCATGAGGAAAAACAAATCAAATTCAAGAGCTGGCAAAAATATTAATTCCCTGAAAAGTGAGGAACCAAATACTGTAATACTTTCAAAATATTTCAATTGTGCTTAAAAAAGGGAGAAAGAAATTAATAGGACTAATCAGAATTTTAGCGAGGAATTAGCATTTGTGCAGCTGTAAAAGTTTTTCCATAATAGCTAGAGAAAGCTTGAAGCTTGATTCCTATGTCAATACATTCAAACAGAATGCTTCAATTTCCACATACAATGAAATCTTCTCTCAGGGACTAATTGCAGGGAGTGGGTGTCCATTATTTCTGATTGTCTATTAAATTGGAAAGAATGTCATTTGCAGTAACGTTATTATGTAAGCGATCCAAATTATATTACTTGCACCAATCTTGTCATTTGGGTAATGACATCATTATACAAATGACATAAAACAATGTAAATACAATGGTAACCAAAATCTGTTCCATACAATTCCCCTAAATTGAAGGGTAGCATCAAAATCAACTGTAGCCTCCGGAATAAATCTCTTCCATTATTTTTTTGCCAAATATACATTATCAAGTAACTGGACTGGAGACTAAAACATATAAGGAACGGTTGCTGGAATTGGTTATGTCTAGTTTAATGAAGAGAAGGACAAGGGGTGACGTGATACCAGTGTTCCAATATCTCAGGGGCTGCCACAAAGAAGAGGGAATCAAGCTATTCTCCAAAGTGCCTGAAGGCAGGACAAGAAGCAACAGATGGAAACTCATCAAAGAGAGAAGCAATCTAGAACTGAGGAGAAATTTCCTGACAGTTAGAACAATTAACCAGTGGAACAACCTGCCTCCAGAAGTTGTGAATGCTCCAACACTCTACGTTTTTAAAAAGAGATTGGACAACCATTTGTCTGAAATGGTACAGGGTTTCCTGTCTGAACAGAGGGTTGGACTAGATGACCTCCAAGGTCCCTTCCATCATCATGATCATGATCATGATCATCATCATCATCATTAATTTGAGAGAGAAATTCTCTGCATTAAACTCTTAAGGGAGATGTTCAGTCTTAGCAATATCAAATAAAAGACATTGTAGAGATATTCTTTATTTCTTTATGCAACTGTGGGGGTTTTTTTCTACTTAAAAACCATGAAGAAATGTTGGGAAAACATGTTAGAATTACATAGGAAAGACAGGATCCCAATAAATTCTATGAATGAGATGGGAAAAAATCATAATAAAAGGTTGTCCAGAGCGAGCCCACAGACAATTGGCTGATCTTTTGAAAGAAGGTATAGAAACTGAAGTGTAAAAATTTCCTGTTCATTCTCAAGTTATACAGGCAGTCCTTGATTTAGGACACAATTGGGACCAGAATATCCATTGCTAAGTAAAGTGGTTGTTAAATGAGTCATGTCCTATTTTGCAAACTTTCTTGCTATGATTATTAAGCAAATCACTGCAGTTGTTAAGTGAATTTGTGCAGTCACTAAGCAAACCTAGGTTCCTCTTTGACTACTTGTTGGAAACCAGTTGGGAAGGCTACAAATATGGTGATCATGACCTTTGGATGCCCCAACTGTCAAAAATACATGCTGATTGTCAAGCATTTTGATCACATGACTACAGGAATGCTGCAACAGTTGTGAGAGAAGCAGTTGTCATTTTTTCAGCACTGTTGTAACTTTGAACAGTCGCTAAATGAAAAGACTACCTGTATAAGATTAAAATACAGAAATATGTTTACCTCCTCATGTGCATTTTCAATAAATGATCCATCCTATAAGGAGATCATAAATTGCCTTTTTAGAATTGTATAAGATTGTGAAGAACTTCTTAAAAATAAGGCTCCATGTTTTTTTTTATGAGTTCAGTTGTAGAGAAGTATATATTTATGTTCATTGAATGCTTTCAGCAAGGGCACTTCCAGATCTCTCTCACTGCTTTTAGGATGATACATCTATATTTATCCATGGATTCAGAATATTTTAAGCCCAAATTGTGTAAATTATCAACATCTCATTTTTAAAAACTCTGTATAAAATATAACGCCTAAATTAACAATACTATATATGTGTGAATCCTGGATATATCTGCTAAAATGTTACTAAATTGAAAAGAACATGCTTTGAGTTACAAGTTCAAAAACTTTAAATATTGCTATCTGGTTTTGTCTAACTATAAAAAAACTTATATCACATGGTTGGCAATTACTACCAATTTGTAAGAGATCATTCCATCAAAACTAATGAAAATAAAATCCTTACCTGTGGATGATTGTTTCTATCATCCGAAAAAGTTCTATCCTGTAAAAGGTCAATATAAATTACTTCACTACAAATAAGGAAATCTCAAAGAAAAGAAACATAATTCCTGTACCATAGGGAGTGGACACCTTCCACTAGAAAAATGAGTATATAATATACATTTATATATGAGTTAGATCTTTTCCCTTTCTTTGACCTGATGGGAAGTGTTTTGATGCCCAGATAATACCAAAATATCAGAATTGTAGGGAAGAGGGAACAACCAATCTCTTTTGGTTCATTCAAAATCCCTTTTTTTGGTTTCCTGGCATGTCTGCTCTATTTCAATCTTTTTGCAACTAGAAAGTGTGATTGTTGTTGCTTTTATTAAATCTTTACTTTCTCTCCCACATTTCCTTGTCCAAGGGAAAGAAGGAACAGCTAAATATGATTAGCAGGTGGACCTGGCAAACAACAACTGTTTGAGCTTCTTCTGTTTCACTGCCACTCCATACTTCCTTGCTTCCCAAGGCCTTTTATACATTCAAAAGAATTGTGCACAGTCAGCTGTTTGTGTTAAGAAGTTTCAGCCACAGGTAAATAGGTACCACCTTAAGATGGGCAAAGGAAGGGTCTCATATGGAATAAATACTGTTTCAGTTTCCCATCCCACAGTTCAGAAGATCTTCGCCACTCATCCTCTCATCCTCTCTAACCATTGTATAAACATGCCCCATATTTTTTATTCTTCTACATCCTTACAACCTTCTCTTCATGTTAACTCGGGCCTACAACAGAGACAGCTAAACATCACCTTTTGGCTGCACCAGTTTTAAAGTAAAATTTATCTCTTCTTCCAAAATAATTTTGGCCATGGACGCAATCTACCCTCAATCTGATTCATTGAGGGTGTAAACTGCTCCTTTTAGCCACTCTAGGCTATTCTGTTTGTTGGGAACCACTCTATTGCCATTTTGGCCAGACTGCAGGAAAGACCGATGACTGGCAGAAGCAAAGGCTCAAATAGTGACCAGTGCTTTTTGAAGGGCTTCTCGGATCTAATGCGGGCTAACATGGATTGAATGTTCTTTTGAAAGAGTGCTAACTTGCTTTCAAATATTGGTTTAGTGCTCTTTTGGAAGGCCTCTGTTTAAAGATCTTAACTCTACCTTCTGCTCCATAGAAGATAGATTTAAGCTAGGAGACAGAGCTAGGTTTTTCCAATTGTTTTTTGCTGGTTTGTCAACACAAAGGCACAATATAGTTTTCCACACCTTTTCCAACAAGGGATTTCACATGACCATACTTTCCACTGTTTACTTTGGTTGGACAGCACCATTTCTCTTTCCCTACTATATTCCTCTTCAAAGGCCATTCACAGGCTACTCCTAAGTGCTTCTGTCTACCAGGAGTTGCTGTCTTGCTGCCTGCTTCCATTTCCTTGCATCACTAAGCAAGATCAGAGCTCGCTGCCAGAGCTTCACCATAATCCGGAAATAAGTCTCCCGAGAGCTCAAACCTGCACTCTGGAGTTAGTAACAAATAATCAAGGACAAGCGTGAATAGATAAATTGCTTTTATTGAAGACACCAGAGTAGCTTTAACAACAAAGATCAATTACAGCAGGGTCTAAAAATCAAATTATAGCTGTAACAAAGTCAGTGCTTCAATATCATGTCTCTTTCCCCCCCACACCTGTGTAGTAATGGACTTCTTGCCATTCATTTCTCAGCCTTAGATGTATAAATTAAAACACCTGCACTTTGCTTCTGGCTCTGCCAACTTCAACCTTCACATCATTTCCCTTTTCCACACATTTTCCGTTTTCCCTTTTCTCTATTCCCTGGGATCTGCAGTTGTCAGCTATTTCTCTCTTCCTCTCATGTTGGATCGGCTCATTTTCCTCCCTCTATTTCCATCTATTTATCATGTGGAGCAGACTAAATGTCTCCACCTTAAGGGGCGTTTATTATTTATTTATTTAATTTATATGCCCTTCCTTCCTCTTGCTTGGGGAACGTTCTGGCAAATTAGTTCTCAATATGTTTGTCATCGTTTCTCCAACATCCAGAATTGTCCCCTGCTAAATCTTTGGGGTGGGTATTTTTGGTCTCCCTCTTGTTACTGATAGAACTGCTTCCTTCCTTCTCCCAGGTCAGTTTCCTTTACAGAGAAGGAATAGAGCTGAAGTGCACAAGGAGCCAAGGGGGCAGTTTTGACCCAGGAAGGAATGGGAAAAGGCCAGGTACATTTTTTAGTGTAGATGGAAGCTGCACGCAAAAAGTAATGGGAACAATCTATGTTAAGTGCTGCAAACAGTCCAATAAACTTGGCACACAGCTTCTTAAGACAGTTGCATTGAAGACTAGAACCTAGTAGAAAGCCAGATGTATCCTACAGTAATAGGATGGTCTTCCTTTTGGTGATGGGTAGCAGGGCACACAGGAAGTTGATCCTTGAAGAGTCACAGCGTATCTTGCAGTTTATGGTAAAGATGGAATAAGTGGGAGTCAGGAAGTATCAAGCAGCAGATGCAAGCAGTATCATAAACAGCCTGAAATTGAGACATTTGAGTAGAGGCATAAATTAACGCAACCACAGCTAAACCTCAGGCCAGGTTTTGAGTTGGTCATTTATGTATCACAGAAAGTGTTGTTCAGTGTGACATTTGTCCTTTCCATTCCTCTGTCAGATTGTGGATGATGAACAGAAGACAGGTGGAACATTACATTCATTTGTCGATATAGTGCCGATAAGAATGTTCTGTGAATTGAGCGGCCTCTGTCCAAAATAAAATGATCAGTCAATCTGTGGTTCTAAAAAAAACCCAACAACCCGCAGTTAATAAACAGGCATTTTCAGAAATGTATGGAAGGCCACAAAAGGGAGATGAAAAGAGCCATTTTAGGGAAATGGTGCAGTAGTACTAGAGTGGCATTCAAGCAAACAACATGTGGTAGTGAGTAATAAAGTCCAAACAAACTATGTTTGTTAGTCCTTGTAGTAATGGGAGAGTCCAGAAATTGAGCTGGCTAGGTAGTATGAAGCTTTGTACAGTGATAAAAATGTCAGCTTTCAAGTCTGTTGTAATTTGAAGCCACCAGAAACCAGGGAATAAGAAGTAAAACCCAGTTTGGCAAAAAAAAACTGTTCTTCAGCAGTTGTAAAAGTTTAGAGATGAGAGGAATTGGGTTATGATCCCTAATAGTTAACAGAGCTCAGGGGCTCATAATAATAGACTACAAGGAGGGATTCACCCTTTGTAACAAAACAAAAAAAAGTAGTGTTTGCATGGAAGATAGATGTTTCTGTTTTTAATTTCTTATCCATTAGACAATCAGGAATAAATTTTATTCCTTTAGTATTAAATAAAGGAATAAATTTTATATTATATTTGCGAGGAGGCAGAGACTGTACTTCCCCCTTCCAAAATACACCTGCATACTTGGTAGGTATGAAAGGAAGAAGTTGAGGCGGGATGGGTTTGAGGCACTGTGGAAGATGAGTCTTGCATGCCTGCCTGGAGGTCAAATGTAATGTAGTCTTGATTCCGATAATGTAGGGCTTGTAAGCCTGAAGCCAGTCCATTGCTAAGACAACTGAAAATGTAATGGAGAAGCCAGATAGAGTAACTATGGTGGTTTTTTTATGGTTCTGGGCAGTGCTTTTTTTGTGAAAGAAAAAGGTGCTGGAACTCAGACATGTCATACAACCCGCCTTGCTTACCCTACAAGGTTCCATCCAAAAAAAGGTACCGGAACTCTGTTCTGAGCGTTCTATGAGAAAAAAAGCCCTGGTTCTGGGTCTGAGATCAGCTCAGAGCATGGTCCTCTTGAAAGGGTTGACAGGCTGAGTGAGCAAAGGGTATTTGTGTGTAACTGACAATTTTATGAATTTTGCCTGTGGAGCAAAAATGCAGCAAGACCGGCAGTTATATTGCATAGACAGTCTGGATCAGAAGAATGACAGGAATGACTAGATGATGATCCATAGCCCCACTCATCTGTGCTCTACTTCATTTCTGGATGTCCCTGGTCTTTTGAGGTCCAGTCGTATTCATTTTCCAACAAACCAGATCTAAAAAGTTTAGGAAACTTTTTGTAAAGTACCTCCCTTTCCCATAAGAATAATATTTTGTTGAAGTTTTAGGAGGGAGAGTTGAGAAGGATATTCCCATGTAAAGTAGTCGAATTCTTTACAGTATAAACATAGACTTTTATGGGCATGAACAGTTCTTTTCTCGTGCAGTGTGAACACTGTACAACCCAACTCCAGGGGTTCAAAATCCAAAGTGTCCGATGAGCCGACAGAGAAGAGAAGGATAGAAGAAAAGATAATAGTGGTGACCCATCCATTCTCTGTCACAGTTCCTCAGGCCTTCCATCAATCCCCAAGCATAGTTGGATTAATATAGACAATGTCTTTGTAATCCTCTATTATGCCTGTTAGCACCTCATTCAATTGGTCATTGGCTTCCTTTATTTCTATTGGCATCCTGAGCGGCCAACTGGAAATCGGCAACATATTTTCATATGGAATGGTTTCCTTCTTGGAGAAGAGGGGTCAGCCATTTTGATTCACCTTCCAATTATAAATCCTGAGAGCAATTTGCAAAAGAATCCTTAGGTCTTAAGGAGGTATATAAATCATACTGAACAAGAAAGGCAGAATATTTGCCAAGATTTCTGTTGCTGTGTGTCAGGTTTTTGACTTGTTTTTACAATTGCTGGATGTTGGATAGAGGCATACGAGAGTCCAAAAACCACGATTCTGCTTGTTCAATCTGAGTCAACACATAATTCTGACACTGGAATAAAGTGTCGGCAACCAATTTACCATCAGTAAATCTGCAAGAAGGTTGACAGCCATGGTTTTAATCTTGAAGTCTTAAATGAATTTTCTTCTTCCATGGGACTCGGAATAGGAATAGCTTGTTTTGCTGTTAGAGCTTCACCTTGTGCACAGAAATAAGTCTCTTTCTAGGAACTCAAACCTCCTCTCTGGAGCTAGCAGCAAGGAATTAAGGACAAGGTCAGATAGATAAGTTGCTTTAATTGTAGATTCAAAGAAGGTCAGACAACAAAGAAGATCAGCTACTGCAGGATCTAGGAAGCAAGCCATATTTATATCAAACCATTAATATTAAAGCACTACCTTTTTCGCCCACCCTTATGTGATAACAGACCTTGTGCATTTCGCAGCACTGGGTGTGGAACTCTTCCTAAATAGGTTTTTGATAAGGGACCTATCTGGTCTCAGGTTCCTTTCTTTAAATTTTCCCAGTCTCAGCCCACCCAGACTGGGAGCAGCATAACCCTTCAATATGGCATTTCAAGCACTTGTCTGACCTCATCCAACCATGCCCACATTAGAGGAAAGGTTTCTGATCACTCTCCTAGTAGCAGAAGGCAAGGCTTTGTGGATAGAGGAAAGAACGTGGGAAAAATCTATCAGTCATTTCCTTAGCAATTGCTACTGTTGTTATTAGGGCAGAATAGAGATCATCAATAGATTTTTTTTTTGTTGGTTCAAGAACTGATGAATGGCACTTTAACCTGGCAATCTGATTAGGCTCCTAAGTACCCCAATTCTAGCAACTATGGAATTTCACAACGTGGACTTTAAACAGACTGAAGCTGATATTCTTACCTGGTTTTTGCTGTACGTTTGTTCTGAATTAAAGGGTTCATTCTGAAATAAAGATAGCAGTTAAAGATGTTTTGTTACGTTGTTACAAACTTTGTGAGAAATTGAAATCCAGTGACTAGATTTCAAAATAACAAAAAGACTAGTTGAGGCAGCTTACAATTCCAGAATTCTTGCCAGATCTTACATAAACGTCTTATAATCATGAATGTTTTGGAAAAAAAAGAAGTGTTATACTTGTTTCTTAAATGTGAGTTTAATGCTCTTCACAAAAAAGTGCTGAACTTGTTCCTTTTATTTATTTACCAATTATATCTGGCACCCATTTCACACAAGGAGGCTTTGGATGGTTTACAATAAGAAAATCAACTACGACAAACTAAATACAAAAACCAGTTAAAACAATTAAACATAAGAGAGAAAGGGTTAATTAAAATGTTACATGTAATGCACCCAATGTGTGGGCTCTGCTGCCAGGGGATACCCAGGCCTAGTGGGGGAAAAACAACACTCCACATTTTGAGTGCTTTCTGAAAAGCCATTAGGGTTGGGGCTAACCTCACCTTAAGGCAGAAAAGACCTGACTCTTGGGTCCTGTCAGATGGAACTCCTTAGCAGATGGAACCCCCAACTCGTCTCTCCTGTTGGGTCTCTTTGAAACCCAAGTTTTAAAAAAAACCCAACTCTGAGACTCTCTTGAGATAGTATTAATCCAGCACTTCATGGAAGACCTATGGAATCCAGGAAAGAGAGCCAGTTTCTTCCAGTTGCCGTGTTGGTGGTTCAGTCCCAGTTGGATGCATAACAAGTTTTTCGTTGCTTCTGCTGGCAAGGGCATACTTTTTATGACTTTGGTCTGAGGGGCAGCACAGTGTTACTTTTGCTGATACCACTGTGTCATAGTGATGACTATTAAAAGGTAAAGGTAAAGGTTCCCCCGCACATGTGTGCTAGTTGTTTCCAACTCTAGGGGCCGGTGCTCATCTCCGTTTCAAAGCCGAAGAGCCAGCGCTTGTCCAAGGATGTCTCCGTGGTCATGTGGCCGGCATGACTAGACGCCAAAGGCGCACGGAATGCTGTTACCTTCCCACCGTAGTGGTCCCTATTTTTCTACTTGCATTTTTACGTGCTTTCGAACTGCTAGGTTGGCAGAAGCTGGGACGAGTAACAGGCGCTCACTCTGTTATGCGGCACTTGTAACTCATAACCCGCCAAACTGCTGACCTTCTGATCGACAAGCTCAGCGTCCTAACCCACTGAGCCACTGCGTCCCTTAGTGATGACTATTACCCATGTATAAAATTATTATGCTATTACATATGGACCATTCACCCATATTCAGTGCTTCTTGACTGCCCACCGCCTCCGTCCAAGTGTCGTTGGCCTCTTTTGGGTCTTGCTGGATTCCTTAGACACTCACTATCTTGCAGGATTCGTATAGGATGGAGCTCATTTATTATAATTACCATTTGCTTCCTCCTGCTCTTTCAGTGACAGGTCACATATTTAGTGGAGGTTTTGCGTTGATCAAACCTTTAGGTAAGTTCCCTCCTTCCCACTTCATTCTGTATCACGCTCCCATAACTGCAATCTGTCAGCTGGGCTGTTTTTTGACTCAGGTTTATCTCTTTTTCTGAAGCATATTAGAGTCATGCTTAGAAATAGCTGCAAGGACAATGCTAGCCTTTTACTGCAGTAGAACAAGACTCACTAGAAAGGGCAGTACATTTTAAGTTGGCATATATTTTTTTGCCAGCTGAATAATTGATAGACAACATGAATGTGGCCAGGGCTTCCTGGAAAAGCCTTTTGAACGCCATTTATAGCGCATTCCTAATCTATTTATTATTTCATGTTTCTGTAAAATGTCATCCTATATGTCCCTCAAAACATACTATGTGAAATTTATAATGCTCACCCTTATCTTTAATATCATATTTCACAAACCTAAAAGTTCATATTATAAACAAGGCATAAATACTGTTGAACTTTTGTGGAAAAGTTCTGTTTCTTTACGTTTATACAAATTTTACGTTTATACAAATTCCTTAGGGAACACCTGCTGCCGGCGTCAACTTCCCTCCGCCCTGTGCGTTCCCACAGAGAGGGACTCCTCAGGGTGCCACCGGTCAGAGAATGTAGATTGGTGGCCCCCAGGGGGAGGTCTTTCTCTGTGGGCGCCCCGGAGCTATGGAACCAGTTACCGGTTGACCTCCGGACGGCGCCCGATCTCCGCTCCTTTCGCCGCGATCTGAAAACATACCTGTTCGAACAAGCCGGCCTGGCCTGAGGGGGGATTGGTGGGGTTTTTACTATCATTTTATTGGGGTTTTATTAATGTATTTATTGTTTTTTATGGGCATGTATTTAATTACTTTTTAATTTTTGTAGCTTTGTGTTTTATTCTTGCCCTGTACACCGCCCTGAGTCCTTCGGGAGAAGGGCGGTATAGAAATATTAATAAATTAAATTAAATTAAATTAAATTTATTGGTTTATTAAAATATAAAATACAAAACATATGAAGAAAAATAAAGATCATGGCAAAATAAGGAGGGAAAAGGGGAAGAGAAAAAAGTGCAGGGCAGAGGGAAAAAGAAAAAAAAGGCATTGATTTCCAAATTCCTTTTAGTGCAGTAGAATGTGGTATAATTTAAGGTCTCAACTTTTTACTTTTATACAATAATATATACTAGCAGAAAATGTCTATTTCAAGCAATACCAAGTTTAAGTCACAGACATAATCAAGTCTTTTGAAGTTAGAACATTTTGAGACTGTAACATTTTGTAAATCCTGAATATATAGGCGTGGTAGTCACAATTTGATTTTTTTTTCTGACAAAAATTCAAAAAGTATTTCTTTCATTCTGTTATTACCACGGGGCATGCATAGTTACCCCATATAGAAAACAGTTGTTGTGTGTACTGAATTTACGGCAGTTCTGTGATGCTGGAATGGAACTTGAAGTTCAAATCAAAAGTAAGAAAAATAAGTTTGGTCAGTGCTTTTTCAATTCTGTTGCTCTGGTAAGAGCCTAAACCTGCTGAAAAGCAAAAGTATTGTTATTCTTCCTTTCATTTAATGCCTTGGGAAACTATAAACATCTAATCAGTAAGTATTGACTATTATACCAAGAGATAATCACCAGGAGCTCAAGCACCAGGTATTGAGATATAGCAACTGATTGTGAAAATGCAGTTTTTGATGTGACATTACTGACCTAGCCTTCTTTGGAAGATAAAAAAATGTGCCAGTGTTACTTTTACCCCAGCATGGAAGTCAGTCAGCAGGTTAAAAATATCAACAGAGTTCTTTTTCTAGATGGCATTACCTATGCAATTTACTCTGTAGTATTAAAAATGTAGCCAATGATTATCTTTTCTGAATGATTTTTTTTAACTTTCCAGTTTAGCTTGGAAACTCTGGCATTCCTCAGTGGTTTCCCACTGTAGTTACATACCAGACCTGATGCTCCTTAGTTTCTGAATCCAGACACTAATCAATTAGATCAGGGGTGTCAAACTCAATTTCATTGAGGGCCGCACCAGCATTGCGGTTGCCCGCAAGGGGCTGGGTGGGTATGGCCAGGGTGGGCGTGGCCCACTGGGTGGGCGTGGCTAGAGTGCGTATGGCCTACTGGGTGGGCGTGGCCAGCTCTACATTGTTCGCATCAAGGGTGCCTATGGGGGCCTGGGCAGGAGTAGGACAGATCTGAGGGTCTCTGGCAGAAGGAGGGTCTCTGGGCCAGGGCCAAGGCAGTGGGGGCCGTTCCCTCACTGTTTCCAGGATGGCTTCGCGGGCCACATGAAGCCAGTTTGCGGGCCGGATCTGGCCCCCGGGCTTTGTGTTTGACATGTCTGAATTAGATGATGTTAATTGAAAGCATAAGAAGCAACCAGAGCTGGGATAAGTAAATAAATGGGTTTGCTCATTGTCAGAAATAATGCCTTTTCCTCTTAAGGGTTGACAAAGAGATCTTTACAACTGAGAGCAAAAGAGCTTAAAGTAAAACAAAACAAAACAAAATACCCCTCACATTCACAAAGCAGAGTGAATCAGAACTTATAGTGATGAAAAGCACATACCCTTTTTTCTCGAATCTTATTGATCAATGTCTTAAGTATATTCTGTTGGAAAGGAAACACAAGCCATAAATCAGATTAGGTTGATGCACAAGTCCGTCCCACCTTTAACTGATTTGAAGAAAACCTCCATTTGGTTAGACCAGGAGTGGGGAACCTTGGCTCTTTTATGACTTGTGGACTTCAACTCCCAGAATTCTTGAGCCATGCTCAAGAATTCTGGGAGCTGAAGTCTACAAGTCATAAAAGAGCCAAGGTTCCCCACCCCTGGGTTGGACAGTTATACTTACTGGAGCTGATGCAGCCCTCTTGCGTCTACAGTTTCTTGGGTTCTGTTAAAGTAAAAATATTATAAAAATGAAATAAAATGAAAACAACTACCTTCTGTGTTCTAAATTATGCTTGTACAAAGTCAGTCAGATCTATGCAGCTTGATCATCAAAACATCTGAACTAACTTTTTGCACTTGGCCAATTTTATCTGAAAGGCTACAGAAAAATGTTAGTAGAAGGTACTTTTAGCATGGTAAGTTTATAATATCTTGCATTACTTTTCCTGAAATTTCAAAAATTTCAGGCATATACATAGAATGAAGGCTATTGCTAAGCACATTGATTTGTGCTTCTTAGATTGTAAACCGCCCTGAGTCTTCGGAGAAGGGCGGGATATAAATGGGATTAAAAAAAAAAAGCAAACCAATAATCCTCTCAGAATACTGTAACCTGAATAAGAATACTAGGAAATCCACTAAGCCACTAGATGGCAGCAAAGAGATACAGGAAACACTAAG
Source organism: Vipera ursinii (assembly GCF_947247035.1). Taxonomy (NCBI): domain Eukaryota; kingdom Metazoa; phylum Chordata; class Lepidosauria; order Squamata; family Viperidae; genus Vipera; species Vipera ursinii. Next base: position 87,521,468 of record NC_139516.1, on the reverse strand, counting down.
TTGTATACAAAGTTTTGCAGCCTTAATTGAAAAGGTTTAGAATTGATTCCATCTAAAAATCTTGCTACTCATTCATCAGAAAAGGCTGAACAGTAGTGCCATTCATCAATTAAGAAAAACAGGGGCTCAAAATAAATGTAAAAGCTATTGCAGGAAAATCCAAGTCAGCCAATGTCTACTTTTCAAGTTTGGGGGGAAATCCTTCCTCAAAGAAAATTTAAAATCCACAGAAAGGATACTATTTAAAAACAACAGCAAATAGAAGTTAAATATTTTGTTTCATCGTAATTGTTTTTTTTCCCTTCAGAAAGGATTTTTCCCAAATGCATAGAAATAAAAACAAATTCATAATGAAACACAGAAATCTTTTTTTTCCCCTTGCAGAGCTTTCTTATGTGAGCCAAGTTTTGATCTATTGGAGGAATAAAATGAAAGCTTTGGAGATCAAATCTAACAAACAATGAGCTGTTTTGCAGCCACAATAAGTGGATTGATATTAGGTGTAACTTCTGTCATTAAGCAAAAGAGAAATCTTTTAACAAAGTGATTTCAGCAGTTTTATCAATTACTAATTTTGAAACTGCTTTAAATGGGGAAAAACAGCTCAGACTGGTATAGAAGTGATATGGTATAAATAGGCTGTACTGACACTTTTTAAGTGGCGTTTGTCCTTATTAAAATGTGTGAGAAAGAAAGCAGAAAACAGTTATTTTTTTAACATCAACTATAATTCTACTCAAGGGACGCGGTGGCTCAGTGGGTAAGGACGCTGAGCTTGTCAATCAGATGGCCGGCAGTTTGGCGGGTCGAATCCCGAGTGCCGCATAGCAGAGTGAGTGCCTGTTACTCGTCCCAGCTTCTGCCAACCTAGCAGTTCGAAAGCACGTAAAAATGCTAGTAGAAAAATAGGGACCACTACGGTGGGAAGATAACAGCGTTCCGTGCGTCTTTGGCGTCTAGTCATGCCGGCCACATGACCACGGAGACGTTCTTGGACAAGCGCTGGCTCTTCGGCTTTGAAATGGAGATGAGCACCAGCCCCAAGAGTTGGAAACGACTATCACGCATGTGCGGGGGAACCTTTACCTTTACCTTTAATGGTTGTAAAGATTGTTACCCTTCAGAAACTGATCCTGTACTTACTTCACCACAGCCCTTAATGTTGTAGTCTCCACTACTTTGGGAGCCCTGACAAAAAAAATAAGAAATGGATCAAATTATTTCTTATTATGAGAGAGCCACTTAAATATTATAGGTTGAGGAGAATGGAATTAAAAATTAGGCAAGTGTGTCTTATTCAAGAACTAAAGCTATACAGTAAAAGAAAATACTCTGGGACTTTTTTAGAAAAGTTTTTAAACTGGATGGATAGATAGATAGATAGATAGATAGATAGATAGATAGATAGATAGATAGATAGATAGATAGATAGATCGATAGATAGATAGATAGACAGACAGACAGACAGACAGACAGACAGATAGATAGATGGCAGATAGCTAGCAATAGATAGATAGATAGATAGATAGATAGATAGATAGATAGATAGATAGATAGATAGATAGATAATCTTTTTTACATTCAGAGCAGAAATAAACATTAATGCTAAGTTTTAAGAAATAGTTTACATCTCTCCATGAAATACATTATCTATGCATTGCTCAATTACTCACAGTTACTCACAGTTACTCACGCGCTTGCGACCTCCCGTTTGGACTACTGTAACGCTCTCTACATGGGGCTGCCCTTGAAGACCACTCGGAGGCTTCAACTGGTGCAGAATGCGGCCGCGCGAGTTGTAATGGGGGTTTCCCGATACTCCCATGTAACACCTCTACTCCGTGAGCTGCATTGGCTTCCGGTTGCCCTCCAGGTGAAATTCAAGGTGCTGGTTATCACCTATAAAGCCCTACATGGCCTGGGTCCGGGATATCTGAGGGAACACCTGCTGCCGGCATCAAACGCCCTTCGCCCAGTGCGCTCCCACAGGGAGGGTCTGCTCAGGGTCCCGCCGGTAAGAGATTGCCGGCGGGTGACACCCAGGGATAGGGCCTTCTCGGTGGGAGCGCCTGCCCTCTGGAACCAGCTGCCGGTGGAGCTGAGAACTGCCCCCGACCTCCGATCATTCCGCCGGGGCCTGAAGACCTGGCTCTTTGAGCTCTCGGGCCCAGACTGAGGAGAAATTTTTAATTTGGGGTTCTTTTTAATTGAGTACAGGGTCAGTTTAATATTTTTTAATTTGGTTCTTAATTTTTGTATTTTGGATTTTTAATTCCCTGTAAACCGCCCTGAGTCCTCAGGGAATAGGGCGGTATATAAATATAACTAAATAAATAAATATTTACCTTTCTGTACTGAGGGCTGCTCCACCCAGTACAGAAAATGCATCATAAAAATATTAGTATATTTGCACAAAACTGCTGAAAATAAATGAAAATGCTCATGTTTATTTGTGTTATCTATTGCTGTAGCACATTTTTTTACACAAATCATACTGTAACACAGTTTTACCTGTCCATATTGGTTGCTGCTCCCATAAGAGCCGCTCTGTCCAGCCTGTACAGAAAGTACATTATAAAACATTTATTTATTTATTACATATATATGACCCCCATCTCACTGTCCAGAGAGACTTTGGGCAGCTTACGATGCAATAAACATAAATATAAAGACATTAAAATTGACAAGACTTAGATAAAGCTAGGAAACCAGTACACTTGCAGTATACAGGTGGGATCTTCTCTTTACATTATCAATGCAAAATGCCCCCTTTAATATAACTGCACAAAGCTGCTTTTTATATTCTGAAATTACAACAAACAGAAATGCTCATTTTATTATGTTTTATTATATTTAGAAGCAGCAATAAACCGAAACGCGCATTTTGATCTATTACAATATCACATTTTCTACACGCATCATGCAATAAAACTGTTTCACCTGTCCATATTGGCTGCTGCTCCCATAGGATCCACTCTGTCAAAAAATACAGGAAAAAATAAAACAATAAATTTAAGCAAGGCTGCTTTTTTATACTCAGAAGCTGAAATAAATGGAAATACTTGTTTCTTTTTTGCGATTATCTATTACTGTAGCACATTTTCTACACACATCATATGGTAATACAGTTTTACCTGTCCATATTGGTTGCTGCTCCCATAGGATCCACTCTGTCCAGTCTGTACAGAAAATATATTATAAAAACAATTGATATAACTGCAGAAGAGTGGGTTTTTTCATTTAGAAGCTACAAAATGCTCATTTTTATCTATTACTATAGCACTTTTTCTAGCTCATTATATGTAGTGGAATATAATTTAGATTCCCAGGAGGGAAGGGCTGCACTCCAGAGGAGCGAGCACAGCTTAGGTAGTTTGTTTGGGATGAAAAGAGTCAAGAGAGCTTCTCCTTAGAAGCCCCCACAGCATGAACAAACGAGATGATACCTCTCGCCTACCAGCCATTTGGAAACCCGCCTTGATTGACAGACGAGTCCCAACCACCAAGAATGATACCAGACCCAAACTCATGATAACATCACATGACACCATATATATATATATATATATATATATATATATATATATATATATATATATATATATATATATATATATATATATATGTATATATATATGTATATATGTATATATATATGTATATGTATATGTATATGTATATGTATATATATATATATATATTACAGCTAAGGATGCTTTGATATTATGATTTGGAAGAGACATTTTGGATCTCTAACAAATATGGCTTGTCTCTGCTATTCTCTGCTTTTTTTCTGTGCAACCCTGGAAGAAACTGTGCTTGCATTAAGAGTCATTTTAATGAATCCCTTGAAGGAGGTGCAAAACACTTCCGAAGCATTTTAGAACCATATGCAGCCCTAATATCCTTATCTATTATGTATTACTGCTCGGAACTCTCAAACCCCCAGGCCTCATAGGGATGAGAAGGAAATTTATTTTTTTCTGAAATAAAATGATGATCACCCTAAACGATGGTTGTGTTAAACTACTCTGTACATATTTGGGGGATACTGACTCTGGAGAAAAAAAAAACAAGATTTAGGGCTGGTAGATAACTATGTCCAGATACATATAAGGAAGACTATTAAAAGAATGATTTTCCATAACCCGAGAAATTATGGATTATGAATAATGGTTATAAGCAATAGGTACCTAGATTTCATTTAACTACAGTGAAGAAATTCCAGGTAGTAGGATCTATGAGACAGTGGTTTGGTATATCTAGAGAGACTGTGAGTTTTCAGTCTCTAGAGGTCTTTGAGACTCTCAGTTTTCCAGTACCTTGCAAAGGTTGGGATCTAGACTGTTTTAGATTCCAGCTCTACGATTCTAGGTTTCTTTTGTGAGATTAAGGCATACAACAAAATAACAGAATAACAGAGTTGGAAGGGACCTTGGGGGTCTTCTAGCCCAAGCCCCTGTTCAAGCAGGAAACCCTACACCAAGTGGTTGTCCAATCACTTTTTAAAAACCTCCACGGTTGGACCACCCACAACTTCTGGAGGCAAGTCGTTTCACTGATTAATTGTTCTAATACATACAGATATTGTCCAGATATTGTTACCTATATTTTTTATATCAAAAGAATGTTTACCTGTCCATATTGGCTGCTGCTGCTGCTGCCATAGGATCCACTCTGACCGTACTGTGCAGAAAATAATCAAAATTATCCAAGGATGATCTTAAATATAATTTTACAAAGCTGCTATACCCTCACTTTGTCTTACTTCTATAGTATTTTATAGCTACTTCTTTCCTAATTACCATAATTACCATTCGCTTTCCTTTAGTAAGTCATATAACTGGTGAAAATATATCCACTCCCTTTGTATATCAGCAAGATCCACACAAAGTTCTAATATTATTCAGAACACCCCCAGAGTGCATACTTTTTCCTCAGAAATGTACAATTATATATAATATCTACACCAAAACAGATTTTTACCTGTCCATATTGGCTGCTGCTGCTGCTGCTACCACCATAGGATCCACTTGGTACCCCCTGTACAGAAAATGTGTGAAGTTAATATGTGCAGTTAATTTTTTTCTTGAATAAATGCATGACTCAGAACAATAGCTACATATGTCATGTGTGATCTTTATATAAAGAGCCCTATCATTTTTTATAGAACCAGTTATGGCAGGGGTGTCAAACTCAAATTTCATAGAGGGCCGCATCAGCATTGCGGTTGCCCTCAGGGGGCCGGGTAGGTATGGCCAGGGTGGGCGTGGCCTACTGAGTGGGCGTGGCTAGAGTGCGTATGGCCTACTGGGTGGGCATGGCCAGCTCTACATTGTTCGCTTCAAGGGTGCCTATGGGGGCCTGGGCAGGAGTGGGACAGATCTGAGGGTCTCTGACAGAAGGAGGGTGGATTATCGGCAGGAAGGACAAGGGAGACGCGTCTTCCTTGAAACAGGTTTATTAGTCAGCCCGGACACCGGGAACAGAGAACAACATGCTTATATAGGCGGCCGTCAATTAGGGGCAGCAAATCACCTGGGCGCAATTTCCCTCCAAGAATAGGGGGCCAATCAGCCAGCTGTAGGGCAGAATTCACCCCCAGCGACAGCGCTTAGTAGGTGTTTAGGCAGGGAATCCTGTCAGCTGGTTTTGGCGGGCGGCCGGCGTTTGACAGCTCGTCGCCGCGACTGCGCATGCGCCAATTTTGACAGCTCGCGGCGGCCGCCGGGGTTGCCGCGAGTTTGACAGTTGAGACGAGAGTGCGCATGCGTTAGTTTTGACAGCTTGCGGCTGCCGTTGTGGGGAAGCCGCGATTTTGACAGCTTGCGGCTGTGTGCGCATGCGCGCCGTTTGACAGCTGTCAAACGGCCGCGTGTGTAGCGCATGTGTCAGATTTGACAGCTGTCAGTGCGGCCGCGTAAATGCGGCCTGTGACAGCTGTCATTATGGTTTGCAGAACATTGCACCCCTTTCCCCCCCCCTTGAACTGAACAAGGTAAATTAATTTTAACTTTTAACAGTGTTAGAACTTGTTGGCGCGTTCCCGGCCCATTCGAAGTCCAGTAAATACGCTGGCGGTCTTTTCTGTCGCGTGGATCTGCGAGGCGATGGTTTCTCCGTTGTTGCGAGGGCTTCCTCGGGAGGAAGGTCGGCTGGAGCGGAAACGTTCTCTGGGTGAACGGTGCTGGGGGGTGCAGGATCTTCTGCCGCTGTTTCTGGTGTGGGGGGGTTTGGGGGTGACCTGGGCCGGAGTTGGTCGGCATGTCTCCGTAGTGTGAGTCCCGAGCCAGCATTGATGGTGTATGACAAGGGGCCGGTTTGATCGAGAACCACCCCCTGGGTCCATTTATCCCTTCCCCCATAATTTCGGGCCCATACATTCTGTCCCTTAGAGAATGTTTTGTGTGGCAATTTGTTGGGTTTTTCGGCCGCTGGCCTGTCTGGGTGCAGTCTGTCAAGTCGAGTGACAAGTCGGCGACCCCATCTCAGTTCTGCTGGGGATTTACCGGTGGTGGATACAGGGGTGGAGTGGTGGGCGAGGAGGAAGCGGGCGAGTCGACGGTGCCAGTTTCCGACGATCATTCTGCGCAGAGAGTCTTTGGTGGTTTTTACCATGACCTCTGCGAGGCCATTACTGGACGGGTGGAACGGAGCCGATGTTGCGTGTCTAATACAGTTCCTCCTCGTGAAGATCTGGAAATCACGGGAGGTAAATTGAGGTCCGTTGTCAGTGATTATGACATCTGGTAAACCGTGGGTTGCAAAAACTCCCCTTAAGGCTTGAATAGTGGCCTCTGAGGTGGTGCTTGAAACCGGGAGAACCTCCAGCCATTTAGAGTAACTATCTACAATAATTAAAAATGTTTGTCCCTGGAATGGTCCTGCGTAATCGAGGTGGATACGGGACCAAGGGTTGGAAGTGGTTTCCCATTTGTGGACTGGTGCGTGCGGAGGGGAGGGTCTGGTTTGCTGGCAGAGATAGCAGCCGGCTACATGCTGCTCGATGTCCCTGTCTAAGGAAGGCCACCAAATGTAGCTGCGAGCCAGAGCCTTCATTTTTGAAATGCCAGGGTGGCCCTCATGAAGTGTTTGGAGAACTCTTGCTCTGTGGCAAGAGGGGATTATTACTCTGCAGCCCCAAAGAATGCAGCCTAAGTGAGTTGAAAGCTCTTGTCTCTTTGCAAAATAGGGTTGAATGGAGGGAGAGGGGCAGGTTGATTGCCAACCCGATGTGACCCATGAGAGTACCCTGCTGAGGGTGGGGTCTCTGGCTGTGGCGGTTGCAATGTCCTTGGCTGTTACTGGGCATTCTGTTAGTTCTTGGATGGCCAGGACCTGGCCGGCTGGGGCTGGGTCGGGGTCTATGTGGGGCAGTGGGAGCCTGCTAAGGCCGTCTGCGTGGGACATTTCCTTTCCAGGCTTGTAATTTAACTGATAGGAGTAAGCTGAGAGGAAGGTCGTCCAGCGAAGCATTCGCGGGGATAGAATTTGCGGGGTCTGGCGGTCCCATGTGAAAATGCCTAGGAGGGGTTTGTGATCTGTATAGATTGTGAATGGTCTGCCGTAGAGGTAATCATGGAATTTTTTAATTCCAGCTACGATAGCCAGGGCTTCCTTATCTATTTGCGCGTAATTGCGCTCGGCCTTTGAAAGTGTCCTTGAATAGTAAGCGATTGGGGCTTGCGTGCCATCGTTAAGGGAATGGCTGAGAACTGCCCCGATGCCATAAGGTGAAGCATCGCAGGCGATGCATAGAGGTTTGGTCTCGTTGTAGTGCGATATGGTTGTATCGCTGGAAAGTATTTGTTTCAGTTGTTTGAAACTGTCATTGTGAAGTGGGGTCCACTTCCAGGGGGCCCCCTTGTCCAGAAGCCTATGCAGGGGTTCTGCTATAGTGGCTTTTGCAGGTAGAAATGAATGGTAGAAATTTAGGAGCCCTAGGAATGCCTGGAGCTCCGTTTTATTTTTGGGGGGGGGTGCGGCTTGTATTGCCTGGATTTTTGCGTTGGTGGGGTGAATGCCTTTGCTGTCTATCTTGTACCCCAGGAATTCTGCGGAGGGTACTCCGATTGAGCACTTCTCCTGTTTTAATTTTAAGCCAGCTGCGCGGAATCTCGAGAGGACTTCGTGCAGCCTGGTTGCTAGGGACTGGGTGGAATCGCCCGCGATGAGGACGTCATCAAAATACGGGCAGACTCCGGGGATGCCTTTGAGGGTGCGCTCCATGACTTCCTGGAATATTCCAGGTGCCACTGAGATGCCAAATTGGAGGCGGTTTACTTTGAACGCCCCTCTGTGCGTCACTATGGTTTGGGCTTCTGCAGTTTCCCTGGTTACTGGGAGTTGCAGGAAGGCATGTGCCAAATCTAGTTTGGCGAAAATGGAGCCGGACCCTATTTCTGTTAGAACGTCTCTTACTGACGGGACTGGGTACGCATGCGGGTTAAGTGCGCGGTTGAGGGTTGCCTTATAGTCTGCGCAGATTCTGACGTCACCATTGGGTTTGACAGGTGTCACTATGGGGGTTTCCCAAGTTCCGCTGTCCGTTGGTTCTAGGACTCCTAGCTTGAGCAACCGGTCTAATTCCTTGTCTATTTTCAGTTTTAGGGCGAAAGGAACTTTCCTGGCTTTTATCCTAATTGGTCCGACCTCTGGTTTAAACTTGAGGTCGATGGGGGGGCCATTATATTTGCCCAGTGAGCCGTCGAAAACATCCGCAAATTTTTTGCAGATATTATCTAAAGAGTCGGTTTGGATGCGGTTAGTTCCTTCGAGGCGAATGCCTAATGCCTCAAACCAATCTAACCCTATCAGACTAGTTCTTGGTTGCTTGGTTATTTGGGCTGTTAAATGGCCAGAGAATTTTTTAAAGTCTACTTTTAGGACGGCTTGTCCCTTTAAATCTATTTGCGCCCCTTGAAAATCTGCCAGCAAGACCCTGGAGGGCTGGATAGGGATGCGGTGATTTGTTTTGGTGGCTATCTTTTGGAGGGTGTCTCCTGACAGGATTGACACGGAGGATCCAGAGTCGACCTCCATTTCGCAGGGGATTCCCTGTATTTTGACCCACGTCCTAACTTTGGCTCTGGGGATGTTGTTAGCGGGGTTTTTTGTTAAGGAACATATGGACCCTATAACTCTTGGTTGAGGGCGGGGTGGGACTGTCCTACCTGCGGGGACCTCGTCAAGGTCGTGGAGGGTCTCCCGGTTTAGGCTGCGACATGCTGATCGGATGTGGCCGGTCTTGCCACAGCCGTGGCACTTCGCGTTCCTAAACCTGCAGGTGGCTCGGGCATGGCTTCCGCCGCAACTGGCACACTTTGCCCTGGCGTTGGTCTGCGGCTTCTTCGAGTTGGGGCCCGATTGTCGGTCTTGGTTGCGGCTTCTTTCCCGGCCGGCGGTCATCCGGTTGAAGCGGGAGAGAATTGCGTCGACCCCGGATTCGGGCTCCGGCGGCCCCTGGTCGAGTTCTCTGGCCTGATGGACAGAGTTGCCCGGGTTTTCGCCAAAAGACTCGGCCTCTTCGCGGTGGCTATCTTCGTATGCCATTATTTCTAGCGTGAGCTCTGCGAGGTCCATTGTGGGCTTTGCCACAAGTTTCCTCTGCAGGCGCGGGTTCTGGAGACCGGCGATGACTTGATCGCGGATCCGGTCCTCCAGGTCGGGGAAATGGCATTTGCGGGCGGCGTGCCTGACGGTCGCGATGAACGCGGTGGTGGTCTCCCCCGGCTGCTGCTTCCGACGGGCAAACGAGAGCCGCCAGTACAGTTCGGACCGCCTTGGCACGAAGTGTTTGCTGAGGCGGTCCGTGAGCTCGGCAAACGGAATGGTGGTGACCGGGTCCGGGCTGCAGAGGCCAACGGCGATGTCGTACACCGCTGGCCCGCTCAGGCATAGGAGCGCGGCGGCCTTGTGGCGGTCCTCCGTGATCTTATTCACGAGGAGGTACCCCTCGACCTGGCCCAAATGCGACTCCCATCCATCGGTGTGCCGGACGTCGAACTCCCTTATGTGTCCTAGGGCTGCCATTCTGGGTCCGCGGTACTCGGGCGCCTGGTAGGTTGGCTTGTCCGGTCGGTGACTTAGCGAGTGACTTCAGCGGTTGACCGGACAGCAACACTCCTGGCCCGTGACTTCAGCTAGTACCGGGATCCCACCTTCGTCGCCAAGTGGATTATCGGCAGGAAGGACAAGGGAGACGCGTCTTCCTTGAAACAGGTTTATTAGTCAGCCCGGACACCGGGAACAGAGAACAACATGCTTATATAGGCGGCCGTCAATTAGGGGCAGCAAATCACCTGGGCGCAATTTCCCTCCAAGAATAGGGGGCCAATCAGCCAGCTGTAGGGCAGAATTCACCCCCAGCGACAGCGCTTAGTAGGTGTTTAGGCAGGGAATCCTGTCAGCTGGTTTTGGCGGGCGGCCGGCGTTTGACAGCTCGTCGCCGCGACTGCGCATGCGCCAATTTTGACAGCTCGCGGCGGCCGCCGGGGTTGCCGCGGGTTTGACAGTTGAGACGAGAGTGCGCATGCGTTAGTTTTGACAGCTTGCGGCTGCCGTTGTGGGGAAGCCGCGATTTTGACAGCTTGCGGCTGTGTGCGCATGCGCGCCGTTTGACAGCTGTCAAACGGCCGCGTGTGTAGCGCATGTGTCAGATTTGACAGCTGTCAGTGCGGCCGCGTAAATGCGGCCTGTGACAGCTGTCATTATGGTTTGCAGAACATTGCAGAGGGTCTCTGGGCCAGGGCCAAGGCAGTGGGGGCTGTTCCCTCACTGTTTCCAGGATGGCTTCACAGGCCACATGAAACCACTTTGCGGGCTGGATCCGGCCCCCGGGCCTTGTGTTTGACATGTCTGAGTTATGGTAACAGTAGAGGGCAATATTGGTTATGATTTGAGGTCCCTCAAAGGAAAATGATTAAAGGCACCCTTATCCGTATCACCTGTACCTATTTTCACACATAAATTATTTAACTATGAGCTGACTCAACTAGACCATCCCCGCCACAGATAGAATGATTCCCCTTGGTATCTTTTTCCTATCAAGTTGTACAATTACAAGGAGGAAAAACATATTTACCTTTGGACAGTTGCTACTGCTGATTATTTTACCAATAGTGCTCTGGAAGGGAAAACACATGTTCAGAAATGATTAAAATTCTCTCTCTCTCTCTCTCTCTCTCTCTCTCTCTCTCTCTCTCTCTCTCTCTCTCTCTCTCTCTCTCTCTCTCTCTCTCTCTCTCTCTCTCTCTCTCTCTCTCTCTCTCTCTCTTTCTGTTATTTTTCATTAAGAACTACAGGTCTTTCCCAAGACAGACCAAGATTACACAGCCTTTTCAGTTTAGTTTTCACTAGTGGTGAAAGTTAGCTGGTAGTTTCCCATTGATGTATGAGACAGTCTCATCCTGCGTAGGTTGCATTTTTATGTCTTATCTTTCTTCTTGGTTAAAATTGAGATTTTTCAACCATTTCAAAATAAACTAAACCTTCGTAATCTGATTCAGTGTATTTTCAGATTGTGCCTTCCACCTACAAGATATAGCGAAAGCTTTCAGTTCTGTTTTATTAGCTATATGAAGTGAAAACATAGGCAATGGCTTTAAAAGTATTTCCACCATTACGTGAAGGTTAATATGTTTATTAGCCTGTTTGTTAATGATTAGAAGATTTTTAGTTTAGCTTCATCTCTGTTGTTGCTTTTGGTGAGATGGGCAAATCTGAATAATACATACATAAATAAAAATATTTTAACATATCGCAAAGAATACATTTCCTTAGTGACTTACAGTTACCAATAACTGATGCACAGCTATTCTGAGATGGCCAAGAATTAGTTTAAAATAGCCTAACATAGCTGAGAATGCACAAAAGGAAAATAATAACAAGTCTCTTTTGACTGAAGCTATTATGTTTTATAAGGTAAGATAACTTTTATTGCCATTTTTGACTGTGAGCACACCGGCCCAAATTAAAAATCAAATTATTTAAATTATTTAAAACAAAAAGTGAGTTATTGTGCTATTACTTAACATTCCACATAAGCTGCAATGTTATGACATTTGCCACTTCAAACAGCCATTGGGAAAGATTGTCAGGTTAATCTAAGTGCCATTTAACCCAAGATATTCGGCTTAGAAAAAGGGACCTACCCCATCACAAGGATTTCTGTTCCCCTGTAGTAAGGCAAGAAGAAACAAAGTCATATAGCTATTTCATTTTAAGGGAATACAATATCTCAACCACTGCTATTTCTATACAGTATATTGATCACATAGTCCAAGGGTCTTCAAACGTGGCCCTGTTATGACTTGTGGACTTCAACTCCCAGAATTCCTCAGCCAGCGTGCCTGGCTGAGGGATTCTGGGAGTTGAAGTCCACAAGTCATAAAAGGGCCACATTTGAAGACCCCTGCCACAGTCCTTCCATTGTAAGTCAGCAACCCAGCCTCCATGTGGCATGAAGAAGCTGGAGATGGCTACCAATTGCTAGAAAAATAATGGGCCCCTGTGATCTGTAGGTGAAGTGGCACCCATCCTCTCTTGCGCCTTTACCCCTCTTACAGTACAAAATGCAACTGAAGACAAAGTTCATTTTGTTGTTCTTCTAGTTGTCCTGGTTTAAACTGGATAGTCCGGGTTGTGGAATGTGAGAGAGTACGTAAAAGTGCTCTGTAGGATTAATTGCTCTCATTAAGTGATGCTGCTAAGGTGCTCCTAATGCGAAATCTTGGAACTCCACACATATCTCTTGCAAAGCAGTGAATCAATCTCTTGCCAAAGAATTTTGAAATCAGGTGGACAACCCATGGTATAGAATCTGCTGATGGAGGTAAAACAATAAAAAAGAACTAAAAAAAGCAGTTCGTTTCACTGCTTTTTAAGCAGTAGAAGAATCCTGCTGATAAACAAGTGATAACTCAACACTGTGGAATAGAAAGCATTGAAAAATAATTCTCAAATTTGTGTGGTTGTTAGGAGAAAATTCTATAGCAAGCACTGATGATATCCCAGCCAGCATTCAATAGCTGCCAGCGACCAATGGTAAGTGTGTCAAACATCATGACAAATTTAGAAAGCCGATGCCAAAAGAATAATGTGTGTGCATGTCTATGTGATTGTGCAAACTATAACAGAAGAGATTATTTTTCTTGTTGAAAAGATGTCTGTATTCTGAATACAAAAGAGGCAGAAACTGAACAGGTACATGAACAAGGGCCTTGGTGGAGCAGTGGGCTAATGCCTCCTTAAGTAACACCAGCTGCCTGCAATTAGTGCAGGTTTGCATCCCACCAGGCTCAAGGTTGACTCAGCCTTCCATCCTTCCCAGGTAGGTAAAGTGAGGACCCAGATTGTTGGGGGCAATAAGCTGACTTTGTAATAATGCCGCTTGGGGTGTGTGTGAAAAGCCCTAATAAGCCGGCATATACATAGAATGAAGGCTACTGCTAAGTTTGTAAGCCGCCCTGAGTCTTCGGAGAAGGGCGGGATATAAATGGAATTAAAATAAAAAATAAAAAATAAACCTTAATTATCTGAAAACAAATAATAGTTTATAAAGGAAAGCTTACTTCATCTGATGCTACTAACAAAAAGGCTTTGGTTAGAAGACAATTGGTCAAGAAAGTATGCGCTAGATTTCCAAGCACTAATTTGCTCCCATGCTCATATAGATCCAAAGTATGGCTGTGAAGGTCTGGACCTGCCAAAGCTCTTTAACTTAAGTCAGGTTGTTGGGGAAAAAAGAAATAAGAAAACTGAATGCTTGTTTGCTTATTTATTTGTTTACTTTCTATTTGTCGACAAGAACAATAGAAAATAAACCCACCCTTCCGATAAAGAAACAAGATTCATTTATGTATTCATTCATTTAGTGCAAACTGGGTCTTTGTAAAATAGTCCATTTTTTAAAGCAAGAGTGGAACAGGCTAAAATGAGTTGAATATTAAAAATAGGTCAACCTGATTATTTCCAAAGACTGTTGCAATAATCCATTCAGAAAGATGAATAGTTTTTAATAGTTATGGATTGTGACACAGTCAGCCAGATATTTAGACTAGATTTGGCATTTTTAATCCACCTGCTGAGTCCTTCCCAAGAACCTGGGATTAGCAGATGTGGATGTTTGATGGTGTTAAAGGTATTGGTGAAGTTAAAATCATCACAGGCTGTAAGCTGTTCCAAGTAAAGTTGCCTTTTGCAATTGACTGATGGTGATTTTGACAATACTGATGGTATTCAAACGGTGCTCCAGATGTTTTGGGATTGCACCCAGGGCGCCTATTATTATTATTATTATTATTATTATTATTATTATTATTATTATTATTATTATTATTATCTTTGTTTTCTTTTGCCATAGTTGTTCTAATTATTATTATTGAAAGTATAGCAAACCAAGCAGCAGCTTTTGCATTTTCTGAAACAGATTCACTGAAAGATTGATTTTACCTGGGAACCATAACCTTGTTGGGAGGAACCACTCTGCAAAAAAACAAGATTATTAATTTTTTTTTGTAAATTGGCACTTCAATAATACACAAAATTCAGGAGCTTTTGCATTTTCTGAAACAGATTCACTGAAAGATTGATTTTACCTGGGAACCATAACCTTGTTGGGAGGAACCACTCTGCAAAAAAACAAGATTATTATTATTATTATTGTAAATTGGCACTTCAATAATACACTAAATTCAGTAGCTTTTGCATTTTCTGAAACAGATTCACTGAAAGATTGTTTTTACCTGAGAACCATAACCTTGTTGGGAGGAACCACTCTGCAAAAAAAAAAAAGATTTTTTTTTGTAAATTGGCACTTCAATAATACACAAAATTCAGTAGCTTTTGCATTTTCCGAAACAGATTCACTGAAAGATTGATTTTACCTGGGAACCATAACCTTGTTGGGAGGAACCACTCTGCAAAAAAACAAGATTATTATTATTGTAAATTGGCACTTCAATAATACACTAAATTCAGTAGCTTTTGCATTTTCTGAAACAGATTCACTGAAAGATTGTTTTTACCTGAGAACCATAACCTTGTTGGGAGGAACCACTCTGCAAAAAAAAAGATTTTTTTTTGTAAATTGGCACTTCAATAATACACAAAATTCTTAGTAGAAATAAAACAATATACTCTGTCCTTACATGGCTACTTCCAAAACTTTGCTGAGATGATGATCCAGCCTATGGGAGAAACAATGAGTGAAAACATTGTAAATATGAATCTTATATGAATACCAAGGATTATACAGTTTATCTTCTTAATGAAGATGTGCCTATGGTTTGGGCAGGAGGTCTTAAAACAGAATTAAATTCACCCAGCTGAGGATGGGTTGCTTTTTGTCAACACAGCAAGAAAAGGATTAGTAATTTTGGATTCTTTGTCCAAATATTCAAAATAGCAGAGCAAACCCTAAGTGAGCTTAATTTCTTCCACTTGAATAAGACAGTTATGTCCTAATATTCAAACAGAGCATGATTGTTATCTAATTTGATGAGTTATCCAGCCAAATAATTTTTATACTCTTAACTTTAAAGAGCTCGCTTCTGCCTAGTGCAAAAATATGCTTTCTCATTTAAGATGCACAAAATGCATCTTTTTGTGTAAGCGATAAACCAAGATTGCTGTTTTGTCCAGATCTTCCCCGTGCAAAAATGACTGTGCAACATAACCTAAAATGTTAACTTAGGGGAAAAAAAACTTTGGAGGATATAAGAACTTAATTCCAAAATTTATATTACACCACTCCTTTATTAGAATTTTGTGATTTTTTTATGGCCCCAAAGGGTACCTTTGCTTTTTTTCTAGACTTAGGTTATTTATTGAACATATATTAGCTATATAGGTTTAGCTGTCCACACATGGCTGACTAGGGCACTATTACAATGTAAATATATGCATGTAGTTGAGAAGAGCCTAATGCTGGGAAAGATTGAGGGCAAGAGAAGAAGGGGACAACAGAGAATGAGGTGGCTGGATGGAGTCACTGAAGTAGTAGGCGTGAGCTTAAATGGACTCCAGAAGATGGTAGAGGACAGGAAGGCCTGGAGGAACGTTGTCTATTGGGTCGCGATGGGTCGGACACGACTTTGCAGCTAACAACAAAGTTGATTTATATCTACTTCAGACATCCAAATGTTTTGAAATATATGTACTGTGGAACAGGTTCAAAGAAAGAGTGTTTCTGCTGAAGTTCTTTTTTTAAATTGCGCGATCATTCTTGTTTTATTCATAAAGCTTTACTTATCAGATGTTGCTGGTTTCTGCTGGAATTTTCCCATATTTTCCTACTGGGTTTCCTTTTGTCTTTTTTCTTACATTTCTACATTTCTCTTGAGTAGGAACAGTACCCCTCTTGACTATATTAAAAGCCAATTGTCTGAAAGCAACTAAAGTGTTTTGAATGAAAAAGACCCTTTACAAGTTTTCTAATCAATTTAACCTTCCGTGACATTACGTAGGAAAGAAGATTTTTAGCAGAAAATGCAATAAACAAGAAATTGTTTTGGAGAAAGTAAAGACAAACAAAGGAACACAGTGGCAATCTCCAGCCAAAGCCCTTTTTAAAATATATTTTGTTGTATAACTTCACATAACAAAAAAAAAATCAACACTGTTCTCAAATATTAGAATATCAAATTTTACACAAGCCTGTAATGTGGCCTATGCAGATTTCTTCAAATTCAAAGGAAAATAGTGCTCTTATTTTGTGTTTAGCATTTTTCCTTGTTAAAAAAAAAGGACTGGCATGGAGGTGTTAATCAGTTAGAAGGTTGGGAAGATTTAGTCTAAAGCAATTTCTCAGGCAGACAGTGATCAATGCTATCCCTTGTTCAATAATGGACTGGCGCTGCTTTTTGGATGTTTAAGCACTGGATATCATAATTATAACTGTAGTTCAAAAATGAACAGCTACTAAATCCATGCTAAGCTTGTCACTGGTTTCACAAAGCAAAAGAATTTGACAAGGAAATTAGAAGCAAGTCTTCAATGAGTTTTGGGCAAGGAATGGACAATAGGTACCTTTCTGACATCAAAATACAATAACCCCAAGAGTATTTGAAGAACCACAATCTCCCCTCAATGAGTTAGAGAAATAAATCTCACCGGCTTACAAGGATTCTTGTAATTTCCCTGTGGGGGGGGAAAAATAAACAGCTTTTTAATTTACAGTATAAATTTATTAAAATAAATTAAAATATTGCTAATTGCACATTACAGATTAAGTTGAGAAAAAAATCTCTCAACTGAAGAAAAGACATTGCAATCGTAATCAGAAATAGGAGTTCTTCAGCCAACAGATGGATTCATGATTCAAAATTGATTATACAATTTTCTGTTTGAATATGAAGAATTTTGACACATCACAATAATCAGAATGGATACAAACAGGCATTCATCAGATTATGGAAATAAGGAGCTGGTACATATGTAACCCTAAAGATAGTTTAACATAATGAAAACAAGTCATAGCAAGTTTTCATATTCTCATTTCTGAATATGAAAAAAATAAAAACTGTTGCTTCTCTTTTTTAAAGTAATTGTTACTTGTGATATCATTCAAACCTAAGAATATTGTTAGCTAATTATACATTAAAACAAGCTATTTTTATTAGTCAAACATAATTCAAATAAAACATGTATAATTTTGCTGACCTTCTTGCAGCCATGTTGGATAAGTAGGAGAAGAGTAGATTCACTCTTTTCCCATATTATACAACCATGGCTTAAGATTATATGCAACCTTTCCCAATGTCAAATTGAACTGTAGCTATTATATTAATATCTAATTTTGCATCAAGTAGGGTGGGGTAGAGAGATCTCTCTTCAGAAGTAGAACGTAAGAAACATTTTAGCTGGTTGTGTTTGTGAGAAAAGATACTAACCTGACCACAAGGATTACTGCCAGTTGATACAGTAGATCCACTGCTGCCAAATGTAGATGATGATCCACTACCACTAACAGAAGTAGAGGGTCTACCGCCATCAACTATAATCGAAGTTCCACTACCACCAATTGAAGAAGGTCTACCGCCACTAACTATAACTGAAGTGCCACTGCCACTGACGGAAGTAGAAGGTCTACCGCCACCAACTATAATCGTTTCACTCTAATGGGAAAAGAAATAGCACAACTAAGACATCACTTCTGTACGAAATGGAACGCATTTCTTAAAATAACCCCACATCTACAAATCCTGATATGAAAAAGACATTGTCACAGAATATACGAAGGAGTAGAAATTTAGCTTTCCAATTGCAAAAAAAAAAATTATGCAGATAGGAAATATCCTAAAAGTGTTACATTCAAGAAGCACTTTATATACGTACAGTATGCTTTGGAGATGGATGGATGGATGGTGGATGGATGAGAGAGAGATATGATAGATGAGAGAGAGATATGATAGATGGGAGAGAGAGAGAGAGGGAGGGAGGGGAGAGAGAGATCCAAAATATATATCCAAACATATCCAAAATATACTCTTTTGAACAAAAAACTCAGCTGAGATGGACAACGCAAGACTCCAGATACCATTATTGTTTGTATTGCAATGGAATCAATACTGGTAAAGAACACAATTTCTGTCAAAAAATTTCCCATGATGAATGTTTTCTATAACTTCAGGAGTCATTTAGATAATTAACTTTTGCAGGCTTAGTTAAATAAGAGATCACAAACAAAATTAGTCCCATATCCATGAAACCTCTTGTGGATCCTACTGCTGGTTTGCATTTGACAAGTTCTCTGAAGAGACTAATTTTGCTTCATTTTTGGAGTGAGTAAAGGATTAAAAATACCCTTCTCTGGACATTCTTCCAAGTGAGAATTTGATAGTATAGTTCATGATTTTTAAATATGTCCGTGGGTGGAATCCTAGCAGCCTTGCCTACATCCATGGATACAAATCTCTGGTGGAGAAGATTGTTTCTATGAAGAAATAATGCATGGGACGATTTTAAAAAAGAATTCCTTCCCACACTTATCTTTGTCCTCCCAGAAAAGGGATTAAATTTTTATGGGAAGGGACTGTACCACAGGTTCCTCCCACCAGAGGAGGAAGTTTTAGAGATTTACAGAAGTACATAATGAGGAATAATCCTCAAACTGTAGATCACATCATGACTGGTTGTAAGCTGAGGGCATATACTGGTCCAATATCTGATTTTATTAATATAAACAATGCTGTGCTTCAATGGTTAGATGGCCTAGTAGACTTTGGGATTTGAACGTAGATCTTTTAGCATTTATATTTAGTTGTTTTTTACTAATCCAGGTGAAATGTTAATACAGTATAGTTTGCTTCTCCGCGTATGATATGCCATACGCTAAACAAATAAACCCTCCAGATTTCTCACATTGATACATATCATCGGAAACAATGACAAAAGAAAATTTACCTGAGAGGCAGAAGAACCACCACTTTGAGATGAAGAAGACTGTATGGTCTGTTAAGAAAGTGAAAATATATTTTGGAATTATAGATTCAAAGCTTGGAACATTGATACGAAAACAATTATGGATACTGAACACAGACAGGAGCAAAAACTATAATTCCTCACTACTGGGAAGATTTTCAGTCTTGGGATTCCCTTTATGCGTTGCTTTCTGTTTAAGACAGGGGTAGGCAGCCTTGGCTCTTTTATGACTCGTGGACTTCAACTCCCAGAATTCTTGAGCCAGCCATGCTGAGGGAAAAGAGAGAGGTTTCCAAGCTGAGCCATGCTGGCTCAGGAATTCTGGGAGTTGAAGTCCACAAGTCATAAAAGAGCCAAGGTTGCCTACCCCTGGTTTAAGAGCTGGCTCTGAATCAGCATAATGGAAAGGCAGATTTTCTGTGGTCAGTGTTTTGTGGCGTGCTAAAAATAAGGCTGAATTTGCTGTTTCCCCTTCTGCGTTTTTCTCTTTCCATACCATTTTGTATAGCAAATCAACACTTCATAAAAAAAAAGGTGCACCAAAAGGTACGCATTTGACAGCGTGTATCAAAAGCCAAATAACCCCAAAGGACTAAAAACAGTTTCAGTTTTTGAGAATATATTTACCAATTTACAGGCTTGTCTGTTGTAAGAAGGGGAGGTCTGTTTATAAAAAAAAAAGAGAAAGAAGCAAACCGTTATTTGGAAATGAAACGATTAGAAATCAGAGAGTACTCCTGAAGTATACATAAAGTTTGTGTAAAGCTAAAGATTTCCCTGTCCAGTTGTGCCTGACTCTAGGGTGCGGTGCTCATCTCTGCTTCTTGGCCAAGGGAGCCAGCATTGCCTGAAGGCATTTCGTTGGTCATGTGGCCAGGATGGCTATATGCCAAAGGTGCAGGGAACGCTGTTACCTTTGGACCGAAGTGATACCTATTAATCTACTCGCATTTCAATGCTTTTGAACAGCTAGGTGGGCAGGAGCTGGGACAAGGAACGGGAGCTCACCCCGTTGTGCAGCGCTCAAGACTTGAACCTGGCAAGCTGACAAGCTCAGTGTCTTTAACCACTGAGCCATCACAGCCCCAATGTATGTCTTAATATTTCATATTTTGGTTGAATGTTCTTGGTAGTATTTTACAGCTGCAGACGTCCTGTGTTTTCTTACACAGATGTTCTGTTGACAAGTTAATTCTTGAATGTCCTAGCCCAGGGGTAGGCAACCTCGGCTCTTTTATGACTCATGGACTTCAACTCCCAGAATTCCTGAGCCAGCTATGCTGGCTCAGGAATTCTGTGAGTTAAAGTCCATGAGTCATAACAGAACCGAGGTTGCCTACCCCTGTCCTAGCCAATAGTTGCTGTTAAGCACATCTTCCCTACTATCTTGGCTTTTAATGAGACCAATTATCCTTGATTTAGTATCCTTTTGCAGATTGCGGGATGCTAGTGTTCCGTAGCCTCCATATAACTTGCTGCTGTTACCACCTTCATCGCAAGCTATGATTCGGCAAGGAACAGTAGATGGTTTCCCCTCTAATCAGCCTTTCTTCATCTTCTAGAACAGGAGTAGGCAACCTTGGCTCTTTTATGACTCGTGGTCTTCAACTCCCAGAATTCCTGAGCCAGCTGGGAGTTGAAGTCTACGAGTCATAAAAGAGCCAAGGTTGCCTACCCCTGTTCTAGAACAATGAAAAGCAGCTGCTTGTCTTCCTCACCCTCATAGTAATGTTATCCTAGAGCAGTGATGGCGAACCTTTTAGAGACCGAGTGCCCAAACTGCAACCCAAAACCCACTTATTTATCGCTGGGTGTCAGGTGGGCGTGGCCTACTGGGTGGGTGTGGCTGTGGTGGTCATGGAAGATTGGGTGGGTGTGGCCAAGGTGGATGTGATCACCTCAATGTTGCCCGTGGGGAGGGACACCTGTGGGGAGTGGGCAGGGTTGGGGGAGATCCAGGGGGTCTCTGGTAGTTGTGGTGGTAGGCAGGAGGCTCATCCTGCGGGGTAAGGCAAGGCAGGGTGGGGATGCCATTGCCATGGGGCAAGGCAAGGGCTTGGGTGGCTGCTGCCTGACACCATCGGCCCTCGCACACAGAAGCCAGTGAGTGCATGGGGGCTGATGGTATCCGTCAGTAGCCACAGCCTGCTGGCCCCTTGCCTGGTGCACTCTGGGGCTCCGCAGCCCATTGCCAGCAGTTCAAAGAAGTCACCTCTGAGATGCAGTCGGTCGTGCCTGGGAAAAGGAGAGCATGCGAGGCCAGGAGAGAGACGGGGGGGGGGAGGGAAACCAGCCATGATGGGATGCATCCGGCCATGTGGAACCTCAGCAAGTTAGCAGGCAGCTGGTTGAAGAGGGACAGTTGCCACCTCCAAGGCATGGCGTGGGTGCCCACAGAGAGGGCTCTGAGTGCTGCCTCTGGCACCCGTGCCATAGGTTCGCCACCACTGTCCTAGAGAGAATACCTCCTGCTTGTGGATCTAACCACAGTCTCTAAAGAAAGATTTCTTCTCTCTTTATTCAAAGCTGAGCTTAGCTGCACGTTGCTATTTGTTGCCACATGAGCCACATCTAAGTCCACATAAACCATCTAGCTAAGCTTAAAAGTAAGAATTAAGATGGAAGTTTGGAAAATTAAGCCTGGCTCAAAGTCAGCTGGTGAGGCTTGGTGAGAATAGACTTGGACCTGGTTTAGTCCAACACTTTAACTTATTACATTGCACTTTTTTCTAGTAACAGCTAGTTAGACCTTTGCCTCTAGAACAGGGGTAGGCAACCTCGGTTGAAGTCCATGAGTCATCAAAGAGCTGAGGTTGCCTACCCCTGCTCTAGACCTCGTTGGTCCAGCCTAGTAGCGAAGGGCAAATTTATCCTCCTCTAATTTGTCAACTTATCCTTCAAAATTAGAGGGATACTTATCAAACTATATTGATTCTGTGATGTTGATAGTGAAAGAGTGCTTACCTTATCACAAACTTTCATAGGTTGTCCACTCTAGGGAAAAATAACAGAAACCATTTTAGCATTTCAAGTACAGGTAGTCCTCGGCTTACAACACTTCATTTAGTGACCATTCAAAGTTACAACGGCACTGAAAAAAAGTGACTTATGACCATTTTTCACACTTATAACTGTTGCAGCATCCCCACGGCCACGTGATCAGAATTCAGATGCTTGGCAACTGACTCACATTTATGACCATTGCAGTGTCCTAAGGTCATGGGATCCACTTTTGTGACCTTCTGACAAGCAAAGTCAATGGGGAAGCCAGATTCACTTAACAATCACCTCACTAACTTCACAAATGCAATGATTCACTTAAACAACTGTGGCAGAGAATTCGTAAAATGGGGCAAAACTCACTTAACAAATGTTTCACTTAGCAACATAAATTTTGGGCTCAGTTGTGGTTGTAAATCGAGGACTACCTGTAGTTATGTTACAAATAATATATTAGAAGAATATGTTGGAAGAAGATCTGATACAGTATGTAATTATGATTACTTTGCCTGTTAAACAAACATAATCTCTTAAACATAAACATTAATTGGTTCTATTATGTTAAGTGTACCGTAATTAAGATGCTGAACAGAGAAGCAAGTTCTTTATAGTTTTTCATTTTTTCTTAATATTTTTCTCACAAGTGCAGGTTCAAAAAAAAAGATCAATTGAGCATTGATACATTGATTGTAATTGACTGACTGGCTTGTTGTCGAAACCTGATATTGTGGGCTGAGACAGAGTGACTGATTCAAGCCACCGATCCGGTTTACATGCCTAAAGTGGGACTAGAACTAGATTTCACAGTCTCCTGGTTTCTAGCTTGGTGCCTTAACCACTGGCTCTCTAATCAGATCTTTATAATGAAATTTTAAAAACCCCAATTTAGGTAATAGAGAGAGAATACTAAAAAATATTTTCTGAGGCAAATGAATGGATATCAAGAAGGTAATGCTTTTTTTAGATATTAAAGTGTGGGATAGATGCAGAACTAAAGGAACTATAGATGCTCCAAGCCAGTTTTCCATACCTGCCACGAGCCCGATGTATTAGGATTATGATCAATAAAATTTCCAATGATTAGGTTAGCCAAGAATTCTAGGTATTGTAATTTCTGTTCTGTTTAATTAAAACAAGTAAGCACTTCACTTAAGAATCCAATTTTCATATCTGCGTTTAACATTTGGGAACTGGTAGCTAAATCAGATCTGCATATGGAGGAAGCCAGGATTAAATTCCAGCAATTATTTTAGGATTGCCTGTCCTACTCTCAAAATTTTTTAACTAAAATGCTCTTCCAGTACAATTAACTGCAGCAGCTCTTCTTTAAATTAGTCAGTGCAGCTTTACACACTAGGCAGATCCAAATCTGGATTAAAACTCTATAAAAATCTATTTCCACAAACGAAATAATAGTTACCTGAATTGTAATACGAATATCACTTTCAGGATTTGAACCCTGTAGAACAAAGCAACAATTTTATATAACATTAGTTGTAGAACTGCAACTATTTTTACAACTCTTCCCAGCCCTCAATTCCCATAACTACCAATTGGGATACCTAAGGATTATGGGATACTGGAGCACTGGTAAACCTCTGAACGCTTTACTATTTATCCACAATAAATGTAAACAGATAAGTATATTTTCCTAAATGCAGATATTAATTCTAGAACGGCGTTTCCATTCTCACACATCCAGAAGATTACTAGTAATTGTTAACTCTAACCTGCCCTGTTTATGACCTAACCAATCAAACACAGCTACCAAATAGAATGTTAGGTACCACTCAAAAAAAAAAAGTTTTCCAAATGTTCCAATCTGAAAAAGTGGCATTTATACCTAACCCAGGCCGTTTTTACAGTTTTATAAAAAATTCCATTAGCTTGGATAGACAATCGTTAGCCTTTATTTGTTTGGGGAATCACAGATTGTGAAGTCCTGCATTCACAAGTGTACAAAATTAAGATCAGGACAACCAAACCTGATCTAAATTTAGAGCCCACCAGTTGGTTGGACTTGCAATCAATATCTGAGATGTGAAAACACCAGCCAATCAGGACTTCTCCCCACTTAGAAATAGGAACTTATCAGGAGCTGAGTTTATTCACTGTCCATGATATAACAAGTAGGTCCTCTCTACTCCTTCACAAAGAGAAAATTAAAAATTTCTTTGCTGTACCAGATGCTGTTGGGCTATTGTCCCTGTGAAATATATTATCTGAGAGTAGAGCAAGCCACAAGATATACACCATACAGCTTTCCCAGTGCTTGTCTGAATAAAACAGATTTGGGAAAGCAAGAGGTAGGGAAGTGGGGCATTATAGCAGACAATCTGTCTGTGAAAAGAATCGTAAACAAAAGATGATCATAAATTTCATAAAATCTTCAAAGAGTGATTTAGAACTGGAGTTTTTAGGTCATGCAGAGCATGTATAACAGCAACCTCAAAGAAAATCGTTCTGGATGAAGCTCAGAGAAAACTTACATGGCAAAAACAATTCATGCAGTAACCATTTCTCCACTCAAAAAGAAAGAAACATTTTCCTTTATCGGTTGACGATACCATTTATATTGTCACATGCTGAAATCATCTGTGAGACAAAAACGATTCATTGCCTACCATTTTTGGATGATGTATCAAAGGCCCTTTGTTTTAAGTCATTTAACCATAAATCATTAATTACAGATACAAAAAAAATTGAAAACAGCCTTCCTTTTATCTGAGGTCTTGTGAAGGAGATGAGTGGGAGTGGCAAAGCCTAATTAAGTGTCTCAGCAGATGGCACTGTTTCTAGCAGAATGAGACAATTCCCTCTTTTTTCGGTTGTCTCCCACACCCCTTCAAAATCCTTCCATAAGTCCCCCAGGCTCTGTTGCAGATTCTGGAAAGTTAACAGGAGGTCAAAAGGGTGAAGGTGAAGAAAAGAAGTCACCACTCTCAGGTTTCATTCAAAGTTATGTACTGGTGCATTGTTTCCATACTGAAATTTCTAATTTAATGTACAGTACTTCCTCTCCTTCAAAACCATACAAAACAAAAACACACACAACCGCTGCCAATGGAAACTTGCAAGATTTATCAGTTAGCTGCCTCAGCAAGTAAGATAGCTTATTCCATACTTCTACAGCAGGGGTCCCCAACCTGTGGGCCACAGCCCACTCCCGGGCCGTGGCCCCATGGCCACTAGGTTGCATGAAGGGATGGCCAGTGCACATGCACATGCATGCACTCACCCCCCCCCAAACACACTCGTGCTAGCATCCCGCAGGCACTAGCACCACCTCGCCCTGAGCATCCCACTGGCTCTAGCACCGCCCCACCCCCGAGCATCCCAATGGTGCATACTGCCGGCACTAGCGCCGCCCCACACCAGAGCATCTCACTAGCACTAGTGCCACCCATAGCATCCTGCCTGCATTAGCGCCACCCCATTTGCAGCACTCGTGCCCACACAGCCCTGATTGCGTGTGCACATGCATTCACGCATGGCCCATTTGCACGTGTGCACGTAGCAATGCCTGTCTCCCTTTTCGGGCCACCAAATCAAAAAGATTGGACAACCTCTGTCCTATAGTATCATCATCATTTCAACTCAGTTATGGTAATTTGCCATGAGATTAAAGGATGGAATTTATCAATTTTTTTCTGTAATTCATGATTAATGTATGGTTAAATAACTTAAAAAGTTGAAAGGAATAAATGAGAAAAGAAATCATACCTGGCTCTGGATCTTTTCACCATATTTAGTGCTCTGCAAAAGAACAGGTATTAACAGTTAATTACAGTATTTTCTTGCGGATTAATACGGTATCCATCTTACCCCAATAATTTTGAGTCTACAATAATTTGTCTTCTACGTATGAGTACTCTTTTTGTCCCTGGATAAATAGATGATAGATAGATAGATAGATAGATAGATAGATAGATAGATAGATAGATAGATAGATAGACAGACAGACAGACAGACAGACAGACAGACAGACAGACAGACACACCAATACAAAAGGTCCGGGCAACATATCCACAACTAAACTGGGCTCCAGTCCTAAAGTATCCCAGCTCTTCAAGGCTTTTCCAAAAGCTAAGAGGAGAGAGGCCTCCCAGCTCTCAGGGGCTTGGATGTTCTAAAGGATAGGAGTTGATACCGTGAAGGTAGCCCTGCCCAGCACCAGCTAAATGATAACATTTGAAGGAAGGGACCTGGAATTGCCACCCTTTCTGACTGGTAGAATGGGCAGATACTCTCAGGAAACGGAGGTCCTGCAGATAGATGCATTGAAATGTATAGTATAATCTAGGAACAGACTGTATAACACACATAATAATATGTGATATCAAGACTACTCTACATAATGATCCAGTAATGACAAGACATACTGCTAACATTTGTTCATAAAGTTTGTATGACAACGGCAACTTGGGGCAATTAGCACATAAGCCACCTGGCTATATATAAACCTTAACAGTACTTGAACGTTGAATGAGATTATCTCCACCTTCCTCCTGAATATTTCATTATTACACTGAATTTGGTGTAGTGTGCCAATTTGGTGTGCTGGTTAAGGCACCAGGCTAGAAACTGGGAGACTGTGAGTTCCAGCCCCATCTTAAGACATGAAGCACATTGGGTGACCTTGGGCCAATTACTCCCTTCAGCCCTAAGAAGCAGGCAATGGCAAACCATTTCTGAAATCCTGCTGAGAACATGGCATGGATTTATCCAGGTAAAGAACCATTTTGGTCTAGTGGTTAAGGCATAACGTTAGAAACCAGGAGACCAAGAGTTCTAGTTTTAATTCTGCCTTAGGCATGAAAGCCGACTGGATGACTTTTGGCCAGTCATCTCTCAGCCCACAGTGTTTGACTCAGGCAACAAGAGTCAATTCAGTCAATTCCTCTTGCAACCAAATAGATCAGACATGTCAAACACAAGGCCCGGGGGCCGGATGCGGCCCGCGAAATGGTTTCATGCAGCCCGCGAACCCATCCTGGAAACAGTGAGGGAACGGCCCCCACTGCCTTGGCCCTGGCCCAGAGACCCTCCTTCTGCCAGAGACCCTCAGATCTGTCCCACTCCTGCCCAGGCCCCCATAGGCACCCTTGATGCGAATGATGTAGAGCTGGCCACGCCCACCCAGTAGGCCATACGCACTCTAGCCACGCCCACCCAGTAGGCCACGCCCACCCTGGCCATACCCACCCGGCCCCCTGAGGGCAACCGCAATGCTGATGCGGCCCTCAATGAAATTGAGTTTGACACCCCTGAAACAGATCAACACTCTTGCACTTGTGGGAAAACACTAGGGGGGAAAAAAGCAAGTGCTGTGAGCAAGTGTTTACAAGCTAACCATTCCAAATATGAAACCCTGATTTATTCCTCATTTCAAATCTGCCAGTGATAAACAACTTATGTTTAAATAAAACAAAAGAAAACTGTTTACCTGAATATGCTTGTAGTGGGAGTTGGCAAGTTGCTATAAAAATTGAGGGAAAAAAATCATTTGAATCCTCTACATAACTCTAATAATGTGTCCACGTGCGTTGGCAGCATGGATGGTTGTCAAAGAGTTAGTGGTGTGGATCCCTTCCCCCCCCCTTTTCCAGATACAATAAATTCTTGTGCAGAAAGGTTTATTTAGCCAGCTGCAGCAATTTATATATTGCAAATTTCTCCACACATTTGCTTAGAAGAAATTGCTTGTGAGTTTGGTGGATTGCATCATTGTTATGGTTAATTACTCTTGTCTTGCTTCTTATTTGTAGTGTTATTTGTAAACATTAAGATAAAGAGGAAGATCCACCATTCCGCTATCTAACACTTTTGAAGGGAGGGGGAACAGCAGCTGCTTAAAAGCCATGTTTTCATAAACAAAGGGATAGTTCCAAAGGTATTGATGAGATGTGTCATCAGATCATCCCTAGGTGCTGTCTACTACCATCAACCTTCCTTAAAATATTCTTGGCAAACGATCCACTACCTAAAGTTATGATCAAGTCCCCAATAAGCTGTGCTACCAAGCCATTCCCAAGTGTCTTGTTTATACTTGCTGTCTCCTAAATAAAATATAAAGCATTTTTGTACTTTTCTGCTCCAGTTAGTTTGAACCTTGGTGTAGATCCAAAATCACAAAAGGTTGTTATATAAAACTTCTGACTTCAGAGGGTCTATCTGCTGTTGTCCTTGGGGTTTCTGGCATGCTGAAAGGATTTGGATGTATTTTTCTCTATTAACTCTCTTAATAGGACCCAGATTGTTGGGGGCAATAAGCTGACTTTGTAATAATGCCGCTTGGGGTGGGGGTGAAAGCCCTAATAAGCAGGCATATACATAGAATGAAGGCTACTGCTAAGCTTGTAAGCCGCCCTGAGTCTTCGGAGAAGGGCGGGATATAAATGGAATTAAATAAATAAATAAATAAATATTTATTCAATAAACTCCTCTTTGGTATTTTACTCTGGATCAAGTCTATTGCTTTTGAACTATAACATTCCTGTTGACTCTGCAACACACAATGTAAGAAAGTGGCTCTGAAAGAATATTTTCAAAGAAATTAGATTATAACTTCGGAATGAATGAAAAAAATGGAACTTCTTTTCCTAAACAATGTGACTTATGTTCAATTGAAACTTACTACATCTGTTACTAATGTACTTAAGTGTTTAGATTCAAAATAAAATGCATTATGCAATGCGGAAGTTACCAAAAAATCTACATCCCTATTATTGAACACTTTGTCAAGCTATATACTTTTCTAAATGCAGCAATTACATTATATTTTGCTTGCTAGCTTCTTGCATGTAGATGTTTATCAGACAATGTCTTTGTGTTTTATATCAACTACATACATTCATTCTCATTTACAGGAAAGTGCATTCTTTGCCGGAAGCTGTGAACCAATTTCTAGCAAAGTTTGAACAATAACTGTTTTTTTTCAGTTCTAGGTTCAGTCTGGAAATATTGTATGCGAAGATTTAACAGACAAGCACTGTAAAAATGTAATGTATGTAAAGAACATAAAGGGAAAAAAATGTATGTTACCATTTTAGAAGTCCCCAAGTGGGCAGATCATTTGCAGAAATAATTTTGCAGGACCAGAAAACTGAATACATGAATTAACAAAATTAATAATTATTTCCAGAAGAAACTTTTATGATGCACTCGCTTTGCCTCGTTTAGGTTATTTGATTGTAAAGGAATGTGTGTGTTTCAAGGTGTCATAATTTCCCATTCATGACCTTCACATGATGGTTTCCTACTATTTTGTCTCCTTTTTTCCCTCTTTAGCCCAGAAAGATTACAGAAGAAAAGATGGAAGGACTATCCAAAATCTTTTTAAATGGAAGTATTAGAAACAAATTGACCTGAGCCCAATGGGGGAAATAATCATTCTTACCGATGTATATGTTGTACGCTGTGAAGAAAGAAAAGATAAAAAGAATAAGTAAGAACAATACTTACAAGAAAAGCCTCCCCATTTGACTAGTCAGCAAAAAGTTCTTTGCATGATCAATGAGTTCCAACTAGACATTCACTTTGCATTCTTTTACATTAATAAAATTAAAGAAATAAATAAGTAGGGCTTACTTCAGGTGGGAAAGGCTTTGTAGGAGGATATATTATGACCTGTCAAAAATAATCACAGATAAAAGTTAGATTTTGTTTAATTTAAAGGGCAGGAGTCCTTTAGGATTTTTTCGCTATCTATTATACATGTCTTTCAAAAATTGAATGAATGGAAAAATTTATTTGGGAAACTCCTCTTGTAAAATCTTTCAATTTGTTTATACCAGGAAAAGAAATCTATGCAATGGGAAAGTGATTCAAAACTATTCTTCCCAAATAACCGATATGTGAAAAATAAGGAAAAGCATATAATTATTTCCATTTTTCTGCCTAATTGGAGTATATTTTATTGTTAGGGTCATTTTACACAGAAATGGTGTCATGCTGCCTAATGAAAATCAGTGGGTGCCTTGTTGCTGATTTAAATGAAAAAGTAAACTTGTAACCAGTACTCTCTGATATGCATATAGCTATTTGCATACCAGACAGTAGTGTCAATAGTGCCTAAGCAAACATCTGTATCCACATTAGCTATGTGTCCATGAGCTGAACAAGGCAGGGAAGACTAATCTGCATATAGACCACGACAATAAAAATGTCACAGAGTTAAGTCTGATAGAGTCAGTTCAAAAGCATATGAAAAAAGGCTTATAGCACAGTGTTTTGCTTGACATTCCAGGGCTGTACTTGTGAAGGTTGTGAATTCTTCACAATATTGTAATTGTGTAGTATTGACCCATATCCCATCATCTTGAGGTATACCAACTTATTAATGCGTTTATGCATTGATTGGAGTCCTCAGCACCACTAAACATAGATATTGTGGTGATCAGGGATTGTGGGAGAATACCAAGTTCCTAACTCTGGGTTAGATGTGAAAGCTGAGGTGACACTCCTTTTGACAGATTAGGACCTATGCTCAGAGTTTCTGGAGCTCCTGTCAGCCAAAAGAGACAATAACCTGAGCTAAGGTTCTTTCTGTGCCAGACCTGAACTCAAAGTAGAGGATTCTAACCACTGTGCCACCATCTCCTTAAATCTAAGGATAGGCTGAAAGAGAAGGTGGGGATCAACCTCAGACAACCTCTGATTTGGGGAGCCATAAAAGGGCAGCAAGTTAATGGCAATGGTATTTATTTCACGGGGTTTTTTTCTGTTTCATTTGTCTGGCCTTAAATTCTATGTAGTTTAGTGTGGGTGGATGGGGAATTTACTGTTCTACCATAGGCAACCAAATATTTTGGCCCACCTTTTCACGAGCCTAATGTAATCAATCTACTTCTAATTTTAGCTTTAAATAGAGAGGCAAGATAATGACTTAGACCAGTGGTGGCCAATCTATGGCACGTGTGCCAGAGGGGGCTCCCGGAGCCCTCTCTGTGGGCACACACGCCTTGCTCTTTGGCTATGTTTTCATAGGAAAAAGTCATTTCTCAAGCCCCTACTTAGCCAAATCAAGCCTCCAGGGTGAGCACACTGTTTTCAGCTTTGAGTTATATCAAATCTGACACCAGAAACAGACTAACAGAATACCTGAGTGCTACATAAGTTGCTCTCAAACTTACAAAGTATAAGCCAAGGTTAGACAAATTATCAGCGAGCATACAACAGCAAAAATCACATGAATTGTTCAAAAGCATGCCAAATGCAAACTTTTACCTTCCAGTAAAAAGTTGTTTGTATTGTTGAAAGCTTTGTTATTGTGTTTTTCTTTTAAGACAAAAGATGTTAATGTATGAGTTGTTTTTTCTAAACTAAAGCCTCAGTATTCAGATTAAATTGCCGTGTTGGCACTTTGCGATAAATAAAGTGGGTTTTGGGTTGCAGTTTGGGCACTCGGTCTCTAAAAGGTTTGCCATCACTGACTTAGACTGAAAACCAGAAGAGAAGTTTGTTGCAAGGAATGGTTGCACTTTTTTTAAAAAAAAAAGGTCTTACATTAGGATATTTCAGAGGTTTAGTTCAGAAAAACTTACCTTTCCTTTATCTGAAATAGTCGAAACAGACTGTAAAAAAAACCCAAAAAAACAAAAATTATATTTTGTTGATTGTACCATCACCAGGGGGCATCACGAAGCCACCCCTTGGGCAAGAGTCCCATACAGAGGCATTTCCAGGAGCATGGGGCATCAGAAAGTCAACATGATGGCCCAAGTTATACACTCAACGTCCCTCCTCTAACTCCCTCCCCATGGACAGAATGAGAAAGAATCTCAGCATAGCCCTGCCTTGACCTCTTTTTTATTGAGAGGGAAACAGAAACACTGTCAGCTTTTCCAGATTCTGTTACTGCAGAATAGCCTATATCAATAAGGTAGACTTATATTTCTTGCGGTGTCTGTTTCCTGACATGGTCGGCCCTAAAAGGCTAGCCTAGGGGTAGGCAACCTCGGCTCTTTTATGACTCATGGACTTCAACTCCCAGAATTCCTGAGCCAGCCAAGCTGGCTCAGGAATTCTGGGAGTTGAAGTCCATGAGTCATAAAAGAGCCAAGGTTGCCTACCCCTGGGCTAGCCCTATACCAGTCTAGGAAACCGCCTTCCTCAGCAGCCTCCATATTTTGGAAACCTTTAACATGGCAGTTGATTTCTTACCTGCCCATAACTGCTGCCGCCACTAGTGTCTATGCCCCCCTGCAAAAAGAATAAAATCAACCGTAAATAGAACTGGCAGATTTTAGGAGATCTGCATTCGTAACAGGGTGCTCTTGTTCATTAGGTTTTTTTTAAACTTAAATCTCCACCTAAGGTTAGGATCCTACAGGTCTTTAGATGTTCCTGGACTATAATTCCCATAATGCTGATAATTGGCTGTGCATACTGGGAACGAAGAGGGTGGGAGTTTCATCTACAAGCAAGAAGCCCACCTCCTTCCAATTTCTGAACCTTGAGTGAGAGCTTTGGAAAAATCTTGGAAGAACTTATTAGAATACTTTTCCACAGAAGGAAAATCTAAATGGAATGATACTGAAAACGCAGCATCAAGCGTATGGCAAGATGCTTCCCATCCAATATTTTGCACTCTTCAGGACTGGATCTGGGCCTGACTGGTCTTATGATGTCTTTTTGGATAGGGGCAATTGATTTGTTTCTGGCTCTGCTCCTATTCATTAGAAATTACAGCACATTTGGGTTTTTTAAAAAATTGTTTCAGTTCTACACACCTTCTGGGCGGTCCATTGGCCCATTTCCCAACTCTTATCCCAACTCTTAGATTTCTGGCTTCTAGACCCAGGTCTGCAGTACTTTTCTCAAACCCACAGATATTACAAGCACATGAAAGTGGGTGCCAAGGGCTACTAGCAACTTCTTTTCTTTGGGGGAATGTAGGCGAGGGGATTTCTGTTATTCCAGGACCAGCCTCCAGTTGGAGGGGGAAAGGCAGGATGCTGGAAGCTATTGGTCAACCAGAAAAAGGAGAGTGAGCAATGATGGGCTCCTGGTATTCTCTGTATTTCAAGATTTGCTGAAATAAAGATTATTACAGATTTTGCTTTAAATTTCTTTATGAAAGATTGAGGAAAGAAATATTGATGTGGATGTGCTCATAGTTTATATGTGTGTATGTTTAGTTTTATGGCTTTCAGATATATCAGTTGCAACATAAATCATTAAGCATAAGTGTAACTTTAAAAATTAATTTCGCACTGTACCATTTGGAAGGGGATTCCATTTAGTGGGACTTATTTTCACGAAAATAGGAGGAGAATTATAGTTCTAATATATTGAAAAACATGGGATTTTTAAACAGAATAAATGCCACCAACAGCACCACTCAAACAGCAGAAGAAGGCTTACATCACCGCAACCGTATTTGTTGTAGACACTTGCAGTTCCACCCTGTATGAAAAATAGGAAATTAAATGAAGACACTTGAAGAATCAATGAAGAATATTTTGCATCCAGGATGAGGCTTTCATCATTTCCATATAATGCTTTTGCTATGAAAATGCTGCTTTATTCTCAGAATTGTAAGCATCATCTAGGAATGTTGCCTTTACTTTCTAACTATCTTCTGTTTGCCACAATTTCTGTGGTCCTTTCTGAAGGGTTTATTTGTTTAAGGAACAAACGGGGAAAAAGTGGCACTGTGTCTTGACTGCTAGGACTGGGAGCCCTCTTTCTGAAAGCATCATTTGTGGAAATCTTTCAAAAGAGGGAATTTCTGGAAACACACTTTCCAAAATCACTACTATTCTTGGAAGACTAGACAAGGGACATTCCAAACTATCACTTCTGTAAGCCAAAGACAGTATCCTCAATTATACTAAGAAGGTAGAGAAATGGAAGCCTATGCAATACAATGGCGCTGCTGAAGTTATAACAATAGCAATAGTACTTAGACTTATATATTGCCCCACAGGGCTTCACATCCCTCTCTGAATGGTTTACAGAGTCAGCATATTGCACCCAACAATCTGGGTCCTCATTTTATTGACCTCAGAAGGATGGAAGGCTGAGTCAACCGTGAGCCTGTCAGGATCAAACTCTAGGCTGTGGGCAGATTTAGCCTACTACATTCTACCCACTGCACCACTATGGCTCTCTTTCCAAACACTCATGCCAGTTTTTATAAGAGAGCATACCTTAAATAGATGCACCAAAACGTCAATGTTATTATCTAGTTTTAATTACAGTTATTTGAAGGCAAAGATCTAAATCATGGACAGGCAGATTTTGTTGTTCCTGTTATTGTTTTGAAGTCATGCAGTATCCTTATTTAGTTCATACATTTCTTAGATTTCTATCCTATTTTTTTCCCAGGATCACAAGGGAAATCCCATTGCCTTTTTTAAAAAAAATAACAATCTACGTTGGGCTGAGAGCATGAGTGATTGGCCCAAAATCATCCATTGAGTTTTCTTGACTGAAGGTGGATTAAAATCTTGGCCTTCCTGTTCCTAATCTAATCATTTAACCACTATTCCACAGTGGAAATGATGTCATCAAAACAGGTAAAGGTAGAAAATATTCATCTTTTTCTTTCTTTCTTGGGAGATTGAATAAGACAGCTATTTTAGGACTTATGTGGGGTGGGGGGGAAATCACCTTAAAATGTGTGACTTGGCAATATAATTTGGGGGGGATTCAGGATTGTAAAAAAGGTGGCCAAGCAGTTTTATGAAGCTTATGAGCTCTGGGTGGCCCATCTCTGACCTAAATAGAAATGGGAGAAATACAGTGGTGGGATTCAGCCAGTTTGCACCACTTCGGCAGAACCTGTAGCTAATTTTTTGTTGCCAAGGCCCAGAATGGACTTCTGGAAGCAGCATCCACACAGAGAACTGGTTATTCACATATTTGAATCCCACCACTGGAGAAAAATATACTTACACCAAGGCATCCAACCTTTCTGATTCTTCCCTCTTGGTAGATTAAACCTCCCTAGAAGAAAGCAAGAACAGGTTATTCCTTTGCCGGTGGTTTCATTTACT
This sequence comes from Vipera ursinii, assembly GCF_947247035.1. Classification (NCBI taxonomy): domain Eukaryota; kingdom Metazoa; phylum Chordata; class Lepidosauria; order Squamata; family Viperidae; genus Vipera; species Vipera ursinii. The sequence continues at coordinate 87,486,042 of NC_139516.1, read as the reverse complement.
ACATCAAAAGAAACGATGAGGTGTAGCAGAGTTTTACTATTGTTCATCTACTCTAAAGGGAAAAAAGTGGTTTCCTTGAGAATAACTGCTGGTGTCTTTGGGAACAAAGTGTATAATTTGGAAAGAAACCAAAAGTTACTGATTTTGGTGCAGAAAGAGAATGAAACTATAATTATTGCTTGGGTTAATTTATTTGCTTTTCAGGTAAAGGAAAACCAGGAAGAAGATACAGTTTTCCTTAATCTATTTTCCACTATCTAAAACTAGGGATTCACAAGTGGGGAATTCTAGTGATCCATAGGAGCTTGAATGCCAAAGGGATGGCACTGCTTGTTGTAAATAAGATAGTAGAAGAAATTCAGAGTGAGCGTGGTTTCCATATCTGTGAGGGACTGACAAATAGATCATGGAGGGATCTATCAATCCATTGTGTGCACGAGCATTTTACTGTTAGAACCATATAGACAGATAGATACATAACCTTTATTGTCATTTTTTTCCTGTGGGCACAATGGCACACATTAAAAATGAAATTTAGTTGCTTCCTCTTAAGGTGTACACATACATAACACATTGAAAACATACTATATACAACATATGTATAAACCTACACCCTTACATATAAGTAACATATAAATATTATTCACTGTCCATCTTGAGTATTTATGCAGAGACAACCTAAGTGTATGCAAAAGCCACCTTTTTCAGGTAAGTCTATTGAACATAATGGCTTAACATTCTTCCTTATAAACAGTTATGCTGATTTAAAACTGTGTCCCTATAATTCTCCAAGCCAATTTTCTTCAGGTTTGGTTTCAAGCAGTTAAAATACAGATCTCTACAAAGTATTTTGCTTGGTATCTTTTGCTAATGTCATAGTGAGCATTAATTGTATATTCTCAGTCCATCTATAGATATTATATATTTTTTGAAAATACATCCTTTTTTTAAATTAAACTTTACTTATTTATCTTTTAAAAGAGATCACTGGTAATTTTACAGATAGTTCTTTGTCATGCAACTCCAAAAGGAAACATGCAACAAAATCTCATTTTATTGTATGCTGATTAATGTACATTTAAAGTGACAATAATGTTATTATTCTATTCTATTCTAGAGAGAAAGAGAAAACAAGAACTATTCTACGCTATGTTAGATTTAGTCTGTCCCATCCAGCGTTGTAGAACAGAAAGAAACAAACATTGTGGCTTAAGAAACACTTTTTCAGGCTCCTAATATTGTTTTCTGAGTACAAGAATATGGGAAAATAAGAGTAACTAAATGTAAAACAATGTAAGTATAATCTCTCTGTAACAATCCTGAAGATGGCTCCGCATAAATTTGTACAATTTGTACAATTAAGGGATCATCAAGAAGTGTGATACAAGTTAGGGCAATCACTGTATTCTTCTCAACAAAGGCCTAATATTAGGCCTTTGCCTACACATAACTAACGTGTAGGCAACATGGGGAGGAGGGTGGAGGAAATTCTTACCTGAGATTGACTGCTACTACTCTGTGAGGAACCCTGCAAAGAATCAGATCAGTAGTTTGTTCATAAAAAAACGTATATACTAATAATAGCATTGTCAATATTTCCATGTCCCATCCCTTCTTGTGAAAGTCAAACAATATTCAAGATGAGTAAGCCACCGTATATGCTTTTTTTCATTCTCACATAGTATACTCACCTTGAATATTGTTTCATTTGAAAATCAGAATTTATTTTAATACTAATTTAAAAAGAAGTCATTTGGGGTTTTTTAAAGGACAGCATAATGAGGTCACAGTGAGGCCCGAAGAAGGGCCCTCAACAATTTTTTCATGTTATCTAGTAGCTTACAATCCAAAAAGAATTTTTTTGGGTATGACAAATGATGCAGAGAATTATACAGCCTAGTGCAGGGGTAGGCAACCTTGGCTCTTTTATGACTCATGGACTTCAACTCCCAGAATTCCTGAGCCAGCATGGCTGGCTCAGGAATTCTAGGTTTTGAAGTCTACGAGTCATAAAAGAGCCAAGGTTGCCTACCCCTGGCCTAGTGTTTTCTGACTTGACATCCACAAATTGTTCTGAACTCCAGCTCTGGCAAATGCCTGCCAATTTAGCTAATCCCCAATATGATTGGGAACCATAAACTTCCCAAATAAGCCTGGTGGGCAACTGGAAAATTATGGTGGCCTAGTTGGGCTCTCCACCAAGGTAATTTTTACATGTTCTTGAAAAATTAAATAAATTACCCAGTGAAAATACAATAACGCTTGGGGTGTGATCGGGGTGGGATTCAAATATGAGAATAACCGGTTCTCTGTGTGGATGCTACTTCCGGAAGTCCATCCTGGGCCTGGGCAACAAAAAATTAGCTCCCGGTTCTGGGGTGAACTGGCTGAATCCCACCACTGGATGAGATATATTAAAAGAAAAATAATGCTTACCTGGACACATTCGCTGCCACTTCCATAAGATCCACCCTAAAGTAACAAAATACTATTAAAATTCTAGAGAATTTGATCAACCCAATGCAACTTCAGGCTCAACAAAGTATCGAGAGATCATAAACAGGCAATTACTTCGAAATATAACCTGATTTCTCATCAAAGCAGCTCCAAGCATTTGAAAATGCAAATCAAGTCTAAATACATATATTTATACAAATAAAGTACAAATCAAAATAATATTTTTTTCTATTGCCCATCTTTTGTTCTGGTATTCTTTTAGACGATTGCACACTTTACCAAAGAGTGTTACAGGCATTTTATAATACAGATTGTAAAGAAGCACAGAAACAGGAAATGGGATTCATTTGTATTCTGCCCCCCCACACACCCGCATGTCTTTTTAGAAATCTTGCTTCTCTTCTTGTGCCATGCTGAAAAAATGCAATATAGCAATGTATTTAGCAGAGGAGAGATAGGCTGTTACATAGACAGGTTAGGAGTACCTTGTCATGAAATAGTTGCACTGCTTCTGGGAACTGACCCTGCACCTGTGGGATCCATTGCCAGTGCCAGCTGGCAGCCAAACCCATTCATTTTTGCTTGAACTGTGATTCACTAGGAATCATAATAAAGACAATTTCCAGTGAAAGCATTGGTCTTCTACTACAGAACTTTAGGATGGATTATTTCCCCGACAATAATTTGTGTCAAATCGCCTTACAGTGGGTTCCCAATTCTCTCTTTCTCTCTGTAGAGATTAGATGCAGAAAATAATTTCTAGATGAAGCAGAGGGATGGCCTGCTGGTAATGTGGCAGTCCAGCCTTGATGGAGCAGTGGGCTAATGCCTCCTTAAGTAACACTAGCTGCCTGCAATTAGTGCAGGTTCGAGTCCCACCAGGCTCAAGGTTGACTCAGCCTTCCATCCTTCCGAGGTAGGTAAAATGAGGACCCAGATTGTTGGGGGCAATAAGCTGACTTTGTAATAATGCCGCTTGGGGGGGGGCAAAGCCCTAATAAGCAGGCATATACATAGAATGAAGGCTATTGCTAAGCACATTGAGTTGTGCTTTAGATTGTAAGCCGCCCTGAGTCTTCAGAGAAGGGCGGGATATAAATGGGATTAAAAATAAATAAATCTCTTTGCAAATGTTCAGAATTTTTGGCAAACACAGAATGAACTAAATTTAACAGGGACCAGGAAAGACATTAATTGGATGCTGTTTTTTGCATTATCCCACTGGTCAGCTGGAGAATGCACCCTTCATCTCTTATAATAAATTTGGTATGCTGATGCTGATGAAGAGGATAAACACAAATCCCCTGGAGCCTGTTTCTGATGGAAAACAATGATGTTGAAGAGACTAGTGTCACCTGGATTCTCAAGAGGGAGGGGCTGCATTCTGGAGGGCAAAGAGTCTGTAGAGTTTGGTTGGCAGGAAGAGAGTTAAAATGGCTCCTCTCTTGCAATTGCCAGAATATAACTATAGTTATGGATATAACTGTTTTAGTCTGGCAAGATTCTGTCTGTAGGTGAAGAACAACAAAGGAAATTGTTGTTCTCAGTTCTTGGGGACTGACACTTATGAGCTCAGATTTAGTTTAGTTTAGTTTAGTTTATTAAATTTTTTATACCGCCCTTCTCCCTAGGGACTCAGGGCGGTGAACAGGGCAGATAATAAAAATACAAAACTACAAAAGTTAAAATAGAATTAAATTAATGCCCAAGATAAAACAGTAAAATATACAAATATTTAAAAACCCAAATTAACTCCCCATCAGGCCAGGCCAGCTTGTTCAAACAGGTGGGTCTTTAACCCGCGCCGGAAGGAGCGGAGATCCGGTGCCATCCGGAGCTCCACCGGCAGTTCATTCCATAAGGCCGGGGCGCCCACATTTACCATAAGATACAGTGAATAAACAAAAGAGGTTAATCTAGAAATTGTCCAAGAATTCTTACCTGGCCACAGTTTACTCTTACAATAATGCTAGAAGACTGTAAAGACAAAAAAATAATAATTAAAAGGCTTATGCCAAAATTTTATATGAAGTCCTATTATTTCTTGGTTTTTAATTCGCTTTCTTGATTTTTATCATTTGACTAGGAATTTGAGTTGTAAACTCTGGGGAAAAATTGTGTACAGAGTATTGGAGAGAATGGGTGTGCCTGAAAATATTATAATCATACCATTCTGCAAACAGTATTACTCATAGTCATTTTTCACCAATGTGAAAAATTCTATATGCACATATACACACACACATATATATAGTATAGTTTATTTTTCTACCTCAATGCAAGGGGACTCCAAGCATAGACTCAGAGTGAAGTATATAAACATAAGCAATAATTCAGTCAAAACTGAATATGATTAATTTCAACTAAATTAATAATGTTTAAATTATGGGAGATTTAAGTATAGTTAAGTATCTACATTGTAATTGGACTTAGAAGTGCTTAGCCACATACATAGCATGTTAATTTTGAGTTATTTCTACAAACCTTCTTCCTACTTCTTGGTGATAAACTGCTTTGTTTGGCCACATCAGCCACTTTGTTATCATTTCCTGTTACAATGGAATCTCTAGGGAAAAGAATTTTGTCGGATATAATAACCCAGTATCTTTCCGGATCTTGAAAAACAGTTGCTCTGCAAAGACAATATAATTTCATTAGATCATATTTGGATTATAATGAATTTCTGAATTATGTTTTGTTCAACATTTTTTTAGACTCATCACATCATACAATATTAAGTACACCACATAATAATTGAGGGCCAGTTTGGTCTAGTTCACAGGTCTGCAACCTGCGGCTCCGGAGCCGCATGCAACTCTTTCAGCCGTCTCCTGCGGCTCCCAGTCCTCTGCCATGTGCAGTCCAAAAAAAAAAAGTGGGACTAAAAAAGTTCAACCAATCAATTCAAATATGCAGGGTAGGTGCATATCTCGCCTTGGCTCCACTCTTCAGTCAAACCCTGTTCTGCGCATGTGCGCATGTACGCACATGTGCACACATTTTTTTGCGGCTCCCAGTTTTTCCTTTTGTGAGGGAACCGGTTCCGAGTGGCTCTTTCACTGTTTCAGGTTGCTGACCCCTGGTCTAGTGGTTTAAGTCACCATGCTACAAACTGGGAGACTGTGAGTTGTAACTTGACTCACTTCAGTGCAGATTATTAGATCCAATACTGTTTATTCTCACCAGGTACATCTACAGAGGAAAATCAAAAAGTTCAAGATGGCAGCCCAAACTGCATGATTGTGGCTGCCATTCTGGTTTATTTAATACACAGAGACACCCAAACACGCACACACCAACAAACACAACACAGATGCCCCAGCATCTCTGTCTCAGACACAAATGCTATATGCTATTAAGACCGTGTAAATGTCTAGCTATAATTATAAACATAAGTAGAAAAATGTTTATGTTTGTGTCTATGTCTGTGCCTGTGTGGGTGTGTGCATATGCACATATGTCTCTACACACCAACACACATACAGAGTATGTCAATGCTGACTCCTTACAGAACAGAAATTCTACATAGACATAAAGTTTTCTAAGATGTACTTACACAAACTGAATCTTCTTAGCCTCTGGTGAAACCCAGACAGATGTAACATTATATTTCTCATCAGAGCCCTTGTGGATTAAAGTTGAATTCTAAAAAAAATAGAAGTATACATTAGAACTGATGTATTATTTAGATTAGTCCTTCAGAAATGGGTACGCCACAGATACTGTATATTGGATTACTAATATAATATGTAGTCAGTATCCTAGCTGCTACGTTAACTGGGGATGTTGTTGTTGTTAGTTGCAAAGTCATGTCCAACCCATCACAACCCCATGGACAACATTCCTCCAGGCCTTCCTGTCCTCTACCATCTTATGGGGATGAGGGAACCTTTAATCCAACGTGTATATAGAGTTATTGTAACTTGGATTGCTCTTCTAAATTCCTGAAATGCTGGAGACAGATGCTCTGAAGATGATACAGGAAAAAGTGGCCTTGAAGGCCACTGCAAGGTTTACATCCCAGAAAACAGTTTTCTGCCACATTTGCTTTTATGAAAAATATTCGTGTTCTGTTTTCTGTATATTCTTCTGTCTTTTAACAGTATAGGCTTATTTCCTCAATCAGATGTGCCTAGGCAATCTTAAAATAAAAATCTTCATGCAGAACTTTTAAGTTACATTGCAGATAATTCTAAGGTACATTCCACATCCATATGAGATGTTGGCCTTCTCTTGTCAGAAGGAGCCAGCAGGTTGACTTTTTGAGATATTTCTGCTTATTTACAACTGATAAGTTTTGAACACTCCATTTGTGTAATTCAGCAACACTTCTGTCTCACAGTGGATTCTGGGTGCCTTTCCTACACACTAATTCTGACAGAAACCTTCTATTTGGGCCCTAATGACTAGAGTCTGAGATGGTAAAATAGATAATCAATTCCCTCATTACACAATTTTTTTAATCTACACAAGCAATACATACTCTGATTTGCAGTTAATGTAGCAATGGTGAGTTTATCACATATAGAATTCCTCAGCATTTTACAAAATTCTCCCCATGACCTAAGAACTGAAGTTAGCATGGAGTGTAAGAGAAAAATGGAGAAGGAAAGCCCTTTCTGAATTTCCCAAAGCTAAGAAGATACCATTAATCTTTAAATATCTATACCAGTGTGCAGAGATACTGTCCCATCATTCAGTGCTAATGGATGGCACACATTTATTGCAGAAAGAACCAATTCATTTAATCCTAGCACACAGATAAATGGAAGAAATAAATACATACCAGCAAATGGTAACAGTCATGGTTCTGTGTATTTGGGTCTATAGTTAGAAATGAACCAACTGGGGTATTTTTTTCAATGTCTCGAGCTTGTAGCATGAACCATTTAAATCCAGCATCTGATGTTCCTTCCAGATTCACTAAATGAGAAAAAGGCCCCCAAACACTGATAAATGTTATACATTATGCATTCTGTTCCAGTAGTGCTAGTCAAGGAGAAAAGCAACCTAGAACTAAGGAGAAACTTCCTGACAGTTAGAACAATTAACCAGTGGAACAACCTGCCTCCAGAAGTGGTGAATGCTCCAACACTGGAAGTTATTAAGAAAAGACTGGACAGCCATTTCTCTGAAATGGTATAGGGTTTCCTACCTGAGCAGGGGGTTGGACTAGATCACCTCCAAGGTCCCTTCCAACTTTATTATTATTATAAAACTTTTATTCATAAAACATGAAACTCAGTCAACTGAACACTCAAATTGACTGGCACTAATGGTTGACACGGGTTGCTGCCAGCATCCTACGTATCAACCAGGTATCTCCTTAAAATGTAAGATGTTCCAAGTAGCGCAGTTTTTCGTAGCTTTGCTGGAGTTATTGCAGGAAGCTGCAATTTCTTTGCAAAGTTTTTGGACATAGTTCCCAGTGCCCTGATGACAATGGGTATCACTGTTACACATTTCCTCCATAATCACGCAGTTTTGATGGCCAGGTCGCGGTATTTCATAATTTTTTCCAGTTCTTTTTCTCCGACTCTGGCATCTCCTGGTACAGTGATATCAATCAACTGTATGCTTCAGTTCTCTACAACTGCGATATCTGGCATGTTGTGTTTCAAATGGCAATCTGTATTATTATTATTATTATTATTATTATTATTATTATTATTATTATTATTATTATTATTATTTCCCTGAAAGTTTGGTTACCTTTATCTCTAGTTGCTATATTTTCAATAATGAGTTTCCTTTTTAGTTGTGATTGTTAAATGGTACTTCTTTTAAATACAGGAATATGAGATAATCTGATACTTGTTTTATGAGTTGGAAATTAGAAAGACCATGCACAAGTGATTTACCTGCTTGTGTTTCATTCACGAACAAAGGTTCATAATCAGGATTATAAAGCAGTACTGTGATATATGGAAGGGAGAGAGATTTAAAGCTCAAGAGAGCCATTTTGTACTCTCCAATTCTAGCATTTTAGCATAATGGTTATGGCATCAGACTAGTAGTCCCACCTTAGCCACGAAGCAGTCACTTCATCTTAGCCTTAGAAAGCAGGCAATGGCAAACCACTTTTGAAACCTTGCCAAAAAACCTGCAAGGAGTAGTCCAAGCAATTTGCAACAGACAAGATTAACCTTGAAATCAGCCCCCACTGCCGCCTTCACGCCAATTACAACAGTAGCAGAACAGACCTCTCCAATAAATTAGTGGAGGGGTTAAAGCCAGATTAGCCTTTTGTTTTCAGAAAATATTGGGGTCCAAAAAAGGAAGGAAGAAGTGAGTAAGGAGACAATTTTTTATATCTACCATTCTGCTGAAAACGTTACCGTAAGCATGGTAATCCAAAGGGTTTCTCCAAACCTTCTAGAGCTGCTTGTAGGAAAATGCTTGTACATGCTCTTCTCTACTCAACTATTGTTAAATGCTGGGTGTTTTGTATTATTTTTTATCATATTGATCTAATCAAATGTCACATTAATGTATTCTATTCTTCTCACTCCCCCCTTCCCCAAGAAAAAGGCTGGGGAGGGGGGGGGAAGGATGTAAAGATGCAGAAATCAAGAGACTAAATATATGGAAAGTACCTTCAACTTCATGTCCTGGCTCATATTCCTCGGATGATACCAAAAGGTGATAGGGGGATGCAGATTCCTCTGGTTTAGTTAGATTTGTTGACATAGTTTCACAGTCTATTGAAAAATTTGTGGGTTGAAGGCCAAGGACTCCAGAGATTAAGACTCCGCCCAACAGAAATGCAAAGAAAGGGAATCTCTCCATCTTAAAAAAAAAAAAAAAAGCAGAGGACATCACAATAGGTGAACAGCGCTGAGAGATAAAACCATTGATATCATAACAAGTAACAGTGATGGCTGGACTAGAGAATGAGATTATGCTAATATGATTGTGGGTATGTGGATGAGGGTGTGTCTTAGCCAGTGATAGACTATCAGTACATATTTGGTTGAAAAACTCTGCAGGATAACATTCATAATTTTTTTTATTTATTTTCTTTATTTGTATCCTGCTTTTATTATTTTCATGAATAACTCAAGGCTGCAAATGTATCCACCATCACATCTTCCTCCTCCTATTTTCCCCACAACAGCAACCCTGTGAGGTGGGTTGGGATGAGAAAGAGTGACTGGCCCAAGGTCACCCAGCTGGCTTTTTTGCCTAAGGCAGGATTTGAACTCACAGTCTCCTGCTTTCTAGCCTGGTGCTTAACTACTAGCCCAAACTGGCTCTCAAATATGTTTGTGTGTGTGTGTGTGTATTCTTGGAAACATCAGTGGCAAATCATTTCTGCACTGTTGCCAAGAAAGTTACATCGATAGCTCAAAACAGTCACCAGGAATCAAACTTCACTTGGAGGTTTTCACACACACATACACACAGAGGCTGTAGTAAAGTGTTCAAGGGTCAAGAAAAAGATTCTTAGTAGACTTTAAAAGTAGCTAACAGAGATAAGGTTTAAATCAATATATTTTTAAAAATATTCCAAGTGTTGATATCAAGCGGTTCTTCATATTATAGTACAAGAATTTACACCGCTGCCTGATTCACAAGCCTTTCTGCTCCTTCTGAAGAGTGTCTCAAACTCTCTCTGCATGCATCAGACACACGGTAGCCCCTGTGTTACAAGTGGCACCCACACACTGGTGTCAACAAAATATTTATTTCTGCATCTTTTTCATTTAGCTCATTAATAGGTAGCAATCTGTGTCATAGGCCCATCTGAACCAGCTTGATTTAAGAAGGTGTTTTTCCATTTGTTTTTCATAAAATCTGCCTAGATTGTAAATGATAATGAATGGGACTGACAGTTGATCTCATCTATTTTCTAACGCGTTCAAAATATTGTTGAGTGGCACAAATGGAATGCCAGGGCCTTGATGCATTTTCTAATTGAGTTTGTAAAAATGACATTAGATCCTTTGGGTGAAATCTAATGCTGCAGAAAAAAGGCTCTTATGAGATGGGGTTTTCTTGTCTTCTCTTCTGTTAATTCCTGAACCCTCCAAATCTAAGTTACACTAAAAGATACGTGAAAAGAAACAATGGCATCCTCTTTAGTTCTGCCAAAAAGTGTTTGAAATATTGCATATCATCTACTGACTTAATGAAACACCCATATTCAATGCAACAAAAAAGGTGAGGATTGGATCCAAACTGGTCCTTTTCTCAATGGAAATGTTCCGTCCATTAATAGAATAACCACATACAACACGCTAAGAGTTGCTATGGAGGTAACATTCACTATCCCTTCCCCGCAATTTCTTTTCCTGATCAAATCTTGCCTTTACTATTTTTATAGATATTGCAAAGCGGCAAACATACTGAATACTCTTTCCTCCTTCTATTTTCCCCACAACAACTCTGTGAGGTGGGCTGGGCTGAGAAAGAGTGTCTGGCCCAAAGTCATTCAGCTGGCTTTCCTGCCTAAGGCAGGACTAGAACTCAGTCTCCATGCCTTATCCATTCGACCAAACTGGCTTTTAAACTTTAAAAAAACTATTCAGAAGAGACAGATGAAATTGACATATAGCATCTTTAAAGGGAAGTATTAGTAATCCATTAAATCTGCATTTAATACGTACCTCAAGGGAGGTACACTTGAGTCTTGTAAGAAAATATACTGTATAGAGATGACTGCAATAGAAGACAAGATGTGTCAGGCAGAAATCAGTGAAGAAAAAAGTGTCCTAGTCCTCATGCAATCTAAATGGTGACATTTATAATGTCTTAGCTTTCATTAAAGAATTTGGCCTTTTTCTTATTTCTACCAAAACAAGAAAACATTTTGTTGTTGTCAACATTTTCAATATTGCTTCAGTACTAGATACTTTTGCAAAAGTTGCTATGAAAATGTCAATACCATGTTTAGAGCATTTGCTTAACATGTTGTTGCATACACATCTCCATAAGGTTTCTACATTTCTCTTCAGTGAGGCCTGCCAATACGCCATATTATCTGCATGGTAAACAGTCATAAAAACAACAAGAAGACACAGACTTAAACTTGAAATACTGTCTGCTAAAGCCCAGATTCTATTCTACTAGTGCACTTTCAACAGTGAGACAGTTTGTGAAGTGGAATGGGAGAAGTGCGACTACAGTTGGCTTCAATGAAATTAGAATGCAGAATTTTTGTTCCCTTGATTTTAGCAATCCTGTGAAACACTCTTCACATGTAAAGTTTAATGGGTAATTTACTGTGACTTTCCTAGCCGCCTCCCTTTGACTCATTTAGGCAGCCACATTTTTCTCAGGCTTACAGAACTGCTTCAGAAGCTGCTTCCCAGCAACTGGTATCTCTCCAAATGTGCATAGACTCATAAACTTGTGCAGACTTGGAAAAAAGACAAAGTGTTTTATTAATTTGAAGAAAGATGTTCCATATAGGTTCATCCATGTTGCCAATCTCCTTTTTCTAATGCTTCACAAGCCCTGGTGATTTCTGAAGTGTACAAATATAAGTTACTTCTGGTTTGGCACTTGTAAATAATTTCTCAAATTGGGCCCTTTTCTATCTAGTGGAGCTATTTGGTTATTCTAGTGAGATTTATTAGAATTCTAATATATAGTCCATCCAACAAGGAACAATAATGGTCACACATGTTTCAAGATACATGCAAAAGTAATATACCCTGATAAAGTCTAACAGCAATTACCAAAAAATCAACTGATGCATAATATCCCCAACTTCACAAAAAACACAAGCAAAACCTTGAATCAAAAATTGTAAGACTAGTCCATGAGTTTTGCCACTTTTTAGATTGCCTACATAGAGGGTTTTTTTCATTTGAAAGTGGAATACTCACTGGAATGCTTGGGTTGTAACCTTAACTTTTTTTTGCTATTAAATATTGCTAATCAGAGCCTGATATTACAGTAGCACCTTCAAAGCTTGAAGATCAACCAACAGATTGCATCATGAATAGACAACAATCTTTTCTATCTGATGTGCATTCCATGCAGTGGTCTTATCAGTTGGGTGATTGAGAAAACTGTTTTCTGGAGTAAATTTATACTGAAAAAATAAATCTTGTTTGTTAGCCAATCAATAGAAACCAAAGAGATCTGCATAGGAGTTAACAAACCAATTAATCAATGTAAGATCAGACTCTATTTTTACCTAGTGTATCTGTGAGAGACCATGAGTAACCTATCATTTACTAGGAGAAGGGAAATATGGACTGCCATACACAAATAAAATACTCCAACACATACCTCTAACAATGCAAATACAAAAGACCCTTTACTCCTTTCTCCAAAGTACACCTGATGACAAGGAAGAAGATTCTAGAAAATGGAACATAGAGTGTGCAGGGAAAATGTCTAGGGAATGTGGATGGGCGGAGTTTCCCCCCCCCCCCAAAATACTCTACCTAAATTGTCCTTCTCATGCCAAGCAGCTTGCACAAAAATAGAAAGAAAATTCTTGGGCGCTTTAATTGCCCTGGCCTGGAAAGCTGCTTGGCAAAGAAAGAAAGAAAGAAAGAAAGAAAGAAAGAAAGAAAGAAAGAAAGAAAGAAAGAAAGAAAGAAAGAAAGAAAGAAAGAAAGAAAGAAAGAAAGTGAGTTAGACTTAAAAAACAGGATTTAATCTATCAGAGGGGGCACTATCTGTTTAATATACTTATTTGAATATGACTAAAAGAACGGATGACCCTTAGATATAACTTGATTTTTTATAATGGAAGATATGATTTAGAATTAAAATAGCATGTTTTTCCTTCTTTTGATATGGAAAATTTGAAAATAAGAGGAGGATTGGTATGAATAAATTTTTTAGCAATATAAATGTAATTAATATTGAGAAAATCATAACTGACAAAGATACTTTAAATATTGGTGGGAAATCAAACTTTAATAAGAGCACAAGAAACAGGATATTGACTTATGAATTGATATTATTGTTACTTCTTATATATTAGTAGGAAGGCCTGGAGGAATGTTGTCCATGGGGTTGCGATGGGTCAGACACGGCTTCGCAACTAACAACAACATATATTAGTAAGATATGATGAAGATGTCTATTCCTAATTTTGTATACATCAGTAGTACTAAAATTGTTTAATGAGGGGAAAAAGGGAAAAATATGGGGAAAAGAGGAAGATCAAGGAAAAAATACTGGATTGTGCAGTACTGAATAGATTTATATTGAAGAGGTTAATGTTAAATATATGAACCCAGACAACATGTTGTTTACTAAGCTTTAAAGATTGTAATTTTAAAGAATTAATAAAACCTATAAAAAAGAGAAACCTATCATTTACTTCAAACCACCACCACCCATAGCATCATCACAGCTAAGTAGAGACACATGTCTTACATATGTAAGTTCACAGAGCCAAACTCTGGCCACTCAGAAAATCTGGAAAAACTGCCCAATCAGAGTCGAAATTAATGACTAAATAGATCAATAGATTCATTTAGTTTCAGTTCAAATTCCCAACTTTCTATTTCAGATGCGAAGCCCTTAGGAAACAAGATCAACAAGGTGACTAAAAATTTCTAGAAGAGATTCCAATATTGCATTTTAAGTATGTGAACAGAAACCGAGGAGACAACAAACCACTGTCAGTAATTAGATGCAGAGATTGTGAAAATTCTGAGTAAGGAATTAAATTACACCATGGGTAGAACCCAGGAAGAGTTGCTTAGGCTTTACAGGTACTGTAGTACAGTCAATACAAGGGAACGAACAGTCAGATGGTTGTAGAAACAATCATTCTTATTAGGAGTGGGAAGGACAGAGTTTGTTTCACCTAAGGTTGCCAGGAGAAATGGCACTCACGTGGGAGTTTTTGCTTGTGTTTTATTCAAGTATCACTGCAGTAGGTGTGGTTGCTCACTTTCCTGCAGAGATATTGGCTTGGCCCGCCTCTAATTAAAATTTAAGTAGAGCACGTGGGTGCTGATCTATTACATGCTGCGATAAACAACTATTTAATATGAACTTGTCTCTTGTTATTCATATCTATCTTTCTGACTCATAATAGAAGCACTGTAATATATTCCTCTCTTCTTTTTTCCAAAATGTAGCCTGATAGCAAAGTGACTTGAGAAATAAGAGTTTAACAATTATTCCACCCCAAAAATGTTACTTTCTAGAGAGAAAAGGGAGAAAATTAAAAAGAATCCTAACCCCATCTCAAAAATAATCCTCATTATCTTCTAAGATGCTTTATATGTGCAAATAAAATATGTGTGCTTTAACTCAATTTGAAAGGAAGGATATGGGCACCTGTTATATGGAATCGTTTATTTGGAAATTATAATTAGCTCCCTGTTGAATATTCACATGGGAGCCCATCTGACTGCCTAGGCACTATGTGTGAAAGGAGCCTGTGGTACATCAAATTAGATAACATTATAGTTCTGCTTTGAATGGAAGAAAACAAGAAAGTATTGTTCTACTTGACCTCGTCCTTTTAATGGGCATGAGAAGTCTAGACACTGCTTAAATGTATCAAACCTAGCAAGATGGTGTGCCCAATTTTCTCAATAAAATCAACACCACAACTTCAGGTGTTGGATTCTATGTAAGAAGTGGCATTTGCAAATTTCTCCATAGATCTGTGAGGATATCAACCATAAGAATGACAGGGCATTAAGCAGGGAGAGGTTCAATGTAATTGTTCTTGCATATGTCATGATGGACTGGTTTAAGGAAACAGTAATTGTCTGGCTGGATGACCCAAAACAATGGAAGGAAAAGTCAGTTAAGGAGAATGTCCATTGACATTACTGTATGGAATCCTACACAGCAAGAACATAAGTTTGTTATAGTCTAAATCACAAACAGAACAATTATCTCTGTAACATGTAGTTGTAGATATTCAAGATTTGAATATTGCACAAATCTGTACATTTATCAAAAGACCATCTGTAGAAAGATAATGAAGATGTTTGCAGCAGACCTTTAGGGGATTTTACAGTAAAAGATTATTGTGCCACCTTCAGGACTTATACTAATAAATCCCCAAAATCTTACATTTTGTGAGAAGTCCGGAGGAGAGCTTCTTCTTGTCCTTTTTTCCTCAAAGTCAGTCTGTAAAAAAATGCCTAGAAGTTAAAGTTTTGCCATGTTTTAATTGATTTACCTCAGAGAAATTTATTACTGCACAAATATTGTTGCCCCCAAAACTGTAGCTCTATATTTAATTTACATGGTCATTCCTTTCTCTTTTTCATTTGCTTAGTTATAGACAAGCATATACACATATAATTACACACTGAAAAACACTCCTTTTGTCTTTTTTTAAGCTATAGCAGCTCCTGCTCGGTTTCCACATCTCCATACACTTAGATCAAACCACCTCACTGATGTCAGCAACTTATTACCAATAAATACAGTGGTGGAAAATTTTGGAGAGGTATGTCGCACACATCTGGAAGCCACTAGATTGGGGATGGCTAAAAACAAGGAACAACTTTGCCTTATTTAGATACTGCAAGCAAAGAAAATTCAATAATCTGATTTTTTTTTAAAAGATCTCTTTTGCGCACCAAGGAGACCTGAATGGAACGTTAACAGTAATAAAAATTATTGAAACATCTAGCCATCCAATATATTTTCTGCCCAGTGACAGTGAGATTGATGGCATGTAAATTTAATAAATAAATTAAATATTCTCTCACTTTATATTCTCTGCCGATAGTACTAAGACTGCTAAAATAGCTAAAGTAGCTGAACTTGCTAAAGTTAGCTGCAATGGCTGCACCAAATGAGAACTCTGAATTCTCATTTATTTGCACATACAAAAGAAATTGTGTAAAGGTTCTCTCTTGTATGAAAAGCTTCACATAGCTGAAATTATAAAGAAGTTCCTAGACGGTAGAGAAGACACTGTTAGGACAATTCCTATGAAAATAAGAATTTGCATAAAGTAGAATTTTTGCACAGAATTACACATGATGCTTGAATTCTTGATTTAGACCTGGAAAGAAGAACTAACAAATCAAAAATATGAAATGCTCATACAGAAATACTTTTCCCCATGCGCTCTTTAAATGGATGAGGCTGGGAACAAAATACAGGCATTATTTTTTTAACAGTTGAGAGAGACAACAAATATGAATAGGAAACATGCCATGTATTTACCTTTCATTTTATAACTTTTAGAACTATATATATCTTCTTGGCCTTATCTTTTCTATTATCAAATATCTATTCTAAACATGCACCCATTTGTAATTTAGCCTGACCTTGTACATGCAAAGTAATTAATATATTAGTTCTGGTGTAAGAGGCACAGCTATGAATATTTTCACCTCTATGAACAAACTCCCCAAAAGTTTCAGAAAAAAAACTTTTCAAATATCACCATTATTTAACCCAAGTTTCTTCACATTGATCCGAATGCAGTGTTTAGGCCTCCAAAAACTATCTGGTTCTCTGTTCAATTACAAATTTGCAAACCTTCTGGAATAAAATCATTGCAGATATCCAACAAGCAACATGCTATTTTATGAAACTAAAGCCAACCAATGAAACTGGGTCTCTTGCAACTCTCATCCCAATGATTCCACTCAACACACCTTGTTTCTGGAATCCTGATCAGCCGGCAGCAAGCCTTGTGGTCAGTGTGCAGTCCTGGAGTGCCAGAGCCTCAGGAAAGGATGGCAAAGAAAGCAACAAAGAAGTGACAGGATCTACCAATCACAACCAGGGTGGAGAAAGGCAGACAGCCAATCAGAGTTGGCAACTCCTAGAAAATTAGGATGGAACATCCTTCATCCCTGTGTGGCAAGAGTCATTTCAATTGTTTATGACTCATGCTTTTTTTCTGAAGTTAAATCTCTTGAATTGAAACTCATTATATTAAAATGAATGAAGCAAGGTATTGCTTGTGGAAAGCAATCAAAAGCAAAATATCTCAGATAGTTAACACATGGACAAATTCTTATAGACTTGTATCCATTTTGCACATGGATTATTTTATTTTATTTTATTTTATTTTATTATTTTATTTTATTTTATTTTATTATTATTTTATTTTATTTTATATGGCTACTCATTTTAACCTCATGACTCTGGGTAGTGAACAACAGTTAAAAACATAACTGTAGCATACAGTAGTCAGCCAAGATAAAAACCACAAGCAACGAATAATCTCATGGACTCTCCCATATGTTCCCACCCACATACTTGGTGACATGGAACCCTCCACAAAAGGCCAACAGGATTGGGGATATCCTAATCCCTGGCAGAGAGGGGGGGTGATGTTCAAAAGAATAGATACATTTTCTTCTTGGGCCCTGCCAGCCTTTAAGAGATGGGGTTTATGACACCCCCCACCTGCCAGATCTGATGATGTTTTTGCTGCCAGAAAAAAAGAATAGGGTTAATTTCTATTCCTCGCATTTTTACCTTTTAACTTGAAGATAAGAATTGTAAACCATTTCATGAATCAGAATGCAAACAGAGAAGAGGAAAAGGCCCGGAACAGCTTCAAAGTTATATTTAATACAATGTAAAAATCTGGAAATGAGGTTTTAGGCAATATACCCCAAAGATGAATGAATTAAATACTGCATTGTATTTTGCATCCCCCCAAACTCTATAGCTTATCATTGTTATTTTAGCAATTGTTCTTTAGCTTTTTACAACTTATTTTAAATTGTACATAAATACCAATCTAGAGTACCGTTCAACAGTCAGGTTAAAAAGGAAGTTTTATGTTCAATGTAATATGACATGATAAAGTAGCCACAAAACAGTGTTTCAGTTCTAAAGTACTGAAGTTATTTTTAAAATGCCCTTCCCCCCTAGAAAGACCTTTATCTGCTGCCAAGTTTAGAATATAAACCTGTTTCAATTGCATGTTACTGCGATTGTAGTAATTGAAGTTAGTCCCTGATGCACATTGATTTTATGCCATCAGATATGTGGTCAACTCTTAGTTGACCACCTAAATTCCAATCTACGTAGGGATAGCTAAATACAGGAAATCCATGGGGAATCCGATAGGCTAATGGAAGCTGCATACACAATTGTCTAGTCTTCATCAACACCCATGGGAGTAGCAGTGCTCAGATTTAAAGAGCTATGAAGGCCTTCATAAAAAGACGGAAAGCCGTTCTATTCCACATAACTTAGCAGAGATGGTGTGAAATGATATTTTAGCCTACTTGGGAGAATGGGAGATGTTACTGCTCAAGCAAGTGTGGTCACTTCTTGAGCACCTGAGCTGGTATATCAGGAATGAGAGCCAGATTCCTTGTTAATTTATTGTTTTGTGGGGTTTTGCTGCAAAAAGAAATGGGAAGAAGCATTTTTGTGTGTGTGATTAATTTTAGGTACTACGGACATAGACTTATTATTTAGCTATTAATCAAAGTTATATAGATACCCATCTCAGTACCTGACTCTGAGCAACTCACATACAGAATATAGGCTTTTTTTTAAAATTAGCAAAACTATGCAACAATTGAACACAACAACATAAAACCATGTAAAAAATCTGTAAGAACAAAATTCACATGAGGGAGTGTCAAATATAGTTCTATGTCTAGCATGCAAATGTCTTGAGTCTGTCCTGTATATTGTTAATATATAAAGGAACCTAGCTTCCCATTGTCAGCACAAGAGTTGTGGTTGGATTCTGTGTAATATTCAATAGTTTTGAAATATATAGCAGGTTGGAAGGGACCTTGGAGGTCTTCTAATCCAAACCCCTACTCAAGCAGGAAACCCTATACCAGGCATGTCAAACTCGCCACATCACGTGACGTTGTGCGACGTATCATGACTTTCCCCCCATTGGTGGCAATGGGGTGGGTGCGGTTTTGGCGTGACGCATCCAGCTCATGGGCTGGCTGTTTGACATGCCTGCCTATACCATTTCAGACAAATGGTTGTCCAAACTCTTCTTAAAAACCTCCAGTACTGAAGCACCCACAACCTCGGGAGGCAAGTCATTTCACTGATTAATTGTTCTGTCAGGAAATTTCTCCTTCTATAATCCTTTGATTATATATCAAGATATCATCTTTTGACATGCTTCTGTGAGTTTTCAGAGATTAGAAATAGATCCTGCGGAAACACCCATTTTCAGAAACAAACAAGGGGTGAAAATAGAACATTTACCACACCAAAAAGCAACCTGAGTTCTAATACTGAATTCACTTTAAAAAAAAAGATTTAAGCTAAAATACAGTGTATTCAGGACTGGCACAAGATAATTTGAAGTATCTTCCATTTCAGCACAAAAACAATTTGACTGGATTATCATATTTATCTCGATTCAAAGAAAGCAACTTCGGTACCTACGAAGGATTTTAGAAGTAGCTTGGAACAGCTGCCACTACTGTCCCAACATCCATCACCTGAGGCATTTGTCTCATAGGTGGGGCAGCCCTAATGAAATTTAAAAAATTGACATCACTGCATGCACTAGACCGTGTGTATCGTTGAGAGTATCATCACATTACAAAGTGATCTATAAAGGTGTTGAGCTGTGCATTCCTTTGTGCTGTGACATTATGAACAAGCTGGGTGAGGCTTAGGGCACATAAGTCTTCTGGCTGTATCAGAAAAAGTGAAATATTTGAGCCTCTTCTCTGCCTCTGGGGAACTTATTATTAGTTTTCATTATGCAGTTTATGGCAATGGCATCTCTTTTTTTAGCACCACTAGCTACTGTGTATATTGAAAACAATCAGATTATGGCTTTCTTGCTAGGACTTCCAATGTGCTGCCTTATGTCTCTGAGACTTCAAAGCGCTTTGCTATCGTCAATAAGGATGATACAGTGTTTCTGAATGAGTGGATTAATAGACTTTGTTAATCCCAAATTTACATTTCAACACATGACTCGGCCCTGAAGCCAAGGCTAACCCAATGATTAAGAAGTCTATCATATTCCTTCCTGTATGTGAAAAAAGGGGGCTCCTCCCTATAACAATCCGTTTGCAGGATCATTCAAAGGATCAAAGCCGTTTCCCTCTTTCCTTTTCTTTGCAAATGACTATCTGTGCAGAGACACATTCCCAATTTGATCAGGCATCAAGGGAACTGATGTGATAAAGGAAATCCGGGACTTTTGTGCATTGGTTAATTTGGGATCAATGGAACTGTGAGGTTTTCTAGGAGTTACTCAATAATCTGGACAAGTGAAAGAGATGTAGTTTTGGATGATAACAACGGCTAGTCCTTTCAGTATTTATAGGACTGCGACATTCAGGGCTATACAATACTTGAAGACATTCATGCAAAAACAGCCTATTTTAGCCAATAAATTGTGATTAAATATATATTAATAGGCTAATTCTATTGCTTGTTTTCTTGTGTGCAGGCAGTGATGGGCACGCTTTAGTATGCTCATGTATTCCTCTACTTCAGAAGCTGCGCCAGGTGCCAGTTTGCTTCCAGGTGCCATTTAAGGTGCTGGAAGCGTAGGGCCTGGTTACTTGTGGGACCACCTGTCTCCCGTAGAATCTGCCTGGACAATTGGATCCAGCAGGTTTGGTATGATTTAGGTTCCTTTGAATAAATATTGTCACCTGCTGAGACCCTGGAAGCATGCCTTCTTCGCAGTATGATATAATAATCTGTGAGAATGTCCCTGAGAGACAGGAAGAGGAGGAGAAAGAGGTTAGGCAACACTGAGATAAGAGGCAGCTTAGCCCACAGGAGGAATGCGAAAATGTTAGACCAGGGGTGTCAAACTGCCGGCCCGCAGGCTGGATGCGTCATGGCAAAACCGCGCCCACCCCATTGCCCGGCAATGGAAAAAAAATCAGGATACGTTGCGACATGTCACATGATATTGAGAATTTGACACCCCTGTGTTAGACCTATCAGAAAGGACCCTCCCTAGTGTCTTGGATTGAAAAGGCAAAGGAAGAAGAGCTATCCTTGCAGATTTGCAAGATTCTATTATTATAACCTTACAATATAGTTAGCTTTGGTACTCATGGTTGGTGAGACATGGTTGGTGACACATAGTCTGTTCTCTGGGTGAGGTTACCCTGAAATCCAGGTGACACCCCCCCCCCACTCTGCTGTTGTTAAGAAGGACCCAAGCTTTGGTGGGGGCAAGTGAACCCTCCCCCCCACTTTGGACTATGTGGTTTGTTTCTTTTTATTCCCATCTGTTTTCATCACCATCTTTACTCTTCATTATTCTCTATTGTGTGGTTTTTTTCCTGTTTTTAACATTTTTATTTCCAGGATCATTGGAATTCAGTCAGCGTATAAATTTAATTCATTGTCATCAACAACAACATCATCTAACTGGAAAATGGATTCCAGGTCCATAGTATTTATTACATTACATTGAGGGTATCAGAGTAACAGAATAGCAGAGCAAAATAACAAGAGTTGGAAGGGACCTTGAAGGTCTTCAAGTCCAACCCCCTGCTCAAGCAGGATACCTGGCCTATATCATTTCAAACAAATGTTTGTTAAGAAAGAAACTGTTCTGTCTCTCTTGTTCTTTGTTATTTAAACAGTGACTTTTATAAAAACATTTTCTCTCATTTATTAGTGATGCATAAATATATTCTTCATTGTAGAGATCACAGTAGTGATTCTTGCTTCTTTGCATTTCTTGGATTGTGAAATGTGATATAGCTTTACATGCTATTTTCTCTCTGTACCTCTCAGATATGGGTGTAACAAGAATATATAATTGAAGATATATCATAGCACTTAATTATTTATTAGGAAGTACCGATTTATTCATACAAAACCATTTATAGCCTGCCTAGTTTCTATCCTTGAAAGTGCCTCCAGGCAACCTATAACCATAGCAATAACAAAAACAATAGCAATAACAAAAACATCGTAAAGGAAATACCGTAAAGAGTTGCACAAACAAGAGCCATAATTACATAGTAAACAGAAGGAAACTAAATGAATTCAGACCAGGCAAATAAACTGCATTCCATATTTTCAAAGATCAAAAGACATTTTCTAAGATGGCGGACGTGCGGGCGGCCGTGTGAGGTTGAGCTCTGCAGGTCCGAGAAGATAGGCGTCTTAGGAGCCCCTCAGGGCTTTTTTCTTTATGCCCTGGGCTGGGGGAAGGGTGGCAGCGATGAATTTTGCAACTGTCTAGGTCTTTTTACCAGCTTGACCGGCGTTTCGCTGGGCTGCCGGTTTGCTTTCTGCTCAGCTGCTCAGCTGGTCGTCGGGAGTTTCCGGCTATGTCGGGCGGTCTTGGCTTCTTCGGCGGCGTTTGGAGTTCCCGGCGGCTGGCGGCGGCGGTGCTGCGGCGGCGGCGACGGAGCTGTTTGCGATCTGCGTGGCCTGCCTTTTCTACCGTTTTCCTTTCGACCGGCCTGCCTCTGCTTTCTGCCTGCTTTCTGCCTGCATCAGCCTAATGGCGACGACGACGGCGGCGGCGGCGGCGGCGGCGTTGTTCCCGGGCCGTTTTCGGGCCACTTTACCATCGACTATTGTGGTCTGGCCTGCTTTTACCGAACCGTTTGTCCCTCTGCCTCCTGGACCTTTTTGGCCCGTTTCTCATCGGCGGTGGCGGTGGCTCTCCCCGGATTGTTTGCGGCCTTGGCGGCGTTCTGATGGCTACGGTGGCTACGGTGATGGCGGCGGCTGTGTCCATAGCGGCTCAGCGGCAGCGGCTTCGATGACTCAGCGATGGTGTTATGCCCGGTTTGCCGGCCCCCCGGTTGGTTTTGCATATCCCAGATGGGTTGGCACCCCCACTGCTTCTGATGGCCCTGAAGGTTCCTGGGCTAGCCGGTTGATCCCGGTGGAGCCCAGTGGGGCCTTGTGGACTTGGGCCATTTTGAAGGACTTTGGAAGATTGGCGGGGAATTTAATGGACCTGGGGGAGCCAATCTTTGTTGACCACAGTCTGGAAGGCCCCAATAATTATCGAACTAAGGGCCTATGGACTGGTGGTCAGTTACAACCTCTGGGAATGTCGAGACAACGGGGGACTTGGCTGTTATCAGAATTGACTATGTTGGCTTGTTTTTGCTTTTACAATCGACTGCGCATTGCCCCTTATACCCCAAAGGACAGAGAATTCTGGGTATGGGCCATTGTGAGAGGATGGCCGAATTTACATCTCCTGCCCCTAGAGGTGAGAGCTCTATGGGGCAGGCCATACCCAGTGGGGTTGCTCCAGACTTCCATCCCTCCCCCTGAGAATTGGCTCTGTAGCCGTAGTGAGAGGACGGTGGTAGGCCTGCCCGGGGGGCTTATCCAGCTGTTGGCAGCGGCTGGACGGAGGCCTGGGACTCCCTCTCCGAATAGATCCTCCTCATGGACTATCATCTATGGACTGCCTGCGATTCGGACTGCTATTTATGCCTTCCTTTAAATATTCGTCCACGGACTTGTGCGCCCTCAGGGGTGCTCCCCCCTCCTGGGTGCGACCCGCCTTGCCAGCCGATTATAACCTCGAGGAAGGGCCCATTTATTGGGACCCTGAGAGTTGGCTGGGCACGGGTAGGGGCCTTCGACGTAGACCTAATAAGAGGCCCCTGATTATTTTTCTTTCAAAATTTTTTAGGGGGTTAGGGAGGCGGGAGGGTTCTTTTGGTGGTTTGGATAAGGGGGGCTATCCAACTACCGCTGTTCTGGCTAGGGCCGATGGAGATCGCTGGGGGGAGGAGCGGGGGTCGGTCACCTCCGGGGCTCCAGGGCTGGTCGTGGGGCTACCTATTCCCACGACATCAGGGAATGGCAGCAGATGGAGGAGCAGAGGGCCGTATCGATCTCAGGGAAGGCCTCTCCGCTACTTACAAGCGGTGAGGCACTCCGACCCTCTGGCTCTACCCCAAGGTCCCGGGAGTGAGGGTGTGCAGCCCCCTGAGCTCCGGCTGGTGTATTTGAACGCCAGGTCCGTCGCTAATAAGGCTCCTCTCGTTCGTGATCTGGTCGAGGGTGAGCAGGCGGACCTGGCTTGCATCACGGAGACTTGGTTGGGCCCAGAGGGCGGGATTCCTCTGGTTGATCTTTGCCCACCAGGTTTCCGGGTGCTGCACCGGCCTCGGGCTCAGGGTAGGGGTGGGGGTGTGGCTGTTGTTATAAGGGAGACCTTGTGTCCGCGGGAGGCCACTGTTCCTCAGATAGTCGGGTGTGAGTCTCTCTTTTTGAGATGCGGCCCTGGTGCGCAGTTGGGCTTGCTGCTGGTGTACCTTTCGCCTAGTCATGCAGCAGCAGCCCTGCCTGAGCTGCTCGATGTCCTCTCTGCGCTGGTGGTTGAGTTCCCGAAACTTATAGTTTTGGGGGATTTCAACCTACCATCGCTGGGAGGATCATCTGAGTTGGCCCGGGAGTTCATGGCTTCCATGACGGCCATGGACCTGACGCAGGTAATTTCGGGACCGACTCATGAGGGAGGCCACACCCTTGACCTAGTTTTCTTATCTGGACGGTGGTTAGATGATCTTGGTGGGGGCTCTCCAATTATTATGCCCCTGTCATGGACCGATCATCATCTCCTGCGGCTGGTCTTCTGTTTTGCCACCCCCCGCCGTGGGTGTTTGGAACCAATTAAATGGTACCGCCCCAGACGCTTAATGGATCCCCAGAGGTTCCAGACAGCTCTGGGGTCCCCACCTGCCTCCCTTGCTCACAGCTCGGCAGATGCCTTAGTGGAAGCCTGGGAAAGGACGGCCACTGAGGCTCTTGACCGAGTTGTACCCCTGCAGCCCCTGACCCGGTGCAGATCCCGTCGAGCTCCATGGTTCTCTGCGGAGCTTCGGGAGATGAAGCGTCGGAGACGGGGCCTAGAGAGCGGTTGGAGGTCCAGCCGATCCGAATCCGACCGATTGCGACTAAGAGCCTACATTAGGTCTTATCTCGCTGCGATAAGGGAGGCGAGGTCTAACCACTTCGCCACCCTTATCGCGTCCGCAGATAATCGCCCGGCCGCCCTGTTTAGGGTGACTCGCTCCCTCCTAAATCAGGAGGTGAGGGAGGATCCCTTGCAGGGCCGTGCCGAGGAGTTTAACCAACATCTGTCGGACAAAATCGCTCGGATTCGGACCGGTCTGGACTCTGACTGGGCAGAGTCTGACGATCAGGACACGGGTGGTCTTGTCGATATCATCTGGGAGGAGTTTGATTCTGTGACTCCGGAGGAAGTGGACAGGATCATGGGGAGGCTGAGCACCACCACATGTTTATTGGACCCGTGCCCTTCCTGGCTGGTTTATGCAGCCCGGGAGAGGACACGCAGCTGGTTCCAGGCAGTTATATCGGCTTCTTTGAGTGAGGGTATCTTCCCCGCCGTCTTGAAGGAGGCGGTGGTGAGGCCTCTCCTCAAGAAGCCTGCCCTGGACCCGGCTGTATTGAATAACTTTCGTCCTGTCTCCAACCTTCGCTTTCTTGCGAAGGTTGTTGAGAGTGAGGTGGCACATCAGCTCCCTCTGGTCCTGGATGAAGCGGATTATCTAGACCCGTACCAATCGGGTTTCAGGCCCGGGCACAGCACGGAGACGGCATTGGTCGCGCTGGTGAATGATCTCTGGAGGGCTCGGGACAGGGGGCATTCCTCTGTCCTAGTCCTATTAGACCTCTCGGCGGCTTTCGATACCATCGACCATGGTATCTTGCTGCGGCATCTCAGGGGATTGGGAGTGGGAGGCACAGTTTTACGGTGGTTCTCCTCCTATCTCTTGGGACGTTCGCAGTCGGTGTTGGCAGGGGGGCAGAGGTCGACCGCGAGGTCTCTCATTTGTGGAGTTCCTCAGGGGTCGGTCCTCTCGCCTCTCCTGTTCAACATCTACATGAAGCCGCTGGGTGAGATCATTCGTGGCTTTGGAGTTGGGTATCATCAGTACGCTGATGATACCCAACTTTTCTTTTCGACCCCAAACCACCCCAGTGATGCCCTCGACGTGATGTCCCGTTGCCTGGAGGCGGTTCGGGTCTGGATGGGGAGGAACAGACTCCAGCTCAACCCCGACAAGACTGAGTGGCTTTGCATATCTTCATCCCGGGTTTATTCGGACATTCCACCTCTAACTATGGGGGGTGAATTATTACCCCCCGTAGATAGGGCTCGCAACTTGGGGGTCCTCCTAGATTCACGGCTCACCTTGGAAGATCACATAGGAGCCGTGACTAGGGGGGCCTTTGCACAGGTTCGCCTGGTGCGTCAGTTGCGGCCCTATCTTAGCCGGGATGATCTGTGCACGGTCACTCATGCGCTCGTGTCCTCTCGTCTGGACTACTGCAACGCTCTCTACATGGGGCTGCCCTTGAGGACCACTCGGAAGCTCCAACTGGTACAGAATGCAGCCGCGAGAGTGGTGTTGGGAGTCTCCCGATACTCCCACGTTACACCTCTGCTCCGTGAGCTGCATTGGTTGCCAGTTGTCTTCCGGGTGAGATTCAAGGTACTGGTAACGGTATTCAAAGCACTCCATGGCATGGGGCCGGAGTACCTCAGGGAACATCTGCTGCCGGCATCAAGCTCCCTGCGCCCTGTGCGTTCCCACAGAGAGGGCCTCCTCAGGGTGCCACCGATCAGAGAATGTCGATTGGTGGCCCCCAGGGGGAGATCCTTCTCTGTGGGCGCTCCGGAGCTGTGGAATCAGCTACCGGTTGAGCTCCGGATGGCGCCCGATCTTCGCTCCTTTCGCCGCGATCTCAAGACATTTTTGTTTGTACAAGCCGGCCTAGCCTGAGGGGGAGTGTTGGGGTTGTTTTATCTTTTGTTTTTTAATTTTTCTGGGGGTTTTTAGCGTTGTATTTATATTGTTTTTAACTAGGGCAATTGTTTAATCTGTTTTTAATGTTTGTATTGGTTTTTTTTATTCTGCCCTGTGAACCGCCCTGAGTCCTCAGGGAGAAGGGCGGTATATAAATGTTATTAAATTAAATTAAATTAAAAGGGTTTAAAACACATTGCAATGCAGCTACAACCCAAAAAACCAGGCCCTGGGTCACCTCTGTATTTGAAAATGGGAGGCAGAACATGACTGCAGATCTAAAGTACCACAGCAGGCAAGTGTGCATGAGGGAAAGTGGTTCTGAAGGCACCTTCATCTCAGATTGGATTCTAACAGCTTTTATGCACATTAATGACCAATAGAGACTTTAAAAAAGTTTTTAAAGGTACCATATTCAGTATGTAAAGAGTTGGCTCTATCAGTTGGCCTGGTGATCCAATGGGGGGAGTTCTTCTCTGCAGGTGGCTGCTATATTGACAACAGGCTCCACCCCCACCCCCCCATTCTCTGCTCCCCACACAGCCATCTTTTTTTACTAGTCACATCTATGTATTCTTTTGTTTTTCCTTGTTTATTTATTGCTCTATTATTTTACTTTCGCTTTGTTTAAACTTCCTTTTTATTTCTTCATTTTGTATGGTTATGAGCCACCTAGAGTGGCCCCATGGCAAGATAGGCGGCAAATAATAATAATAATAATAATAATAATAATAATAATAATAATAATAATAATAATAATAATAATGATGATGATGATGATGATGATGATGATGATGATGATGATGAAGAAGAAGAAGAATCATACCTGCCATTTTTAAATAAGGACTATTTTAAAGGGTCCACTATTTTAAAGAACCCAATATTATCCAAATATGTTTGAGTACTTTCCGTAAAAGAAATCCACTGAGTACCTATTAATGGCTTATCTGCTCTACCCAGTTGTCTGTTGTCAGAATGAACAGACAATTGTTTTTGAAGGATAGAAATGGATGACATTCTCCTCTATTAATCTTAGTGTCTAGTGACCTTTTCTGCTCCACTTCTAAAATGTATTTCAAGTCATGTTCCCGTGAACCCATGTATCTGCCTTGGATAACACGTAGTTGCAGATTAGGCCCAGTTATTCATTGACCCTATAATGCTGTATAATCAATAAAATTTTCCTTCCATTACAATTACACAAGCTAACAAAAATGCCTGAAAATTAGGAAGATTGAAATCCAAATTTTCATAAGAAAGCTTCAACTTTGAGAGGGTTGCAGTTCGATCCTTTCATAAAAACTTGTCAATTAGTTTGTATCAATGTGTTTAAGATATACAGGTAGACCTCAACTTACAACCATTTGTTTAGTGACCATTCAAAGTTACGATGTGGCTGAAAAAAGGTGACTTACGATTGGTCTTTGCACTTACAACTGTTGCTGTGTCCTCTGGTCGTTTGATCACAATTTGGTTGTTTGGTAACCAGCAGGTATTTACAATGGTTTCAGCATCCAGGGGTTAGATCAGGGGTAGGCAAGCTTGGTTCTTTTATGACTCGTGGACTTCAATTCCCAGAAATCCTGAGCCAGCTGGCTCAGGAACTCTGGGAGTTGAAATCCATGAGTCATAAAAGAGCCAAGCTTGCCTACCCCTGGGTTAGATGGTTGCCATTTGCAATCTTCCCAACCAGCTTCCAACAAATAAAATCAGGGAGGGAAGTCAGATTCACTTAATGATTGTGATTCTCTTAACGACTATAGCAAAAAAATGTCATAAAATCACTTCATGATGAAAGTTCTGGTACCAGTTCTGGCCACGTGTTAAGGATACCTATATAAGAATATCTTCTTAAACCCTTAAGGTGATATGTATTATTCTATTTAATTTTTTTCTTATAGATTCATATATATTTTCAATCATATAATAATATCATTATTAACCTAGGTTATACAGTTTGAAATATTCACGTCTATCAGAAAAGACATTTTCTTAAAAATAATTATAATCAAAGAATTAACATAATTTGAACAAATTATGTAAAAATCCCATTTTTACATAATTCCATAAAAGCTTCGTGGCCAGTGGGCAAATATTAGATTTTTCCAATTTATTAAACACACAGAATATTTACCAAATTGCTGTACAGTCCCCACAAATTTAGAGATAGGACTTTGATAACTATTAAAAAACCAAATATAGTAACAGTATGTTTAATTTAATACCTTGAACATCTTATAATTATCTGATAAGTCAAAGATTCCAACATCATATTCAATGTAGTAGGAGATAAGGGACATCCTTGACTACAAATGATAGCCCTTATACAATTTATTCAAGTTATGTTTGTTTGTTTGTCTACATAGATTTATAAAACACTGATTCCAGATTTTTATCCTTGGTCAGACCTGTTTTGTCTAGGAGAAAATATAGTACAAGAAGATCTGACCTGGAAAGTTAACACAACCCAGGTGGCTAGAAAGGCCCAACAGAGGCTTCACTTTCTTAGGGTCTTGCGGAAGAACAGGGTAGAACAACGGCTAATGACCCTCTTTTACCAGTCTACTATAGAGAGCGTCCTCTCGTATGGTATTGTGGTTTGGTATGCTGGTCTGACAGCTGCGGACAGGAAAGTATTACAGCACAAGACATTGTGGGCTGTCCCCTGACACCACTGGATGACATCGCCAGGGCTCGTTGCCTTGGAAGAGTGAGGAAGATTCTCAGGGATGACTCACACCCTGGACGGTATCTCTTTACTCTCCTACCATCGGGTAGGAGATATAGGAGTATAGCCAGCCGTACCAACAGGCTGAAAAACAGCTTTTATCCGTGGGCTGTTAGGCTTTTGAATGGGATATAATCTCTGTGAACGTATGCAGAATTGACTTGGGAGGCCGGTGTGTGGTGTAGTTGGTTCACATGGTGTGGTAGGATGGAGGGTTTGTTGTCACTGTGTGTTGGGGGGAGGGAGCACGGGGGGAGGCTCAGCTAATCTCAATGTACACATGTTGTACTTTGACAATAAAGGTTTATTATTATTTATTATTATTATTACAATACACAAAGGACTACATATGCATGCATGCCACCACCTGAATTACTGTTTGCGTGTTAATTCAGCTCAAGAATTCTCTTTGCATGATGTAAGAGACATGTTAGGTTACAAATAGATATTTAAAGTATGCCATCTCATATGTCTGTCAGCCCAATCTGTCAATTCTATTTTGCCTTTCAACTCATATAGCGTAACTACAGTGGAGAAGGCTGTACAATTGTCTAACACAGGAAAAGGACTGTTAAGCAGATGTGATCTGGCTTTATAAACTGATTTGAAACATATGGAATTATATTCACATTGCAAAGGCAGAAGAAATAAGTATTGTTCATTGACGTGGAATCACCATTTAATAAGCCAAACCCTTAAAGGTAATAATTGAGCCAGAAAGGATATGCTGGGTTTATAAGCTTTGAAGAGCATTTATATCATCACTAGGTGATATTAGGAAACCTTTGGGCATGACTAGTGAGGTGTTCCTATTCTTCTAATGGTAATAAGTATTGTACTTCAGTAGCCATTGGCTTACTAAGATCTCCAAACCACTTAGACATTTGTGTTTTAATCTTCATTTCTCAAAACACCTTGCTGAAACAGGAAAATCACTACTAGCTCCGTGTTATCAATGTAGCACGGAGGAACAAAAACATCTGATGCAGCATGATTCAAACGCCCGAGTATTCATTTCCTAGCCTGGTATCTTAATAGGAACCTGGCCCTCACATAAATTTAAAAAAGATTAGAAGCTATTTTGGATATAATCATAAGCAGAGGAAACCGGAAGGATGCCAGGGCCTTGCAAATCTTTCTTTTGAGATGTTTTATGGAGAATCATCCAACATAGGAAACGCAAATCAATCGCACTTGCAATTTGCTTTGCTTCTTATACTATACAACCCTCTTTTAGCATGCCTTTCCTGCCCTGTATACCTCCATCCGTCATATAACAAACCACAGTTAAAGCATTGTAAATATTAAAAACAAACCAGACAAACAAAAGCCTCCTGTTCTTCACTATCCTTGAAAAAACAGCTCTTCATTCTCCACCCTCCCCAGCTTCAGAACTGATAAAGCCTCTACTTCTATGTTTTTTATTTAAATTAGAAACTGGCTGTCATGACCCCTATTGTGTAGTGGGTTGTGGACCGCATGGCAATGAGGAGGCAGATGAGTACCACATGTCAGCTCTTTATTTGTGGTAGGCGCGTACTGGACAAAGACCCCTTATATACTTAGCCAGGTGATGCTCTGGCCAATCCACCCATCCGTATCTCCCCCCGAAACCCTTTCAGCCAATCCAGCCACAGCACAGTGCCCCCTGGTGGTACCTGCAGAGCTGCTGCTCACACCCCATACATAACACCCCTTCCCCCCTTAAAAGATGACACATACATATACAAAAAAACAATTGGCATGCATAATTCAATACAACACAACATCAACCCAAACAGTGACCGGCTCTGGCCTGTTCAGGATTGTTCAAAATCAGCAAGATATGTTGGTGGTCTATGGGTCCTGGTAGACCGTCTTGGCCCTTGCTGGTCTCCCACATCATCATTAGTCAAGGTTGAGCCCTGGTCCCAAGATTCTGCTTGACCCCGTTCCTGGGCTTCCCCATTTTGTTCAATTGTTCTTTGTTGTGAGTGGTCACCCTGAACCCCTTCAGGAACCCACTTCCTGATTTGATCTACATGACGCCTGATCTGGTGATTCCCCTCCACCCCAATAATGTAGGACAATGGCCCAGTTCTGTCAACCACCACCCCCGGAATCCAAAAATGACCTCGCCCGTAGTTCCTTTCCCAAACCAAGTCGTTATTGAGAAATTCTCTAGGGACTCTGGGATTCTCAGTCTCAGTAGCCACTCTGTCAGGGTGCAGTCTGTCCAATTTGGTGATGAGCCTTCGACCCCACTGAAGTTCCGCTGGACTCTTAACTGTGGCCGTGCAGGGTGTGGTGTGTTACGCTAACAGGAACTGTGCCAATCGTTGATGCCAGTCGCCATTGATGATGTGCCGCAGTGCGTCCTTGGTTGTTCTTACCATGCGTTCTGCTAATCTGTTAGTCAATGGGTGGAAGGGCGCCAATGTAACATGCCTAATCAAGTTGGCCCTGGTGAATGCCCGGAATTCAGCAGAGGTGAATTGAGGCCCATTGTCTGAGACTAATACATCTGGAAGGCCATGTGTGGCAAAGAGCCCCCTGAGCACTTGGACAGTTTTGGCCGAGGTCATGCTAGTGACTGGTACCACTTCTAACCACCTAGAGTGGCTGTCTACCACCACCAAGAACAACTGTCCCTGGAAAGGGCCTGCGTAATCAATGTGCACTCTGGACCATGGAGTGTGTGTCTCTTCCCACTTGAGTACTGGTGCATGAGGCATATCAGGTCTGGACCTTTGGCAGTCATAACACCCATTAACGTGTTCCTCAATAGCCTTATCAAGGCCAGGCCACCAGAGATAGCTCCTTGCTAACACTTTCATTCTGACTATTCCTGGAT
Source organism: Vipera ursinii (assembly GCF_947247035.1). Lineage (NCBI taxonomy): Eukaryota > Metazoa > Chordata > Lepidosauria > Squamata > Viperidae > Vipera > Vipera ursinii. The sequence continues at coordinate 87,453,368 of NC_139516.1, read as the reverse complement.
GTCCTTCATGTAATGACTTAATGACTGTGTTTTTGAGTGTTTGGGGAATGATGACCCTACTTCCCCATAAGAGGCAGCCCTTGTGTGCTGACAACTCATGCGTATTGTTTTTTAATAATAATAATAATTTAATTTGTATACCGCCCTTCTCCCGAAGGACTCAGGGCGGTGAACAGGGCAATACATAATAAAAAACCAAATACAAAAATTAAAAAGTAATTAAATAAATGCCCGTAATAAATTAATACATATTGAAGTTAAAACCGATTATAAAACCCAACCCCAACCCATCAGACCAGGCCAGCTTGTTCAAAAAGAAAGGTTTTGAGATCGCATTGGGTGCCGTCCGGAGCCCAGCCGGCAAGCGGTTCCATAGGTCTGGCGCGCCCACAGAGAACGCTCTCCCCCTGGGGGCCACCAATCGACATTCCTTGATCGGAGGCACCCTGAGGAGGCCTTCTCTGTGGGAGCGCACTGGACGGAGGGAAGTTGAAGTAAGGTTGAAATTCAGTTCCTGGAGAACTTTCTTGCCACCCCGTGACTACCCAAGACTGGAATCTGCTTAGGATTCTGTCTGCTGCTGTTTCAGGGGCTATGTCTTTTGCCTGCAGGGGTCACTCTGGTAGATCTTGAATGGACAGTATCTGGGCTGCTGGTGCTGGATCAGGTTCAGCCTTGTCTAAGGGCAACCTACTTAGCCCGTCCGCATGGCCCATCTCTTTACCCGGCTTGTGAACTAACTTGCAAGAGTATGCAGATAGGAAGATGGACCACCTAAGCATTCTGGGTGACAAAATTTGCGGTGTCTGTCCGTTGTGAACAACCCCAGTAGAGGCTTATGATCTGTGAATATGGTGAATTCCCTGCCATAGATGTAGTCATGGAATTTCTTGACCCCAGCCACTATGGCCAGGGCTTCCTTATCGATTTGAGCGTAGTTCCTTTCTGCCCTAGACAATGTGCGTGAGTAATAGGCAATGGGCACTTGGACTCCATTGTCTTCAAGATGGCTCAGAACAGCACCCACTCCGTATGGTGATGCATCACACGCGATGCATATGGGTTTTGACTCTATGAAGTGGGTGACAGTGGAGTTACTAGACAGTAGCTCTTTCAGTTGTCTAAACTTTTTTCATGCTGCTTATTCCAATTCCACACAGCTTGCTTGTCTAGGAGCCTGTGCAGAGGTTTAGCTATTGCAGCTTTGTGTGGAAGAAATGAGTGGTAAAAATTTAGGAGCCCCAGGAATGCTTGTAATTCCCCCTTGTTCTTTGGAGTGGGGGCCATTTTAATTGCCCTCACCTTGGATTCAGCAGGATGCACCCCCTTGGCATCTATTCTGAACCCTAGGAACTCTGTAGATGTTACCCCTATGCTGCACTTCTCTTCCTTGAGTTTGAGCCCTGCAGAGCGAAATCTGTTTAAAACAGCCTGCAGTCTCTCAGCTAATACCTCCTCAGAGCTTCCAGCAATGAAGGTATCATCAAACTGATTAAGTCCTTCCCAAACTGCTTAAAACCTCTCACCATCTTCACATGCCTGGTTTATCAGCACATAATCTGAGTTATTTGCTATTGCCTTCCATCTTACACTTACAACTGCTACCCATTCAAAGAGCTGCTCTTTATGTAATCTAAGTGTTCATAATAAATCCATTCGTGCTATTGATATCAGATGTAAATTGTCCCTTAAACTCTGCCTATGTTGGGTAAAAACTACTGGAAGAATGCTATAAAGTTGAGCCCTTTTCCCAAAGTTGTGCTGCTACTTCTGTATCCAGCATGTTGTCTGTAGCAAGTAACCATAATCTTTAATCATGGCAATTTCCCTGGTGATCTAGAACCTGATTACACTGTACAATTAAAGGGAGGAATTTCCAGGGTATAGGTGACTTCAGGTGTGGCACCATAAATGACAATAGCATCAAGCAATGACAGAAAGAGTAGCACAACTTCGTGGGTGGGATTAAGATGGAAGGTCTTCCCCATTCAAGCGGCTTAGTCTTTTCAGATGAGTAATGTGTGAATAAGTAATTGAAGATTGCTGTCGCAGACACATTCAAGACAAAACAAGTTTAATTGCTTTTGCTTTTTAAAATGAATGAATGAACCAAAAGGACATTCACCATCAAGGCTTGGATAGGTATATATTGAGAGAGAGAGAGAGAGAGAGAGAGAGAGAGAGAGAGAGAGAGAGAGAGAGAGAGAGAGAGAGAGAGAGAGAGAGAGAGAGAGAGAGAGAGAGAGAGATTTGGAGCAGGCTAAATTAGGAAAGAAGGGGGGAAATAAAAAAAATCTCTGGTTGATATTTTATTTCTTTCAGAAGAGGAGTGCTTCTTAACATATGGGTATATTTATTGTGACTACAAATGGTGCTTCCCTTCTGTAGGAAAAGACACTTCAAAATCTGTTGCCAGCTTGGTATCTCATTCAATGGCCATTTTAAATGTGCAATTATCACTGAATATTTTCTGATGTATAGCACTGTCTCTATGTCCTCAACTGCGAAGTTAGTTCCTGTAAAGTCGCGTGCTTCACATAGAGACGGACACAGAGCTGGGGTAGAGATGAGTTTATTCTGAACAGAACGAACTGGGGAAACAGGGAAGCCTGGCGTCTATTTGTACCTGCCCAGGTGGATGGCATCCAATCAGTTCAAACCTGGGCTTCCTGCCAGTGCAGGTGACAATGGGTGTAGATCCTGGCTTCCCACCAGGCTGACCATGCCTGGGGCTGTCAACAGCTTAAGTCATTAGGCTTATCCTGAGTGAGCAGTTATTGCCTGGAGCTGTCCAGCCCCTCTGCTGATCTGCACCATCAGCCTCCTGCTGTGCTGTCCTTTGTGTATGCTGGGAGGCATACACTGCAGTTCCAATCAAAATTACCCCTTCTGCAGCAAGACATATATTCTGTCTACCTGGATGCATGTGCAACTTAAAAGGGAATTCATGAGATCAATAGCTCATAACATTTTAAACAACTATTATTTCTGCAAGGTATATTAAGTATCCCGAGGTGGATATTTAACATAAACAGAAAAAAAACCCACTGGTGTCCAGTGTCTCCTGGGGCATCAATTTTTCCTTATTATCTGGTCTACCTTTAAGAACTGGCAGAGTTTGTAGCTGTCTTTTCAGGTTCTTTAGCAAGAAATGTTGGATTGGCCTGATCCAGGATTTCTGTAAAGACTGAAATGGACCAGACAGAACAGTCTCTGATCTTTCTTACCAGCTCAATTCCAAAGTTCCAATAATTTAAAGATAAGCTTAAGTTTTATTTTGGGGAGATCGGGAAAAGATGTATACTATTGGAAGAACTGTTTTGTGAGGAGAAAAAACTGTTTGTTGTGAAGGATAAAAACTTTGGAACTGGTGAGTGTTTACAACTGTCTCATGTAACCACCATTTTGAGTGCTTCATAGATGGCTTCCAACAAGCAGAATCAATGGAGAAACTGGCAGTAAAATCAGAAATTGAGGTCACTTAATTACTGCAGGTAATTTGCTTAATGACAAAAGTGGAAGTGAGGTCTTAAATACATCAAGGTCACACGATTGTCACTTAATGAAATTGCAGGTCTCAACTATGGACATTAAGGGGTCTACCTGCTTGATTAAAGTATGCAGAAATTCTTAAGGGGGGAAAAAAGGGAAACTCAGTGTCTGGGAAAGGACAGGTGTGAGAAGGAAAAGCCAAAACAACTTAGCTTTGATTCTGTATGATACACAAGGGGGAAAGGAAAATTGTAGCAACCTTTCAAAATTCTGCGATTATATTCTTCAACAGCGAAGTAACATTCCTGTAATTCTTACGATATCTATTTCCTGATCTGGTCTGCCTTGAATGACTGACAGCTAGGAATAAAAATCTACAGCCTTTCACAGGGCAAAACTTCTAGATAGCTCAGAGCAAAAGAGCAAGGGCATCTAATAAAAAAATAAATAAAGAGCCCATAAAATCCAGATCACAGGCCTAGTCATGTTCACAAACATAATCAGCTTCATCAGAAAGTGGATCATAAGCCAGATCTCTAACACCACTATTTTCCAAAAGGAAAATATGGCTTGAGAAAGAAATGCTTTACAGGCCAGTGCAAATACTCAATAGATAAATTAGGATTTTCATAGACATGGTACAAATTCACCAATATTTCATATATCCCCAGGGTCTGTTGCTACTGATGATGTGGGGTTTTTCATTAAATTGAGGTTACCGATTTAACCCTGGAAAACCCTGAATCATAAGACGTAGTTGCTCTTTCAGTCCTTGTAAACCAGCAGGCAGCCATATTCATTTAAATAAATAAATATTGATTATATTGGCCTGCTGGCAGTTATAGCTTATTGGCACCCAAGTATTTAAATATTGAAATAAGTTAGCAGTTACTCTGCATTTTGCAGCAAAGTATGATACATGTGTTAGTACATTTGTTCCATACGGACAGTATTTTTAAAATTGCCATGAGGTTGGGATGATTGAGAAACTAACAAATGTCTACGGAGATTCTCAATCATACTGGCCATGGTTATTGTAAAAGTGCTTTTTTTTTAAAAAAAAAAAAAAGGCAAGTGGACTTCCTTTGTTTTTCCTGGAAGACGTTTTGATTCTCCTCCAAGAAGGAACAACAAAAGAAAGATCAGTTGCCTTTTTAAGAAGCACTTTTGGGAGAAATTAACAAATGGAGGGGAAAGTGTTTGCAAACCTAAGGTACATATAACTACAACATATGTCTGAGGTAACTGAAAAGCACCGTGGCATATAATTTTAGCTTTCAGGAGAAAGCAGATACTTAGATATGATACAGATAGGACTGGGCTGGTATGTGAACGGGAAACGATACACCCCAGGACTAACTTTAATGGAGAAATGACGACAGAAGGCAAATGAGAAACCCTTCCTTTCCTTGAAACTCTGCCATTGTGCAGATGGAACCAGGACAGCAACCGTGGAGGAATCAGATGTGGGTGGAGAAGATATTTTGATAGCTCCCGATACAGAAACCTGGCAGTGCAGTGCAGAAGGCAGGCAGAGACAGGTGATCAAATCAGGTCATCTGAGTAGGCAGTGTGAGCAGTACAGTGATACTTAAAAGCATGAACTATCTGTTTTAGTATCTGGCTGCTTCATCTCTTGACTTCTGGTTATGCTTTCCTTCTTCCTTACCTACACAAAATCAACGTGCTAGCTTATTTTGGATCAGCTTGTTTTCTTTCACACGGTAAACCTTTTCCAAAGTTGGGCCCTCTCTATATATGCTGATTTTTCTTCTTCTCAGAAGCCGCCAGTCAGAGTAACAACCTTGGTGGAGCAGTGGGCTAATGCCTCCTTAAGTAACACCAGCTGCCTGCAATTATTGCAGGTTCGCGTCCCACCAGGCTCAAGGTTGACTCAGCCTTCTATCCTTCTGAGGTAGGTAAAATGAGGACCCAGATTGTTTGGGGCAATTAAGCTGACTTTGTAATAATGCCGCTTGGGGGTGTGTGAAAGCCCTAATAAGCAGGCATATACATAGAATGAAGGCTACTGCTAAGCTTGTAAGCCGCCCTGAGTCTTCGGAGAAGGGCGGGATATAAATGGAATTAAAATAAAAATAAAACAACATTTGAGCTATTGATTGGCAGGGAGATGATACACGCAACACAGGTTGGAAAACATGGTGACTACAGAGGCGGTTGTTTTAGAATTTTAATGTTTTTTTTTAAAAAAAAGGAAAAATAGAGAAACTCGACATGTTTTTGATGTCTGTTTCCAGCAAAGAAGTTTCCAGCAAAGAAGAAATTGGAAGTGTTGCTGAAGTTTTAAGAAAAAAACGTAGCCCTTGTTAGACATTGCCTCATACAGCAAACGCCCAAAGTTATGACAGTGATGAAAAAGTAAACTTTGTGACTAATCCTCACATTTTATAATCTTCACAGGTCTGTAAAGCAAAGGAAAGCTGCAGTAAGATCTTAAGGAAAGCCTCAGTTTCAGTTAACTTTAATTGACAACTGAATTGCAGATGCCAATTCTGGCTGCCAAACGAGGACTATCTGACTTTCATCATAATGCCCAGGTATGCACCGTTTGCTTTGCTTTAGTTTAGAAAATGAGAAATACTACAGGAGCAATGTTGCAAGTGGAGATGGATGCGGTGGTCAGAGACTCAGGTGCCTGTTGCAGGCTTATCTGGAATGGTAGGTGTAAAGTCGCGTGCTTCACATAGAGACGGACACAGAGCTGGGGTGAAGATGAGTTTATTCTGAACAGAACGAACTGGGGAAACAGGGAAGCCTGGCGTCTATTTGTACCTGCCCAGGTGGATGGCATCCAATCAGTTCAAACCTGGGCTTCCTGCCAGTGCAGGTGACAATGGGTGTAGATCCTGGCTTCCCACCAGGCTGACCATGCCTGGGGCTGTCAACAGCTTAAGTCATTAGGCTTATCCTGAGTGAGCAGTCATCACCCGGAGCTGTCCAGCCCCTCTGCTGATCTGCACCATCAGCCTCCTGCTGTGCTGTCCTTTGTGTATGCTGGGAGGCATACACTACAGTAGGCCCTGGCAACATTAACCCTTATCACACACACCTCCCCAAGAATGGATTACTGCAGACTACCTTTAGTGGGGCGGCAAAGTGTACTTTCCTTATGGAGGTGCAGCAAAATCCTGTGTGTGTGTGTGTGTGTGAAGAACCTTTTAGTTACATTATTGCAATAAACCCACAGTTCCCAAAGTTTCATTGAATTGTTTTCATTGTTCAGTTGTGTTCTGTTTTGATTTTTAGGGGATGTGTGTGCCTTATGATTGTACTAAGCCCCTGACTTAAAACCTGCAGATAGCTTAGAAGCCTCTATAGCCTCATTAAAGTCCTCGACTTATAACCACTTATAACCAGTCCTGAGTTAGTGACCGTTCAAAGTTACAATAGCACTGAAAAAAGTGACTTATGACTTTTTTTCACTTAGCATCATTGCAGCATCCCTATGGCCATGTGATCAAAACTCAGACACATGGCAACACTTGGTTCATATTTATGAAGTGAAGTTGCAATGTCCTGGAGACATGTAATCATTTTTTGCAATCTTTGCTTCTGAGAAGCAAAGTCAATAGGGAAGCCAGTGTCACTTGACAACTGTGGTACTAATTTAACAACTGCAGTGATTCACTTAACAACCGTGGTAGGAAAGGTCACAAAATGGGGCAAAAGTCACTTAACAATTGTTGTGCTTAGCAACAGAAATTTGGGGCTGAATTGTAGTCGTAAGTTGAGGACTACCTGTATACCAGTGTTATGTGTACTGTATTGGTTTCCAATAGATTTCTTGGTCCAATCGAAAGTGATGGCCATAGCCATTAAAGTTCTTCCTGGGTTGATTTCATTCTTCTAATGGAACCAGCACATCTGGTAGACTTGACCAAATAGAGGGGCTCAGAATATCCCATGCTTTAGGTCAGACATGTCAAACTCGTGATGTCACGTGATGTCACGCAACATATCGGGACTGTTTTGCCATTGCCAGCAATGGGGTGGGCGCAGCTTCTACGTGATGTGTCTGGCCTGTGGGTCGGCAGTTTGACACCCCTGCTTTAGGTGGAGAAGTGTGGGGGTTAAGGCAGCATTTGTTGAATAGCCTGCCCTCCCCCAGAAATTTGGGTGCCATTACTCTGGTGTCTTTTAGGAATGCTTTTCAATGGAAAATTTCCGCTGAGCATTTGAAACTGAATGGCTTTTATTAATTATTGGGATGGGCACCATGTTTTTTCACAGTTCAAAATATTATTTTCATTTATTCAATTTATTCATTATATTTATATAGTCACCTGTCTCTCTCAATAAAGTGACTCTGGCTTTGCTATTTTATTCTGATGTTATTTTGATCTGTTATTATAAACCGTGGGGAATCCATACTAATTTAATATATGTAATAATCTAAAACACATATTCCATGTTTGATTCATATGTCTGCTTCCTTCTCCAAATATCACCAGCTGGTATTGCTATTGCTATTTATACAAATGTTGTTGTTCCTAGAAATCATGGATAGTTCAGGTATTATCAGTCCTTTGTATATGTGCAGTTAAGAGATTTTTTTTGTCCCAATATGCTTTTTATATTTACCTAGATTATGTTGTATTTGCATTATGACTGGCCAAACATTTAAAGAGATCTTTCTTGCGATGTTGTTCATAGTAGCTTTTATTTTTAAATTGTCTTTATTTTAAAAATATTAAAACACAAATAAATAAAAAGCATAATATGTATGTCTGTGTGTGCAGTTTTTATACATGCAAATGTTTAAAGTTTTACAGGAGTTTCAGGAAAACATTATACATATTATAATCATTCATTGTTGTGGTTGTTAGTTGCGAAGTCGTGTCCGACCCATCGTGACCCCATGGACAACGTTCCTCCAGGCCTTCCTATCCTCTACCATTTAGGCTCACACCTACTGCTTCAATGACTCCATCTAGCCACCTCATTCTCTGTCGTCCCCTTCTTCTCTTGCCCTCAACCTTTCCCAGCATTAGGCTCTTCTCCAGTGAGTCCTTCCTTCTCATTAGGTGGCCAAAGTATTTGAGTTTTAGTTTCAGGATCTGGCCTTCTAAAGAGCAGTCAGGGTTGAGCTCCTCTAGGACTGACCGGTTTGATCACCTTGCAGTCCAAGGAACTCGCAGGAGTCTTCTCCAGCACCATACTTCAAAGGCTTCAATTCTTTGGTGCTCAGCCTTTCTTATGGTCCAACTTTCACAGCCATACATTGCAACTGGGAAGACCATGGCCTTTACTATACGCACTTTTGTTGGCAAGGTGATGTCTCTGCTTTTTAGTGTGCTGTCTAGATTTGCCATGGCTTTCCTCCCCAGGAGCAAGCATCTTTTAATTTCTTGGCTGCAGTCCCCATCTACGATGATCTTGGAGCCCAGGAAAATAAAATCTGTCACTACCTCCATTTCTTCCCCATCTATTTGCCAGGAATTGAGAGGGCCAGATGCCATGATCTTGGTTTTCTTAATGTTTAGTTTCAACCCAACTTTTGCACTCTCCTTCTTCACTCTCAACAAAAGGTTCTTTAGTTCCTCTTCACTTTCTGCCATTAGAGTGGTATCATCTGCATATCTTAGGTTGTTGATATTTCTCCCGGCAATCTTAATTCCAACTTTTGATTCATCTAGCCCTGCCTTTCTCATGATGTGCTCTGCATATAAGTTAAACAGGCAGGGTGACAGTATACAGCCTTGCCAGACTCCTTTCCCAATTTTGAACCAATCAGTGGTTCCGTGTCCAGTTCTCACTGTTGCTTCTTGACCCACATATAGGTTTCTCAAGAGGCAAATAAGATGGTCTGGTACTCCCATCTCTTTAAGAACTTGCCACAGTTTGTTGTGATCCACACAATCAAAGGCTTTAGCATAGTCAATGAAGCAGAAGTAGATGTTTTTCTGGAACTCGCTAGCTTTGTCCATGATCCAGCGTATGTTGGCAATTTGATCTCTAGTTCCCCTGCCTCTTCGAAATCCTGCCTGTACTTCTGGTAGTTCTCGATCCACACACTGCTGGAGTCTAGCTTGTAGGATATTAAGCATAACTTCACTAGCATGTGAAATGAGTACAATGGTGTGATAGTTTGAACATTCTTTGGCTCTGCCTTTCTTTGGAATTGGAATGTAAACTGATCTTTTCCAATCCTGTGGCCACTGTTGAGTTTTCCAAATTTGCTGGCAAATTTTACTGCATCGTCTTTTAAAATTTTGAATAGCTCAGCTGGAATACTGTCACCTCCACTAGCTTTGTTGTTGCTCAGGTTTCCTAAGGCCCATTTCCCTTCACATTCTAGGGTGTCTGGCTCGAAGTCAGTGACTACCTCATCGTGGTTATCAGGGACATTAAGCTTGTCTTTGTATAGTTCTGTGTAATTTTGCCACCTCTTCTTAATCTCTTCTGCCTCTGTTAGGTCCCTGCCATTTTGGTCCTTTATCACGCCCATTTTTGCATTAAACGTTCCCTTCATCTCTCCAATTTTCTTGAAGAGATCTCTAGTCCTCCCTATTCTATTGTTTTCTTCTATTTCTTTGCACTGTTCATTTAAGAAGGCATTCTTATCTCTTCTAGCTATTCTCTGGAATTCTGCATTCAATTGGGTGTACGGTATCTTTTTTTTCTCCCTTGCCTTTCGCTTCCCTCCTTTCCTCAGCTATTTGCAAAGCTTCCTCAGACAGCCATTTTGCTTTCTTGCATTTCTTTTTCTTTGGGATGGTTTTAGTTGCTACTTCTTGTACAGTGTTGTAAACCTCTGTCCATAGTTCTTCAGGCACTCTATCAGATCTAATTTCTTAAATCTATTTGTCACCTCTACTGTATATTCGTCAGGGATATGATTTAGTTCATACCTGAGTAGCCTAGTGTTTTTCCCTACTTTCTTCAGTTTAAGCCTAAACTTTGCAATGAGAAGCTCATGATCTGAGCCACAGTCAGCTCCTGGTCTTGTTTTTACTGACTGTATAGAGCTTCTCCATCTTTGGCTGCAGAGCACATAGTCAATCTGATTTCTGTGTTGACCGTCTGGTGATGTCCATGTGTAGAGCCATCTCTTGGGTTCTTGGAAAAGAGTGTTTGCTATGACCATTGTATTCTCTTGACAAAATTCTATCAGCCTGTGCCCTGCTTTATAATTATTCATACAGGCCTTCAATCCATTTAGTAACGGGGGCCATACTTTCCCCCCCTCAAAGGCTGAAAGAATATCTTAGCAATAAAAATGGTTTGGGAAACTATTACCATTGTCAGTTTCCATATATAAATTTATACCTCCAAATGTTTGTCTGAAAATTAAATCCTCTCTCAAATTCAAATTAATATGTGTAATTACGTCTTCCCAGAAAACCTTAAAACATGTGATTTAATGAAGCATTATTGCACATACAGCAACACAGTGATTTACTTCTTTTTTATACAGTGCAACAGGGTCAAATAAATCTAAAATATTTTTGTGGAATAAATTATAATCTGAGACCTATTGGGTTTTTTTTATAGTACAGTTAAAACAATTCAGCCTTGTTTAGATAAAATGGGTTTCCAATCCCTTGTGTTCTATTCAGCCTTTAATCTTTGCATGTCAAATTGATGTATTGTTCACAAGTTATCCATAAAATACTAATTCTGGGCTTTTTTGTCTTGCAAGATTTAATTGTATTGATTATTATTCAGAAATGCCATAGGTCCAAAATAAGTTGTCAGTAAATGTTGTAGTTGTAAATACTGCCAGTTGGTGGCAACAGACAAATGATATTTATCCTTTAACACAGAAAACGAAGACAATTCATGCTTACCATCTGATATTTGAACTAACATAAAAAAATCCCCAGCATTCATACAAACATTCCATATAACAGTTTTTCTGTCAGTTTTTAATCAGTTTAAATCTTGACAGCATACTAAAAAGCAGAGACATCACCCTGCCAATAAAAGTGTGTATCGTCAAGGCTATGGTTTTCCCAGCCATAACATGGCTGGACATGTGAGATTCACTATGGTTACATGATAAGATAGTCACACAGGTGCAGAGAGCAGGGGATAATGTACAGATAGAAATGAGCTGCTGGCAAAACTAAAAAAAACGGCAGTGACACAATGTATGGCTGTGGAAGCTGGACCATAAGAAAGGCTGAGTGCCAAAGAATTGAGGCCTTTGAACTATGGTGCTGGAGAAGACTCCTGCGAGTCCCTTGGACTGCAAGTCGTTCAAACTGGTCAGTCCTAGAGAAGATCAACCCTGACTGCTCTTTAGAAGGCCAGATCCTGAAGTTGAAACTCAAATACTTTGGCCACCTAATGAGAAGGAAGGACTCACTGGAGAAGAACCTAATGCTGGGAAAGATTGAGGGCAATAGAAGAAGGGGACGACATAGAATGAGGTGGCTGGATGGAGTCATGAAGGAGTAGGCGTGATCTTAAAGGGACTGCAGAAGATGGTAGAGGACAGAAAGGCCTGGAGGAACGTTGTCCATGGGATCGCAAGGGGTCGGACACGACTTCGCAACTAACAACAACAAAATCATAGCATAAAATTGGTGTGTATGTGGTGATGGGGGAATGGATCAAAATGCAATTTTCCAGCAATAACATACTGCAATTTTTAATCAACATAATATTGACAGAAGATAAATCTGTATTTTGAACCTGAACAGACCAATTAACTAAAGGTGCTAGGTATGAATATTCCAAAAGGAACCAGGAAGGATACTTTAGATTAAATGAAGCTACCCAAAATTTAATCCAACTCTGACAGAATGTGTAATGGTATAATTCAAGATCTGGGAAATAAAACTCTCCATCTTTATCTGAAAACTACATTTTTCAAATATTTTTCAGTGTTTTCCAAATAAGTGAATGGGAATTCCGCACAAAATAGAAAATATCCTCGAAGTTAGATTCATTTTGAGAGTGTTTATTCCATCCCCAAATTTTAAGGGTAGCTATTTATAACATCCAAGGAAATTTCTTTATATAATATAGTATATTGTTCGTATTTAGTGTACTTATTTGAGAAACATCACATGGAATAAGAATACGTAAGTCCATAAATTCAGTATATATTGTATATGAATATGAGGATTAGTGTATTAATAAATCTTTGACTATTGAAATCAATTCCAACTTAGCCCAATTAACAGAGTATCTTTCAAGTAATCCAAACACACTAATCTAGTGCATTTGAGCCGGAAACTGCTACATCCACAAATAAACAATAGAATATCTTTAACATACAAAGCAGGTTTATACTCAAATCAATTATGCAATACAACCCAAATATATTTTTATTTTGTTTAATAGCACAAGAGTTCTAAACAAATAACAAAAATCAAAGAAGAAAGTAAACGTTCTTGACATTATATAATAAAAAATTACATGAAGCTCTCACTTTAAATTTGGGATTGCATACAGAATCTGGACCCATTTTATAAATCCTTCTAGAATCCAAACACACATTTACCATCAATATATTTTATTAAAATCTTTTTCCATTTCAACTTACTAATCAACAAAATCATGGTCACAGACCAGCAAAAGGAGGTGAGATAAAAATAAGTATTTTTTTTTAAAAAGCTAAAAAAGATATTAAGACAAAAATTCTAGAATTATAATTGCAGCTTTGAGCTTTCTGTCTTGGTTGAGATCAATTAAATCCACTGTCAGCCAAATATTGTTTGAATCATATTTAGTTTTGACAAACCAGCTGGATCATTCTTGTCTGAAGAAGGAAATACTTGAAAGCTATTGACTCTAATAGCAGTTAAAATTTTGAATATTTACAATAATCAAGGAAATAGGACAATAACTCAGGACATGAAAAACTGTGATATGTGCTTCATAAATGAAGATAAAATACTATTCTCAAAAATATTATTATATAGCTAACCAAGCAGAGGGGCAGGTTTTATACCATTCCACAGGAAAGCCACCCAATTACCATTAGCTGTATTCAGAATTGTTTTTTTAAATCTTCTCTGTAGTCAAAGGAATGACTAGTAATTATTCTTTTAAGGAATCTAATTGAGGAAGATCAATTTTGTCTAAAATTGCCTATATATTTACCTCAGCTAGATTCTTACATAAGACCAAGTATAATTTAAAACGTTGAAAATGTTGATCATTTTTAGTTTAGACCAACCTGTACTGTTTGAGCTCATTTTTTACTTTAGTTGTCTTTGAATTGTGACTGGATGCTTAACCACCATTTGAAGTTACAATGGACTTTTAAAAAGCTACTTATGACTCATCCTCTCATTTACAACTGATTGCAGCATCCTGCAGTTATGTGTAATTTGTGATGCAGGGTTTTTTTTTCCAGTCTCCAGCAAAAAAACAATAACACCACCTATTGGTTATGCTGGATTCACTTAACAACCATGTGATTTCTTTAACAAGCCTGTAGTTCACTTAATGATCACAATGACTTGCTTTTCAACTGTTGTAAAAATAGTCATAAAGTCAAATTTGGTGACGTAGTTCCTTGACTTCCAATTGCAAGGCCTTTTAATCGAAATTCCTGGTCCATTGTGTCCATAAGTTGGGGTCTACCTCTATACAATTGGCCAGCTACTGATTCTCCTATGTTAAGATTATTTATGAACAAGTTATAAAGCACCTGCATCTCATTTTTCAGTGCGACTGAAATTATGACCACCATTGTTCCTAGTTTAGTTCTCAAATTAGCAGGAAGTAAGCTATGCTCAGTGGAGTAAATATGGTGTCAGAAAAACTGAGAAAGCAGGTGTCAAAGAATGGGTTTAATTTATCAAAGAATGAGGGGAAAAGTTCAGAACATTGTAAGATGAATATTATTTTGATTGTTTTCCTTAACAGTGTTTTGGCTTGCAACATTAACATTTTTATTCAATAGCACGATACGCCAGGAAAACCATATAAAAGATAGAAAATTTTTCAAAGTAGTTGTTCGGCAAGATATTTCAGTCTTTCCTCTACACAGAAATTGTTCTTATGCTTGACTTGCATAATTTCTTCAGCTTCAGTTATGTTTCATATTTTCATCTATAACACAGAAATATAACCATATCATCCAACAGTTTATCAACCCTTCACTCTCCCACTCTGAACAACGATTGAAATCCTTTTCTTAATAACATTTTTGTTAATGATTCAGGTCCAAATAATTTAATCTGGACACTATTTTCACATGAATGACATCCTCAGTTGCTAAATATTGTAAGACCAATGGACCATAAACAATTTCTCCACTATTAATAAATCATCCAGTGCACTTAGATTTGATAAAAAAGGTAAAGGTAAAGGTTCCCCCGCACATGCGTGCTAGTCGTTTCCGACTCTAGGGGCCGGTGCTCATCTCCATTTCAAAGCCGAAGAGCCAGCGCTTGTCCGAGGACGTCTCCATGGTCATGTGGCCAGCATGACTAGACGCCAAAGGCGCACAGAACACTGTTACCTTCCCACCATAGTGGTCCCTATTTTTCTACTTGCATTTTTGCGTGCTTTCGAACTGCTAGGTTGGCAGAAGCTGGGACGAGTAACAGGCGCTCACTCTGTTACGCGGCACTCAGGATTCGACCCGCCAAACTGCCGACTATCTGATCGACAAGCTCAGCGTCCTAACCCACTGAGCCACCGCATCCCTATGCTTAGATCTGATACTGTACAGCAAATGTGTGGGGAATTTAGACACTGTCATAGCAGGTTAAACCATTTCTAATTGTTATCACTGGGAATGCATAGTTGCTGCCTTTGTCTCTGCTATGAATTACCTACTATGCCCAGCAGTGACAAGTTAGGAGAAAAAGGAGAATGTGGTTTGTTATGACCAGCAACCAGAAAGTTATAGGTGGCTTTCTATGAAGCAGGCCATGAAGATAATGTTATATACAAAAATGTGTTATGGGATGTGTGAGTCTTTCCTGTAAGAACTGTTATCTGCTGCTATTATTATGAACCTCAGTGGTTCCACTGAATAAAAATATAGAAAAATAAAGGGAAGATACCATGACATGAGACTTAAGAGCATCTTAGATTTGTAAGACTTTTCCATACAGTGAAATAAATATTTCTCAGATCTCTTTCTATGCATTATGCTATTTTACCATATGTTGCATTGATCCATTGTTGTAATTCTATTCTGCAATGCTTATGAAATTTTCAGATTGTCACTGGATATGGTGACCTATGATATGCTGTACTATGTAATATGTGTGAAAGGAGCATGTTTGTATTTTCCAGATTCACTGGATTGAAAATAGCAGTGATGTTTAGGTTTTTGTTTTTTTTCTCCTTCTATAAAAATGGCTGCACATATAGCCCTCATTTCATGTCCATAATTTCATGTTCAATAACTACTTTATGATGGCGCTGAACAAGGGGTACTTATAAGGAGAGCCTTGGTGGAGCAGTGGGCTAATGCCTCCTTAAGTAACACCAGCTGCCTGCAATTAGTGCAGGTTCGCATCCCACCAGGCTCAAGGTTGACTCAGCCTTCCATCCTTCCGAGGTAGGTAAAATGAGGACCCAGATTGTTGGGGGCAGTAAGCTGACTTTGTAATAATGCCGCTTGGGGTGTGTGTGAAAGCCCTAATAAGCAGGCATATACATAGAATGAAGGCTACTGCTAAGCTTGTAAGTCGCCCTGAGTCTTCGGAGAAGGGCGGGATATAAATGGAATTAAAATAAAAAAATAAAGTGGGTTCTTATAACTGCAGCCATCACAATCCTCACAATTATGTGATTACGATTTAAGCACTCAGTAACAGGCTATTAATTACAACACTGCAGCACCTCATGGTTACCATTTGCCATTTGCAACCATCAATACAGAAGTTGGCAGGAGATCACAAATAGCAATCACATGACCTTGGGACAGTGACTGCATGGGATTTGCCTAATGACAGTATCTGGAATTGCCAGAACTGCCATGGTAAGTCATTGGGGTCACATGACCTTATGACTACATTGTTTAGCAACTCAGTAGTCAGTTCCAATTACTCTTGGTAAGTGAGAATTACCTATAAAGCTATTGCTGATGTTGCTTATCATCATACAGCATCCAAAAGAATAGATACTTTAAAAATAAATACAATCCACAACCTGCAACTGTTAACAACATAACTTCCAACTGTGGCAGAAAATTAGGGCTCTTAATCACAGAATAGTCCAGGACATTGTAGATTAATTCTTATTTGCAAGTTATGCTTTTTTGTTGTTAAGCTTATACTGTAAATATCAACAGTTATGGTGGCTGTTTAGAGAGGCAGGTTCTGTCCACAGTGAAGCTAGACAAACATCCATGGATCCATTGATCTGTTAGGTGATCTAGTCAAGTTTTATCTCAGATCCAAGACAACAGTAGAAGAGTTAAGGATGAATTAAGTGCTTAAACTTGTTGCAGAATCATCAACTAGCTAAAGTTTTTGCCAGCAGAATTTACCAAAGAGAATAATTATGTGACATACAATCCACAACACTGTAAGAACTTACACTTACCACTCAACACCTGTTGTTGTGAGAGGAAGCATCTTTAGCCTGAGCAAAAAAATAACATTAAATTAGAAATTACTTTGCTAATGTCTGTGACTATTACTACATTTCTGTTCTCCCCAGAGATACCAGATAACTGATACTCCACAAATGACCACAGTAAGCCAGATTGTTACACTCTAAAAGGGTTGTCCAAATCACAAATGTATGCAAGTTGAAACCTGGACTTGCCACTTTGAATTAAAATAAAAACCATTCCATTCCATTTGGAAACTAATGTGACATAGGGAGTAGAAGAGAAGGTGCAAGGCACTAGCTGCCTGGGTTTTGGTGTTTTTTTTTTTAAATCTTCATTAGCCAGCTAGTAAGCGCTTTATCCAGCTTGATGGGACAACTGAACACAGCAATGAGGATGTTCAGTCAGTATTAAGCAATTGCTGCCAAAGATCGTAGGCACATGCTATGTAGAAGTGCCCTAAAGCGATAATGAAGCATTCACATTTGATTGCCAATGGACACCAGAGAAGAATATAGTATTATTTATGCGTATGCCTGAAAGCACCATAGAAATCTTCTGATCAATTCTTCCAGAGAGATTGTTTCGCCAATTAGAAAGCGTTTAAAAAACAAGCATTCCATCTTCGTAGTTATACGATGCTTGGTCTTGTAGAAAAGAATCAGTGAGCTATTCATTACAGAGAATTACCATGATTTCAAATCAATTCAATTTTTTTTAAAAAAAAAATCAAATAATTTTGCCAAAGGAAGTCATATTAACAATATGGAAGAGCTAAGATATACTAAGATAGCTAAGTTCACAATGTTTCAAATTCATGATCACATTTTTAATTTTTGCAATTTTTCTTTTTCCAGAGATAATGTCACATTAGATACTTATGTAGGAAAAATGATTTGTATATACTGGCTGCATTTCAGCATCCCGTAAAATAGATTTCCCCAACTTAAGCCCTAGTTTCATGTGTAGGTATCCTGTTTTTCATTCGTAACATGAATGGTATGTAAGATTCTCATTTTTCAACATTTCTGCATGTTGCGTTGCAGCTCTTCAGCCAAAAAGGTATGCCGTAGGTATAAATTAAGAACATATGTGAAGAAATATTGCAAGCAATTTTGCCTAAGAATCATACATTACATGAACAGTATATAAAATGTGTATTTGAACTAATGAAAAACAGAGTTGAAGTTGATCTTGGTAAAATGAGAGATAATGGAAACTGAAATTGGTGCATTTCTCTATCCCTGCTCTGAGATCGCTTCAATCACACGGTCAGTCCCAGAATATATGCCAAATTATGGGGAAGAAAAGCATGACAAAACTGGACGTCAGGCTAAACAGAAGTTACTGTCAAGCTTTTCTATAACATAGACTGAAATATTATCCCCCTGTCTTGCTTTTAAAATTGTTATCATTCCAAGCTTTAAGGGTGATAATCTAATTTATTCAAAAATTTAAATCACCAAATATTGAAGGAAAATATAGCAGAGGGTTGAACTAGAAGACCTCCATCATCATCATCATCATTATTATTGATCATCGCACAGTCAGACAGATGTTCAGACTGGATTTGGCATTTTTGTCTACCTATCGAGTCCTTACCAGGGACCTGGGATAGGCAGATGTGGATGTTTGATGGTATTATAGATATCATCGCAGGATGGAAGCAGTTCCTAGTAAGGCCGCCTTTTGTAATTGACTAATGGCAAATTTGTTAATGCCAATGGTGTTCAAGTGGTGCTCCAGTTCTTTTAAGATTGCACCCAAGGCACCTATTACTATTGGTACTACCCTTGCTTGCCTTTGCCACAGTCTTTCTATTTGTAGGTCTTTGTATTTTGTTATCTTCTCCAGTTCTTTCTTGTCTATTCTGCTGTCTCCAGGCACTGCCACATCCCTATCCAGACTTTTTTGTCTTTCTTATCGACAGTTGTTAAGTTAAGGTTCGCCACCACGGTTCTAGACCAAGAAGGCACCATCCAGAGTATGTTGCAGAGGACCAGTATGAAGAGTGAACAGGGCCTCCTGATCCAGAAGCAAGTGCAACTGGTACACAAGATGCATTTGTGCAAAAGCCCTACAGCAGGGGTGTCAAACTCAATTTCATTGAGGGCTGCATCAGCATTGCGGTTGCCTCAGGGGGCCAGGTGGGTGTGGCCTGGGTGGGCGTGGCCTATTGGGTGGCCATGGCTAAAGTGCGTATGGCCTACTGGGTGGGCATGGCCAGCTATACATCATTCGCATCAAGGGTGCCTATGGGGGCCTGAGCAGGAGTGGGACAGATCTGAGGGTCTCTGGCAGAAGGAGGGTCTCTGGGCCAGGGCCAAGGCAGTGGGGGGCCGTTCCCTCACTGTTTCCAGGATGGCTTCGCGGGCCGCATGAAACCACTTCACGGGCCGGATCTGGCCCCCGGGCCTTGTGTTTGACATGTCTGCCCTACAGGCTACAATTGCCACCAATACAAACGATTTTATCAGGGTTTTTTTTAAAATAAAGCTATGGTCTGGGGAAAAATTAACCTAGTCTCTCAAGAGAAATGTGAATCAATGTGGGGCTTGGTATGAACATGAACAGAGGCTCACATTCCTCTGTTCTGGGAAGCCAAAGAAAGTCTATGGTCTGAGGCAAAGAACAAAATCCTGTTGCCCAAATAGACAGTTAAATAGTACTTCACATCTAGCATTGTGCTTTGTCCAGCATATTTTAGGAAAATAATGACTTCAGGACAATTTGTGTAGTATGCACTGTTCTCTACTCTAAGAAGGAAAATGACTTAGAGCTTGAAAGACTCTTCAGAAAATCATCTGCCATTTAAGGCAATTGCTTCATGGCAAGGATAGCCTTGCTTAATATTCTTTCTTCTGCTTGAATTTTCCCCATCCGTTTTACTATTCAGGATTAGAATCACAGAGTTGGAAGGAACCGTGGAGGTCTTCTAGTCCAATTCCATGACCTATGCTGGAATCCTCATAACTTTCTAGTCAATAGAAGTAAAGAGTCCCAGATCTTTCTCACAAGTATTATTGCTACACCACATACCACCCATCTTGTACCTGTGCATCTGGTTTTTCTTGCTTAAGTGCAGATCCTTACATTGAATAACATTTTGTTGGAGATGCCCCAACAATGTTCAAATTTATCAAGATCCTTTGGAATCCTGAGCTTGTCTTCAGGAGTATAAACATTTCCTCTAGATTTGTATCATTTGTACATTTTATGAGCATGCCTTTCATTGCCTCGTGTAAGCCATTTATGAAGTTGTTGAAAAGTCCTGGGCTGAAGTCAGAATCCTGAGGCACCCCCCCCCCGTTGTGTCACATTTTCCCCAAGTTATGAGTCAATCATAGTTTGATTGAAACTACTATTGAAATCTAGGTTGACTATAACTGTGAGGAGCAGGGAGTTTGGATGAGATGGACTTTTAATAGGAAATTGCCAGCACTAAAGTTCTAGAAAACCAGCTCCAAAACTATCTTTGCAGCATTGTCTCTGGAGCAGAAAATGGGTGCAGTTGATAAAGATCAGTACAACTCCGTGGTGTTGTGGGGATACAGGGGTGACATTACTCTCAAATTCTCAATTAGCAGAAGTATTCTGCAGGGACATGGCTTCCATCTTGCTTCTGGCTTCCATTTAATTATTTAAAGCAAACTAGAAATAATTCTTTCTCTCGAGAGCCTAGGCATTACAATGATCTCTACTGAAGGACTCCATACTTCCATTATGCAGTATTACATGAAAAACCATGCAATCATATTGAAGCAGCTGCTTGTTTCGTGAACAGTTAATTCCAAAAGGAAGTCGTGGGATTCAGCCGGTTCGCACCACTTCAGCAGAACCGGTAGCTAATTTTTTGTTGCCCAGGCCCAGAATGGACTTCTGGAAGTGGTATCCACACAGGGAACTGGTTGTTCACATATTTGAATCCCACCACTGCTTATGCTTAATCTCCCTTCCCTTCCCTAGTTTCCTCAGAATAAAAAATTCTGGAAAGCACAAAGTCCCAGGGACAAAACACTAGCTGTTTCTCCATTATAAAAATGTTATTTCCAAAGATTCCTGGAAATGTAATAGTTGTTGTGATTAAAATATAATGTGTGAACAAGTCTTAAGAAAGAGACAAAATTAAGTACCACAACAACACTGCTCTGAGATGATCCTTGTGGACTCTGAAATAGACAAACAGATAGATAAAAATGGAAAATTCACTTCAGGCAGGATGTACAGTACAACTCAGGTATGATTGATTGGGGTCTCAGATTTTGGAAACTAGCAAGTGATTTATTAGCTATACTTTAAAAGGAATCAGCAAAAATAGAAAATGGAAGTATGTGAAAACATACATAAAATGTTTTTTCTGTGGCTTTTGAGTAGGAAAATAAAGAGCAACTGGGTTGTAAAAATGTCTGGAAATTTTTAACTATAATAAGTAATCTTTGCAGATAAAAAATATTGAATCAAATTGGTATTATTTGACAGCATTTCATTATACTAAGTAATTTTAAAATTCATGCTGACTTTACAGAGAAAAAAAATATTTCAGGAAAAATGCTTACTTTGACACATGCTCCAGTATTTGATTGGGATACTTTTCCCTAATTTCCAAAAAGAAGAAGAAAAAGTTATTAAAAATAATATTTCCATATATATTGTAATAGAAGAAAATAATCTGAAGGCTTTGGTTTGGGAAAAATCGCTAGTGGTTGTACTAATTTTATTATCCTTCCCTGATTTAACTGAAATCTGGCATGCTACCTTTTATCACACAGCCCAGTGCAATAAGTAATAGTGGAATGCTACAAGACATAGCATCCACAAGACTGAAGACCTCTAATTTGTTCCCACATGCCCCAAATGTGAACATTTTTTGCCCCATGTTTTTGGGAGGTAAAACAAAACGGTGCTGGGATAGGCCGCATATGTCTGTGGATTACATTATATGCACTTCTGATTTAGCTTTTCAATTCTTATTTGGAGAGAGGATCATCTGTAGACTTTCAGATGCTTCTAAATTATAATTCCCAGCATCCTAGAGAGCCACAGGTTCTTCAATATTAGTAAGACTGTGCCTTTTCTTCAGATATTTTTAGTATTCAATTAGTCAGATCAGTCCTTGTTTCTCCTATTACTACATTTATTCCAATCAGCAGTGTTTCTCAATTTTAACATCTTTATCATGTATGGACTTCAACTCCCAGAATTCTGAAGTTCATATATCTTAAAAATGTTCAGGTTGGGAAACACTGATTTACAGTAAAGTTTGCCTTTTGCTAAATCATTCTCCAGGTCTTTGTAGATGTCTGTATTTTCTGCAAGCAATGCTCTTTTACCAATGCTGCACTATCTTATTTATATTTTTGATTTCATCTTGGCACTTCACCTTTTATAAAGCTGACAAGAGCCCTGCATGAGTTGGGTGCCTTCTGAAAATTAAGTATTGGGGGGGGGGGGGAAGACAGCCATTTCTGTAATTTCATTCATTTTGCCTCTGGCTTGCCATTTTTCTGGTTTGATAAGATAAAAGTTCTATATCTCAATTTTAAAAAAAAGCAAATGTCTGCTCTTTTGTTTTTAAAAAGTCTCACAACTTTTGAGAAGATATTTTGACTACTACTCCCCCATCAGGCCCATAGTCTGTTATAAGGAAGTCCAAAATATTTGGAGACCAACATGTAACCCCTTCCTGAACATGATATTGGGTACATTTCTTGGTAAACTAAAAACAAGAACTTATTGATAGTCTAATGTTAGATATATATTTTTTCTAGAAAAAAGTTTCATACCTCATCACAGTTTATATTCAGAGTTAGAAATGACTGAAAAGAAAAGTAAAAAGAATTATCATTTTACATAATAGAAATCATATTACGGTACATGTTATTGTAGTACAAAATGTTATCCATTTAGGAGAGGGTGCCCAAGTATTCTGTAAAGATGGGGTTTTTACATCCTATATTTTCCTTATGAACCCTGAAGCATTTTATACTACAATGATTTTATGTTACACCATTAGGGAGAGTGTTTGCTTTTGTCTTAATCTAGCATTTGATACTATTCCATAAGTCTTTCTATGTTTCTGGAATGAGGCTGGAAGTAATCATTCAGAAGAATAAATTGCTATAGTTACTTAATACACAAATAAGAATATTCTTCTTTTTTTAAAAAAAAAAAGTATTTCAATTAATCTCCCTCTATTAAATTAGATAAAGGCAAAGAGTCATCAGTATTTAATAGTTACCTTTCTCCTATTTTTGCCTGTCGTATTTCTTTTTTCAAGATCTTGGAAACCAACAGTTGTATTGGATACATATTCTTCAGAATCAGCAATAAGGGCGTTGAGATCAATATCTTCAGCATTGTCACTGAAGGTGTCAGAATCAGCTGAGATCTCAGAAACCACGGATGTTATGGGATCATTGGCCAGCATTGAGCGATTGGTTGCTATAAACACATTAGTGTCCACCTCTCTGGGAGAAAGAGTTTTGCTATGAACACCAACCCAGTAGTTATTGTAATCCTGAACAAAGGTTCCCCTGAGGGAGAGGAAAATGGAGATATTATTCACGACAGGAAGGTTTTTCTCTAATAAGATATGTCATGTCATAAACACACGATCTTTTGCATTAACACTTTTCAGTTTAAGATCAAGTTCAGATTAACTTGATCTTTAACAAATTAAAACCAAAGAGTAGTTATTTTTTAGCTGGGAGACTATTACACTCAAGTCATAATTTTCTTTTAGGCCTAGAAGCGTGAAACTTTCTGTTTTTTTTAAATCTTGTCCCTCTGAATGTATTTAGTCCATTACTGATTTCCCCCTGCCTTCCCTGCCAAAATTCCCTATTAAGTGAAAAATATTTCTCACAGGTGTGCTCTTGCTCAATTATATGCTTTTGTCCTGAACAAAAATACATACTTTATTTGATTTTTTAAAAAGAGCTCCTTTAATAAGCAGGAAAGACACTACTTACATAATCCTTATTCTTCTAGTGCCCTGAGGAGCAACCCAAGTTGTTATAATCCTGTGCTTTACAATGGGGTTGATGTGACTTACTGCAGAATTCTAAAATACAGAAAAGAGATGAAATTAAGAATTTCTCTTGTTTTCTTGTTTTTAGGGATTGAACAATATATTCGGAAACTCTTAACAGTTCACTCATCTTTTCCTCATTCCCAGGGCCATGTCTACATTCCATCACATGGAGGGATTTCGTTAAAGAAATCTTCAAAGAACAACATAGCATAAATACATTATCTGAACACAAAGACACATACCGTCATATTGGCACATGGTAGACCTTGTGTGTTTGGATCTACAATACGAAATGTGCCAACAGGAAAATTTCCATCAAGTTCTCGGGCCTGTACCATAAATGCTTTAAATCCAGATGGGGATGTTGCTTCTAATACCACTAGGGAAAAACCAACAGATAAATAATTCACATCATTAGAGAGATGTTTTTGGGGGGAGGGGGTTCATTAGACTTAAAATATGCATCAGTGCTTTTCTTTTTTCTTTTACTTCAGTTTGAAGGTTCAATGGTATTCACACAGTGTACTCTTTGCTGAGATAAATTATCCATAGGGCTTGACAGTGCATCAAGATTAGTTTTAAAGGCATATATTGAGATATAAAAAGGTTAAGAGTCAGTTGAACCTTTTCAAGTCAATTATTGCTAAGATGAGATAAGCTGCTACTACTACTTCTGCTCAGCTATTAGTATCATCTAATTTTTCTTAGCATCATTACCTAGTTCCAAAAGTATGGTAAATATTTTTTAAAAAATCAAGAAAACTAATTATATAACTTGCAACTTCCATCAATATACTAATAAAGCACCTTTTAATAACTTCAGCTAAATTGCATTTAATTAATATTTTGCATTTGCTGAAGACAAATAAGGAGACATGTCCAATCCAAAATATTCTATGCTGATTTCTGAGAAAACACAGCAGTCTGAAAACAAAGCCCTGAATGCATGATGAGCAATGAGATATCATTTTGGCATACGTTGCTGACATAATTTCTCTTTCTTTCTCCCTTCATCTTTCTTTCTTTCTTTCTTTCTTTCTTTCTTTCTTTCTTTCTTTCTTTCTTTCTTTCTTTCTTCCTTCCTTCCTTCCTTCCTTCCTTCCTTCCTTTCCTTCCTTCCTTTCCTTCCTTCCTTCCTTCCTTCCTTTCTTTCTTTCTTTCTTTCTTTCTTTCTTTCTTTCTTTCTTTCTTTCTTTCTTTCTTTCTTTCTTTCTAGCAAACAAATTAATTTAACTGAAAGTTTGCACACTCCTTAGGTAGTGTTACACTCTGTATTTCATTCTTTTATACAAATTCCAGCAAATTCTGCTGCTGGGGTGTGAAAATAATCTGACTGGACTGGCTGTCATAAAAATATATCCAGCTAATTTCAGGTAAAAAGCCTAATCTCTCACAACTTGAAAACACTGGGTTTTTAAAAAAAAATTAATGGAACATGTCATGATTCTGATAACAAAACCCATCAAAAGAACTTTGAGGCAAAAATCTTCTTTAAAGAACATTTTATTCGGGAAATAAAGTATCGGCACTACATAGCTGAACCCAAAAACTACATTCCCTTCCCCCGGATACAAAGTAACAAAGTGCAATTCCCAGCCCCAATAAACTGTCATAAAGCACATTCCCCAATTAGCTTAAAGTGTGGACCTTCTCCTCAACTCCTCATCCCGCCAAAACGTTATCAGCTTTTCCTTGGGTTCCACAGTAGCGTTATTATTATGGCTAGCTGAGCTTTCATTTCCCCCCCCCCAGCTGCACCTGATTTCTAAAAGTAAAAAAAAGCATGTTAAAGGAGAAGAGAAAATGGCTGCATTTTCATCAATTGTCAGAGCGGGAACATCCAATGTTAGCAGTGTTGACAGAACAAACTGTATGGCAAATTTAAACTGCCACTGAAAAAGCTATTGACTGATAACAATGTTCCAAGTTCTGATGGATCTGGGCATAGCTTACTCAATTTCTGAGCTAGATTGTACCTTTGCCCATTTTTTTTACCTTGTATTTCATTTCCCGGGTCATATCTATCAAAAGAGACAGAGATGACGTAAGGTGGGCTTGAGGTCTGTGGGGCACTTCCATGATCTGGTAACATGGAGTCACAAGCTATTGAAATATCGTTGTATGGATATCCAAAGATTTGGGACACAAATACTGTACAAAAAAAGATCCCAAAGAAGGAATATTTCTCCATCTGAAGAAAGAGAGAGAAAGGTGAGTGAGTAGGAAATATTTATAGAAAATAATAATAATAATAATAATAATAATAATAATAATAATAATAACAATAATAATAATAATAATAATAATAATAATAATAATAATAATAATAATAATAATAATAACAAAGTTGAAAGGGACATTGGAGATCATCTAGTCCAAACCACTGCTCAGGCAAGAAACTCTATACCATTTCAGACAAATGGGCTGTTTGTTTTGCTAAGGGTGAGAAAATAATTATTACTAAAAATGCATAACTTTTTCATGAGCATGATCACTTAAAACAAGGTATTTTTAAAGTATATGTTGTTTGCCAATTTATCAATAGTATTTGGAAGAAAAGCAGTAAGAACAGAAGCACAGGTCAGTGACTGGCCTCACACCTTAAAATAATCTGGCTTGATATTGATTTGTCACAAAATGTGAATCTACACATTGTGAACCATGGTTTATGGAAGGCGTAGGAGACACTGTTAAATCTGGTGGAGAACTTCACCTTTCTTTTATTCAATTTATCAACCTCCAAAAAGATAAAGTGGAAATATCACATTTCAGTACTTTTCCTCCAATTGTTCACTTTTGAGTTGGTTAAACCTGTCCGGGGGAGAAGAATAGGGCTGATGTATCTGGGCTGTGAAAAGGTAGACAACTTCTGTATTAAATGTTAGCAAAGTAATCTCCTGGATTTTTCCAGCTCAGATAAGGTGCTACACAGCTTTGAATAAGAGAGACATCTGATTTCCATGGCACATACAGTACAAATATTCTGAAATGAAAACAAAAGTCAAGGTAGACACAGGTGAATTGGAAGACTGATAGGGAAGCAAATAAGTAACTACCACGTATCTGCCCATTTCTTAGCTGTATTGTCCAAGGATATTTGTTGTGTCTTGTTGCCTAGCTACTCTCTTATGTTATACAGTGGTTTGTGTCTGCTCTTTTTATTTTGTTTTGAACTAATAGCTGCCCATAGTCCTGCCTTTGAATGCATTGTCACACACATTTACTAAATAAATAAATAAATACGCAGAGAGTAACCTTAAAGGAACAGTCATTCTAGAAATGGAATAAACCAGGAGTGGTACTTTGGCTGGTTTTTACAATATGAGAATGCATTTCCTTTTCCTGAAAATTCTAGCCAAAATACCAGGTGGTCCTCGACTTACATTCATTTAGTTTGCAATTACAACGGCACTGAAAAAAATTGACCTATTAGCATTTTTCACACTTAGGACCATTGCAACATCCCTGTGGCCACTGTAATTAAAATTTGGACATTTGGCAATTGGCATGTATTTATGGCAGTTGCAGTGACCCGGGGTGATGTGGTTACTTTTTTGTGACCTTCTGACAAGCAGAGTCAATGGGGAAAGCCAGATTCACTTCACAATGATGTTACTAACTTAACAACTGCAGTGATTCATGTAACAACAAGAAAGTTTGTAAAATGGACAAAACTTATTTAACCACTGTCTTGCTTAGCAATGGAAATTTAGGGCTCAGTTGTGGTCATATATGGAGGGTTACCTGCAATTAACTCAATAATTAATCTGAACATAGAAAGAGATAAATGTACCGTATCTCTTGAGGGAACAGCAGTTCCAAGAAACTATTCCATATATTCTCATCAGCTCAAGCCACTTCCATCTAGTTTAAATATAATTTAAACTAGCATAATATCTATTTTTACCTCTTTCTTTTTTTACCATGCCCTGTACTTACAGTATGTCCTCTGGTATACATTTTTGTTTGTAATAAAACTTGAACTAGACATTTGGTCAAATAAATATTTAGAGCCTGTAAATTCCGTTTGAAACAGCAGCTCCCACTGTCTTTGGGGTCATCATTTTAAGCATTTATGATACTTTTCATGCTTGCTACAGACAGTGGATTTTGGGTCTGCAAATGATGAAATAACATATAAACAGCCGACCTCTTGCTAATGGTATTCTAATTTTAGCAATACAATTTCCTTGTATTTGCTGTAGAGAAGGAGATGGTGTTGAGCTAAACTTGAAAGGCTCTGCAAATACTTAGTTATATTGCAAGTCAGATATATGTCGC
The DNA here is from genome assembly GCF_947247035.1 of Vipera ursinii. NCBI lineage: Eukaryota > Metazoa > Chordata > Lepidosauria > Squamata > Viperidae > Vipera > Vipera ursinii. Next base: position 87,425,064 of record NC_139516.1, on the reverse strand, counting down.
AGGTATCTTATGCCATATTATGTGAGGAGATAAATCAAACATCAATAGCTCTTCAGATTATGAGTAATAGCTTCATGAACCTCTACTAAACTTGAGACATCTGCTTTATATCAAGTCAGACCACTGGCTTGACCAGCTCAGCATGTCATCATTGACAGTCAGTAGACTTTCAGTGTTTCAGCAGGAGTTTCTGCCAGCTATTGATGAAATGCTATTATTTGAAGCAAGGTTCTTCTGCAGGCAATGCATATGCTCACTATTACACAATTATCTTTATTAATACCCATTATCTTATTATGAAAGCTTAATAGGATAGCAGCACCTAACCAATCTTGACAGATACTAGGCAATATAATCCTGGTAAGTACTTTAGTGGGGAATCACCTAGGAATACCGTGATTCTCAACTAGAATAGGAAGTTAAGAAAAACAAATCCAAATTCAAGCACTGGTGAATCAGTTCTATGATGCTGTCCAAAAGAATGGATGTAAGAAGTTAGTTAGACTCTATTCAAGAGCTTTGATCTTCATCCTGTGGTAAATATTTCCATGGATTATGTCTCTGAATAACATACAAATCTCTCTTTTTTCGTCCATCTTCCTTTCAGCAGAAAACTATAACTGAGATGAAATTTGCTGTCTTTATTTTGTCTGTTCCGAGTTGCTTCTGAATGGTGCTGTCCTAAACAGGCCTGTGATATGCAAAGTAAAAATTGGCTAATTCCTCCTAGCTAATTTATCCTTCCTTCCTCTTCAGTACATCAATAGTTGGTAGTGAGGATTACACCTGTCAATCATGGCATTGCTGCAGAAATGGGGCAATATCACTGCAGGACTTTCTGATGGCTCTGGGTTCCTTCAAGAACCTTTCTTCCTACCCTCCATTTCTTATCCAACTTGGATAAGAATAGTCACCAAGGAGATGGCATCACAACTTGTACTTTTATTTAGGATTCCTCTCCCCTTTCTTTCCTTATATAGATTACAACTCCTGTCTTCAAGATTCCTTCATAATCTGTTCAGAAGGTAATGGGAAAGTTGGTCTCATCCTTCTACTATTAAACTACTTCAGCCTCTTACTAATCTAATCAACACAACAGAATTTATCACATGCAGTACTTCCAAGTGAGCAGGCTAATAGTATTGCACAATTCTGAGAGACTACCACATAAATTTTTCAGTCATCAGTTGTTGCACTGGAGAATACAAATGGCAACACCAGGGGTCATTTGGACATGTGGTAAACATTGGTTCATGGTGGCCTTTATTTACATGCAACTAGACTGAGATTGTCAATGAAATGTAAAGAGAACTCTTATACTAAAACATGGGTCTGCTGTTCTTGAACAAATCTCAAGAACCACCACGATACTGCAGTATCCAGTTCTTTAGGGAAACAAGAACAAAATGATGTTAGGTAAAGTTAAGTGAGGAGAAGGATGGCCTAGCGGTTAAGACGCCGGGTTGTCAACAGGAAGGTTGGCAGTTTGAGACCCAAGTATCATGTGATAGGGTGTGCTTCTGTTACTTGCCCCAGGTCCTGCCAACCTAGCAGTTTGAAAGCATGTGTAAATGCAAGTAGATAAATAGATACCACTTTGGTGAGAAGGTAATAGTCATGCTGGCCACATAACCACAGAAGCATCTTTGGACATCACTGACTCCCTTGACTAGAGATGAGCATCACTCCCTAGAGCTGAACATAACCAGACAGGGGAAACCTTTACCCTTTTTTAAGGTTAAGAGGGATCCAGAAGAAAAGATGATTGCTCGTTCTGAAACAACCAATAAGAACCTCTCTGATTCACTCTTACCTAACTTCTCATTTGATATAATGTGTGGGAAAGTGGCAAAAGAGATCACACAAATCTAGCAGTTGTCACTGCATATTGTTGATTTAAGAGGAGAGTTGTCTTCATGAGACAGCTAAGAAGATTTAAGTCTACCTGGTTCTTTGACTAGGAGAAAAAATAAATAAAAGGAATGCCATGGGAACGTAAAAGAAGAAAGACGCTGCCAGGATATGTTTAGGCCACAATTAGGTATAAATGAGGGGAAATGCTCAGCATGATTCTTTCCTAAGCCAAATCATCTAGTAATGCATCTGTCTTGAACAGTACCAGTTGGAATTTTAGTACCTAGATTGAAATGTATTTTGGGGACAATCTCTTCTTATCCAGGGACAAACAGATTAGAACCCAACCCTCAACCACAACCCTCTTCTTTCATTTGATTGAACCAGGTTGTACAATATTATGTAAGAAACCTCAAATATAAAAGCAAATTTAAATATATGCCAAGTAGGAGCTTGTGCAATTATTAGGAAAGAGCAACTAAGAACCTGCTCTTTGCAGATAAAAGAAATTTCTGCCTAACTTGAAGGACCATTATGAAGAAATAATTCACATTTGTCTTCCTTTCCTGTCTTCCATACACTTGTTTCCTGCTAACATAATACAATCACTGCAAACTTTTCACAACCCTGATGTCAGGACACAATGTGCCATTGTTGTGATGTGGTTCATTTTCTGCAGCTGCTAGGGTTCAGAAGTCAAAGAAATCAATGTGATGTTCAGCATCTTGGCTTATTTTTTAAATTAATGGCTACAAAACACTCTTTAAAACACAAATTAGTTTTATCATGTCAGAATTCAAAACGGTCCTTCTAATAAGTTAATCTGGATCACTAAACATTAAGATTCAGTATTATAGCCATACAGCTCACTGCCAAGTTTTAAAACCTAGTCAAGAATGATACTGACCATTAAATCCAACCCAAAATATATGGGATTTAATACTCCTAAAGATTATTATTTTCAGAATCCCAGCAACCTACCTTCACAATCCCCAATTCTGGTCAGCTGTACCTTTGGAGCCTGAATAGGACTCAGAGGAAGATGCACTGAATAATTATGAGGAACTGGGAGGCTCAGCCAGTCACATGGGCTTGCATAGAAAGCAGCCTATCACAGACTGGAATCTCCGCCTTAGAAATTAGCAAATGCGAGTTAAAATTATCTGTGGTATGGCTAGAGTCATTGTCTTTCCATTAAGCTAACCTTTCTTCCTTTTTTGATACATGCAGTTTAAGATAGAAAAGTTCTTGAACTGTGTTTGTTGAATTTCTGAGATCTACTGGTGTCATTTGTAAAAACAAAAGTTTGAATACAAATACATTAATTCAGATGATTCTAAAAGTTAAATTACAAATGAAACCAGAAGCTTTTATTTTGGGACAAATGGACAGGCAACTAGCAAACAGTCATGGAACTTTGTTCTTATACATATAACTGCAGCAAGACTATTATAGGCTCAAAACTGGAAAGGTTAGACACTATCCAGAATGGAGGAATGGCTGGTGAAGATGATGGAACTTGCAGAGATGGCTAAATAGATTTCCTTGATTAAAGATATGTTTATTGATGACTGGAAAACACTTATAGTCTTTTTGCATGAAATTGAAAAAGTGCATTTATGATTCGAGGATTAGAAAAAAACTGAATAAGAAAAAAGTGAGCTCTTCTTAGCAATCATAGAGTAAGAATTAATTTATGGAAAGTTCTATTTCTTTTTGCCCTCTCCTTTCCTTTCTCCTTTTATTCTTTATTACTATATGTTATTTTTTATATTATCTTTTTGAAAAAAAATTTAAATATTTTTGAAAAATTTTTAAAAGGTGTCAGCATGGGATGGTGTTTTGCAGCTTCACTTTTCACTCTTTCATGGGAGTGGTAAACAGGGAAACTTTACACACACAATCTCATATCTTTGCATTGCATTGGGTCATTTTTTAAAAAGGCAACTTTGCTTGTTTTAATAGTCTGGACCATATGACCTGAATAATGTGTGGGATGGGCACTTATTATTTATTCCAACAGAGTGTCTCCTTTTTTTGTAAAAGTAAATGAAGAAGAGCTTTAAAGCTTCTATTCTTCTTGGCAGTTTTCCAGACAAACCAACAAAAAACAAGAAGAGTCAGTTTTGTCTAGTGGTTAAGGTACCAGGCTAGAAACCACGGGACTGTGAGTTCTAGTCCTGCCTTAGACATGAAAGCCAGCTGGGTGACTTTTGGCCAGTCACTCACTCTCAGTCCAACTCACCTCACCAGTTTTTTGTTATGGGGAAAAATAGGAGGACGGACTATTAGGTATGTTCGCCACCTTGAATTATTTACAAAAATAATAAAAGTGGGATAAAAATATAAAATAAAAAGAATACCATACAATTGTAAAGTTGATTTTTGCAATTTGTTACAATAGACTCCACCGGCTGTTCTGCTTGCCCTGGGGCAGGGACCTCCCTCTAGCTTTTTCTCAAGGACAGGGATGTATCGCACTGGACTCAAGCTGGCATCACCAGCCTGCCTCTGCCGATTCTTTCATGGTCTATGTCCAGAGTAAGGCTTTCTGATTTCCGGAAGCAGAAGTGGTGCTATGTAGTCCACTTGTTGCATTTGAAGTCCTGGTAGACAAATACATATCTTCCCACTAGTTATGGGGCACTGTGGCTAGAATGTCTCCTTGCCTTCTATCACTGGACTCTGAGCCCCCCATGATAATTTCACCCTGGATTACCTGCCTATTTCTAAATATCTGGTGAGGCCTTGCTTTTTTTCCCTTTTCAATGGCAGGTCTGTAAAATGGTGAATCTCCGAATTCTTTTTTTATGTTATTGATGGTCCAGTGAAAATCTAGTTTTTCTTTTTCTTTTACACATTCACCAATGGGCTGGTGAAAGGATAGGCACATGAAAAGCTCTTTCAGGGGAAACCAGTGGAAAACCTGAAGGACCCCCACACAGAAATGAAATGCAGTTAGTGCTTGTTTCCCCAATAGAGGTGAGATGGGCAAAGAATCTAAGAAGTTCACTAATCAGAGACCATGATAACTGCAGGCTGGACCGAACACTTGGTCAGAATCACTTGCAAAGCTGAAAAATGGATTACAATCTGGACAGCAACTTCTTAAACTTCATTTCCAATGACTTTCTGCAGACGAAAAAAGTAGCTTAAGGTTATTGTAGGGAAGATCCCTAAATTTCAAAGAAACAATCTAATAGACTATTGGAGTAGAAAAAGATCCTGTGTTACATATGTGACTTGTGGGGATTGTTCAGTTTGATTGTAATGTAAAAGCCTAGAAAACTTTTAAAGGGATACAGCTCTGATTCAGATTTCTCTTTAATGCCCAGGCTTAAACTGATTTTAATCCTACTTGCTCTTCTTCTCCTAAATATTTAGTTGTATGAAGACTAATCATAAAGTTATTTTTTTTTCAGCACAATCGTTAAGCAAGGAAGACCTGCAGCGGTGGAATTCAGATATGTGAACAACTGGTTCTCTGTGTGGATGCCACTTCCGGAAGTCCATTCTGGGCCTGGACAACAAAAATTAGCTACCAGTTCTGCCAAAGTGGTGTGAACTGGCTGAATCCCACCACTGAGGACCTGTAAAGTTAAACTGCAAGCAGGGTTGAGGGGAAATAGAGAAAATATGCCCCTTTATTTTCCTAACCAACTAACCCTCCAAAGCTGTTTGTCTTATGGTTGAAACCATAATTATGTACCCCTCCAGATGTTGCTGAACTATCTCTTCATTTATCCATTGAAAGTCTGCTGAGGCTGCTGAAGACTATTTAGCAATATCTGTTTTCTTCTTCTCTGCCCTTCTAAAGGAGTAAAATAAAATGTGCACATGCTTAGTAATCCAGTGGACATATTTTGACACGAGGCATAAAAAGCATGGCAAATCTATCAGCAGTCTTTCTTCGGCATTAAATAGCCATCCTCATGCTTAAGGGCCACAGTGCATACTCAGAGAGCCTTATAAATTGTTATTTCGATTTGGTTCAGCAATATTATTTTTTCTGGTAAATATTATTCTGGAAACTCTGCAGGTGCCACTTGCAAAAACCCATTTGCTGGTCCCACATCTATCTTGGGAGCCATGTCTTTGGGCTCCGAGTCGTATCATTGTGGCTGCACCAGGTCTGTTGGTCATGCTTCAGCAGGATGACTGTTTATTTAACCACATCCTGTTAGACATTATCCCCACTTACATATTTTTAGTAGAGCTTCAATCAAATCCATTTGCTCTTTACACTAAATTTATCCTCTGGTCCTCCTCAATGACTCTGAAATGACAGACTTGTGACCTATTTTGGGCACTTTGAAGGACATCAAGCAAAGTGTTAATTCCTCTATTCCGTGATTGTTTTTCAGTAAGTTTTTATAATTTTCATCAACATGTCCCCCAGTTATATCCATATGAAGGCAACTAGAAGCCAGTGAAAAACTCCAGAACTAGATGGACAAAGCAAAGCAATGAAGAAAGCTACACATGCCAGGACATAAATCAGTAGCAGAGAATGAACAACAGCCATTTTAGGCCAAAGGTAAAGAGATAATTTAGGAACTCAAGCAAATCAACTCACTAATCAAAAGTGTTTTGTTTGTGTAACAGAAAGCCTACATTGAGCTAGCTATTCTCTTCTTCATTCCACCCCCAATTCCCAAGTCAGCTGCATAACTGTCAAGAGGCATTTTTCTGGCCAAACATCTGAGGAAACAGTTTGCAACTGCATTCTTTTTTTCCCCCTTGAGATGCACTTCTTCCTGGAGGTTTGGCATGTTGAACTCAGCAAGAAAACAGATAGTTGTAAAAACAACAATTCAAGACCACTCTGAGAAACATACTGGAGCATATGAAAATGTGAAACTGGTTCTTCCAAAGGAGGATACCCATTCTGGATGCACAAGATCACCACCCCATCCCTAAAATATGTAGATGGCAGTGATAAATTGCAAATACGGTGACTGTTCCAAACAGAGTATTACAACATCCCCATCATAAACAGATCTCTCTCTAGCTTCTCCACTGAAAGAAAAATTAAACTTCATTAATCCAGTGATGAATACTTTATGATATTGACCAGATGAACCATTTGGCTATACCTGTTAAATGGTATGTATATTACCTGTCAAATGGCAAAGTATAAATAATACTTTATAATATCAAATGAAGAAACATTGACAATAATGTTAAGATCCATGGTGGTGCAGTGGTTAGAATGCAGTATTGCAGGCTAATTCTGCTGGCTGCTGGCTGCCAGCAGTTCGGCAGTTCGATTCTCACTGGCTCAAGGTTGACTCAGCCTTCCATCCTTCCAAAGTCGGTAAAATGAGGACCCAGATTGTTGGGGGCAATGTGCTGACTCTGTAAATTGCTTAGAGAAGGATGTAAAGCACTGTGAAGTGGTATATAAGTCTAAGTGCTTTTGCTATTTCTATCTCTTTTCTAAGCTCTCTAGATGCTGAATATTGCCAATATAAGTTCTAGTTTTCATTTGCTCAGCTGCAGTTTCTTCACCTCTTATCAGCAATATTGTAGTGGATGTGGTGGTGGTGGAAATATTTGCTGCTTCAGCTCTTAGATCTCATTTTGCGATAATATCTGACTTAGTGGACTATCTAACTTCTTTAAAATTACATTTACAATCCTACATATTGTATAACTATTTTAAAGTATCACTGAACTCTATGGAACCTTTGTATAAATGCACATAAGATCGGTTTGTAAAAAACAAATTAACTCAAGGTCTAACCATTCTTAAGCTGGGTGACCTTCAGATGGATGGGCTTCACATCTGGAATCCAGATGTGGATACCAGCCTGGACATGGTTTGCTATTTCTAGGAACTGAAACCTCACATTTGGAAGAAGCTGGATTGGAAAGGTGACATTAAAGTAAGCCAGTCATCTCCAATTAAGTAATTTATGCCAGCGGGGAATGTTTGGGGTTAAACTGACTCATCTGGAGGGTACAGATTATTAAACATATTTTTAGTGATACACAAAATTTAATCCTTACTACTTGGCATAAAAAGAATTATCTACTGACGGATAGGGAAATAGCCTGCTAACAGAGTCAGTTTGAGGCAGTGTTAAGGACCAGGCTAGAAACCAAGAGACTGTGAATTTTCATCCTGTCTTAGGCACCTTCTCTCAGTCCTAGGAAGAAGGCAAGGGCAAACTACTTCCGAAAATTTGCAAGAAAACTGCAGGAATTTGTCCAGGCAATCACTAGGAGTGAACACTGACACAAACTTTAAGAACTCTGGAGGGAGAATTTCTAGTACTATACCAGTCAAAAACATAGCACAATCATTCCAAATTTGCCAACCTGAAGGATTCATTTTTTAAGTTAAAATATTATTAGAAACCATTGCAAATAGAGAAAAATTACAAATGGAAAATAACAAAGCCTGGTTGTCTTATCTCTGACATGATAAAGTCAACAACTCTGGTGAAAAGGAAAAGCATTCATGACCAGAAGATGAAATATATATATATATATATATATATATATATATATATATATATATATATATATATATATATATATATATATATATTCTGTGTTTGGGGGAAATATTAAAACTGCTGGTCAAAGGCATGACCATATGTAATCTTCTATGAATAAACTGACCCCAGAATTGATTGTGTGGAAATGTAAGAAGCTCACATTTTCATGTTTTTAGAAAAGAATGCAATTTGGGAATCAGGAGCATGAATTACATGTGACATTGCCTTAATTGACAATAATGACCTTCCATTTTAGAAACTGCATGTCTCATCCTTTAAGTATAGTAGGTGTCCACCCTGGTGAGAAGCAAGTTGTTTGGGTTTTTCCCAAGGAGAAATCTCTCAGAGGTGAGATGACTTATTTATTAAACCTGCCAAATGAGAAGAGCTGGTGTGTGGCTGCTATACACAAAACCTATTATCTCTCCATCAGCTGTCATCCTCTGTTGCAATCATTGAAATGACACCAACTCAGTTTCCAGGGGAATGGCACAAGGCAAAGATATTGGGGCCCTCCTTTTTCTTCTCTTTCTCTCTCTCTTTCTATATGCTCTGCTTTCTCCACATTGTTTCATTGTAAAAATGCAACAAACAAAAGAGGGTGGGGATTGCATACCAGAGAAAGGGTGTGGACGTTGGAGGTTGGGCACACCAATAGAATAGAATAGAATAGAATAGAATAGAATAGAATAGAATAGAATAGAATAGAATAGAATAGAATAGAATAGAATAGAATAGAATAGAATAGAATAGCTTTATTGTTACTTTCAATGTACACTAATCGGCATACATTAAAATGAAATTTCCTCCAATATACGCTATATAAATATGACCAAAAAAAATTGCATACACCCACATACACACATATATTCTATGACACAGAGAAACAACACAGTCTAGTTTAGATGTATGCATGTACATGGCAAGAAAAACGAATCTTGCAAGTTTACTACACGGATAGCATAGGGAACAAAGCCGTTACAGAACCTGGTAGTAATGCTGGAAATATTTTGAAACCTCCTTCCAAAGGGGAGCAACAGAAACAGACCATAAAGTGGGTGTGTGGGGTCTCTAACAACGAATCGACCTCTAAGCACATAGAACTTATGAGCAGCATCCTGAATACCAGGGAGCAAGCTTCCTATAATCTTCTCGGCTGTCCTTACCATTCTCTGTATGGACCTTCTATCTGAGGCACTGCTACCACCAAAATAAAGACCCAGATTGTTGGGGGCAATAGGCTGACTCTGTAAACTTCTTAGAGAAGGCTGCAAAGCACTGTGGAACGGTATATAAGTGTATTGGCAAAGGGCGATGTGCATAAATGTGATGCAGTTCTCAACAAAAGAACTGAAGAAGCTACTTGGATGAGATGTGAAACGTTTTCAAAGGAAAAAAAAACAAGAAAGTCTTGTTGCTTTTTGGAAAAAGCACCTTTGGGAGGTGGGGGAGAGAGAGAGAGAGACAGAGAGACAGAGAGAGAAGATGTGTTTTTGTGTTTCTCTCACACTCTCACTTTTCTTACTCAAATAAAAATACTGCTTCTACCATCAGAAAGATTGTCCAGTAATACCTTTACATCTGATGGCTCTTGAAACCAATGGTCTCCTGGGAGATAGATTTAAACACAATTTTGTAGGACCATAATTTTTAATTAGTACTTTAAAATCTGCTTTTAACAACTTTTATTTTTTTTAGAAAAGAAAGGACATTTATTTTATAAATAGGGACCTAAGAAGAACCATACTAGGCAAGACCAAAGGCCAGACCTGTCCAGGATAAAGATTGATAAGTAGGAAATGAGCACAATAACAAGTTCTTGCTCATTGTCATCAGGAGCTAAACTTACTGATGGCAGTGGAGAACTACCATGACAGGCAGTTATTGATAGCCATTACCTCCCCTGAATGTCTTTTAATACCCTTCAAGGGACCATCACTGCATCATATGGTAGAAAAAGCTGCTATTTAATGATATGTCCTTTAGAGGGAGCTGCTGTGAATCTCATTTGACTTCATTGGATGAACTCTTAGGAAAAAAGTATAAAACGTGTTGTTTTTTCTGCATTGTACGTGATTGTATATCCTTATAAAGTAGGATCAATGTCTCACGTCCAACTTTCTTGACAGAGATACTCTTCTCTGTCTGCTCCAGCTCTAATGGAGGCACATGCCAGGACAAACAGAGTTCTTCCAGCATGCCTAAAAACTGGGAGAAGGAAAGAGTAACTACTTGATTACTTAAGTCAGATTATTCCATAGCTGCAAAAGAAATGGAGAATTGTAGGAGGAGATAGATTTCCTAAGTTATTATGAGCAAGGCAATCTACATGCAAGCATCTCAGCTCACCACATATCTGAGTCATGACCAAGAAGTGGCATCATCCTTAAATTGCTTGCATGTTAAGACATGAGTGTAGAGAGCTGCGTGGTTGTTGTTGTTTGAAAAAAACATAAATCAAAATGAATCATTTTACATTATACAGGTGTACATAAAGCACAAAGCTGGTAAGTTGCTACTCAGGCACATTTATTTTTAATGTAATGAAAAAAGGACCTCACTGCTGAATTTGTTAAGTTTCTCTCTTGCCTTAACTTCAGGAGATCTGAGAAATTATATGAGGATTACTTTTTGATTCTCACAGCAATCCTTTAAGGTAAGTTAGATAAAAAATGAGTGACTAGCCCTAAGTTATCCATGTTTAAGGTAGAGTTGAAACTCAGTCACAGTCCAACACTTATAGGCACAACTCTAAGTGGGCAGAAACCTGTATTGGGGCAAAAATGTTGATCCCCATTGTTAATCCTGCCTGTTAGTTTTGGGCCCAGTCCTTGAAGTCACTTGACCTTCCTTTAGCAATGGATGATAAAGTTTAATAAATTTCTTAGAAGTTGAGGAGGTCCTTGAATGGTAACCATTACTCTAAAACTGTTAAGAGCTTTAGCCTGACCTGATCATGGGCTTAAAATCAAAGCAACTTGATGGGGAGAAGGCAGAAAAAGGAACATCTCTGAGCTGTAATTAAATAACCTGAGAAAGGCTCCAAATTTAAGTTACAGTATATTCATCCGATTCTTTATTTTAAATTATATTTAAAATATTTATTTTAAATTTAATTTATTTAAATTATATTATTCAGGCAGTCCTCATTTATTGACTGATGATTAAAAAATAACCTTTGCAACTAGTGCTCGCATATATGACCTTTGCAGGCTGATAAAGCAAATAAAAGTTGAAGTAAGATCATAAGCACAGTTTTGGCTTCACTTAATGACTGCTTTGCTTGATAATGAAGTTGCTAGTCCCAACTATAAACAAGCACTACCTATTCATAATAAATTAGATATTTTTAAATGTAATGTCTTCAATTTTATATCAATAACTGAAAGAACCTGGATTCAGTTATTGATCAAGCATAAAGCAATTATAAATGTGCCAAACATTCCTGCATCTGTTCAATTATTTACAGGCTTAAGATACTTAAAACTTGCTTTTAGCTTCCAAGCAAATCAGTCTCACAAAGCAGCTTACAAGATATAAACCTTTGAAATACATTCACACGAAATAAAAGATGGCAAAGATAAAATAGTCTTCTAAAAAAAGAAATCTGCTACAAGCAAAGCAAAAGTAGTTGAAGTATACAGCATAGGCAAATTAGTGGGAAAATATCCACAGTGGGGATAATTTATATCCAAGGTTTAAAAAAGTAACAAGGCAAATCTAGGATCAACTCCACTATTGTAGAAACCAGGGATCCTCAAACGTGGCCCTTTTATGACTTGTGGATTTCAACTCCCAGAATTCCTCAGCCAGCATAAAAGGGCCAAGTTTGAAGACCCTTGGTATAAACTGTAGAAGCTAAGTTTAAAGAAGCTGCATTGGCAAAATAATTCCTGTATCGCCCATCCCCGTTTCCAAAAACAAAAAAACAACCCCACCTCTACCAGCCATCTACCGGTCTGCAACATAGTGCACTATATTCAGTAGCATTACCAACCTCTTCCTTTTCACAACTGCTTCACTTCTCTTAAAACAAGTTCATCCAGTTTGTCTCCTTTACTGTGATTAAAGCACTATTTATAAGATTTGATGGCAAATAAACACAATGTTCTTAACCCTATCAGCCTGCATACTCACTGCATTAATGACAGGGTCAAAATCACTAATAGGGGGGTATTCAAAGGAAACAGCAAGTTGTTTTATGCATTTATTTTGAGCAATTGTTCTCAAGCAGGATGGGGCCATGATTAATTAATCAGATGATCTCCTGATTGGTCATCCAGTTCAAGGGTTTAGTTCACTGTGCTAGCCTATTATAGCAGAATGATTAAACCAGCGGTGACTTTCAGATACTGTAGGTCTAAGATTCCAATTAGCATACCCAAACATCTGGGATGATAAATGCTGCTATCCAGCGTATATAGATATCATAAACTCAACTGTTGATACTCTAAGCTTTCTTCTCCTTGACATAAACAGAGGGATAACTGAACTCTTATTCAAGTGTTAGTGGTTCCAGAGAAGAAGAAGGCTGGATAGGAGAAGACCACCATAATGTAGGATTTTATAGTCATTGCCACAAGGTTTTATTTGTTGGCACAATAACACACAATTATTCTTACTTCTTTACTCACTGTATTGTTGGTAATAACAAAAGTATAGAAGAAGGCAGAATTATTAAGCTTTAGAACTATAGTGCCTGGTTCATTAGATTACTGCAATTATCTGTGTTAGCACATGAATGATAGAAATTGCTAGAATTTGCTCTCCCTACAGGATATGATGATGGAATGGAGCTATGCAAAGGAATCTGGAGCAAAGAGCAAAGGTATGAAACATAAACATACTTGTAATAATTATTGTTTGGATTCTTTAATCACCATGGATAAAAGAAAAAAATATAAAGGGTGTTAAATAGTGGGTTCTTTGGCGCAGGAATGAAGACGTGTGACTGGGTACAGGGTAACTCATCGTTTATTTCATGCAAAACTGTACTGGGGAAATGGCTGCAACTAGCCGCAATATATAGTCTAGCCGCTAGGCGGCAGCCAATGGGTTTGAATCAACTATTGTCGCCTGGAGATAGCCAATTGCAGCACAGGAGACTTGTAGTTTGGGTTGCTGGAGAGCCGTTAGCTGCTCCAGCAACCCACGTGGTATTCCTCAAGAGCCTAGTACATAACAAAGGGGATCCTATCCTCTTAGTAGAAGAGAAAAAGTGATAGATACACTAGGAATGCTTCTGTACTATTAAACGTTTTCTCTATATAGTGGGTTTTTTAATAATCTCAACAGAAACAAGTATAGATTTTTTAAATATAAGCACTTATGAATACAATACATATTGTTTTATTTTTTCTACTCTAAAAAATCTAGTTGGAGGGTTTTTTTTAAAGTAAAATACAATTTTATTTGAAGTAGAAAAGATAAAGGATGTAACAGCTACAATATCAGGTTTTAGGTCTACCAAACTCAGCTTTGACTGCCTGACTTTTTGAAGTTCATCAGGCAGTATTTTTCACCCTTGGGAATTTTAAGATGTGTGGACTGCAATTCCCAGAATTTTTCAGCCAGAATGCTGGCTGGGGAATGCTGGGAGTTGAAGTCCATACATTTTAATTGATGAGATTGAGAAACACTGCACAGTGGGGAGTATTTCCAGACTTCTCCCAAAGGTGCTTTTTCAAAGGCAACTGGACTTTGTTTTTCTTTGAAGACATTTTGCTTCTCATCTAAGAAGCTTCTGAACTGAAGAATCTTCTTGGATGAGAAGCGCAACATCTTCAAGGAAAAACCAAGTCCGGTTCCCTTTTGAAAAAAGTATTTTTTTGACAACCATGACCTGAATGTCTGAGAATCTCCATAGATATTTCCAGACTTCCTTGCTAACATCCTTTACTTAAAGATTCTAGGGACACAGGGCTGAAACCAATGTTTGCACTTTCTGTTCTGTTGGGTATAAATATTACACAGACCTTCAGTGCTTCAAATACCACAGTTACTTACTCTTCCTTGGCATTGTCATATCCAGCCCCCTTTCAAATTAAGAGGCACCAAAATTGTCCAACTTTGAGCCCCAAAGAACTAGGTTTTCCATGTCTCCCCTCAGTTAATAGTTCAGGGAACTAGTCAAACCAAAGAAATGCAGCTTGTCATGCTGGAGTTGGTCATTTTGCCAGATAAATACATTCATAAGAGCGAATACTTATTGGGTAAGAAGGATTTTGTTTCATCAGAAAGAAAAACAATGATATTCTATGAAATCAGTGCATTATAAAGAAAATAGCAAGTTGTTATATAAAGCAGTGGTCCCCAATGTTTGCAGCTTGGTGGCCAGACGGAGGGGAAGGAGAGAGGAACCGGGCTACATGAGCGATGGGCTGGCATGCACACACTCACACACACGCAGCTCAATTTGTACAAGTGGCGGGCAGGTGCACATGTGCATGCAGCTCAACTTGCACAAGTTGAGTTGTGAACTTGTGTGCACATGCGCCAGCACTCCACTTGGGCAAGTCAAGCTGCACATGCACACATGCACCAGCCCGCCACTCGCGCAGCCCAGTTGCAAATAGGTCACAGCTCGGTAGTGGGCTGCAGCTCAGGTGTTGGGGACCCCTGATATAAAGAATACAAATATTTAAACGGTAACTTTATTGAATTAGTCAAACGTTTATCTATATATTGCTAAAACTGTTGTCATGACCTTTAATTAGGCAAAATGGTGCATCATGGGGCAACAATTTCAGATTCTCTACCCATCCAACTCAGATCAAATAGGATGGGCAGGCTGCAAATCCCATCAGCCCAAGAATGTCGGCTGATAGGAACTAGAAGATAAGCTTTTTCTGCAGCAGACCCTGCTTTGTGGAATATCTTCCCTTCAGAAATTAGAATGGCTCCAATCCTCTTACCCTTCCATAAAGCTTTAAAAATCTGACTATGTTTCCAAACTAGGGATGCTATATACACCAAGGGCCCCACCTCCTGGCTGTATTGTTAAGAGGCCAGATGTCTTGCTTTTTATGTACTAAAATTAGGTGTTTTAACGTTTTTATTGTTTAAATGGTTTTTACTGTTTTTTATTGTTTTAAAATGGTTTTTACTTGTAATACTTAGTTTTCAATTGTGAGCTGCCCAGAGTCATTTGCTGAGATGGGCAGCTATAGAAATCAAATAAATAAATAAACAAACAAAATCATTTTTTAACAAAAGTACCTGAAATGAGATAACTTACAGAATACGCCCAAAACCTAGGACCCCTAATTCCCAAGGGAATGAAATTTAAGGAAATTGTGGCTGCTGTTGGATTGCTACTACAGTTACATGAACTTAATTTTCAGTATTCTGTAACAGTTTCCCAGCCAGTCTCACAATCCTTCACTCCCTCTTCCATCCACCAGTAACCACTAACCTGTCTGCTGGGAAGGAAAGAGAATGGAAGGGAAGAAAGATTTTCTATACTCCCTGCCAGATTCCCACAAGGAAATTCACTGAGGAAGCTGGCAGGAATTTGGGTATCCACCTTTGGTCATTCTGTTTCTCTGTTTAGGTACCAACCTATCTCTGAAACTGATCCAACAGGGCCCGAGTTGTTTAGTATAATTTAATAATCAGTTTCATTTAAGGATGCTAATCAATTGGGGAAGAGGGAAATAATGTTTTCTCATTTTCTGATCACAGGTGCTGAGTGATGTTGAGAAATACCATAATCCTCCCCTTTAACTTTTTTTAAAAAATATAAAATGTCACACACATGCTATGTGTTAATTAGTTCCCAGTCAACAATGAGTTATGTGCAGGCTAACTAGCTAATGTGTAGGTGTTTTATGTTGCTTTGTCTGTCTAACTGGCTGGAACTACCTCATGGTGGGAGGAGGAGGAGGAGGAGGAGGAGGAGGAGGAGGAGGAGGAGGAGGAGGAGGAGGAAAAAACCGGTTTCTGTAGACACGGTGAACGTCAGTAGAGTTGGAATACAGAGCAATGGCTTCCACTTTCTGTCATGTTGGCAGTCCAAAACACAGAAACAGTGAATTCTGCTCCAAGTTAAAGCCAACATCAGTACCTTTTGATCTGAACACATGATAAAAAGTATTGAACTTAATGTTTAATTAAGCATTAATTCTTTTGCTCATCTGTTTTTATCTGTGATTCATTTTCTTAACAAGATCTAAATGGTGGTTATGTCCTGTTTTCAGTTCTAGCAGTCGCAGCCTCCTTTGTAAGCGGGTGACCAATATTGTGTGTAAATTGCTCAGTCCAGTGACAGGTGGTTTGTAACTGTGTAGTGTTAATCTTACAAGTCAAACAGCAATATTTTCTTAGGCTTACTCCCCTGACACATCAGCTTCCGTTTGAGGGTTGGATTTTATTTCAGCAGCTGGTAAACTTGTTTCTAGTAACTGTCAGCCTTGTTAAAAAAAGGTTTCTTCTAAAAAAGGTTGTTGTTTTTTTCTCTCCATCATGGCGGCTTATAAACAATAGTTGAAGCAGAAGAGCAGATAAAAGTTGTGGCAAAAAGAGGAAGGAAACCGACAGTTGGGTTGTAGAAATATGGGAAGCTCTTAGCGGGAGAAAGAAGAGAAGAATAAAGGTGTACTGTACAGATAAAAGGCCTGAATTTTGGAGGCTGAAGGAATATGTGGAAAAGGTGAAAAGGTTAATATATTTATTTACAACATTTATATAGATGGTGATAAAATTTGTTAATGAGAAGAACCAATATAGGCAGGGCAGAAAGCCATACTATGGAAAGATGTGGAAATAAGTAAAATTTATAACACATTTTGATGTTTAATATTTAATTAATTGCATTTATCCTGTTTTTTTTAAGAAATAGATGGAGAACACAATATTCTCTCTCATATTTTCCCTACAAGAACAGCCTTGAGAGGTGGGTTGGGCTGAGAGACAGTGACTCATCCAAAGTCATCCTTGTTCACCATAAAAATAATAAGCAAGTCTTTGTTGAACTGGGATGCAGAACTTTCTGTGAAGAGCTGGAGCAAGCAATGTTGTTTAGCAGCCGACATCATATTTGAACAAACACTTTCGAAGAACTATCAGAGAATAGGTTTGGTGTTTGGAAACTTCTTGAGAAAAACAGGTAGTTAGTTCATAGATCTCAAAATGCAACTGTTCCCTGTTTTTTTCATTTTGTATATTTCCAATTTATAAGACTGCCGTTTCTAATATACCCCTAGAAAATGTAATGACCAAAATTCCTTGGTCAACAAATTAGCAGGATTATCTTGGTGATCATCAACTACTAGAAGGCCCTCTAGTATACTTTAAAGATAACAATTCCCCTCCTCTTTTAACCACTGCCTCTGAAACTAATCACAATTAGTCTGAAATAACACCCTTTTGCTAAAACAACAGCATTTGCAATTTGAGACAAATCAGTATCTTGGCAATAACTTTCTATTTCTGGACAGCATGACACTAATGCTGCCACTGCAGAATTATGGAAAAATCTATTGCTATGTGATTAATTTGAGAGTTATAATTAAATATGTATGTGTAGCGGGGGTAAGGTGAGCTGAAGAAACAGTATGGGGGGGGAGATGCCTGGGGGAGGAGCAGGGCAGGGAGGAGTGCTGAGGCCTAGGTTGGAGAAGATAAGTCTGGGAGAGGAGACAATAAGGGGTTATGGGAGAGGCTTTTAGGAGGTAAGCCTGAGGGAGAAGGGAATATAGGATATGAGAGGATAGTGGGGCAAGCCTAAGGGAGAGAAGGGGATAGGATATGGGAGCTTCTTCCTTTTTTTGTAATATATTTTATTGTTTTTTTAAACATAAGTCACTTAATAATTGGTGAACTGTGTGCTGTCTGGATTTCTTTTGTAAAACAATCACTAACAATTGATTTCTATAATCCATAATCCACATAATAGTTTTAGTTGATTTCCTCTTTTTCCAAAATATCCTCTTTTGCAAACATTGAGTTAATACAATTCTTATCGTTTTGATAGGTAACAATTAAATATATATATATATATATATATATATATATTTCCCAGTGGTCCTAAAAATAATAATCACATCAATATAATATTTCTTTTCTATCCAATCATTCTGGTTGCCTTATCATAGATCCTGTTACAGTCCTTATTTTAATTTGTTTCTCTCACCAAATTATAGATATTCTTACTGGTTAAGATTTTCTCAAAAATTAATTACATTTAAGAATTTAACTCTATTTTTCCATATGAACCATCTCACACTTTTACATTTCTTAAAGAATTGATAAAACAGTAGAAAAAAGCAAGAAAAGCAAAAGTAAAGAAACATAAAAAATAATATACTACATAAAATATGTATCCCTCCTGAGCTAATATGTATTTATTTCCTAAATTTCTTATTCTTTTTAACCATAATTAAAATATGTTTAACTTTAAACATTCCATTTAATACATCTAATCATCTAGTCCTTTAACTCTTATTCAAAACATTTTTTATCCATTATAATTTTCTTAAATTTAATCACATTTAAATATCTAAAACATTTCCTTTATCTAAGTCATTTCAACTTTTTTATATTACTCACATTAAGAAAGAGAACAAAAAAGGGAAAAAATGCAGCTGTAGTAATGGGAGTTCCCCGATACTCTCATGTAACACCTCTTCTCCGTGAGCTGCATTGGCCTCCAATTCTCCTCCGGGTGAGATTCAAGGTGCTGGTGATGACCTATAAAGCCCTAAATGGCATGGGTCCGGATTATCTCAGGGAGCACCTGCTGCCAGCATCAGCCTCCCAGAGTCCTGTGCGCTCCCACAGGGAGGGCCTCCTTAGGGTTCCGCCGGTTAGGGAATGCTGACGGATGGTTCCAAGGGGGAGGGCATTCTCTGTGGGCGCGCCTGCCCTATGGAATAATAATAATAATAATAATAATAAACCTTTATTGTCAAAGTACAACATGTGTACATTGAGATTAGCTGAGCCTCCCCCTGTGCTCTCTCCCCCCAACACACAGTGACAACAAACCCTCCATCCCACCACACTATGTGAACCAACTACACCACACACCGGCCTCCCAAGTCAACTCTGCATAAGATTACATCCCATTCAAAAGCCTAACAGCCCACGGATAAAAGCTATTCTTCAGCCTGTTGGTACGGCTGGCTATATTCCTATATCTCCTACCGGATGGTAGGAGAGTAAAGAGATACCGTCCAGGGTGTGAGTCATCCCTGAGAATCTTCCTCACTCTTCCAAGGCAACGAGCCCTGGCGATGTCATCCAGTGGTGTCAGGGAACAGCCCACAATGTCTTGTGCTGTGCTCACTACCCTCTGTAATACTTTCCTATCCACGGCTGTCAGACCGGCATACCAAACCACAATACCATATGAGAGGACGCTCTCTATGGTAGACCGGTAAAAGAGGGTCATTAGCTGTTGTTCTACCCTGTTCTTCCGCAAGATCCTAAGAAAGTGAAGCCTCTGTTGGGCCTTTCTAGCCACCTGGGTTGTGTTAACTTTCCAGGTCAGATCTTCACAGAGGTAGACTCCCAGAAATTTAAAGGAGGGAACTCTCTCTACACAGTCCTCCCCGATGTAAAGTGGGGCAGGTTCCTCTTTTTTTCTCCGGAAGTCTAACACCATCTCTTTCGTCTTGCTGATGTTTAGGTGCAAGTTGTTGTTACTACACCATATGGATAGTTTTTGTACCTCCGCCCTATATGCTGTCTCATCCCCACCTGTAATAAGACCCACCACAGTTGTATCATCTGCGAACTTGATTATCGCAGTGGATGGGTCAGATGATACACAATCATAAGTGTATAAAGAGTACAGGTAGGGGCTAAGCACACAGCCCTGTGGCGTGCCGGTGCAAAGCTTCAGGGGGGTGGACAAAGCAGACCCGACCCTCACTGTTTGTACCCGATCCCTAAGAAAGTCTTGAATCCAATCGCAGATAGCGGGGGAGAATTTCAAGTCAGTCAGCTTCTCGATGAGAATGCTCGGCAAAATGGTGTTAAAAGCCGAGCTGTAGTCAACAAAAAGCATCCTGACGTAGCTTCCAGGTTTCTCGAGATGACTTGCTACAGAGTGTAAAGCAGTAGCTATGGCATCGTCTGTCGACCTATTTCCCCTGTAGGCAAATTGATGTTTATCAAAGTCCAGTGGGAGGCATGTCCTAAGATGTTGGAGAACCAATCTTTCGAAGCATTTCATGACTACAGACGTTAATGCAATAGGTCTGTAGTCATTCAGGCACTCAACTGCAGTTTTCTTGGGGACTGGGACAATGGTAGCTGGTATGAACTGCTGGTAGAACTTCAGACTGCCCCAGACCTTCGCTCGTTTCGCTGGGACCTTAAAACTTGGTTGTTTGATCTTGCTGGCCTGGACTGAGGGGGTTTTAATTTTAATTTTAATTATTTTAATTATAATTATAATTTTAATTTAAAATTTTAATTTTAATTTTAATTTTAATTTTAATTTGTTTAATTGTGGGCTAGTCTTAATTTAATTCTATTTTAAAGTGTACTTATTTGTATTGTTTTAACTCGCCCTGTAAACCGCCCTGAGTCCTTTGGGAATAGGGCGGTATATAAAATCAATTAAATAAATAAATAAAAAATCATACTATATTATATTTAGGGAAGTCATCCCTCTTAGTGTGACGTATATATTCCAAAACTTTTTTATATCTTTAACCATATTCAAATGTCTCTTTTTTAAGTATTCTCTCTGGTAAGTCCCATCATCTATTTTCTTAGTTTCCAGTTTAGTCTTTTTCTTTTTCCCAGTGCCTTTCTTAATCAATGTATTTTGCTGAATCCAAAAAGTTTTTCCGTATGTTCATAAATGTTGCTGTAGATATAAAAAATAAATCAGGAGAAGTGTCTTTGTACAGGACTTCTGCCTTTCCATGTTTGTTGAAAATCTTTCTTTTTCTTTCTCTCCGCTTCTCTTATCATTTCCTTTCTCTACGATGTTCCTGACATCTCTATAGTCCATTTTATCCAATCTGTTTTCTTGACCTCAGATTTATTTTGTAGTCTTAAGTTAAGGGATAAGTTTTTTTCCAATTCTTGTGAATTTTTTCAGCTTTGCAGACGGGCCGGGGCAGCTTTCCCAAGAAGCGGGGCCGCTGCCCGTTCGCGTGGAGGTACGGAGATCTGATGGAACCGGTTCCATCACACATAAAAAAAGGCAATTGTGCGTGTCCGCGCATGCGCAAGAAAAACCCATTTTGCGCATGCGCAAAATGTTTTTTTGCACATGCGCGTGCGTGAATGCATGCACGCGGCTCCCACTTTTTTTTATGTGTGATGGAACCGGTTCCCAGTGGCTCTTTTTCTTTTTCAGGTTGCTGACCCCTGTTCTAGCTCTAACCTTCCTGGATTCACATCTGCATGTCTATAGAGCTGGTTTCTGCTTGGGGGAAAGAGACTTAGGGCCATTAAGAAAACTGGGCATGCTTTTCTGCCTCTTTAAGATCCTTTGAGGAAATATATTTTTCTGCTCTTTTAATATTTCTTTCTCTGGGGGACTGACTTCCCACACCACTAAAGAAGCTGATTGAGAATTCCTATTTCCTGAGTACCCTTTAGCCTGCATTTTGAATAAATCATTTAGGGTATTTTTTTTACTTGTCTCTTCGCATGGCTTAAATATCCCCATGATGTTGCTTTCATTCTGTGAGCGGGGGATTTAAGTCATCCTTAGTTATATTGCTAAATATAGCTATATTGTTAAAGGAATCTTTCCCCAATTAATTCAGGCATTTAAGGGCACCCTCCTCTTATCTAAAATCTTGCTAGGCTTTGTCACCTATTGCCTTAGGGGAGGCAATTGTAAAGAATTGGAACAAAGGTATTAGAACAGGAATCAGCAGTGGGTTCAGAAGATTTCATGCTGGTGTAGTTTTCTGCCACCTCAAAAATGGGTGATGTTGCAAAAAGTACATTTTAGCTGTTGGGCAAATTCTAAAGATAGTGGATGACATGGCAACCTGTGTGCTATGGTCCATGGGTTCGCAAGAAGGCAGACACAGCTTAGTGACTGAACAACAACAAACATTTTAGCTGATGGAATTAGCATGTAAGAGGAACAGTAACCAAACTCTCTCCTCTTTACACAAAAGGAACACCAAGAAAAGAAGGATAGCCCATTGTTGCTTGGAGCTTCACATGAAAGCTTCCCTTTACTGAGGGGATGGGAGAAACTGATGGCTCTATTATATAGTATATGATGTTTGCATCCATCTGGCATGATTGCTGCTCCACTGTATTCCTATACATTATTATCTTTCCTTGGCAGTGAAGGTAATTTTCTTCCAGCTTAGTAGTGCAAAACTGAATTGGTAAAAACCTTGATATTGTGATGCTGGAATTCCACGAAGCTGAGTGGGCTTTTCTTTTATTTTCTCCCTCATTCACATTTTTTGTTTTGTTTTGTTTCACCCTGCCTTCCGTAGTCTGGACTTGGAGGTAAAGAATAGTGATGGGATTTTTGCACACTTTTGTTGGATTGGGAAAAATCCTCTTTAGCTAATGGGATTTCCTGCCTGCTCCCAACCTTGTCAGGATGCAGGGAGTTAATAAAATTGCAGAGCTGACTTTTGGAGTGATTACTGAATAAGAAACTCAGTGATGGAAGGACCTGGATAATATTCTTCTTAATTTCATTTCTTAGCCATTAAGGAAGAACTGCAAGACCATCAAACTAGTATTTCCCTTTTCCAACCTCAAGCTCAGGAACCAGGGAGAGAAGAGGTGAGGTAGCATTCCTACCATTGGGGAAACAGAGTCACAGCCTCTCAAAGCAAACAAAATCTACCCTAGCAGCAGTCTCAAATTTTCTGAACCATAAATAAGTCGATTAGTATCTTCAATACTACCAACATTAGAGAGCCGGAGCTGTTTTCAAGCTGTTATAGAACCTTAATGTGAAAGTACCCTTAATTTCTGAACAAAAGCATGATTTCCTAAATACAACAGGACTGCAATGAGTAATATTTGTCACTGTAAGAAGTGGGTCTGAAAATCCTCTTTTTGTGTGTGTCATTAAGTCACAATACTGGAATGCTGGGGAAGCCACTTACATAGCAACCTCAGCTAAATAGACTGAGAAGCAGTGATAACTTTAACTACACAGTGTGGCCCTAGTTTTGCCTGACTTTCCAGTGTCTTCTAGGGTGTCAAACTACTGGCCCATGGGCCGGACGTGTCATCCAGAAGCTGCGCCCACCTCATTGCCGGCAATGGCAAAACTGTCTTGATAGGTTGCACGACGTCACGTGATGTTGTGAGTTTGACTGAGCGGCAGGAACAGTTTTAAGGGAAAACAATATACAACATGTCTGATGTTATCTTTCTTAATCTTATATCCATAGAGATGTTAAGAGCTAAGTCTTAATCATTTAGTCACATTTCACATAGGTCTCCATAAAAAAATCTTTAGGGGGCCAAGGAAGGCAATTTTTCCAAAAACAATAGGCCAAATATTGCTATGTACACTCAAGATCTGACTGCTGCACAGATCCAGAAGTTTCAAGGGTTAACTATTTAGTTTCTGTCCTAAAAGCTCTAATTGCATATTCAAGAATCTCCAGCACTGTCTGAGTTGACACTTATACTTGGAAGAATACAACAGTCAAATATAAAAAGGCAAATTGTCTAACCTGGATTATAGTAAGAGTTGGCTTGCACATTGAACTAGGCTATGGTTTGTTTAACCATTGTTGACTGAATAAATCACAACTGGCTAAATTTGCAAGACATAAGCCAAGGTTTGCACATCATACTGACTGGATTTAAAGAATAGGCAAACCAAGCAATGTATTTGGTGGCTAACGGAAAGTTTCTCACAACGTTTTCATTTAAAAAAATAAAAAAAATGTTTTTTTTTAAAAATGGAAAACTTTCACAATTTATCTACCATTCAAGATTTTTAAATTTTTATTTATATTTTTAAATTAAAAATTTTAAATTGACACCACTATCTATGAGTGTGCTTATAACCCAATTACTTTGAATAGAAAGTGGGTGGGGGAAGCAATCATGGGTTGAATCAAAGAAGCTCATGACAATACATCCTAAATCGGAGATTCTTTATCCAGAAGAGCAGAGAAATATATTTGCACTGATTTTTGCTAATTTAATTGAAGCCAGTTAGAAGCTATTCAAAACAAGTTCAAAAGACATTATTTAAAATTAATGAATGATGCATTCCAGTTCTTCTTTCATGTAACACAGTGCAAATGTGTAACATATATAATACAATATATTTGTCTCACAAATAGTAAATAAATAAGTGAAATCAGCAAAGATTGTTAAAAACATACGTGAAGCTTAAATTTCATTTCTTTGATGATGAAATTATCTTAAATTACCTAGCAGACATTTACTGGCTTATATGTCAGTAAGTAAATACAGAATATATTTGTGTAAATTGATTTTCACAATTTACCAGGAAATTTAATAGTCAGTGGTGTAGTAGTGGTGCCACCTTGTGTCTGGAAGCTTGAACATTCATCTTCTGATTAATGATAAAAGGTCTCCTGAGATGCTTAGAAATCTCTCCTTCAGATTTATAGATAAACCAACAACTTACATGAAGAGTATTACAATTTTTCTCTGCTATGTAATTAAATATCATCATGGACAAATATACAATGATTGATTTACGACTTGTTGCTTAGTGACTCTTTAAAGTTACGATGGACCACCAAAAGGAATTTATGATCTAGTTCCAAAGTTCTGATGGCCCCTCCCCAATCACACTTCCTTTTTTTGGGTGCTCAGCAACTGGCCTGCATTTATGGCCTTTTGCAGCATAAATCTCGTGTGGGCCAACTAGTTCCTTCCCTTTAAATGGGTGGGAGGTATTGCCCCCCTCAGAAAGGGCTCACAACTTGGGTGTCCTCCTGGATTCATGGCTCAATTTGGAAGATCATTTAATGGCCGTGACCAGGCAGGCCTTCGCATAGGTTTGCCTAGTGCACCAGTTGCGCCCCTTTTTGGACCAAGATGCCCTATGCACGGATACTCATGCCCTCGTCACCTCTCGCCTGGACTACTGCAATGCTCTTTACATGGGGCTGCCCTTGAAGAGCACCCGGAGGCTTCAACTGGTGCAAAATAAGGCCGCGCAGATGCTCATGGGAGTATCTCGGTACTCCCATGTTACACCACTCCTGCGCGAGCTGCGTTGGCTTCCGGTTGCCCTCCGGGTGCGATTCAAGGTGCTGGTAATAACCTTTAAAGCCCTGCATGGCTTAGGCCCGGGGTACTTGCGAGACCACCTGCTTTCATTGTCAACAGCCCATTGCCCAGTTCGCTCCCACAGAGTCGGCCTCCTCAGGGTGCCGTCGGCCAGGCAATGCCGGCTGGCGACCCCCAGGGGGGAGAGCCTTCTCTGTGAGCGCGCCAACCCTCTGGAACGAATTACCCCCAGAGCTGCGGATGACCCTTGACCTTCGGTCCTTCCGCCATGACCTGAAGACTTGGTTGTTCCAACAAGCGGGTCTGGACTGACTACGGTTTTTAATTAGGTTTTTAACGGGTTTTTTAAATTGTCACATAATTAATGTATTTATTGTTTAATTCTTTTTTAAAACTTTTCATCCTATGTTTTTTAATTTTTATTGTTGTGAGCCGCCCTGAGTCCTCAGGGAGAAGGGTGATGTGTGTGTGTGTGTGTGTGTGTGTGTGTGTGTGTTTGTGTGTATACACACATACTGTATATATGAATGAGAGAATGAGAATAATGAGAATGAGAAATCAAAACAAGAATTTTTTTTCTGTCATAAACTTCCAAAATTCATTTGTTTGTTTTATATATGTGGGTGTGTATTTGGAATCTGTGTATTTTTAAATAGATACATGATAAATAGATAGACAGACCCTTTTATGAATAGCGCACAACACTTTGTAATCTGAGGGCTATGGGCAAGGAGGCAAAACCTTGACCAAGCATTTCTTCAAACTGAGAACCATTCCCTGTGATGTGATCTGGTACTAAGGCCACAATTTAAAAAGCAATTTTTTGCTCCCAAGAGGCATTATAAATAGCTCTCTGCATGAAAAAGCAAGTTTTCTCTCTAGACAAAACATGTATCTCTTGTTTTATCAAGCCCTGAGGTATACGTGGAATAGATCTTTTGGCTTTTGAATCCAAAATTCTACATTGAAAGAGGTCCTTTTTTAATTCAAAAATTTTAACATTTTGTATAATATATTTTAGAATAACATATCTATTGCACAGGCTATATTAGTTATATCCAAACATTGTTTCATTTGAGGTTTTGTTGTCAGGATTTAAATTTTGAAGATTTTCAACCCCAGTTGAACAGCAGTTTTCCAATTGTCCTGTCCTGCCATAAAAATATAGAATCGCTGAAGTAAAAAAAACAACAAAACCTAAATTTTATTGTTGTTAGCTGCCCTGAGTCCTTCGGGAGATAGGGCGGCATATAAAATAAATAAATAAAAATATAAATAAATAAATAAATAAATAAATAAATAAATAAATAAATAAATAGGGAAAAAATATTTAAAAAACTGCCAAATGCAAATGAATTGCAAAGGTTGGCCTTGATTGTAGGGGAAACACCAAAAAGTCGAAAATAAATATTGTGATTATCATGACCAGTACTTAAGAGAAATCTAAACCTGCACAAATTAATTAAAACAGCCCTTCAGACACATTATTAATTTTTCTCTTAAACATAGTGGAGTTTTTTAAATACTTGGGCTGAGATTCTTTTCATGTTAATATACATATTAATTGTAAGGTACCTTTGGATTGGATTTCACCAATTAGCTTGCTAAATTGTTGCCTTCAAGGGAAGTATAAGAAGCTACACACATTTCTACTCTCTTTATAGAAGACTGTAAGGAAGATGAAATAGGAAGCCTCTCTTGTGGACAAAGAATCCTTTTTTCTTTATACTTACACATATGTGTGATCTTATTACAAGAGCTAACACATTCACTGCAGTTCTTGGCCAACATTCAAAGGACCAAGTGATGCATTTCACTTACCCACAGGGCTGATTCAAGTCCTGCATTCAGCAAAGCTCATCTTGATAGTCAAAGAATTTTTCCAGAGAAAAGTATTTGACGTGGGGTTGCAGCTAGAAGGGGAAGAAATGACTATATACTGAAAGCATTTTGGTTCTTGGAATATTAATTTGCGTTGAGTTTAAAGTCAGAAAGAAATAAAAGAAAGGTCATTATTTACAGACAAAGACTGAGTTCATAGATCACACTAATGATTGATTTTGATTTTGGCTTACCATATTGCATCCGTACAATATGCAGTATCTTTTTATTTACGTCCATACAACATCCTGTATTTTTTCATTACGATTGTGCATGCTGTGTTCACTTGAGATCTCTCCTTTCTTGGCAAATGGTACTTTGGAGGTAAGAATGATATCTGGTGTTAAAGAGGAAGTGAAGTCTTTTGTTTTGCCTGGGATCCTGGTAACATAAAATGACAGGACACACAATTTTCTCTGTTTGGGTTGTCACTTGCTGTTGAAGAATACCGTATACCTCCCCCAAAGAAATAAATAAAGCTGTGCTTCCATCTCTGGGGGAAAAAACCCATTAAGAATGCATAACTAAGGAAATGGGCCAGTGTATAAGCAGGCATGTTGAAGAGAAATCTCTGCTTAGCCCTTGAAGCAAATTTAAAGCTTTTGGCAAAAGCAGTCAGAGATAAAAGGCATATTTTTCAAGTCTTTAGGAATATAATTTATTCCTTTCATATTCTCCACACCTTCTAAAACTGTTTCACACTGACCCACCAGGCATACTTTCTGCTGCCAATTTTACGCCATCAACCATTCATTGCAGTCTACACTTAAATCGATGGGAAAATGACAAAATTCGCACCCCACCAATGTCCCACTTCTTTCTTTAAGCACACTCTTGTGTGAAGTATTTGTAACTTGGAAAACAATAATGAACTTTTGCAATGGGGTGGGGAGGATGCCAAACGTCCAAGATGCTATTCATCTCTTCAATTGAAAATCAGTTTTGAGACACTCATAGCGGCACGACAATACCACTGTTGGGAATGTTGGAAAGGATAGAAGCTGAGAAGTGGGATGAAGTAAGAGTTATTTCCAATGAAAAAGTACCTTGTGTTCAAGCACTATAGAGCGCTAGTGCATCTACTTGGAAATTGGATCCGGAGAAATTCCTGTTATATTGCAATTAAACCAGAAATATTTAAACAAATTAGTTCAACTGCCCAAGAGAGATGAAGGCATGGGATTCTGTAAAGATCTGATTGGGGAGAAGCAAACATATCATGGCATACTTAGGTGCCTTGAATTAACTTTGGAGTATATAAGGGATAGCGTAATCTTACAAAGCCATCCATTGAGGTAGTAGAGGTTGAAGAAAGCAATGTCTCATCCCTCTGTACATGTGTCATTAACATCTCAGGCACATATGAAAGCAGTGGACCTTGCATCTGGGCAGTACAATTCTGCTTTGTTATCTGTACAAAAGCAGTTTAATAGATTTTGGTCTCTTTCATGCTGATGAAGTACCAGAACAATTACAACATGTACTTCTCGTACTGTGGAATGATAATGATCCTCAGACAAAATATATCCAGATGACTCTTCTGGGTTCTGCAAACTGTGCAAAGATGCTGACAAATCTCAACTCTGACGATCAAGCTTCTCTATGTGAACCCAATTTTTAAGCAGTTCTTCTTAGAATTAACTCTCTTCAAAATCTGGGTTTATGCCAGGACATTATGATTTAAAATATTTATAGACTATCTTTAAGAACAAAGTTCTCCCAAAGAGATTAACATTGCAAAATCCTATAAAATCATACAATATCACTGATCGTTATAAAATTCAATGTCCACAGATGTTCTGGCTGACCACGGTGATGGGGGAGGGGGTGTCTTGCTGTTAATCCTCTTGCAGCTGCAAGAGATGATGACATTCCCATTCCTAAGTAGTGATACTAAAATGTTGTACTGTATGCTCCAGAGTTAGAGAACTAGGATTTCTGAGTACAAATGGTGGTGTCATAAAAGCTGGTGTGAAATGGTTCACATGTTGTCGATTCATCACTGCTATTGCTGACAAAATGCTCAATATTATATGCAACAAGGTTTATAACGGGAGAAGATAGAAAACTTCACTTCTACATTACATCAACTAAGCTGAAAATTTGGGGGTTCTGCTATGGACTGGGGATGAGTTGAAGACAGTATCATTAAGACATGTGCTTGAAAAATGGTTTGTGAAGCAACTTTGAATTGCTTATGGGGGGAGGAAACATGTAGACGAGCCATGGCTCACACATTAAACCATATAACTTGGGCTCACTCAACACACCTAACTCCAAATCAGGTATCTAGTTTGTTGTCCAGCGTGTGACATAAACATAGCCGGAGCCTCAGAATTTTCCTAAGCTTGAAAAGGATTGAAAATGCGTTGTTGACAATTCCTATAAGATTCTTCTATATCAGACATGTCAAACACAAGGCCCGGGGGCCGGATCCAGCCCGTGAAGTGGTTTCATGCGGCCCGCAAAGCCATCCTGGAAACAGTGAGGGAACAGCCCCCACTGCTTTGGCCCTGGCCCAGAGACCCTCCTTCTGCCAGAGACCCTCAGATCTGTCCCACTCCTGCCCAGGCCCCCATAGGCACCCTTGATGCGAACGACGTAGAGCTGGCCACGCCCACCCAGTAGGCCATATGCACTCTAGCCACGTCCACACAGTAGGCCACGCCCACCCTGGCCATACCCACCCGGCCCCCTGAGGGCAACCGCAATGCTGATGCGGCCCTCAAAGAAATTGAGTTTGACATCCCTGTTCTATACTGTTAATAGTTTTTAGTATTCCTATGGGCTTGTTCCAATTTCTCTACATCTTCCCAAAAAGGCAGTTTCAGGAACTGGATGCAGTATCTTAGTTGAGATCTGACTACTATATAGTTCTGCAAAATGAAGTAGAATTAATATTTTTCATGATTTGCAAACTATGGTTGTATTACTGTATTAAAAAAGTTATATTAATCTTATTTGCCGCTTACACTGCTAAATTATTCTCAGCTACCAGCTGACTGTGATCCTTGTATTTCGAATTATTCATCTTATTTCTTTCTCCATGGCAGAATTATATTTTGGTCTAATCATTTCCCATTCACTATACACAGCAGGTTTAATGTTACCTTTGCAAATTATGAATATCATTAGAAGCAATCCTCTTTGTTACGTTTTACTGCACAGTATCTAAAAATGCATTATATACATTTTGCATCCTTCATTTTTAAATAACCAGAGGAACAAGAACACGACAAAGAGAAACTTTTCATCATCATTCCTCCACAACTTCTTTGCCAATCCAAACTAAAGAAATCTAATTACTTGCAAAATCAGGATATGTATTCGAAGCCAAATGTATGTTAGAATGGACTAAGAATGTGTATTTAGATATGTACCCAAATGCACATTTCAGTAAAAGCAATGGAATAAGGAAAGATGCAACTGAAATCGGATGTGTATTTAGACTCCCATTTAATTTACACAATAGCTTGTAAAATATTCTAGTACATCCCTCCATAGTCTGTGTTCATGCTGTAGGAAGAAAAGTCTTCATCATGGTTCACTCCAAGCTGGGGATAAACAACATGGCAACTGCTTTAGGAAGAAGGTTACAGTTTATTGCAGAGGAGAGCCAGACAGAAAGATGGTTCCAGCAGAAAAAGGATTGAGCACACGTACGGAGTGGGTTTTATACCTCCTGGAGTCTTTTGTTTGGAGTTATTTCCTGTTTCAGGCTTTGTATTTCCTGTGTCAAGTATTCTGACCTGAGTCTGGGTGTGCCTTTCTGGTATTCTTGATGGTGGTGGGTCAATCATAGTATGTCCAAAGGTCATATCCTGCTTTCCTGGGGCTAGGGTATGTAGATTTTAGGTCTTTGTCTTCCTAAGCTTCTTGATGGTTTACATTTGCATGTCTATAGTACTGGTTTTCTGCTTGGGGGAAGCAGACCTGGGACTATTAAGAAAACTGGGCATGCTTTCCTGGTTCTTCAATATCTTTTTAGGAAATATATTTTTCTGCCCTTTTAATATTTTCTTCTCTGGGGAGCTGACTTCCCACAATGTAACACATTAATTCAAAAATGGTTCACGAACATCTATCAACCTTCATATCCCTGCACAGTGGCTATCTGCACAGTGGCTACGAAGTCTGGTTTGTACAAACCAAAAATGAAGCCATTTCAGATTTAAAAGGTACAGTACACCTCAAACCAGAAAACATTGTAGCAGCTTTCTGTACTCCATTATACCCTGCACTACAGCAGGGAAACCAGTTTTATTCAGCACTATTACAATACTTTAAAACCAGAAACAAAGATACTAACAGATTATGTTGAAGCCTGAAAAACATTTTTGCATTTCTTTGCCAGAGAACTAGCCCAGGAATAAACAGATCAGACAAAAAACAAAAAATGGTATTGAACTGGCATTGCTTTTCCATTGTAAATTTGATGCTGTTTCTGGAATTCTCCTGATCATCACCATACTTCATAAATTTGACTTTTCTTATTCTTTTTTCCAATCAATCAGAGCTATAATAATAGTGCCCCATATTTATCACCAGATAGATCCCTGTGAAAGGTGGGAAGAGGGTTGTCTTCCATTGACAAGAAAGAATCTATTGAAAACAAACAAAACAAGGGGCAAGGTAAAAATGCAGATACTGCTGCTTGAAAAGCATCAATGTCTTTGAAGATTAGCATAGGAGTTGTTGGCCTATTGAATTTTAACCTCTTTTGTGATGCTTTATACATACTTATTCTTTTCTCTTACCTCTTCTTTTTCACAATAGCTACCTGTTCTCCTTGCTCTACCTCCATCCTATTTTCATTTTCCAATGGAAAATGTGTATTTGTACGTGAGTGGTTTTTACACATAGCACAGAATAGGTTAATATTCCATTTCTATCCTGAGGCAATTCAGAGTGATTCTTGAATAACTGGTATGCACAGATTTTAATTAGTAATTATTAATTCAGCATAAATGCAGCTTTATCCTGGCCTAACCTTTCGTGGAGTGTGGTTTTTTGCATGTATATACACACACAAGAACAAAAAATCGCTCACATTTTTGATGAGAAGACAAACCCCTAGAATTAATTTCAGATTGGGTTGAAAAGGAGAAAAAGCAAGGACGCTGTATATCTTTACCTATCTTCTGCTTAATCTTCTTTTGAGAATGACTTATTTTCCGATTTTTTTTTAAATTTGAGGTAAACACAGTACCCCGTAAAAACTGTATGAATCACTGTGTATGAACACAACCATAAAGTTCTTTGTTTACCAGTCTGGCTTACCACACATTAACACTGCAATGTATGCACACATTCCTGGAAATCCTCTATATATAAACAACCGCAGCTGGGTAATAATTTATGAAGCCTTGCCAAAAGGCTGCAAACTGTAGAGTTTCTCCAGAACTTATCAGATGCCCATTTTTATTTTTTTTATTTATTGCATGATCTCTTTTGCTAGTCATTTCAAAAGTTCCTGGGCTTTTACGTTCCTGTGGTTGGCCTTAATCAGCATTACTCAAATCGTGAATTATTTCTCTTCATGAAACCAACATAACCCCCTCCCCACTTTGTTCCTTTATTATGTTTATAGGAGTGAATTATTTTTTTCCTGGCCGCCCCC
This sequence comes from Vipera ursinii, assembly GCF_947247035.1. Taxonomy (NCBI): domain Eukaryota; kingdom Metazoa; phylum Chordata; class Lepidosauria; order Squamata; family Viperidae; genus Vipera; species Vipera ursinii. The sequence continues at coordinate 87,392,025 of NC_139516.1, read as the reverse complement.
ACCCCCACCCCCAATGGTTTTTGTCTGTTGTTTTGGGTCTCACAGGAGGTACGGGAACTCTAGAAGTGTGACCAGCATAATACAACCGTTTGACTTGGAAGAGCTCAGGCCAGCAGAACATACACACACACACACACACACACACACACACACCAGCAGAACATACACACACACACACACACACACACACAAAACAAAGAAGAAAAAAATCGCTACCCCACAATCGACAGCCAAGAGGGCGTGCAAAAGGGAACACTGTTCAAATGACTTTACTCTCTTGAAACTGAGAGACCGCTAACCGAGCTGCTTTATTATTATTATTATTATTATTATTATTATTATTATTATTATTATTATTATTATTATTATTATTATTATTATTATTATTATTATTATTTTCAAAGATTCCCCTTTTGCTTTCAATTTTATTCCCCATCCCCACCCTGGTGCGCCCCGAGGCAAAAAGGAGGAAATAGTTCCTCTTTGAAAAATAGTCCTTCTTTGTTCACCGACTATTCGGCTGGTGGCAGAGACGATATCCTTCCGCGGGCGGGCTGCCTCTTCACCCGGCCCCTCTGCCGCGGAGGGAGAAGACGAACGCAGCGCTGATTCGACGCGGCCCGACCGGCCGGAGGGATTGAACGGTTCGGAGGGGGAGGAGGAGGAGGAGGAGGGGCTGCCGCTGCTGCCGCCGACGACGCGGCTCCTTTGTGTTTCCCACAATGCACCAGCTTCTCCTCCGCGGGAAAGCAAAATGGCGAAGGGTTGTTGTGGAGCTGGGCTGCCCGTGAGGCTGCCTCGGGCTTGAGCCCCTCGTTCGGCTCCCTTCTCCCCTTTCCCCCCCCTCCCCGCGCGCGCGGGTTTGCCCTTTCGGAGGGCGGCCAGAAGCCCGGCCGTAAAGGCGGCTTCTCGGGCGGAGCGCATCGAGCGCCATTGATTTCCCTGTATGAAGCGAGTGGCCCGACTGGAGAGACCGAATGAGGTGAGCGGGGAAGGTTTTTCAAGCGGTCGAGGGAGATCGGCGATCTAGGGATCGCAGGGTCGGGGGGCAAGAGGAAGGGAAGCCGGCTGTCGCTCTCTCCCGTTTCCCGGCTTTTGGGGATCTCTCTCTCTCTCTCTTTCTCTCTCCCCCTCCCTCCTTCCCGGCCATCTATTGATTTTGAAAGGGAAAGAAAACATTACAACATTTCCGCTCTCCTGGTCCGTTTATGTTGCGGGAAGACAACGCAGCCTCCTGGGACATTTCGCCCCGCTGGCCGAGTTTTGTACAGGGAGGGGTGTGTGTGTGTGTGTGTGTGTGTGTGTGTGTGTGTGTGTGGCATCTCTTACGCTGCAACATGAACCGTAGCTGGGGTTGGCTATATGTGTGTGTGTATGGCCATATTTTATATATATATATATATATATATATATATATATATATATATATATATATATATATATATATATACACACACACACACACACACACATATATATGTATGTATATGCATATATATTGATTGATTTATTGATTGATTTATTGATTGATTTATTGATTGATTTGATTGATTTGTATACCGCCCTTCTCCCTAAGGACTCAGGGCGGTGAACAGTGACATAAATATCAAAAATGTACAAATATAGAAATTGAAAATAAGTTAAACCCTAGTGCCCAAATGCAGAAGATAAGTTACATTAAAATAATAATTACCTTTGCTCTTGCTCCTTTCAGTAGTATTTGTGGAGTTTAGCCATTTTTCATATTGTTAGGCAAGCCAAACAAAGGCGAGAATCTTCGCTAGTGTTTTCGGGGAAATTGAGGAAGTTCTGCATTGCCAATCATTTCGGTCTGCAAACGGGACTCGAAATATCTTTCTTTTTTTTTTCGTTTTTTGTTTCCAGGGCCGATAAAAAGAGGTCGTTCCCAAAGAAGGGGTTTGTAAATTTGTTGCTGTACTAATTAATGCCAGTTATACTAGTTCTCCTGATTTTATTTGTTATTTACTTACTGATAATCACCTTATTAATTGACTTGTACCTAATAATAAATAGGACCTAGGGTTAAAGATTTTGCGGCACTGTTCCCTGAGACAGCGTTTTGTATATTTCCCCCCCCCTTAGGATGGCTTCTCTTTTCTCCCCCCACCCTCCTGCTTTTGTGTTTTGCAACTGCAATATGTATGTTTGTGTTTTTGCAGTTTGATGTAATTAATGAACTAACTTACTTTTTAAGTTTACACAATATATTGGACTATGATCTATAAAGAGGGATCATGCATCATTTGTGAACCATATTTAAAAAAATGACCAAAATTAAAATGAATCGAGCTTAGCACATTGTACAAAGACAACTGCTGCCTTTGTAAACTGATCTGGTTAAATGTGTTATGGGAAGAGGGTATAGAGTCAGAAGAAAAAAGGTTTGGTAGTATGGATAAATGAAAAGGCAGCTTTGATCTTGTACCTTGGGGGGTAAACAACCTGAGGTCACCTGCAGGCCCTGAGGCATTCAGTACGGTCCCTAGCACGCTTTTGAAGTGTTCCTAAATAAATTAGAATTTTAATTTTTAACTACATGGAGAATAACCATGTTAACTATATATTTAAAATGTTAAATTGAATATTTTGTTTTCATCCTGGTCACCTGTGTTTTGTAGTATGGTCCTCACCACACACAAAAATCTTATGTGGCTTTTGATCCTCCTAAAACTGTATTTCTCTAATGTAATGAATGTTTTCAGCTTGCTTACACACTGTCCTGATATTTGGATAGTAGTGTACTGTCAATGTCAACATTAACAACTACAATAATGTATTAGGATCCCTAGCTTGAATCATCCTCCTTTTACCTAATTCTGTGATAGTCACATTTCCAAAGTAATATTATAAAGCGTATAAAAGATGAAAAAAAGACACAGCCTCTCCTCAGAGCAATTACTCTGTGATAAAAGAGTATAATATTTGATGATTCTTAGCTTAAAAATATTTAGGAAAGAGCATGATTTACTTGCAGGATGTGTGTGTTTGTACATGTGTGTGTGTTGTGCTTATTTTTCCATTTCCTATTTTTCTTGTTTCCTGGCAAAGCTGGCATGCCTTTTAACAGGATTGTTGTTGCTGTTAAAAGAGCTTGTTACCTTTGCTCTTGCTCCTTTCAGTAGTATTTGTGGAGTTTAGCCATTTTTCATATTAGGAAATTGGAGTTCTTACATTCACAACTATTTCTAGGCAGTCAAAATAGGTCTTGTAATTCCACTCAAGAAATGTGGATAGAAAGAACTGGAATTCTGCAAATGTAAGTAAATAAATTACAATAAGCTTAACCAGAATTTTAATCAATTGTTTAATTGGGACCAAGCTTATGAGGAAGTGGAATAGCTGGAAAGAGAAATTAAATAATTGAGACATACTGGTGATATGTTAAAAGTGAATGAAATAATGTATGGCAGCCAGGTATACTTTTGTCATTGCTAACTACCCCACTTAATAAAGACATTGCTTCTGCTCCTGTTTAGCCTTGGCTAGTTGTCACCTGAGTGTTTACTCTATTTATCATCCTCCCTCCCTCTCTCTGAGTTTGCTCATTAAGATGAGTGTACACCTTCAGACTTCCGTTATATTGAATGTGTTCTTGCGGGGAAACAAGTTCAAAAAATTAACTTAGTGTGTTGTGCAACACACACACACACACACACACACACACACCAAATTATAGTTATAACATAGTTCAGTGTTCTGTACAAATCCAGGCAATTAGATTAACTCAGTTAATCAAGACTGAGCACTTTATGCCAACATGATCTATCCCTGATAATATCTCTAAAGATAAGTTTTTAATTATTTCAGTTTAATAGCCTGTTTTTATTTTTTTGTCTAGTTGTACATGAATTGTTCTGTGGAATTTTAAAGTAATCTTATGGAGTATATTTCCTGTGTTTCTTCCTCATGTTGCAAAAAGAATAGAACACTGAACTTGGCAATAACGCTTTTGTTTGAATTCTTGCTTTCTGACCCTTCATCCACAGCAAAATTCAAAAGAATCAGGGCTATGTTTATTTCTCTTCATATCTTTGCAAATGCCTTAGTTATGATGTATTGCTTCAGGGTTTGTATAAGGGCTCAGTGGTGAACACTGTTTGCATTATGGGTTGAGTACTATGTTGCACATAAAAATATGAAAAGTACTTACTAGTAGCCAGTTGCTGCTAAATGATTTTACCTAATGCATGTTACATAGACAGGTTTTAGATAATATTTTTTTATTTATTTTTTGATTTTAATTCCATTTATATCCCGCCCTTCTCCGAAGACTCAGGGCGGCTTACAAGCTTAGCAGTAGCCTTCATTCTATGTATATGCCTGCTTATTAGGGCTTTCACACACACACCCCCAAGCGGCATTATTACAAAGTCAGCTTAATTGCCCCCAACAATCTGGGTCCTCATTTTACCTACCTCGTAAGGATGGAAGGCTGAGTCAACCTTGAGCCTGGTGGGATGCGAACCTGCACTAATTACAGGCAGCTGGTGTTACTTAAGGAGGCATTAGCCCACTGCTCCACCAAAAAGCCCAAAGTGCTTTTTCTTTTAATGCAGTAAGATTGCCGTGCAGGTTTTAATACATTTTGAAGTGTACTGAGACTGAGAAAACCAAGATGTAAGCACATCTTTAGCAGATTAGATGAACAATGTAGAAATAAGCGCTCAAGTCATAGATTTAATTGTTAGTTTGTAGAACTGTGGCATATTTCTTCTAGGTATATTGAATTACAATAAATTTGCAATTAAAAAAATTACATACTGGCTTCTTCATCTTGTCTCAGATATGTCTGGAAGTTAAATATAAGTCTCACACTCAGTTAAATTTGTTCTGGTTTGAACGTTAGCTTTTCATGTTGGAAGTTGCTCATGTTCATTCTGTATGTCTGTATTTTAGAGACTCTACGGGGGTGGGTAATTCAGTGGTCCATAAGCGGTCTCCTTTGCACCGAAACCAAAAACCACCAATATCCTTGACCAAACTCTCCTCACGGGATGGACAAAAATCCAAAAAGCCAGTGTGCAAATTTGAAGAAGGTCAAGATGTCCTAGCTAGATGGTCAGATGGCTTGTTTTATCTTGGAACTATCAAAAAGGTAATCCATTTTTAATAAACCTTCTAGCTCACAACATCTTATGGCAAAACTACCAATTGGTATTACGGCTGCAAATTTATTTTATTTCAGATAAATAAACTTAAGCAGAGCTGCTTCGTTATATTTGAAGACAGTTCCAAGTCCTGGGTTCTCTGGAAGGACATACAAACAGGCAAGAACCTTATATCATGATGATGATAATTGAATCTTTTGGTAATTGATGTAAAACATGGATTTACTATACTATTTCCAAACTCCTTCCAGTTGAGATTCTGAGTACAGCTGGCACAAGGAAAGGGTTAATCATTCTTCAACTGTCACTTACCTATAGTGGTGGTTTGCTAAAGAGGAAGGGGAGCCAGAAATGTAATTGCTCTGAGTAGAGATGAAAATTATAATGGAAGCAACAGACTGCAGAATCTGTGTGGCTCCTATATAGCCCAAAGATGGATGAGTTGTTCGCTTTATAGAATCTATAGGTCCCTCTCTTTTTTTTTTTAATAACTCTTGACCTCAAATACACCAGTCAAACCCCAGCTGAATTCACACATTGTTCTAAGCCATGGTTCACAGACCCAGAATGTCTGAGTTCACATATTATGCAAAACAAAACCCAGGTCATATTATGTCAGGACTTGTAATTAATCCAATAGTTTTCATATGTGTAGCAATTAATGTTCAAAATATAAAATATATTCATTTAATATGAAGCCACACCTTTTTGTTGTTTTAGGAGCTTCCGAAACGGGGGAAATGGTCTGTACAATATGTCAGGAGGAATATTCAGAAGCACCCAATGAAATGGTTATATGTGATAAGTGTGGTCAAGGTAATTTTAAAAAATAAGCGTGTAGACATTTTAAAATGTATTATTAGTATATTGTGTGTAGAGAGAGTCCTCAACTCACAACTGTAATTTGAGCACAATGGTGAATAGAATGTGAAGGATGTGTGTGTATATAATGTATGTTTTTATATGCGGATTTTACTTGTGTATACTGTGCACAGCACTTAATTTCGTTGTGAGTTACACAGTGACAATAAAGATATTTTATTCTATTCTAATTAACAATCGTAAGTTGTGGCAATTGTTAAACAGGTCACCAATACTTGACTTTGCCCAATTTTGCAACCTTCTTCACAGCAGTTAAGCAAATGCATTGGTTGTTAAGCAAACCCATTGTGCCCAATGGGCGTATTTTTTCCCCATAATCTGGAAATAAACACACTTCTCACAAAATGTCAAATCGTTATGTGACCACAGGATGCTGCAAACAGCCGTAAATGTGGATCAGTTACCAGGTGTGCCAAATTTAGTCACATGACCATGGTGTGTGGCCATTGGAACTTTGAAACTGGATTGTAGGTAGCTCTGAGGAGATCTGCATAAATTCATATGGTTGCTTCATATGGCCATAATTCAAGGATTACTTGTAAACTTAAGTGGATAGGCATTCCTATTGATGTTTATTACAGTTATGCTATTCTCAGTCTTACTGTGTTTTCTAGCATCGTATGAAATTTAATTTAAGGTGTTTGGTTATGGGTCTTAATGTGTGACAGGAAGATGTAAATCTATATCCTGTTAAAGAGCATTTTTTTTTTAAAAAAAACAGGTTATCATCAACTGTGTCATACACCAAATATCGGTTCAAATGTGATAGATTCAGATGATAAATGGCTCTGCCGGCAGTGTGTCTTTGCAACAACAACAAAAGTAGGTTGATTACTTAAAAAAGTAATTTCAGTTGAAAATAGATTTTTGTATGGTGTCGGATACTAACATTTTCTGGTTTAATGCATTTTATTTTAGAGAGGTGGCGCGCTTAAGAAAGGACCAAATGCTAAAGCACTGCAGGTCATGAAGCAAACATTGCCTTACAATGTAGCTGACCTTGAATGGGATGCAGGCCATAAAACAAATGCCCAACAGTGTTATTGCTACTGTGGAGGTCCTGGAGAGTAAGCAGCTGACGTGCTTATGAAAATATATGTTCTGGTTTTTTTCTGTCTTCACTATTTGTCAAGAGTATATGTGAGACCAAGTGTTATGTTTCATAAGTATGCTATAAAACAGCTTTTTTGAGCATATTCTAATATAGTGTTAGAATAGTATAGGCTTTCAGAATACTTTCTATTCTTGAGGTTTTTGACGTTTGTATGGAAAAGAATTAGTCTTGGACCAAGTTTCAGTGAATAAATTTGGAAATTGATTGGTTTAAGACATTGTAGTAAAGTATATCAGTGTTTGATTTTGGTTTAGCTTGTTGTATAAACTCTGCCTTTGTGTTATGTTTAATAAACATGAAGTCTGCAAAATGCAGAAGTATCAGTGAATGCATAGTGACCAGTTACCGTATTTTTTGGACCATCAGACGCACTTCCCCCGCCCCCCAAAAAAGGGGGGGAAAACGAGGGTGCGTCTTATGGTCCGAAGATGATCCATATGGCCAGCCCCAACCTCCGCAAGTGGAAAGCAAGGGAGATTGCCAGGAGCACGAATCGGCACGTGCTGAGAAACGCCGATCTCGCGCTTCTGCAATCTCCCTCGGTTTCAGCTTCCCTTGCTACAAGAGAAAGCAGGCTGAAACGGAGCGAGGGAGATTGCCAGGAATGCGAATTGGCCGATCTCACACTGCTGCAATCTCCCTCGCTCCGTTTCAGCCTACTTTCTCTTGTAGCAAGGGAAGCTGAAACCGAGTGAGGGAGATTGCAGGGGGGGGTCAAGTTTTTGACACCTTGCTGGGCGACTGGTGGTACTCGGACATTGCCTTGTCCTAAAAGTGGTACAGTGGATGAAAAGGTTGAAAAGCCCTGTTTTAGTATACCAGTACTATTTGGTTCAGAATATTTTTTTTCTTGTTTTCCTGCTCTAAAAACTGGGTGCGTCTTATGGTCAGGTGCGTCTTGTGGTCCGAAAAATACGGTAAATCTTCAGGAGCAATTCTCATATAGTGTAGCTTTCATTTTATTTTTATTTTTTTAAAGCGGGCAATTTAAGAAATGCTAACTGAGCGTAAACTCCCTTTTTCTTATAAGTTCATGGGTCAGAAAACTGCCAACCTGACAACTTTCCTGCCTGTAGTCTAGGAATTTTTATTTTTATATGACATAATCTATTACATATATAAAATGATTTTATGAGTTCTAAAATTCATAATCATGTAACTGCATTCAATGTTTTTCTGCTAGATTGGGTATTTACTGCATGACAATCTTTGTTTTTTCTTACCGTTAATGAAGCTGGTATTTGAAGATGCTACAGTGCTGCAAATGTAAGCAATGGTTCCATGAGGCTTGTGTGCAGTGCCTGCAAAAGCCAATGCTGTATGGCGACAGGTAAGATGTTTTACCTTTGATCTTCTGTTGTGTGTTAGGTATCCCCTTTGGGAAGGGCAGTATTCAGTACTGTGTTCAAATTCTCCATGGCTGTAACTGTGATATTTACATTGATACATTAATAAATAAATATGCTACTATTTCAGTGCATTGTTCCTTCTATTTATGGTCTTCCCTGAGCCAGGTTTTATCAAGGGGTAAAAACATTTTTTTAAAAACTGATAAGAACATGGACCCAGGTTTTTCGCTGTTTGTTTGAAAATGATCTTTTATTCAACACTTATTGATGTATTTTAACTGTGAAAACAATTTTGTTTTCTGTAACCTTGAATACCTTGCAAAATGAATTGCTGTCAATACAATTCAAAAGCATATATGTTCATGCACTTACTATGCCTTTTAAACTTTCTTTTTTGAAGGTTTTATACATTCATTTGTTCAGTTTGTAGTTCTGGACCAGAATACCTCAAACGTTTACCCTTGCAGTGGTAAGTACAACCTAAATCAATCTCGGGCAGAAATATTCACCATCTCTGTAAAGATAGTTTTGTGCTTTTCATTATTTGAATGGACATTGCATGAGTAATGAAAATGTGGATATATTACTTTTTTGTCACTGTGTTTCCCCGAAAATAAGACCTATCCCGAAAATACGCCCTAGCTTGAAATTTATGTCTATGCCTAATATAAGCCCTACCCCCAAAATAAATCCTAGTTTTGGGGCGAGGCACAAACATAAAAATCAAGTGAGGGTGGGGAGGGGTGGAGCTGCCCCATGCGCCCTGCACCCGCTTACATTAGGACCACTACAGCCAAGCCTCCCACTCCCTGACGCCTGTCGTGCTGCTGCCCAGGTTCTGCGGCCGCACACCGCGTGGCACATTGCATTGTTGCCGCCTCTCACAGTAGGAAGCTGCATGGCTCATCGTGCTACTGCTGCCCCTTGCAGAAGGACGGTGCTGCGAGCGGCGGCAGCAGTGCGAGCGGTGCAATGAGCCACGCGGCCTTCTGTTGTGAGCGGTGGCAGCAGTGCAATGCACCACAAGGCGTGTGGCCATAAGCGGTCCCCGAAGAACTCAGGCAGCGGCGCAACAGGTGTCGAGTTGTGGGAGGCCTGGCTGCGTTGGTCCTAAGGTAAGTGGGTAAGGCATCCCCTGAAAATAAGACCTGGTGCCTATTTTGGAGGCAAAAAATAAATAAACAAAAGACCAGGTCTTATTTTCGGGGAAACACAGTATCCTCTTCCTTTGCAGTTTCAGTTGAGAAAGTGAAAAACAAAATATTCAAGAAGCAGGATTTTTAGTAAAATAGACATGCTGATTGTTGGCAGGCAATAGTTGTGCCTGTCATCTACAGAATGAGAGAACTCGTTACGGCCGTCTCACAGCAGCTGATTCGTTCCTGGCTGACTCACCATGGGACAACCTGCTGCAGGATAACTTAAGAGAGGAACAAGTAGAATTGCAGCTCACCCCAGCCTCAAGGACCTCTAACTTGAGAAGATTCAAACCTAAAGCAAGACAAGGCCCACTGCAATTCACTTGTCCCTCTCTTGAGTTATCCCATGTTGAACTGTCCTGTGGCAAGTCTGCCATAGTAAGACAGCCAGGATGAGTTGGCTGCAGTGAGTTAGTTGAGGGCAGTTGTCCTAGACCAGGGGTCTTCAAACTTGGCCCTTTTATGACTTGTGGACTTCAACTCCCAGAATTCTTCAGCCAGACATGCTGGCTGAGGAATTCTGGGAGTTGAGGTCCACAAGTCATAAAAGGGCCAGGTTTGAAGACCCCTGTCCTAGATGTTATCATCTAGACCAGAGATGTCAAACTCGATGTCACATGACATGGCGTAATGTATCGGAGGTTTTTTCTCCATTGCTGCCAATGGGGTGGGCGCGGTTTCCTGATGACGCATCTGGCCCATGGGCCGGCAGTTTGACACCCCTGGTAGGCTATTTGAGCAAAATGCTAAAAATTATATTATTTTTTAAGACATCAAAATATTTCTTATACACACAGTTACTATGTCATGTGTAAAATGTTAAAGCTTATTAATTATTATTTAAACTTCTGAATTCTAGGGTAGATATAGCACATCTATGCCTTTACAACCTAAGTGTTATTCATAAAAAGAAATATTTTGATTCAGAACTTGAACTCATGACATACATTAATGAAAATTGGGATCGACTCCACCCTGGTGAAGTAAGTTTTTGAAATATTTACATCGTTTATGTGTTTGTATAGTTCAAAAGATCAAACTATTCAAGTGCATAGAAATACTGTAATAATTGTTTAACATATAGTACAGTTGTACTAGAAGTAAAGTTTATTTTCCTGGTTAATGCTGATTTGCTAGTGAGTTAGTGTTTTTGAGATTATTTGTTTTGAGTGTTTGTATGAAAAAAAAAATCTTAAAAGATTTGAAAGTTAGTGTCAGCTGCAAAACATCAGGTCTACACATGAGGGTCCAATTAAACATTTATTGCTACTTATGGCGGTTCACAGGACTGTTCTCAGTTAATGGTTAACACCTGCTTGGCATTAGATAAAGATCAACAGAATTCAAGGGAGGTTAGACTTCATTTGCTTGTGGCCACATAGGGATTCTAGGCTGATCCCTCTTTTAACTGTGCCTCCTGGTTCTGCCACTTCTACAGTTACACATAATCCACATACTTTGTCTACCTTATATGGTAATACATAAAGTGTGCTCTTGTGACTGATAGAAGTTTGAATTTCAAAGCAACTTGTAACTTTTTTAAATAGGTATTTTTTCCCAATAAAAAAGTTTATACATGTAATCCTTGACTTACAATCTGTTACTTCAAAGTCACGATGGATCTCCCCAAAACAATGTTATGATGCCATTTTGAAGTTCCAGTGGCTACAACCCCAGTCATGTGATCACAATTTGGGACACTTGGAAACCAGCCCGCATTTGCAGCTATTTGCAGCATCTAGTGGTCATTTCCTCAACAAATTCTTCTATTAAAATATTTGTTTTATCGGACACAGAATGCAGATTGCTGACATTTTAATAAAGGAATAAGTATTTACATTTTAGTATTAAAACTATACCCATAGACACAAGAGATATTTAGCAGTTCAAATAGACACAAAACAATTTATTCAATATCTTGTTCGTAGAATAATGAGGATAACCAAACTTCTGTTTCCCCTCTTTATTTGTTAATATGCTACAGTAGATTTTTTTTTTAGAATTTTGTCTTATCTGTTCCATAAGAAATTCTAGAATGCTGCTGTAATTTATATTTATATTTCTTTCTACTATTAAAGATTAGTGCTTATGGGTGTTACTGCATGTTTCAGTAAATTAAATAACTTCTTCATACTTTACAGCTGGCAGACACACCAAAATCTGAAAGATATGAACATGTTCTAGAGGCATTAAATGATTACAAGACCATGTAAGTTGATAAGGGTTTTATACAATTTTCTCTTTCATTTCCATTAGTTTAATCAGATAACAGTCTTTAACGTGTGTTTTTTTTTGAAGTGTTATTTAAAAATACGCGTAGCTGCAACAATGTGTTATTGCATGTTTCAATGTTTAAGTCAGGTGTTTATTTCTGAGGCAGACCTTAGCATTGGAGCAGGCTTTGAGGAGTGCCATACGTTTGTTAATAAATGGATCTGTGCTTTCTCTTTACATCTGAAGAACTGTGTTTTGTTGTCTTCACGTTCTGCATTTAATACCTTGAAACGCAGGTTTATGTCTGGGAAGGAAATAAAGAAGAAAAAACATTTGTTCGGCTTAAGAATTCGGGTTCCTCCTTGCCCACCAAATGCTGCTTTTAAGGCTGAGAAAGAACCTGAGGGAACCTCTCATGAGTTCAAAATTAAAGGGAGAAAGTCATCCAAGCCTATGCCTGATCAGAGGTAAATAGACTAGAACTGAATAAATTGACAGACAAAAGCTGGAAGAGCTGTCTGTAGATTCTCCACAAAGACTAACTGGAAGTAAGCGTTTGCGAGTCAAGGGTTGCCCATGTTAGGCAAGGGTGAGCTTGTGCAGTGTTAAGTTTGTTCCGGTGCTTAAGGCACCAGGCTAGAAACCAGGAGTACCAGTCCTGCCTTAGCCATGAAAGCTGGCTGGATGACTCTGGGCCAGTTGCTCTCTCTCTCAGCCCAACTGACCTACCTCACAGGGTCGTTACTGTGGAGAAAATAGCAGAAAGGAGTATTACGTATGTCTGCCACCTAGAGTTATATTTTTTTTAAAAAAAGTAATAAAGGTGGGAAATAAATAGATAAAAGATGTAGTTCTAACAGCTCTTTCTGCTTTGGTCCTTATACACATTATCATAAAATACTCAGTCCAAGTAGGTACTACTCAGCGGTAGTACAAAGCATATTGATAAATTTACCCAGGTCAAGTTAATATTTGCCGAATACAAGCTATGTGTGATCTTGTTAATAATAGAATTGGTCAAGAGTTAAATGAATTGTTTATGCTGTTACTGTGCAGTAAACTCAAGACTTGTCTTTTGTGTTTTGAGCAAAATGGCTTTGCTAAGCTCAGATTAAAGCTTTGACTACCATCAGCAAATGGAAGGAGTATGCTGCATAGCTGGCTATCTTCTTCAAGATCAGTGGCCTAGAAAATAAACTTCTTGTTGATATCTTGAGCTAGGACAGATATGGTAGAGGAACATCAATACCCCGTATTACTTTGGCAGAGAAGCACATCCCAGGGAGGATGAATGGAGGTGTTGTATTTTCTAGTATGAAGGAATGTTGTCCAATGAATTATTCTTAAATTTCAAGCAGTTGTGATTAATCTAATCCATTTTAAAAAACAATCTGCACAATTGATTCTTAACAAATATGTGCACAGCACAAGAAGGTTGCCTACGATCAGCCATCTTTTTCAGCATTTCTGTGTTACTTTGTTTTGGGTGATGGTGCATTGACGCTGAACTGATAGCACTTTTAGATTACGCGTACTGGAAGGATTGTTGCAAACCCTGCTGCTTCTACTTAACCTCTTCCCAATCTTTGATAAACGCTCATTGCAGTATCTGCCTTAAACATCTCTGGAGATTCACGTCAAGGTTACTGTGTTGTATTGGTTTTCCTCCTCCTGGGGATGGTTTTGGCTGATGGGAGAAGGTTGAACTCAAGCTCTTTTTTCTGTGCTGCCATATGGCTCTCTTCTCTTTCTTCTCCTATATAACAGGAAGCTGTTGAAAAAGTTTATTTGCCAGTATCGGGTTAAGTATCACCAGTATGTACAGGACCTAGCTGTATAGCTTGACCCTGGGCTTAACAGGAGAGGTAGTTAAGGTGCTATCTCAGTGCCTAGAAGCTGTGATCATCTTGATGGAGAAAGACTCGGGGTCAGTCCCAGCAAATAGAGTGGATGTGAGCATGCAAAACCTCTGAGACTAGTGGTATTTCATCTTTCATTCCGAGGAGGATGGTGATCTCCTGAGTTGAACTAGTTCAGGGGTCAGCAACCTGAAACAGTGAAAGAGCCACTCGGAACCGGTTCCCTCACAAAATGAAAAACTGGGAGCTGCAAAAAATATGTGCGCATGCGCATACATGCACACATGCACAGAACAGGGTTTGACTGAAGAGTGGAGCCAAGGCGAGATATGCACCTACCCTGCATATTTGAATTGATTGGTTGAACTTTTTTAGTCCCACTTTTTTTTCTTTGACTGCACATGGCAGAGGACTGGGAGCCGCAGGAGACGGCTGAAAGAGCTGCATGCGGCTCCGGAGCCGCGGGTTGCAGACCTGTGAACTAGTTCATAATCTGGAGGTTATTTCAGACTCCCAGTTTCTGCTCGGTCTTTTTACCTTTCCATTTTGCGCAGCAGTTAACGACCATTCCTGGAACATACACGTCGGTCAACTCTGAGTTGGATTAGTACTACTTAGTTGACTTGGGGCTGTCCTTGAAGACCACTCAGAAATTAGAAATGGTCCAGAATACAATGACTTTTAAAGTGTCTTTTGACAAGTAACATTAGTACTGCATGAACCGTACGCTTTGCCGGTTGACTTCTAGTGCAGTTCAAGAAGCCAACTGGTAGTTGCTTTTAAAACATTACTTTGCTTAAAACTTAAATAATTTTCGGGACTTCTTTCTCACAACAGTTATGGCTGTTCAGTAAGATCTAGTAAGGAGAGCCCCCCCCCCTTTGTCTTTGAAGGAATACATGCCCTTTTTATTACTTTGTTCCCTCTCTTTTGGAATAGCACCGCAGCCAGTCAGATCAATACTTTAGGCATTTTGGGAAAGTCTTTAAGACCTGATTGGTACAATTTTGGGGTATTAATGGAATGGTAGATCACCTCTTTGCAGTTGACAATTGGTACAATTCTTGATTATTTTTCCTCTGATGACAAATTGGAACGTTTTGTGGTTATAGTGGAGAAATAAAAATTGATAGTGGTTTTCTTTGCTGGTTCTAGTGGGGTTAGTTTAATTGATATCATGTTTTTATATTTCACTTCTTAGAGATCTACTTTTTATAAACATTCAAAAGATAAAGTATATCTAATACAACTGATAAAGGGGATTTCAGAAATCAAATTGTAAATAAATACAGACCAATATTACTGTTTAAAACTGAAACTCTTTTCTAGGGAAGTTACTAATGGTGTAGAAAGAAAGGGGAAGAAAAAATCTGTAGGCCGTCCCCCTGGCCCATATACTAGAAAAATGATTCAAAGAATGTCTGAGCCATCTATTTTGGTAAGTGGTATTCAGGTTTCCTTCTTTAATAAAATAAGTATCTTCTCCGCGAGCTGCATTGGCTTCCAGTTGCCCTCCGGGTGAGATTCAAGGTGCTGGTAATGACCTATAAAGCCCTAAATGGCATGGGCCCGGATTATCTAAGGGAGCACCTGCTGCCAGCGTCAATTTCCCATCGTCTTGTGCACTCCCACAGGGAGGGCCTCCTCAGGGTACCGCCGGTCAAGGATTGCTGACAGGCGATCCACAGGGGGAGGGCGTTCTCTGTGGGCGCGCCTGCCCTATGGAATCAACTGCCAACGGAACTCTGGACTGCCCCCGACCTTCGTTCATTTTGCCGGGACATAAAAACCTGGCTCTTTGAGCTATCTGGTCTGGACTGAGGGGTTTAATGTTTTTAAATTGTGATTTAATTTTTGTGGCTAGACTTAATTTAATTTATTTTAATTTATTTTAATTTTATATTGGATTGTTTTTAAATTTTGCCTTGTAAACCGCCCTGAGTCCTTTGGGAATAGGGCGGTATATAAACCAAATAAATAAATAAATAAATAAATAAATTTTATTATTTCCTTATATAATAAAAATGAACGTGTTAAACTATCTTTTTTAATGTTTACGGTTAAGAGAGTTGAATATCAGAATCTGAAAAAAAAATCTTATCTTATTCCTTTAGGAAAAAGAACCTGTTATAGTGCCAGAATCCCCTGTTTTGGATTCTCCTAGCACTACTGGGTATGTATGGGAAATATTCATTCAGCTTTCTGGTCAAACAATCAAAGTAAATATTTCTCTGTGGGTTTGATACAGATACCTACCTACCTACAGAAATACTTAGATATACATACATACATACATACCATACTCTGCATATGTGATGAAATGTAAGGTGTTTGCATTCCACTATGGTAAATAATGTTTTTTTTTCCTATAACCAAATCAAAGTGAAGACTAATAGAATTTGGAGAGTAATGTGGTGAAAGAGACAACAAAATAAAAAAAGGAAAGGAGACTTATCAGTATACAGAAAGCAGAAAAGAAATTAATGCCCTTTTGTAAAAAAAAAGCTCTCATTCTGTAAATATGGAGTTTCGTACTTTGGAGCAGAAACAGATGCGTATGATCTGTTCAGTCAGTACTGTATTTTAATTCTGCAGACAGTCCTTTAGTAGCTGCCTTGTTTAATGACTATATGATGGTGATGGGAAAAAAAATAACTGTACAATCAGGCCTCACCTTTATGACCTTTGCAGGTTTGTAAAGCAAAGGAAAGCTGAAGGAAGATTGTAAGCATAGTTGTGGTTTCACTCAGAGGCTGCTTTGCTTAATGACCGTTTTGCTGGTTTCAGTTGTAATTGCTAAACGAGGATTACCTGCGTACAATTTTAACTCTCTAAAAACTGGCCTTACCTTAAATAAAAGATTGGATCGTGATATCCTTCCCCATGCCTAATGAGGGAGGAGATAATTTCAATTTAAGACCTTGCTTTCCATTTCGAGGTTCTGGCAATGAGATTTTAACCTGTATTTATCTCAAACATAGGGGGAAAAATGCCACTTCTGACTGACTAAATATGGTTTTGCCAACATTTAATAATTTGTCTATTTGATTAATGTTAGGTTACATGAAACTGTAATATCTATGTCAATTTTTATTGTATGACACCATGCCATCATTCAGAAGATCTGATGGAACTGCACACTCATCCAATACCTCAGATGTGGAATCCACAGGTGCTGCCAGTACAAAAGAAACTACCTCAAACAGTATTTCAAAGCATTACAGGTACAGTATTTCATGCATTACAAACACATACCTATAATACACGTATGGATTGGTAATTCCTCAGCCAGCATAGCTGAGGAATTCTGGGAGCTGAAGTCCACAAGTCTTAAAAGTTGTCAAGGTTGCAGACTTTTAACTATTTGAATAGTTTTAAATTTCTGCAATATGTTGACTTACAATTTAGCAAAAATTGTGTAGTGGGAATGTACTTCTGAACAATGTGTCTTGTGTGTTTAAATAAATTTAAACAAATTGCAGTCATTAGGTTCTTTATGATAAAGCTGCCAATGTTTTTCAGTAGCATCTCCTCCAAAAGTAAGAACATGGAGAGTGGACATTACCCACAACAGTAGATTTAGTTAGTTAGTTAGTTAGTTAGTTAGTTAGTTAGTTAGTTAGTTAGTTAGAGCCTCTAATTTGTCAAAGATTTAGATTCCGCTCCTTTCTACTTCTTTCCATGGAATTGGTCTAGTAGCAGCAAATTATATCATTTTCTGCTGATTTTACAAGCAGTTGCATTTATGAGATGCACTGGAAGAAGATCTATATTCTTGGCAAGCTTACATGGAATCTGTTTTTCCTCATTTTAGAAATGCTTGACAAATTTAGGAGCAAAAATCAGTTTAAAAGTGGACAAGTTAAATTAGTAAATAATGCATTGGTACACTCTGGCTTCTGCTAACGTGGCTGAATGTGTTATGTCTTAAGTAACATTGTTTGCTGTGCAGTAGAATTATCTTAACAGAAAGCAAGAAATAAGTGAGCTCCTATCAGCTGTAGTGCAAATGTAAAACATGCTCCAAAAAAGTTACTCAAGAGTACATATAGTGTTGTAAAAGATAAAATATACATAAAATGTCCATATAAAATTTGACCAACACCATACTACTAATTTAAGTTCTGTCTCCATTTGATTCAGCATTAGTTGTACTTTCTTTTGCTGTATCTAACAGAGAAGCCATTAAGAGTACAGTAAATTTTGTTGTATTACATATTCTAAATTTTTAAATTAACCATTTTGTGTGTGTTCTGCAGTTTATCTGATTCTAGAAAAAGGACGCGAACAGGAAGAACTTGGCCGTCCACGATACCACACTTAAGGAGAAGAGGACGTCTTCCACGAAAAGCACTCCAGATTCAGAACCCAGAAATTGTAAAAGAAGATGAAGGCAAAGATGACTATCAATATGATGAACTTAATACAGAGATTCTGAATAATTTGGCAGATCAGGAATTGCAACTTAATCATCTCAAGAACTCTATTACCAGTTATTTTGGTGCTGCAGGTAGGATAGCTTGCGGTGAAAAATACCGTGTTTTGGCACGTCGGGTTACACTTGATGGAAATGTTCAGTATCTTGTGGAATGGGAAGGAGCAACTGCTTCCTGACTGTGGTGCTGAATATTATTTCCTGCACTGCCCTTATCTATTTATAGGCAGAGTTTATACATTGGAGTGCAGACGGGAACCTGAAAGGATATTTGTAAAAATGAAAAAAAAACCAAGTTAGCCTTAACACTTCTTGAACAGAGCAAAAAAATTTTTATCACATAAGAGGCCTACAGACTAAAAAAAGTAAGGCTAGATTCTTAACGTGTTTCAAATGAGGATCTAGACTGTGTTGGGTTGGGAATCTGGGATTTCATTTGCTTTAAAATATTCGCAAGTCCAAAAAAAAAAAAGCCTTGTCTCTAGTGTACATTCCATGGATATGTCTTTTGTGAGTGGGGACTATTTTCTGTAAGTAGGACAGATTTTGAATAAGATACTTGATCTTTTCGTATCCAGAAGTTTGCAAAAGACTATTTCTACTTTGACAACCCTAGATTTTCATACGGTGCAGTGTATATACTTCCTGCTGAGGACTGTAAAATATTAAAATCTTTCAAGCAAAGTGTATAAAATATATATTGAGCTTGTAAATTGCTCTGTGACTAGACTTTGTTGTCTTTTTAATATATTCTTTGCATGTGTATATATACACATACGTGTGCATGTGTATATATGTGTGATTGTGACCTATGCAATATAAATTATGGGATTGGGCAGCTTTTGACTATATATATATATATCCCATAATGTCTTTTATCAGGAATAGTTGCAGTATTTACACAGCAGCATTTCTTCTCAGGCTACATTGGGTGCTGTTGTATGCCACATACCGTAGGATATGTGTCAAATGAGTGCTGGGTGTTCTGGCAAAAGTACGTGCAGTCATTAATGTCATAATGCTTTTAGGAAATAATTCAGGCTGCAGTTCTACACATGGGAGCCCAGTGTTTTGGAGTGCCTCTCAGGTTCACGTTATCCCTCTCCTGTGCAAAATGCCCACTCCCTTTGGAAAACTTTATATCGATTGCATCAGGCCTGAAAACCAAGGCTTATTATAGTTGCCCCTACTTAAAATAGTTCTGAGTGAAGGGGGAGAAAATAAAAGTACATGCTCTATTTTTTTTCTTGCTAAAGATACCTGGAAACGGTGCAGCTACACCAGGCTCGGTTTTTAAGATTGCAGTTCTCAATCTGGTTGAGGCCCAGACTTTGAAAATTTGAGCACCGGCTCTGTGTAAAAGGAAGAATTCTAATAACTTGGGACATGTTGATTGTAAAATCATTACTAAACAACAAAAGTCAGCAGGACTCACATTTAAGATTCCCCTTGGGTGTGAATGATTAAGTGTAGTTGGAACAAAATTACACAGGGTTAAGTATGTTGCCGTAACGATATTGATTTTATTACAAAATTACCTCTTCTGTTATTACAAATGAATCAAATTTAAATGGGTGCTTTTATTTTACTTGTAAAATAAGGTTTGTTTGTTTGTTTTTTTACTGAGGTTAGTAGGAGGATCTAGGTGGATAAAGTCGGCAACGACTGCTGGAGTAAAATCCACAGGGACTCCTTTACCTTTATCTAAATGGATTTCTTTCACCTGAGTTTTTGATATATTTTTTTAACCAAAGGGTAAATATTTTATTTTGAAGCTTCCTCATTTAATTAGAGAATGTCTATTTAGACATGAGATTGCCAACAAAATAAATTGTCACACAAAAGTTAACAATTTGGGGAAAAGGTTTCTAATGAAATACTGCTCTGCTCTTATTTATGTGATTTGGAAAACAAAAGATACTGTTACGATTATCAAGGAAAAATATTTATCACCTTTTATATAGCCAAAGGAAGAATAGATAAAATGTGTTGCCCGGCCTTGTGGTTTTTCAGACAATTTAGTTGAACAAAAGTGAAAATTAAAATTTACTTCCGCTTGCCTTCACTAAAAATGTGGGTCTCTTCCATTTACTCAATCTCAGCTATTAAGTTGCCTTGACTATAGCTACAATATTTTCATAAGAACAGGTTACTTTTTAAATGTTGGTCTCTTGAAATAATGCAAAATGTAGTTTTATTGTAATTCACAAAAAAACAGTTTTTAAATTTTGTTTTCTGCAATTTTTGTAATTCACATTGAACACCAGCAGTATTTGCAGTAGGGCTTCCATGCAAGATCACTATTGGAATCTGGTAGGGGAGAGAATGTGATAAACTTATCAGTTTAATTGTGAATGTGTGTTTTCATTTTGTCATGGTGGTTGACATGTTTGTATTGCTGGAACTGTTTTCTAGAATTCAAATTCAACATTAAATGTGTGTATTTTTAAGAACCTGTTTCTAGTTGCATTTGTTAAGCATGCAAAAAACAAAAGCTCGGCCCTTATTTAAGTTTTTTAAAATAAATTCTGTGAATATTTTCAGGAAACGATGGTAAAGCTAATCTTGTATGTAATTTTTTTAGGACTGTACCAACAATATATATTTTATCATTCCCAGATTTATTACTACTAATACTACTACTACTACTACTACAGTCCTGTTGGGAGCGCCAAGGTGCTTCCAGATTGAAAATATTGGATGATGACATCACTGTTGCATGGAGGATGCCCAGTTGTTGGCTCCTTTCCCGTTAAGTTTACCCACCAAAGTGGTACCCATTTATCCACTTGCGGTTGCCCACTTTCAACTGCTGGGTCAGCAGAAGTTCTAACGTGATGGGAGCTCACCCCAGCCGATGGCAGCAGCAGGGACTCAAACTCCAGCCTGTTGCCAGCCCAGCATCCTAACCTCGTGAGCCACTTTGCTCACTGCAAATTTATTGTAACAATCCTACTTCTTTTTATAGAATGGTGAAATGAAAACCCAGTGATAGATATTTCAAGAGTCTAAAAAACTATGTAAGGCCGAATATATTTGAAGCTTAATTAGTAAGGGACAGAACATTTTATGTTCACTTTAGATTGATAAAAAGTGTGCGTGTCTACCTTAGAAACATTTTAGCTTATTTAAATCTAGCCTGCTAGGTCTCTGAAATGGTTTGTGGCAATGACCTTGGGAGACAGAATGAAGAGATGCAGTCAGGGAACGGTTAGGTAAAAGAGACTGCAGCGGTAACGTGGGCAGGGTAAGAGGCTCAGGAGAAACTCTTCCTAGTTTCTTGGACTGTAAAGGAAGACAGGATGAGATGGATGTTCAGATTTGCAAGATTATGTTAATTTAAGTACATTAAAATAGAATTCACTCACCTGATACTCCTTGAGAGGCGGACAGTTTCATCATTTAAATAGGCTTAAACTACATGAGAGAGCGCCCATTCAGTTAAATATATTAATTCCAACAGAGGGGGGGGGGGAATAAAGATTTCAATAATAAAATAGCATGGTTAGATAATCTAAAGTCTTGTTATAAAGGAAGTAATGTAGTGCACACAAAGCGCAGATATAGTAATACACCCATTTCCTAAATATCCCTGCGAGCCCTTGAGTTAGGTAGGACTGTTGGGCCCACCTTTTGGTGTCCAGAATGGCACCTTATGGTTCAGTCCAAATACAGGTAGTCCTCACTAACTGCAGTTGGGATTGGCAACTCTGTTGCTAAGCAACATGGTCATAAAATGAATTGCCACTAACCATGCCTTATTTACGATAGTAGATCTGGCTGCGGTTGTTAAGTGCAAGTATTTCATAACCGTGACTTGCAAATTCCTCCTGGAAATTCCTGTTAGACGTTCTGCAGAGTGTTTGTGGGACATAAGCTGTCAGGCGCTAGCGTGTCTAGGAGCAAGTTTTACTCTGTTTTTTTTTGGGGGGGTGTCTATGACAATACTGTATATTTTAATAAAGTTTAAAATGGTGCTGTACTTTACACAATAGCAAAAAAAATGTTATTGCACCAAAGGTGCAAAAGATCTCTGAAGGTTTCCTTCTGTTTTCCTCCCGTTCAATGTTAGAGAGTTCTTATCTTGTTCTTGTAAGAGAACAAAAGAACAGCACAGGTGGGGGAAACACAAGAGAAAAGGCTAGGAGGGGATTTTCCTAACATTTATACATTGCCTGGGAAAGGTGGTTCTGCACTCCAAGCACGTAAATGGGAGAATCACAGAAATAAAATACAAGACTGATTTAATATTCCTTTATTAGTTTTTCCCACAATCACTTTTGTGCCTCAGTAAAAAAAACTATATACTTGTTTGCAGAATGTTTATTCCTGAGTTCTGTTAAATTGTATCATACAAAACATGACAAAGTAAACTTATCAAAACAACTCAGATAAGCAGTGTTTATGGATTTTAAGGTTGTTGCAACATTAACACTGAGAAGGACAGAGGGCAAGTTGTAGCTAAATACAGAGGTAGAAAGCTAGTCACAGCTTTGTTTTGTACAAAATGTTATATAATAACTTTACCAGTGCTATAGCTATTGCAGGCATTTTTTTTCTGAATTCCAAGACCATCGGAAGTCCCATGTCGGTTTCAACTGCAAGATTAATAATATGGAAATAAAATCCAACTTTCCTTACTTGCATATATGTTAATAGGTGTATATGATGCTTGCATTTTGTTCCTTAAATAATCGGTTCTAATATTTATTTGCTGGTAGTATTCCATAGATAATAGTATGAAGTTTTTGTGAAATTTGCCATGGCAAATTTGGGCATAGGTGCTGATGCTCACCAAATGTAATTAATAGGCAAACCTGTTGTATGAATGAAAGATTTAAAAGTGGAAACGTTCGTTACAGTTGTACTGCTTCTCATCAACTGATAAGCTTTTGTTTACATAGAAGAAAACCACTTTCTCAACTATTAATTAGTCAGCTGTTTCAATTTACTGGGTGAATGAATGAATTTGTTAAACAAATTTCTATGGTTATATTGACCCTGTGAGTTCACATTTTAACTATACATTATTTTAAAAGTTGTATGGCCTGTCACTCAATCATGAATTATAAATTCAAGAATCATTTCAGTATCCAAATTGGTAGAATTACCGATACAGAGTTTATGTCTTGCATTCAAATTAGCCCTGATACACAATTAGCAAAATACTGATACACTAAACAATTTCGTGAGCAACATAAGTAATCCTTGACTTAAAACAGTTTAGGGACCGCTAGATGTTATCATGGCACTGAAAAAAGTGACTTATGACTGTTTTTCACACTTAACTGTTGCAGCATCCCTATGGTCACGTGATTAAAATTTGACTGCTTGGCAACTGACTCATGCTTAAGATGCTCATAGTGTCCCTGGGTCATGTGATCATCTTTTGTGACTTTCTAACAAGCAAATTCAATGGGGAAGCCAGATTCACTTAACAGTCATGTTCCTAACTGCAGCGATTCTCTTAACCACTGTTGCACGAAAGGTTGTAAAGTGGGCAAAATTCACTTAACTATCTCACTTAGCAACAGAAATTTTGGGCTCAGTTGTCGTAAGTCGAGGACTACCTATGCTTTGACTTGCTTTTGAGTTAGATTTTTTTTAGAATCATTCTTCCAATTTAGTTCACAAAGTTAAAAATTTAATTCTGTTGTTTTTAAAAGAATACACCTCACTTTTGGCCTATAACGAATGTTAGAAAGAACTTTAGGAAAACCAATTCAGCTAAACTGAAGAGTTATTTAAAAAGGCAACATTTCATACCATCCAATGAGGTTACTTGATATCTGCCTTTGCATGTATGCGTATGTGTATAATACACAAACATACACAGAAAAATGAAATCAAATTATCCTTTCCATTCTGCTACTAGTGAATCCCTTCGTTATATTTCATGTTAAAACAGGAGTATTCTATACCCAATTCCTTGGGGACAAATTTTTACCAGAAATGGAAACAGGACACTTCTTAAATCATTTCGTAATGATTACACCAAGGATCCCTACACCAAGGATCCCTAACCCTGGGGCCATGGACCAGTACCACTCTGTGGCCAATTAGGAACGGAGCCATGCAAACAGCAGGCAAGTGAGCAAGCTTCATCTGTGCGGGATCTAGGTTGTGCACGAAACCATCCTTCCCCCAGTCTGTAGAAAAATTGCCTTCCACAAAACCAGTTCCTGGTGCCAGAAAGGTTGGGGACTGCTGATCTACAGTAATAATTGTAATTTTGTGAATGAACCAATATTTCACTTCTTCCTGTGTTCAAAGAATTCAAGAGTACTATATGTCTGACAGCATTATAAAGTAAGAATATTGTAATGATGAAGATAGCTATGTTTATGATTTAAAATGATAAATTTGCATAGAGAAATTTCCAAAGTTAACTGTTCAAACTATAATGAATCCTGATATCCAATATGTATATTAAACCTGTGCATACTTTAAAAATGATTTTAAAAAGTGCTTCACATCTCAATACCATTTTGTTCTTTAAAGCAACACACCTTTTTTCAGACTTTCATGACAGTATGAAAAATGTTTCCTTAAACTGTTGTGTGTTAATTTTATTGAGTGTGATTCTTAAGCCAGCAGCAATTTCCAGGATGCTAATAGTCCTAATGCACGTTACTATTATGTTAATATTAACTAATATGAACTCAACATAGGTGTTATATCCAGGCACTCCAAAGTTATGAGGGGTCCTTGATGGCCTTGGTTGCTTCATTGCAGGTGTTTCATTATCCAAACTAGGTAACATCATCAGTGCTACCAGTAGTTACAGCACTGATGATGTTACCTAATTTGGGTAATGAAACATCTGCAAGAAAACAACCAAGATCAGAGACCATCAAGACTCCTCATTTCAATCCTGACTACAAATATTCTCTATTGGTATGCCAAAGTTAAAATTATGCATAAAAAATTGTGAAGAAAAGTTTGTTTTCAATACATAATTGAGTATGGTATTTGAACAAATGTTTCTTTTAGGACTTAGATTATATAATTTTTATTTTGAATTATTACAAAGATTTATTCACTATACTGACTTCCTCATTTGGACCCAAGTAGTTGATACTACTGAACCAATACAACTTTGCTTTATAGACTTAGTAACTTGGATTTTATTCCACTTACTGAATATTAGTGTCTGTGAACTGCTGGAGTTTGGAGCAAGTGCCTTTTGAATATTCGTTTGGAAAATGTCTTAGCACAGCTAAATCACAATAAGCTTTACTTTAACAGACTATAATAGTATGCTTAATTTCAGCATATCTACTCAACTCAGGTCGTTAAATACTGAAAACACATTTTTATAAGGTTATGAAACAATTATTTACTTTTTTAAAAAAGTTAGGCAAAAAGTATAGACATATAATTACAAATGTTAAAAATCTGGCATTGCTCCAGTATTCTGTGCAAGACAAATGGCCTTGGAGACAAATTAGGCACCAAGTTAGAGAAAAGCCACTCTGTTCATAATTTGAAAAAAAAAATCATGTGAAGGTTATTAGCCATTCCAAACAGCTGAGAAGTAATAGCCATCTCTTTTTTCTTAATCAGTGTATTGCAAATTCCCTTATTGCTTTAAATGAAACTCTCCTGTGTTAAGTTCTAGTTTTCCTTTTATCTTCAAAAAGACTCTTCAGCATGTACACCTGAACAGCTGACACTACAATCATTACTGACAGGTTGACCATGGACCAGAAGTTTACCCTGTCAAAATTGCTTTCTTGTATGTTTCTATCGCGAGCTTCAAATGCTTTGAGTAGGTTCTGAATCTGAATGCTTTTGCCAAGCCGAGCCTTCACACTGTTGACAGATTCCTAGTAAAAACAAAACACTTGTTTTAAAACCAAATTATTTTTAAAGAAAAAAAATGGAAGACAAGAAGTAATAATCTGAAAATTACTACTAGTATTGACACTGAGATCATGCTCCATGCCTTCTTTCCAGAGGCCATTGTTCCTAGCTCCAATGTTCTGGTCAAGAAATCTTTTATTCACATAGGAGTATTCTGCTTTTCATATACTATATACTACTAAAATATTGGAAGACCACAAATCATCCTCTTTCAGCTAGACTTGTTCGGCTAAAAATTCCTTTGATCTCAATGTTCTCTTAAGATGAATAGATTTTTTTTAAGTCTTAGCACTCTCAATACTCCTGATACTACAGTCTTTATATTTGTAAGTACAGGTAGTCCTCGACTAATGACCACAATTGAGCTCAAAATTTATGTGGCTAAGTGAGAAATTTATTAAAAGTGAGTTTTGCCCCAATTTACGACCTTTCTTGCCACATTTGTTAAGTGAATCACTGCAGTTAAGTTAGTAACATGGTTGTTAAGTGAATCTGGCTTCCCCATTGACTTTGCTCGTCAGAAGGTTGCAAGAGATGGTCATATTAGCTCAGGACACTACAATCGTCATAAATATGAACCAGTTGTCAAACATCTGAATGTAAATCACCTGACCATGGGGATGCTGCAAAATGGTCATAGGTCACTTTTCAGTGCCATTGTAACTTCGAACAGTCACTAAATGAACTGTTGTAAGTTGAGGACTACCTGTATACTATTCCAGTGTTGATATTCCAAGCACGTATACCCTTTTTATCTCAGTTTTCTTCCATCACAGAGAAAAAGAGCCTTGGTGGAGCAGTGGGCTAATGCCTCCTTAAGTAACACCAGCTGCCTGCAATTAGTGCAGGTTCGCATCCCACCAGGCTCAAGGTTGACTCAGCCTTCCAGCCTTCCGAGGTAGGTAAAATGAGGACCCAGATTGTTGGGGGCAATTAAGCTGACTTTGTAATAATGCCGCTTGGGGTGTGTGTGAAAGCCCTAATAAGCAGGCATATACATAGAATGAAGGCTACTGCTAAGCTTGTAAGCCGCCCTGAGTCTTCGGAGAAGGGCGGGATATAAATGGAATTTAAAAAAACAACAGGAGTTTTCAAAACATTCTGAATTTGAACCATTTTGAATCCTAATAAAATGCCAAGACACTGTATATTACGTGAAGTAAGTGTTAAGGTAATCAATAGGGATAGATGTGCAATAGCTGCCACATTTCCCTATTTGCAATCCAATTTTGATTCAGCGAAAAAGAGAACAAACACATTTTAAGCACAAGTAGCCATACATTCCACAAGGGATGGCTGTAACATACCAGAATATCTTCTAACTTCATATCCAGAAGCTCTGTTCCAGTTGTGTATTTTTCCCAATCATCATCTTCATCTCCCATGTTATCTAAGATGAGTTCAAAGAAAATCACTTTCTCTGATAGGGTGCTAAATGTGTTGTCAAAGCAGAACATGTAATCACCTTCCTCTGTCTCCACTCTGTTAACATAAGACATTGCACTTTAATATACTGTATAGGCAGGTATGTTACTTTTAAGTCCCTTAATGATAGTACTCTGAAACTTTAAAATTATTCTAAACTGCTGCAGCACCCTGGGTCACTGTAGAAATTTGTAGGGATGCTGTGGAATATTTTAAATTGTTGAGGAAAAAAGCAATACTTAACATCTGTTGAACATTGGCTTAACATTGCTATGTTTCCCTCAAAAATTTAAGATATCCTATAGCACCTTTGTGAGTTCACCATTTCTCTTAAACCCATGGTTTCCAAACTGTGTCATAACACAGCATACTGTGAAAGAATATAGACACTAGATACTGTGAAGCAAAAAACTTTGCAAACTTCCAAAGTAACATATTTCAGTTGCAGAAAGACAAGATTTTAGGTTAACTCTCCCTTTCCATAGCAGTTCTCTATAGCTTGTTTCATAACTTTCAAAAGAATCTCTCCATCTTCTAGTTGATTTTTTTTGGGGGGGGGGAATGTACAGCAAGTATCCCTCACCTTCTGTGAATTTTCTTTTACAAAACTCAAGATCTGCCAAGTGAGGCTTTTATCATTATTAAACTTACGTGTGGACACCATCTGATTTTCTTTGTTCAAAAATTATGGTTTCATGTTTTGGCGATACAAGGTGAAAATCCACATCTAAACCGGCTCCATCTAGTACCTAAGAATGCAACAAAGATAGAAATTAAGAAATTGGCAAATGAGGTTTTTATAAACCTGTCTTAAAGCGAACAAAATGATATAACTTGGTGAACTGGACATGCAAGCTGTTGGGAACATCTAATTTGTATAGTAAGGGAGAACTGCAGACATAGTTGGTAATAGTATGTCAAAATATTTAATAGATTAGATAAACATGTGAAAGCAACATCATTTTTACTCTAGTATTTACTTGTTATTCATGTTATGAAGAACAATCGCAGCATTCCTTACAAACACACACACACACACACACACACACACACACACACACACACGATACTCATTCCATGGGTGGCAGCACCTTCTTTGTTCCTATAACCCATCATCTTGAGATGGTCAGCATATAAATTTTACACACACACACACACACACACACACACATAAATAAAAAGAACCTCTCCTTCCCAATAATGAGGTAATTTGAAATTAACTTTCTAGTAACCTTGAATAGAATTGATCTACAAATTCATTTGTTTTGTCATTAATAAGTCATCTCCATAAAATACAGAATAGTATAAGCAATAAGTAACAGGTTCCTTACCACTGGTGAAGAAACTGCTCATATCCAATGTAGTCAAATTCTCATTTAAACTATCTATTCATCACCATAGGTTCAATTTAGACTTATTTGGCTTTCACAATCTGAGTACCCTCCAGAATGATGTTATGTAGACTTGCCAGTTTGAGCATCTAAAAACCAGTTTGATCAAGCTGTGTCGCTGATACTTAGCTAGTCTGTTTGCTCTGGAAAACAAACATGACCTACCACATTCCCTCAACCTAGACTGGCCATCCCATGTACAGGCAGGACTCTCAGGTTCCTCTTCCTAGCAAACATGGCCAATAGTCGAATTAGAAGAAATGATGGCATATGTAACCTATTCATCTGGAATGTATCAAGTTGGGGAAAGCTAGATTAGCTAGAGATGTGAATGCTTCATGGTTTAAAGTTTTGATACTGCAAATTAATAAAGGCGAATAGGTTCCAAGCATTTGACTTGCTATTTTTATATTAAATCCAAGACAAAACGGAGAAAATGGCAAAATGATCGTCTTCACATGGTGGCATTGTCTCTGCAGTATCAGTACAAGGTCTGTGCCTTGCCTTATCGCCATGTGAATCTGGGCACGGTGGCCAATACTTTACGTCACTTCTTTCCAGAGCCGAAAATAAATGTGCAGTGTAAGAGGAAAACCGCAGATTTGAACTTTTTCCCAGGACAGTGCCTTTGAAGTGCATACTTCCCCATTTAAGCAAAGGGTATTTTTCTTTCGCGGGTTGAATCAAAAGTTTGCTTCTCTCTTGCCTTGCTGGATGTATCCACCGACTTTTGAAAAACTCGGGCGCTGAACTTCAAGCTGGAGACACCGAGGCTCCTATAAACACACGAGCTGCTCCCCCCCCCCTTTTTTTTGCTACCACGATTTTCGCAGACTCCAGAAAAGCGACGATTTTTTTTAATTTTTATTTTAATCCCATTTATATCCCGCCCTTCTCCGAAGACTCAGGGCGGCTTACAATCTAAAGCACAAATCAATGTGCTTAGCAATAGCCTTCATTCTATGTATATGCCTGCTTATTAGGGCTTTCACACACACACACACACACACACACACACACACACACACACCAAGCGGCATTATTACAAAGTCAGTTTAATTGCCCCCAACAATCTGGGTCCTCATTTTACCTACCTCGGAAGGCTGGAAGGCTGAGTCAACCTTGAGCCTGGTGGGACTCGAACCTGCACTAATTGCAGGCAGCTGGTGTAACTTAAGGAGGCATGATTAGCCCACTGCTCCACTGCTTCCCGATCTTCCACCTTCCTTCCTCACCTGGTACTCGATCTCCAGCGTGGCTTCCTTCTTCATGGTCTGGAAGAAGCACTCCTTCCGGCCAGCGGGCAACGTGAAGGTGAAGTCGCTATCTAGAGAAGCAACAAACCCCAAAGCTCCAGACGGCGGGAGAAGCAGCAGCAGCAGCAGCAACAGCAGGAGCGAGACGAAGACGAGCAAGCGCTGCCCGGTCGCCGTCCTCATGTTCAAAGCTTCGCGAGCGTGGAAGTCCGGAAACCGCAAGCCGCAGAGCGCAACTCGCGCCACCTCCAACAGGGCTAGTCTCACGCGTGGGGACGTCGAGGGTTAGGACGAGGGGGAAGGGCGGTGGTGGGGGGCGGGTTAATAGAGAAAGAATACCCACAATGCACAGCGCGAGGAGGCGGGTTGCGTTGAGAAAGATACGCCCTTTTTAAAAACGTCGGTCGGTCTCTTAAGGGGGCTGCTTGCAGGGCTGGGCTTTGCAAGGCCCCCTGGGAAATGTAGTCAGCCGTGCGCTGGGATTAGAGCGGGGAGCGGCAAGAATGCCACCCGCAGAACTACCGCTCCCGAGGGTGGCGAGGAGCCGAGACAACGAACCAGTTAGAGTGGCGACCGCTTCCTTTAAAAGCGTCTTCTATTGGCGGACGTGCTTTTTTTTTTTTCCTCCTCCTTCGTCCCGCGCGGTTAGAACGAGTTGTTTCCCGGGGCCGCGAATTGAAAAGCAAAAGTAAAAGAGAGCTACGTTCACTCCTTACGTATACGTATATATTTTTTTTAAAAAAAACAACAACGGAGGGAGGGAAGGGAGCTAAGGAAGAGCTTTTCGTGGGAGCGCCGGTTCGAGCCTGGGGAAGGCGGATTACTTTTTGCGAACGTTATTCCCAACTGTCGAGCTTGGGAGCCCTTTTAATATTTGGACCGCGCTGTAACGCGGCTCTTTCGAGCTCGTTGAGGACGCGAGGAGTGCTCGCTGTATTTGGGGGGGCGGGGGGGGAGGACGAGGGGGCGAAGAAAGTCGAGTTGCTAAGCAACGGAAAGCTGCGGCCTGGAGCCCGCATGGTCGAGGCGGGCTCAGAAACTGCGGGAGAGAAGGAAGGCGGCGGCGGCTCTGAGGGGGAGGAGGAGAAGGAGGAGGGAGCGATTTATTTCTTTGTTTTATTTATTTGCGCTTTTTTTGAACTGCCCGTTTCCCTCAGGGTTATTCTTTTGGGGGACGGACCCGGAGCACTGAGAGAAAACATGAGATTACATAGAGGTGAGGGAGGAACGTTGAGAGTCTCAACCGGTGGCGGAGAACGAACTGAATTTCGGGAATAAAATTATTATTATTAATAATAATAATAATAATAATAATAATAATAATAATAATAATAATAATAAAGTTGGAAGGGACCTTGGAGGTCATCTAGTCCAACCCCCTGCTCAGGCAGGAAACCCTATACCATTTCAGACAAATGGCTGTCCAGTCTCTTCTTAAAAACCTCCAGTGTTGGAGCATTCACAGCTTCTGGAGGCAGGTTGTTCCTCTGGTTAGTTGTTCTAACTGTCAGGAAGTTTCTCCTCAGTTCTAGGTTGCTTCTCTCCTTGACTAGTTTCCATCCGTTGCTTCTTGTCCTGCTTTCAGGTGCTTTGGAGAATAGCTTGACTCCCTCTTCTTTGTGGCAGCTCCTGAGATACTGGAACACTGCTATCCTGTCACCCCTCGCCCTTCTCTTCGTTAAACTACACATACCCAATTCCAGCAACCGTTCCCTATATGTTTTAGCCTCCAGTCCCCTGATCATCTTTGTTGCTCTTCTCTGTACTCTTTCTAGAGTCTCGACATCTTTTTTACATCGTGGTGACCAAAACTGGATGCAATATTCCAGGTGTGGCGGTGGGGAAGAGGAGGCGGTGGGGAAGCACTTCTGAGGAAAAAGCGCCATGGCGATGCATGCGATAGGAAGGAGAATGGGACCTGGTTCACACCGTGATTGTGTTAGAATCGAGCTAGAGAGCCGTGTTTCTTTTTTTTTAATTGAAAAGTTTTATAAAAGTTACAATGTTATCCCATCCCAACCCCCCCTAAACCCCCCTCCCCCACTTCCCAAAGCTGATTACAGGGTTACAAATATATAGTAATCATAATCTAATTAACATTGAACGACTATATAAATAAGCAAATACATAATACACTTTAACCCGCCTATAACATGGTTACAAACACTCTAAAAATATCCAACTGATAAAAAAATAAGGAAAAAAAATATTTAAATTATAACAATCTAAAATTTACTCATAAGCTAAATGGAACTTTTTAGTCCCATATTTTTTCTGAATATAATCTATCCATCTCCTCCAAACTGAAATATATCTTTCCTGTGAATGAACTTTCAAGTAAGCAGAAATCTTAGCCATTTCTGCTAAATTTGACACTTTAAGCGTCCACTCCTCTATAGTAGGCAGACAGTCCTTCTTCCAATATTGGAGAGCCGTGTTTCTTAAGGGTTTTCTCTCTCTCTCTCCCTCTCTCTCTCTCTCTCTCTCTCTCTCTCTCTCTCTCTCTCTCTCTCTCTCTCTCTCTCCCCTTTCTCGCTTTAAAACAAATACGCAGGATCCCAAAACAGCTTGTTTTTATGGTTTATATTTACCAGTATTTGGCATATTAACAATTCAAATGGACACGTTCATAGAATATTTCTTGAATCATGTAAAAATATGAAGCCGGTTAGCTATTAACAAAACGGGAAAACCCCTGTGTTGTTGTGTTTTTTTTTTTAAAAAAAAAACAATAGGAAGAGTATCATGATTTAAAATGCTTGCAAATAACCACGGTGTCTGGCAAGTAATTTTGATCTCAAGGGTCTCTGAAAGGGTCTTGGGGATCCCCAAGGATCTTAGGACCAGGCTTTTAAGGAATACTGAGCTCGAGGAATTAGTAACAAGGATATCTTTTCTCTGAATGATATTTTTATGATGATTTTATTAGATTTTTTAAAAGTAGAAATATAAAAACTAAAACTAATAATGAAGATATAAAAGAATAAAGAGTGCAGAAAGAGAAAGAATGCAAAAAATAATTTCTGATTTATTTGACAACAATTATGAGTATAATTTAAATTAACCTCTTAATCTAAGGTTTGTTGTTGTTGACTAGTCCGACCCATCGCAACCCCATGGACAACGTTCCTCCAGGCCTTCCTGTCCTCTACCATCTTCTGGAGTCCATTTAAGCTCAGGCCTACTGCTTCAGTGACTCCATCCAGCCACCTCATTCTCTGTCG
The DNA here is from genome assembly GCF_947247035.1 of Vipera ursinii. Lineage (NCBI taxonomy): Eukaryota > Metazoa > Chordata > Lepidosauria > Squamata > Viperidae > Vipera > Vipera ursinii. The sequence goes on along the minus strand of NC_139516.1, from coordinate 87,358,682 downwards.
TCCCCTTCTTCTATTGCCCTCGATCTTTCCCAGCATTAGGCTCTTCTCCAGTGAGTCCTTCCTTCTCATGAGGTGGCCAAAGTATTTGAGTTTTAGCTTCAGGATCTGGCCTTCTAAAGAGCAGTCAGGGTTGACCTCCTCTAGGACTGACCGGTTTGATCGCCTTGCAGTCCAAGGGACTCGCAGGAGTCTTCTCCAGCACCATAGTTCAAAGGCCTCAATTCTTTGGTGCTCCAGCTTTCACAGCCATACATTGCAACTGGGAAAGCCATGGCCTTGACTATACGCACTTTTGTTGACAGGGTGATGTCTCTGCTTTTTAGTGTGCTGTCTAGATTTGCCATGGCTTTCCTCCCCAGGAGCAAGCGTCTTTTAATTTCTTGGCTACAGTCCCCATCTGCGGTGATCTTGGAGCCCAGGAAAATAAAATCTGTCATTACCTCCGTTTCTTCCCCATCTATTTGCCAGGAATTGAGAGGGCCGGATGCCATGATCTTGGTTTTCTTAATGTTAAGTTTCAACCCAAAATTGCACTCTCCTTCTTCACCCGCAACAAGAGACTCTTTAGTTCTTCTTCACTTTCTGCCATTAGAGTGGTATCATCTGCATATCTTAGGTTGTTGATATTTCTCCCGGCAATCTTAATTCCAACTTTTGATTCCTCTAACCCTGCCTTTCTCATGATGTGCTCTGCATATAAGTTAAATAGGCAAGGCGACAGTATACAGCCTTGCCGGACTCCTTTCCCAGTTTTGAACCAATCAGTGGTTCCGTGTCCAGTTCTCACTGTTGCTTCTTGGCCCACATATAGGTTTCTCAAGAGACAAATAAGATGGTCTGGTACGCCCATCTCTTTAAGAACTAGCCACAGTTTGTTATGATCCACACAATCAAAGGCTTTGGCATAGTCAATGAAGCAGAAGTAGATGTTTTTCTGGAACTCTCTAGCTTTCTCCATGATCCAGCGTATGTTGGCAATTTGATCTCTAGTACCTCTGCCTCTTCGAAATCTAAGGTTACAGCTTTCATTTTTCCATTATCTACTATTTTTTTCTAATCAAACCATATATCATAATTTCATTTTTTTCTGTTTCATGCAGAAAGTCCAGAGGGGGTTTACAATCAGCATTAAAATTAATCAGTGACTTTAATCAAAACTATTTCATCTCAGATAGGTGCATAACCTTTACCATCCATTCTTCCATTGTGGGTAATGTCAGATCTTTCCACAGTTGTGCATATAAAAAGTCTTGCTGCGGCTACCATATATAAAAACAGAGTTTCATGAGGTTTTCTTGCATTGTTTCATTTGTATATTATAACCAAAAGTTTAGCCCATTTTATTTTTAAAATTTCATTTTTTGTTTCAAATTTTAACAAAAAGTTATTCATTTTAGCAATAGCATGCTTGTCAATTTGTACATAGTTCTGAGAACAGGTTAATTCAGTATAAAGTTAAATAATGTTAACATATCATGTATAAGAGTGACATCAAAAGTATAAATGCATCTTAAAATGAGTGGTGCCTACCATTCAGAAAACCTAACCCAGTTAAAACTACTGTAACTCTAAAGAGCTTTCAAAGGAAAACGTCATTTTAATTATAAAAAAAGTTGTTCGTTAATAAGGTAAAGGTTCCCCTGCACATCCGTGCTAGTCATTTCCAACTCTAGGGGCCAGTACTCATCTCTGTTTCAAAGCCAAAGAGCCAGCGCTTGTCCGAGGACGTCTCCGTGGTCATGTGGCCGGCATGACTAGATGCCAGAGGCGCACAGAACGCTGTTACCTTCCCACCATAGTGATCCCTATTTTTCTACTTGTATTTTTATGTGCTTTCGAACTGCTAGGTTGGCAGAAGCTGGGACAAGTAACAGGCGCTCACTCTGCTACGAAGCACTCGGGATTCGACCTGCCAAACTGCCAACCTTCTGATCGACAAGCTCAGCGTTCTAACCCACTGAGCCACTGCGTCCCATATAGTTCGTTAATAGCAGATAACAAATAATATTATTTAAGTTGCCTTTCTAAATAAAGAGATCTCAATAAAGCTGAATATGTACTGTACACATCAAACTATGAACCTAATTCTTCTAAAGAGCTACCTCAGCTAGGTTGAAATTGTCCTCTTGTATTTCCTTCAGTAGCCTAATCAGGAAATCTTTTCTGGATTAAAACTCAATTTAGCTCTAATCCAGTTCATCACTACCATGAGTCCCCGATTCAGTATATCAGCATCAAGTACCCTGATGATTCTAATAAAAATTTTGAATGAACCCTGAAGAATACCATACATCTGTATCTATGTTAATCATGTTAACGCACTAACATGAAGGAGAGGAGTACAGCATTATAAACAGCATTATCTTGAAAACAATCTCCATGGTATTCAAATCAGTACAGTATAGGCCCTTTGTTGGTTGGATTTCTATTAACTAGAATGTGTGAATTATGCACTCTTTGTATTTATGTAGGACACTTTCTTCTATGTTACTTTATATTCATCATTGGGTGTCATTTAGCTTACAGTTTTCCTGTAAATTAAAAATGACCATACATTGAAGTTTGTTTCAATACAACTAATTGTTTGATAGTTATTAATGTTAAGAAACAGTAGTATGAAAGTGGCTGAATGTATTTGTGCAGCTAGAGTTAACATCTTGCTTTCTGTAATGATATTTAAAAAGCAATTTTTCAAACAGTGAAAGGTTTAATATTACTACTCTCTTTTTAGTTATTTGTTTCAGACAAATGAATATAAATGGAACCTAACTTATGGGCTTCTAGTGATCAACAGGAAGATGTGGAAGATTTACTTGCTAACGTTGTAGCATTAAGAGGTCATCTAAAGAAAACAGAAAAAAATTTACAAGACTTGGGAGAACAGCTGTATAGGTATAACTGTAGAAATAAAGTTTAATAACTGATATGCTTATTTACATTGTGTTGATATCCTAACTTTGACATCATCTGTCAGAATTAGTGTAAAAAGTTGAAGTAATATGTTTCTTTTATTTTTGTTTTTCCAGTAATAATTCACATAATTCTGAACTTGGCGTTCATGACAGTGAGCTTGAAATTTTAACACTGGAAGATCTTGTTGATCCTTCTGAATTACAGAATAATACTGTGAGCAAAATGTCTTGGCGTAACAGTGATTCTTCAAGGAAACCTAGGAGCAAAGTAATTATTTGAGAATTTATAGCAGTATGCCTATGTTAGTTTTGGTTTACCTCAAATCCTGATACTGTTGATCCTAAAAATTCAAAATGAATAACATTTGTGTTTATTACAAATGCTTTTTTGTAGTCATATTCACTGGCTTTTGATAAGAGCATGGAAGAGGAAAATGAACTACTAAGAGACAAACTGAATGCAGTCCGTGAAAACAATGCTTCATTAATTTCTCAGAACCACAAACTAATGAATGAAATTGAAACTATAAAGTTTGAACTGAACCAGGCAAGAGCACAAGTAGGTATCTTTAAAAGTATGTGTATTACATGCTATATTGTTAATTATACCCTATAATATTCTCTTTTATGTTGATCTGTAATGTATAATGTTTTTATGTTAATACTTATGAATACTTAGCTGCAGTTTTTGTATTACCTTGGAGGAATGAATTTTAAAGTGGCATAACGATGTATCTTTACTGTATTAAAACCATAGTTCCATATTATATAAAGAAAAAAGCTACTTTGTTTTATGGACTATAAAGCTTGAGAGATACCTTATTTCTTTCATACATTACATTTTAAGCATCCACAGCAATATTACATCACTAAAAATGTTACTTATGAATCAATCCTAACCTTGCAACATTTTTATAGCTGTGTTTTATGATATAATTCTCAATGTTTTAAATATATCTTTAAGTGAAAAAGGCAAATATTCTTCATAGAATATTTTTATTTCTCCTGTGTTATTGATTAACTTAAAGTATCATGCTATGCTATGCGCAAGTTAAAAATATTGGAAATTGGTAAAGAAATAATTATCTATATTGGTTATTAAAGTTATTTGCCTACTGGAAGTAGCAAAAATATAGATTGAAAAAAGAGGTTTGTAATCAAATGTGCAAATGATCTTTTAAAAAGAACAATAATGGATTCTTCCTTTTTCCCTTATTTTTCTAGATATCTTTCCTGGAATCTACTCTGGGTACACGTTCAGTCCATATTCCAGTATTAGAAGAACAGATAGCAAGCTTGGAAGCAGATGCTCATGCTCAGGATAGTCTTCTAAAGTAATAATTGTTTAAATTAATTTTTCTAATTTGCAAGGTTGATTCATTCACTATTTTTCACTTGGAGCTTGGTTCACTCATTTCAGGTTGAGATGAAAGTTTGCACACTGTATCAAGTTGGGATTTCCTTTCTGAAAATAAGATATGCTCTAGGCTAGGCTCTCCAGTTCTGAGAATTCTTTATCTCTTGTTCTGAATGAGGTTGCACTACCCGAAACAGAGCCAGAGCAAAATTGGGAGTCCTCCTAAACTTATAGCTCCCGTTTGAGAAACAGGTAGCAACTGTGACTAGGTCAGTCTTTGCAGAGCTTTGTGTTGTGTGCTAATTGCACCCTTTCCTTGGATAGGAATCTCTGCTCACTGTCACTCACACTTTGGTCATCTCCTGCATAGACTAGTCTATAGTCTATTGGATCCTGTCTATTAGCATTGCTGAGATATTTGTATTGTATTTGTAGTGATGCATTTGTCTGTGCTTGTTGTAATTTAAATTGCCAATTGTCTACTTATTTTCTCTTGGGGAGGCGGGTTGATGTTTTTAATTATTATTATTAGCTGCCACCGAGTCTTTAGTTTGAAGTGTGTAGTGAGAAGGAAAAAAGGAAGGAAGGAAGGTTCTACCCCTTCCTATCCTCTTAGAAAACTAGTTTGAATACAGATAGTTGTTGACTTACGATAGCAATTGGGATTGGGATTTCCATTGGTAAACTATGTCATAAAGTGTAATAGCATCGCTTACCAATGGCAATCTCTTTGAGTCCTGGTTGCTGTCATTAAGTGAGTACTTTGGACATTAGACAATGCAACTTTCTGCTGGCTTTCCCATAATCAAAGTCAATGGTGAAGCCAGCAGGAAGTTGCAAGTCCATGTCCACAGGCAGATAAGTGGGATAGAGCGAGGGTGTGCAGAGATGGGTAAGGAATGTACATGAGATCCACTGCATGGCATGGCAAGTGCCATGTGAGTGCACAAGGGGTGTGCAAAAGGCATGGGTCAGGGAGGGTGTGCAAAAGACACAAAGGGAGAGTATGTGTCAGGTTTGGTGCGGTTAGCAAGTACAACTATGCACACAAGCACTGTGTGAATTGGGGAGAGTGGGCAACATAGTGTGCAAGAGGCAAGGCATTGGCAGGGTTGGGGAGAGTGCAAGGAGATGTGTAATAGGAGCCATTCAGTTGAGAAGGGTGCACAAAGGTATGTGACTGGCACCATGCAGGTCAAGGAGGGTGCCTGGGGATATGGGTTGGGGTGAGTGTGCAGGAGTGTGTGAGTGAGTGATGCAAGTGCAGAGGGACATGGTAGAGGGTGCATGAATGGGAGAACCTTAACCCAGTGGCTTCCCCATTGTCTTTTTGGGGAAGTTGGTAGTTGTTGTTTGCTGCGAAGTCCTGTCCGACCCGTTGCAACCCCATGGACAACGTTCCTCCAGGCCTTCCTGTCCTCTACCATCTTCTGGAGTCCATTTAGGCTCAAGCCTACTGCTTCAGTGACTCCATCCAGACACCTCGTTCTCTGTCGTCCCCTTCTTCTATTGCTGTCAACCTTTCCCAGCATTAGGCTCTTCTCGGCTCTTCTCCAGTGAGTCCTTCCTTCTCATTAGGTGGCCAAAGTGTTTGAGTTTTAGCTTCAGGATCTGGCCTTCTAAAGAGCAGTCAGGGTTGATCTCCTCTAGGACTGACCGGTTTGATCGCCTTGCAGTCCAAGGGACTCGCAGGAGTCTTCTCCAGCACCAGAGTTCAAAGGCCTCAATTCTTTGGCGCTCAGCCTTTCTTATGGTCCAGCTTTCACAGCCATACATTGCAACTGGGAAAGCCATGGCCTTGACTATACGCACTTTTGTTGACAGGGTGATGTCTCTGCTTTTTAGTGTGCTGTCTAGATTTTCCATGGCTTTCCTCCCCAGGAGCAAGCGTTACCAAGCACCCAGATCAGTATCATGTGACCGCAGAGGTGCTGTGACTGACAGAACTCTGAGGACCAGTCATAGCCACTATTCATTCAGTGCTGTTGTAACTTGGAACAGTTGCTGACCTAATTGTAGATCAAGAAGTCTTGATATCTAATGTTCTGATCTTTAGTGCAAGGGTCCCCAACCCCTGGACCTTGAGCCATTCGGAACCAGGCTGCGGAAGTGACGGGTAAGCACATGTGCACCCCCACTTGTACAGGCAGAGGGCAAGGCATGTGCGCTCTCTCCGTCTGCATGAGTGGCAGGCACGTGTGCCCACTGCTTGCACAGAACCAACCCCTCTTCCCCACCCCACCCCCCGGGCCAGAAAGGTTGGGGAACTCTGCTTCAGTATATTACTCTGGCCATTTATTTCTAATTTCTATACTGAAAATATGATTGGAGTGGGGGAGATGAGAATGCTTTCCAGCTGTTAATATTCATTAGCCAATATCTTTGCTATGTAAACTTACCATACTATTTTAAAATCTATATTCTCAATTGTCTTTAGAGATACAGAAGATAAATTAGAGGAAAGCCAGAAATTGCTAATGGAAAAAGAATATGATTTGCAGAAATTAAAGGAGGATTATAGAAAAATAAAGCATGATTTAATTGGACGGACCAAACAAGGGAAGAGGTGACAAAATTATTTTTTAAATACAGTAGCATTCAGCAGTAATGCTGCATGTCATATATGTGTTTGAGTGCATATTGAATATATATAAAAATAAATCAGGTTGTACTGGTTTTTGAACCAAAAAAAAATCCTGGCAGCTGACAACATCAAGTATACTGAAATCAAGAAAGCTAGTAGTGAATACATCACGAGTGAAGATCTTAAAATCCAAATTCAGTAAAGGAAATACCATCAAGGAAATTAACACGTGGGCAATTCCAGTCACTAGATGCACAGCTGGAATAATGGACTGGAATCTACTTAAATTTACAATTATTATGACTGGTGGAATCACTGGGTATTTTAATGAAATTTTATTTATTTATTTTAATTCCATTTATATCCCGCCCTTCTCCGAAGACTCAGGGCGGCTTACAAGCTTAGCAGTAGCCTTCATTCTATGTATATGCCTGCTTGTTAGGGCTTTCACACCCCCCCAAGTGGCATTATTACAAAGTCAGCTTAATTCCCCCCAACAATCTGGGTCCTCATTTTACTTACCTCGGAAGGATGGAAGGCTGAGTCAACCTTGAGCCTGGTGGGACTCGAACCTGCACTAATTGCAGGCAGCTGGTGAAATGGCTACTGCTAAGTAACGATTTGGGGAAAGCCAAACTGATCTGTCTGCAGAGATATTGAAATAGTCCTTCTGTTTTCTCTCTCTTTTGTTTATAGTTTCAAGTTGTCATATAGAGAAAGCCATGACGTAAAGCATGTACCGGTAAAAACAGAGGATTCAGGCCCATGTTTTAAATATTATAGGCACTGGTTTATACATGCCAAGTGTTAAAAAAACAATGGATTCTTCATTTTCTACAACTAACTTTTGCATCTGTTATTGGCATGGAAATAAATGAGTGTCTTACTTGTACAATTCTTTAGTTGGAGAGAAGAAATAATATCTGACATTTCCAATTTGCATGCATTTGAGGGTTTACTTTTGTGCTCTGAGCCACATTTGAAATTTATTTATTAAGTTTATATGCTGCTCATCTCACTATTAAGCAACTTTGGGAGGCTTACAACATACCGGTATTCTTGCATCAATAAATCTGCTTATGAAGGAATATTTGTCCAAAGCTAAATTTATTCTTAATTTCTCATGAAAAATATATAATTTGGATTCCTTGACATTTTGAAGATCTTTATGTAAACCTTTTTAAAACTGAGGTATGTTTGAATGAAATCCAACAAATACATATTATGTGTTGTTCAATTATTGCCCTTTTGTTGATGAACCATTATTTTATTTCACGTCTTTAAACTGAGCAACTTTAAATTTTCATTTAAAGAACTGAGCAGCAAAGAAATGAAGCCCTGTATAATGCTGAAGAGTTGACAAGAACATTTAAACAATACAAAGAGAAAATAACTAATAAATTGGAAAAGGTAAGAAAAAGATATTGATAATTTTAATAGAACATTTTATATACCTTGAAGCTATGAATTCAACTATTAGTTCTAAAACTAAAATCACTACTGCTGTTTAATATGCTTTTGCCTGTACCATAATAGCAACTTAGCTAATAAAAACAGATTTACTCTATATCAGAAACATAATTCCTTGTTGTTAAAAGGCTTGGAAGATAGAGACAGAATATAATGCCAGTTTATAAGAATATCGAAGGATACAGATTTACCCAGGAAAAAGTCTATTTGTCCTAAATGACCTGATAATTCAATAGACATGCTTATGATTGCATTATTTTTATTTATTTACTTCATTTGCATTCTACCCACTCACCAAACTCTAGGAAACTCATCCATCATAAAATAATACCTGCAAAGTAAGAAACAAAAATAACACAAATTACACCTAGTTCTCAACTTGCCATAATTTATTTAGCAACTGTTCAAAGTTACAATGGCACTGAAAAAATGACTTATAACTGATCCTCGTACTTCCAACCGTTGCAGCATCCTAGCAATCACCTGACCTAGTGCTTGGCAGACGTGATTTCTGCCTTATTTTATTATTTTGATAAATAATGGGTTGGTTGGTTCTAAATAATATATTACTTTTATTCAGGTCCAAGTTGAAGAACAAATGTTAGAAAAAAAATTAATGAACTGTGTAAATGAAAAGGAGAAGTTGCTCACACAATGTAATGCCTATAAAAGTGAGCTTGAAAACATAACAGATCAATTGAGGTAAGGGTCTGTCTGTGCTAGATTTTGGCATTTAAACAAACATAGAGTTGCTTTTATGATCATGAGGTCTTCTGACATCTGATAATGGTTAATAAAAATAGTTGTATGTCCCATTCAAGCTCTATAACAGGTAAGTAGCTACCTTTGTGCATATTTTGTCAATTATATAGTTTTAATATTAAGGGTAACTGGATTCTTCATATTCTTGTGTATTATTGTTTTGTATTCCACAGAAGATTTAGATTTTAAAATATTATTATTAAAATTATAATCAAATAGATTGTGAGAGCCAGTTGGATGTAGTGGTTAAGGCACTAGGCCACAGGTCTGCAACCCGCGGCTCTGGAGCCGCATGCGGCTCTTTCAGCCATCTCCTGCGGCTCCCAGTCCTCTGCCATGTGCAGTCCAAAAAAAAAAAGTGGGACTAAAAAAGTTCAACCAATCAATTCAAATATGCAGGGTAGGTGCATATCTCGCCTTGGCTCCACTCTTCAGTCAAACCCTGTTCTGCGCATGCGCGCATGTACACCCATGCGCACACATTTTTTGCGGCTCCCAGTTTTTCCTTTTGTGAGGGAACCGGTTCCGAGTGGCTCTTTCACTGTTTCAGGTTGCTGACCCCTGCACTAGGCTAGAAATTGGGAGGCTGTAAATTCTAGTCCTACTTTAGGCACAAAGCCAGCTGGGTGACCTTAAGCCAGTCAATCTCTCTTTGGGAAGTAGGCAATGGCAAAACACTTCTTAACTTTTGCCAAAAAAACTGCAGGGATTTGTCCAAGCAATAACCAGAAATTAAGCCTGACTGAAAGGCAACACAAATAGGTATATATTGCCCTGTCTGGTGGCAATAAATAGCTTAAGCCAAAAGCTTTTGAAAATGGGAAAATCACTGAACAATCTTTTATAATATAACATGCAATTGGGTTTATTGCAAAGGTGGTCAAAGTTTGAGGGAAGTGAGATTTAAATCTTCCTATTTGAAAGGCCATTTCTTACCCACTGGCAAATGCTTCCAATAATAAAATTGTTTCCAAACAGGTATATGCAGCTATTTTTTTCAGAGGCATGAAAGAGAGACTTGATGGATTATCTTTATTATTATAGACCTGCTTTATTATTGAGTTTATTGGGGGGGGACTCTATATCTAGAATCACAGGATGCCACTTTGTGGTTGTTCATGGAAGGCCTTGTGTAAAGTGACATCTGTATTTTGGAATGTTGTCTTCCCTGAAATTTGTGAGGTACCCACTGTTACATCTTCTAGGCATCTGTTGGAGATTAATCCCTTTTGTTAGATCTTTTTTGCATGAAAGCTAGCTTAATATTTTTCCCATTTTCCTTTTCTTTTGCTTTTTTTTCTTACTGTATATTTTTATATTGTTGTAATTCATACTTTTTATAGTGTATTTTATGTTTTCTCACATTGGATGCTTTGGTATAAAACGTGATGTATAAGTAGCCCTCAACTTAGTTGCTGAACAGGTGTCTGAAATTACAATAGGCCCCGAACAGATGCTTTATGGCCCGCAAAGCACTTCAGACCATAAAATGTCATTCCAGCCCCCCCCACACACACACACACTGTAGTCATATGATCGCATTTTGGGTGCTTGGCAACTGGCTTGCCTTTAAGACTGGTTGCAACATCCTGTGGTCACATGCCTGCAATTTGTGACTTTCAGAAGAAGGGGTTCACACGACCCCCATTCGATTAGGGATTCACTTAAAGACCACTACCAAAAATGTTGTATCTGGGCATGTGGATGCCTCAACTTACAACTGGAATCCAGTCCCAATTGTTGTCATAGGTTGAGGACTAACTAAAAATATTTTGAATAATTAACAGTTAAAATTCAGAACTACTGTATTTGCAATTGCTGGATGCCAGAAATTAGATGCTGGAAATTGCCAACCCTTAACTTATTGTCCATGCATATTATGGTTCACAAAGGGATGTTATGTGCAAAACAGTCTTAATTTCAGTTTTCAGCTGTTAGGGGTATTTCCATAAAACTACAGAAAACTGAAGTATATTGTTACTGTATTTTTCGAAGAATTATACTACTGTAAAAAACAAACCCATCCCTGGCCACCATTTAGCCTTTTCTGGCAGTAGACAACACTGGACAATTTTCTCTGATGTTGCAAGACCCAAAACATAAAACTGGTTAGCTTCTGAGAAAATATGGACTATTTAATTTTCTTTATCTTTTTAGATAAGTGGATAGACAGTTAGATAGCGATGGTATGTTTGTATGTTTATAGATAGATACCATACATACATATATAGATATTAAAAATGGTAATTGCTTAACGTGTGTTTTTGTGCCTTTAGGCTCCAAGTTGTCAGATATAGATTATTGACGCTTAATTGTAATTAATAGTTTTTTGTGACAGACTTCAGCAAAAGTTAGGATGAAGATTTCATATTCAAAAGATTGCACAGCTTTATTTAGAATTTATTTAGAATCCACTTAAAATAAAAAAATAAAAAATAAAAATGCTGAGAATAAGATAATCTTGAAGAACCTATTTATTTTGTTTTGCATTTTAGACAATTAACTGAAGAGAACTGTATTGGAACACAAAACCTTAAAAGCATGAAAGCAAAAGTGTCTGAAATGGAATTTTTGCTTAAACATTCTCAGCAAAAGAATCAGATGCTTGAAAATAAACTTCAAGAACAAAAAGCAACACTTGAAGAAAAAAGTGCCATAATAAATGAAAATGAAGACTTAAAAGCACTAATTGTGCAACAAAAAGATCAGCTTAAGTTGTATCGTCAAGAAATTCAACGTTCAAAAATTGAATTGAAAACTTTAGAAAATGTTATTTTCCAGTTGACCCAAAGCTCATTAAAAGAGGTACAATGATTTTTCTGATATTTTTGAAGGAACTATTAACAGTGTGTGGATATGTGTGTGTATCTATACTTTCAAGTCAGCACTGGTTCCTAGTAACTGTCTGGACCAGGTCTCTGCAGATTTTTGGCATGATTTTCAGAAGTGGTTTTCTACTGCCATCTTTTTAGGACTGAGAGAGTGACTGGCCCAAGGTCACCCACTCATATTGTTCCTAAGGCAGGACTAAAATTCATGTATTAGCAGTGATAAAATACAAATTCTTCTCGGTATAAATGAAAGAGTGCTTTTATCCCCATATAGAAGGACCAGAAACTTGTGAAACCCTTATCATAGCTATTGTTTTACTTGGTGGGATTTACACATTAACTACATTGGACTGTAACAGAGGTGAGTATACATCATTCAGGAGATTATGGTAACCCAGTCATTTTCTTAGTATATTGATTGAACCAGCTATCACATTAAACCAAACGTGGGAAATATGTTTGGTGAGCTTAGGGTTTATCATATGGTGTAAGCCCAGACTTTGAGATGCCACTTTAGGGACAACCCGTCATAGATAGCATCTATGAGATGACATACGGACCCTTGCTTAAAGAGGTAAATGCTTGTAAATTGTAAATGCTCTGAATAAATAGGATAACTGCATTTACACATCCTTACCTTGACTAGACTGTTGCTGAGCAGCTAATGAAATACTCAAAATGAATTACTCATGTTCTACCAGTACCACACTCTGTGGATAAAGAAAGTGTTTCCAAACAGGAACTGCTGTGCCATCCAGCTTCTTTCCCCTGATAATGTGTTCTTGCAAACACAGTTGCTCCTAATACAGGTAGTCCTTGACTTATCACCACAAACTGAGTCCAAACTTTCTGTTGCTAAGTAAGCCATTTGCTAAGTGAGCTTTGCCCCATTTTCTTGCCACAGTTAAGTTAGTAACACGGTTGTGCACTTATTAACACGGTTTGTTAAATGAATCTGGCTTCCCCATTGACTTTGCTTGTCAGAAGGTTGCAAAAGTTGATCACGTGACCCTGGAACATAGGATTCAGTAAATTTTGATCATGTGACCATGGAGATACTACAATGGTTGTAAGTGTGAAAAATGTTCCTATGTCATTTTTTTCAGTTCCATTGTAACTTTGCATGGTCACTAAATGAACTGTTATAAGTCAAGAACTACTTGTAATGGTAGATACTTATAAAGTATCAACTATGGTCCTTTTTTGATATAAGAACTACATTAATAGCGAGGGGAAAGAAAGAAAAAATTGAAGTGATGCTGAGGGGACAAAAATACGTCGCATATATTTGGTTTTCCTTCTTTTTACATTAATCTTACATATTTTTTGGAAATATCCTCACAATTTTGCAACAATTAAAATGGCTTACAGCGTTAAGGGGGTGGAATGAGAGTAAATCCTAGCTAAACTATCGAAATCACTTATCGTTGCTTTTGATTTCAATGGAAGAACATACGATTCAATATTTTATTTTAAAAATTGTATTTATTTGTTTTTACTTTGAGCTAGATGGTGGCTGCCTGTCCCACCAGATCCAGTACAAAAGGCGTGCTGCAGGTTCCATCTAGGCAGCTATATTTGGCAGGCCTGAGGCAGCAGGCCTTTTCTGCTGTGGCAGCCACATTGTGGAATCTTATCCCCTCAGGAGATGAGATCGGCCTCATCGCTCCTGAGTTTTCACTCTGCCTGATTAGGCCAGTAGGCCTGGGACCTCAGGGGACAGGTGTACGTGTGAGATGGCTCCATTATTGTTAACATTATCACTTTCTTATTTAGTTCTGCTTTTATAGTTTTTTAAATATTTTTAACAATTACCGGTATGTCATGATTTTAAGAAATTGTTGTTTTATATCTAGTTTTTAATTGGATTGTTGTATGTTACCCAGAGTCACTTTCTGTGAGATGTGTGACCATATAAAATTGAAAAATAAATAAACAAATGGTATCTATGAATGACTTTGTCAGGACCCACCCCAAACCACGTCTTAGGAAGACAAAACTCTTGGAGCCAAATCTTAGTCCAAAAGGAATCTTTACTATGACATGCTTGGTTGTAGGAATACAAGACAGGACTTAATATTGTTCTACAAAGTAAACCCTTATAAAGAGTTCCCGGTTCAACCCCCCCTTAACCCCATTTGGTCAGTCCCCCATCACTTACCTCGTATCATCCCTCTTGTGGGAAAAAGGAACTTAGGACCTTTTATGTTTATTGCTCTCTTCCTGACACAAGCCAGATGCTCCTACCCTAATCCCCCCTTTTGTTCCCCCAGTTCAAAAGGCTTCTCTTTTCCTTTGAAATGCCTAATACAGGCTCAATACACATTCGTTCCCTCCTCCTCTGGAGATGGCAGAATCCATGGAATAATGTTTTAAACATACATTTATGAATATGATATAAATGGATTCTGACAGACTTCTCAATAATTATAACAACTTTTGCTTTATATTTGTTTCTGTTTTTGCTCATTCTTTAGGCTAATCACTCTGATGAAATGTGCAGTAATTGGTCGGAAACAGATAGTCTTCTGAAAGAAGAGCTAAGGTATTATTTTAACTGTAACTTATTAAGGATCAAGTAAATTCATTATGAGTTATAAAAAATAAATCAATTATCATACACTATTTTTCTTAGACAGAAAATTAACTTTCAAGAAGCAGGAATTCAGAAACTTCAGACAGAATATATGGCCTCTAAGCTAGGTCACGTTTTCTCTGAAGATGATGAGGCACAGGAATTGAATGGCCTAGAAACTGAACCAGTAAAACTCAGGGGAAATCAGACAGGTACGTATAATTGTTATATGACTTCAGTAGTAAGGCAGTATATTTCTGCAAATTTAACAGAAAAAAAAGTAAGTTCTTTCTAGAATACTAGTTAGTTGCTTCTCCAAAATACTCCATTTGAAAGTACAATAAATGGCAAGAATATCCATCATGCTTAAATCTGACTAGCACCACAGTGGTATAAAGCTAAACAGGTCACTTCCTAGGTTATGTAGAAATAGTAGGTCATGTTTATGATTGATATGGCATTTACTGAAGTAATTTTTCTTCTTTGAGGCATTATGTTCTTTTGGATTGGGAAGGCAACTTTCTTGGGAAGTCAGAACCATGTTTTGGTACATAACCTAACACACAGGTCTGCAACCCGCGGCTCCGGAGCCTGCCGTGCAGTCAAAAAAAAAAGTGGGACTAAAAAAGTTCAATCAATCAATTCAAATATGCAGGGTAGGTGCATATCTCGCCTTGGCTGCACACTTCAGTCAAACCCTGTTCTGCGCATGCTTGCATGTATGCGCATGCGCACATATTTTTTGCGGCTCCCAGTTTTTCATTTTGTGAGGGAACCGGTTCTGAGTGGCTCTTTCACTGTTTCAGGTTGCTGACCCCTGACCTAACAGTAAGAGATGACTCAAATTTTCAGTCCTTTTCTCAATTTTTACAAATTGTAATATGAGCTGAAGGCTTTCTGCAGTAAATTCTATGTTCACTCTTAATTTTGAGAAACATGCCTCCCTTTCAGTCATGTTCCTTCAAATTGTTTTATAATGTTTTTGGTATATTCTTGGAAGGCCATAGGCTGTCCATCTATAAGCTGCCTGATTTGTATGGCAGATTTGATTAACAATACATCATTGTAATGTGATCAGAATAACAAACGTTCGGGGCCACACTGGGAAGGAAAATTTAGAGCAATTCACTTCACTTTTCTAGCAAAAACTTCTACCAGCATAAAGTGGTCTTTTTGTTGCCAGTGGGTATGGATTTATATCATGGTTCACACTGAGGTAAAGCGGAAATGGTTAACTTCCAATGTAACAAAAAAGTAATCAAAGAAACAAATACCGTATATACTTGAGTATAAGCCGAATTTTTCAGCCCACTTTTTGGGCTGAAAAATTCCACTTCGGCTTATACTCCAGTCAACAAAAAAACTTACCGAGGACTTGTGCGCGGCCGAGGCTTTGGAGCTTCCGGGATCGCGCTCACCTCTCCCAAGCCGCCGTCCGGAGACCTGCCGAAGTTTGGGGAGGTTTGGGGAGGTGCGCGCGCACCTCCCCAAACCTCCCCAAACGAAGCCGGGTCTCCGTTCCTCCGCCCCCTGCCTGCCTGCTTCTTTCCACAGCGGAAAGAAGCAGGCAGGCAGGGCTCGGAGGAACGGAGACCCGGCGACGTTTGGGGAGGTTTGGGCGCCTCCCCAAATATCCCCAAACGTCGCCGGGTCTCCGTTCCTCTGTGCCCTGCCTGCCTGCTTCTTTCCACAGCGGAAAGAAGCAGGCAGGCAGGGGGCGGAGGAACGGAGACCCGGCGACGTTTGGGGAGGTTTGGGCGCCTCTCCAAATATCCCCAAACGTCGCCGGGTCTCCGTTCCTCTGTGCCCTGCCTGCCTGCTTCTTTGCACAGCGGAAAGAAGCAGGCAGGCAGGGGGCGGAGGAACGGAGACCCGGCGACGTTTGGGGAGGTTTGGGCGCCTCCCCAAATATCCCCAAGCGTCGCCGGGTCTCCGTTCCTCTGTGCCCTGCCTGCCTGCTTCTTTCCACAGCGGAAAGAAGCAGGCAGGCAGGGGGCGGAGGAACGGAGACCCGGCGACGTTTGGGGAGGTTTGGGCGCCTCTCCAAATATCCCCAAACGTCGCCGGGTCTCCGTTCCTCTGTGCCCTGCCTGCCTGCTTCTTTGCACAGCGGAAAGAAGCAGGCAGGCAGGGGGCGGAGGAACGGAGACCCGGCGACGTTTGGGGAGGTTTGGGCGCCTCCCCAAATATCCCCAAACGTCGCCGGGTCTCCGTTCCTCTGTGCCCTGCCTGCCTGCTTCTTTCCACAGCGGAAAGAAGCAGGCAGGCAGGGGGCGGAGGAACGGAGACCCGGCGACGTTTGGGGAGGTTTGGGCGCCTCTCCAAATATCCCCAAACGTCGCCGGGTCTCCGTTCCTCTGTGCCCTGCCTGCCTGCTTCTTTGCACAGCGGAAAGAAGCAGGCAGGCAGGGGGCGGAGGAACGGAGACCCGGCGACGTTTGGGGAGGTTTGGGCGCCTCTCCAAATATCCCCAAACGTCGCCGGGTCTCCGTTCCTCTGTGCCCTGCCTGCCTGCTTCTTTGCACAGCGGAAAGAAGCAGGCAGGCAGGGGGCGGAGGAACGGAGACCCGGCGACGTTTGGGGAGGTTTGGGCGCCTCCCCAAATATCCCCAAACGTCGCCGGGTCTCCGTTCCTCCGCCCCCTGCCTGCCTGCTTCTTTCCGCTGTGGAAAGAAGCAGGCAGGCAGGGCGCAGAGGAACGGAGACCTGCCGACGTTTGGGAAGGTTTGGGGAGGTGCGCGCGCACCTCCCCAAACCTCCCCAAACTTCGGCAGGTCTCCGGGCGGCGGCTTGGGAGAGGTGCGCGCGATCCTGGAAGCACCGAAGCAAGTCCTCGGTAAGCTCTGGGCGGTCACTTGCTTCGCGTCCCCTGAGGGAAGGGGGGGCGACTGGAGCAGGCGTGTTTCCTCGCCTGCTGGGCACCGCGATTTGCCTGGGGAACGCACGGGCCCCGAATAGCAGCGTGGAGCGAGGAAGCGGACAGCCAGGGCTTCCCGGAGAGCCAAGGCCACACAGGGTATTCCTGTGTATTCAGGCTTGCAAAATGGCGGATCGAGCCTCTGCTGGCGGCAGAGGCTTGCAGAACGGCGGATCGGCTTATACTCGAGTCAACAACTTTTTCCAGTTTTTGGGGGTGAAATTTGGGGTCTCGGCTTATACTCGAGTCGGCTTATACTCAAGTATATACGGTAAGCGTTTTTGATGATAAACAAGTTTCAGAAGTAAAATACAATGACCTTACCTTCAGCAAGCAGAAAAACTGGTCAAATGGTCTTATTTTGTACTGGGCAAAAGTATTATTGTTGCAAATAAATGCATATTTGTTTATGCATATGTGGTAAATAGAACATATCAAAATCGGCCTTCTAAGATTCAGTGAGAGAAGCTGACATTTTGAGATTTCGGCTCTTTGTGTATAGTAAGAGCTGAACCTCAAGCATTGAGCTATTAATTAAACCAGGGTGAGTTCAGGATACCTCACTCCTCCCTAATACTTTATCTCACAAAATTATCATTGAGGATAGGCAAGCCCAATGATCAAAGTCCAAATCCATTTCTTTTATCACAATACCTTCTGATTTTAGACCAGTCTTGATCTTACCCTGGTTCATTCTCCGGCTGTAGGAATTGATAGATTAGCTCCCTTGGTTCACTGGATTAGGGAAATGTAAGCTGGTCAGTTAAAATGGCCAAAACTTTGGCTTTCATTGTGATCTGTACTACATTAGACTTTCTATTAAAATTATTGTTTGGGGTGGGCCTGTTTGAGAGCATGGAATGTGTGTGATAAGATATGGTTTACTTAGCCACGATTTATCGAACAAACCACAATTGATTGGGAGTACACAACTTTCTGAATTACAAACTGGTTTAAAAGCAGTGGTTGAGTTCATATAATGAGTTATCAATCTACTTTACACTTCAGCTTGATGTATTAACAAACTATACAAAAGAATTTCTGTGCTCAAAAAACATTTTCCTCAAAAAAGAAAATGGCTATCAAATCAGTTCAAATATCTATATTTATATCTAAAACAGGATTTCCTCCTCCCCATTAGGCAAAGCAAAAAGTGGCTTCAGTAGCCAGTAGGGTTTAGATGACATAATTTACGAAATATTTTACTTTTATGTTGCTGTACAGGTAGTCCTCAACTTACAACAGTTCATTTAGTGACCGTTCAAAGTTACGACACTGGAAAAAGCGCTTTATAACCATTTTTCACACTCAACTATTGCAGCATCCCCATAGTCACATGATCAGAATTCAGACCTTTGGCAACTGAATCACATATATGACTGTTGCAGTGTCCCCAGGTCATGTGATCACCTTTTGCAACCTTCTAACAACCAAAGTCAATGGGGAAGCCAGATTATCTGTATTTTTATTAACAGTTAAGAGAGAATTCTGCACCAAAATATTAAGTTTGATGCATGCATCTAAATTATTAATGCGGATCTAAAAATGGATTCTAACATTAACAATACTTAGGTAAAAATGCATAGCTTTAAATATTGTATGTTCTAAATTTTTATAAACATCTAAACATTGTCTCATTTTTAAAGGGACAAAGTGTGAACAACTGGAACTTATCAGTAAACAGTTTGAAAAAGAGAAGCAAATCTTAATTAGAAATTTAGAAGAACTACGTATTAAGCTGGAAAAATCAGAAGAAGAAAGTACTGTTTTAAAAAATAACATTGCCCAGAGAACTAATCAGTTTCAAACAATACAGGAAGAGCTATTAGAGAAAGCTGCAAAATCATGTCGCTTGGAACGAGAAGTAAGTGAAAACAAAGAAGTCTGTTCTTGAAGGCTATCTTGTTTAATTTTATTTTTATATAATGCCTAGGAAATTCCAAGAATATACATTAATTCATCTGTGATAATATATTCTGGCTAGAATTTGCTTGTTGCATCAATACTGAAATAACCTTTCATTATGTTTTCTTTCATAGTGATAAGTCACATTGGCTTAAGATCATTCTCACTACTGAAGCAATGAATAGTTAAGGCCTTTTGGGATAATTTCTCAATGTCTGAAGTATGCAATAGCCATTGTAATATAGTCCCCAAAGCCCAAAACTAATGTAACAATATATTTTGTCATCGTATAAAACAGCAGATACCTATGTACTTCTTGTCCCAGACATGACTGATATTGCTGTTGATTTTAACAAAAATAACAAAGATTTACCTTGCAGTATAAAATGAGCAGCCAGAAAATTTGATTAAAATAAATAAAAGGAGAAGTGACATGAGATTATAGGTAAATGGGGTGAACTGTAAATGTGAATGAGTTTATGCCTTACAATTTAAGTATGTATGCATATTCTTAATTACAGCTCATGTAATTTGCCATCACTAATACCCTAAACCAGGGGTCTTCAAACTTGGCCCTTTCATGACTTGTGGACTTCAACTCCCAGAATTTGTCAGCCAGGCATATTCTGGGAGTTGAAGTCCACAAGTCATAAAAGGGCCAAGTTTGAAGACCCCTGCCCTAAACCCTGAAAAAACATATACTGCCATTGGTGCAACCATCTGCAGTAAATAGAAGTTACCATTATCTATATAATAAATATATAAAAGTATATCAACCTTTGTTCTTTTCAGTTTGTGTACATATTCTTGTAGGTAGCAAGAAAATCCTCCCAGTTTTCTATCCTTGAAAAACAGTTGGAAGAAAAAACTTTTGCTTATGTAACTGCGCTTGCAAGAAATACTGAATTGGAACAGGAATTAATGGTAACAGGCTTTTACTTTTTTTTCAATATTTTGTAGTAGAATGAGATACATTAATCTAACACGATGTTAAACAAATTCTGCTAATACGCTTTGTTTTATTCAGAGCATGTTTCTAATACAATTTATAAAAAGCAGAATTCCTTTTTATTTTGTATAAAATTGTGTATCTGATTTTTGCCTGTTAATTTTATAGCTAATTTTCTAATTATGCTTACACAGCGAGATAATGGTTATCAAAATATCTATATAATTTTTCAACTAGTTTTCAAATTGTAAAAAAAAATATTTTTTTTCTAGGTAATGAACTCTCAGCTTCAAAGCATGGAAAGAAATATCATTGAAGAACAAGAACACTTCTCTGTAATGTTAGAAGAAACAAAGTTAATTAATCATGAGCAACAAAAGGAGATGGAAAAACAAATTGATCTAGTAAGTCTCAAAGTTGTATAATATGAATTACTGAAATTAAAATTTCAGTTCAGTTCCCAACTATTATGGTGGGCTCTTGCACTTAGAAAAGATATATCTCTGCCATATTCTATTTGGGATTGACTGTATGTAAACAGCTAACAGCATGGCCCTCTGAATTTACATAGGAGCTATTTCATGCAATAAGTTCTTTGTGGAGGCAGTAATGCATGGCTTTTTTAAAAAAAAATCATGCTACAGCAGATGTCAATTAAAAATAGCTAATGTTCCAATTGATAGAATATTGTACTGTCAAGTGCTATTTTTCCCCATGAATTTCTTGCTACAAGGAACAGTTGCCATGCTGTTCTATTCTGAGCAGGCAAACAACAGCCGGCTTCCAGGAACTGCATGTTATCTATTAAAAGACTAGAAAGAGTACATTCACTCTTCTGAGTTACATTAATCCCACAATTTGCATGAGGAAGAGTTTGGATGTAATATAAATGTGCAATTTGCCACTGGTACAGGGTAGCTTGAATTGTAGCTGCCACCTAGCAACTACAGTACTGTTATCCACTTTCTTCTTTCTTTTCAATTCCTGCATGTCTCTTAGGTCTCCAAAGTCAGGAAAAATAATTGGAATAACAATTCTAGCATTTGTTTCCTACATAAAGAACAGGGTAACAATGCAGTTCTATCATATTGTATGTATTGTTATGGCTTTTTAATGCTGCTGTTGCTGTATTTATTTACTTATTTATTAAATTTATGTGCTGCCCATCTCATCAGAAACAAATCTGGGTGGCTGACAGACATTAAAACTAATGCACATTAGAATAATAAAAGAACAAAAATAAACACTGTTGAAGGTGGGAAGGAGTATTGATGATACTTCAACCCATGGTGGTAGAGGAGCTCACCCTGCAGCTTCACGTAGATGTAAAATAGGAATGGAGAGAGTACCAGTACACTCAAAAGGAGCAGCTGTGAGCTGGATCTCACTCCCTATCAATACTGATTGGGATCAGCTTTGTAGAAAGGAGCCAAACCAGCCCCAAACCTTGTAGACCAAGGGTGTCCAACTCGCAATGTCACATGACATGTCATGACATATATCGTGACTTTTTTTCCATTACCGGCAATGGGGTGGGTGCAGTTTCGGCATGACACATCTGGCCCGTGGGCCAGCAGTTTGACACCCCTGCTGTAAACAGCCCAAAAGGATCCACGGTCAATGATATCAAAGGCTGCTGAGGCATCAAGGAGAGTAAGGATGGTTGCACTACCCCAGAGTGCTCTTGCCAGAGATCATCAAGTGCAGCCAATACTGTTCCATAACTGGGCCTAAATCCTAACTGGAAAGGGTCCAGATAATCTTTTTTTACCCAGGATCCTTTGAAGCTACTAAGCAATTACTTTCTCTACCATCTTTCCTAAAAAGGCAAGTTTCGAAACTGGAGGAAAATTGTCCAGATAGATGGGATCGAGAGATTTTTTTTATTTTTTATTTTAGGAGGGGACAAACCAGGGTCTCCTTAAAAGATCTAGGGAATATTCCCTCCCACAGTGAGGAATGAATCAGTGCCTGAACCTCCCTGGCAGTCCTCATCCTGGAGGCTTTTATCAACCAGGAGAGACAAGGATCTAATTGACAGGTGGTTGTAATGATAACATTGAGGAGACTGTCCACTTCATCGGGTCCAACAGGATTGAACTGTTCCCAGATAACTGGGTAAAACTTTTCTCCAGCATCTCACATGGATCAGCACCACACATGGTTTCCAACTGGGAACGAATCTGAGCGACTTTTGTCAGGTGCTGAATAAATTGAGCCCCACTGTCCCAGGAAGGACTGGGTGATTCTGAAAAGGGTTGCTAGGAAACACTCTGGATGCAGTAAGGGCTGAAAAATAATGATGGGTTCGGGACTCTTACCACCACAACATAGGCCTTAAGGGCAGCTTTAAGTCGTGTCCGGAGTTATCTCTCGTCTTCCTCCAGCAGTCCTCTAGGCATCTGTTAATCCTTCTCAAAACTTGCAGGTCTTCTATAAACCACAAGGAGAGGCAAGCACAAAAGGTTAAGAGAAGCTCCTGCGATCCTGCCCAAAGCCTCAGCTGCCCTTTGATTCCAGGCCATTAGTAGGTGCAGCAACCCCTTCTCCCCCCCCATATCCCCCAGTTTAGATCCATAAATATTATACCTTATACAAGAAACAGCATTGTTTGGAAGCTACACCTACAGGCTTTGAAATGTCAGAAACAGGTGAATAAATCACTACAATGTTCTTTCCAATTGGGAAAACACTGCTACAAAATGAGGTTGATGATGAAAGAATTGGAGTTCAGCAGTGAGAGATAATTGTAAACATATTTCTGCAGGTTTCTCAAAGTTCATTTAAAGCCCCTCCTCCAGTAGGCCAGAGGTTCTAGCAAATGCTCTGCTTTTTCAGTTCTCAATCTCTGTACCTCTATTTCTTTCAGCAGTCTTAATATATAGCTATTTATGTGTCTATAGTAAATATGATAATCTATCTTTCAGATTTGTGTAAAATATTGGAGGGGGCCTTCTTCTAATATTGATGAATAGGGGAGGTATATGTGGGATATTGGATAAGTCAGTTAAAAATCTTTCTATCTTTTATAGCTTCAATCTGAACTAGAAACTAAAAACCAGCAATTCCTAGAACAAGAGAAAACAATGTCCATTTTCCAGCAGGATGTTTTACATAAACAGCATCATCTTGAATCATTGGATCGACTCTTAATAGAAAGCAAAGAGGTAGCATTTTTGAACAAAAACGGTTCTTGGGATTTGGGTTGGACTGTTTGAAAATTATTGCTTGCAAATTGTTCCCTATTTAGCATCTGAAAAGCAATTTGAGAGTCTTGTCAGAATCCATTTATATTTCATTTCTAACTGTCTCTTCTGTGCAAAACCCAAATCTCACCTTTCCCTGGATTCTGCCATTCCTGAGGAGAAGAGGGAACAAGCATGGGATTTTATTACTTTCCCTTCTTTCCTTAATTGTAACCTTTGTGTATTCCGCCTGCCTGCTATCCATCACAATATAACCAATTACCAGGCATTCCCCTCTTGCGGACACCTAAGAAAGTGGGTGGAAAGTGGGGAAGGAACGCTTTCGCTTTCGGAATCTGGGTTGTTTCTCTGGATGAAATGTGAGGAGGTGGGAATGATGGACCTTGGCTGTTCTGAAACTGATCGAATGAACTGAGGGGTGGAATTTGCTTGGGGAAACTTTAAAAATATCAATCTGTGAGGGGATTCTTCAGATCCTGTCTATTATACCTGCCATCTCCTATTTCTTAGTAAAAGTTCCTACTTGGAAAACCTTGTCTCCAAGAGTCCTTCTTTTCTAAGATGTGGGCTGAAGTGGGTTCTGACAGAGTCACTGTTACTAGGAAACTTTGCACTAACAACTTTCAGATGTAATCTCTAATTAAAAATTATAAAATAGTCACATCAGAAAAAAACATATTTCTAGGTTTGATATAGTTACTTGTTCAATATACTTGTTCTGGCTTTCATGACTGGTATTTGTTGGACAGTGTTGAGCTTCAGAGTTTACTGACTGTGCTTTAGACAACAGATTTTCTGATGTTTTGCCAGCAACTATGGCTGATCAGCATTCCAATATTGATCATTCAGAAGCTAGAATGAACAAAGGATCAATCAGGATACAACACCACAAAATTGGCCAATCAGAATTGGGCATAAACAGAGACTAGCTCTCATCAACCTGCACCAACCTGCACTAAAGACCAATCTGTTCACCTGGCTATAAAGTTAGGAGCCCAATCAGTCCCTGTTCAATTGCCTGTGGTCTGCATAGCTAATTACCTTGCCTTTGAAGATGCCAGTCACAGTTGCCCATGAAAGATATCTTTTGTCTAGGCCACAGTCACAATCCTGAAGTTCAACATTGCCCAACAGTCACTTGTTCATTGGATTAGCTAAATATATCGTTCATGTTTTATTTTATGAACTTGCGCATATTTCAACGGATGGCAGAATCTTGCCAAATATATCTGGCATCAGAAGTTAAATACAATTGTGCCTAGTTAAGATTTGGATAGGAGGTAAACAGGAAATGTCAATGTATTGGCTACTTTGAAATGTTAAAATACATCCTGGAAAGAAGTTATGGCAAACCATGTCCATATAGTGTCAAAGAAAGTACAGCTTGTGTCCATGTAGTTGAGCTCAAATAATGTGCATTTTTGTAGTATCTTGATATGGCTAGATGAATTATGATTTCTTACTATCTTCATTCCCATTGCTCCCATCAAAAAATCTGAGATGCTTCGTTCAAGCAAGCAGTATTTTATAGATAAACAGACCCTTTTCTATTACTTGAAACTTTTTTGAATTTATGAGCTGTTGGAACCCCCATATCCTAGTGGCATAACTGTTTGGTTGGTGCTAGAGACACAGAATTAAGAAATAGGAACATGAAATTAGATAGATGCCTGAAGGATGAAAACCTGAAAACAAAAGACTTGGGGGTGGGGGGGAATAATACAATTCTGCAAAATGGAAGAGAAGTCTAGAAAATGAATTTAATCCAAATGTCTTAAAACAGCATACCTGCAGATTTTTCTTTTATAGAAAAACAAGTCACATTCAACTTGCTTGAGAATTTGTAACCATATGAGAAATATAGTAGAAAAGTCCCAGTTTTTAAAAACATCAAATACTCTGTTGATTCTGAAAAAAACAGGAAATGGAAAAACAAAAAATAAAAAAAGATGAAGCTTTAAAGAAATTACAAGACCAACTTGCTGATGAAACAGTCAAGGTTTGTACAATTTTTGTGGTTTCTCAGAGCTTTCTATTCTACTTAAAAGTCTTCCCTTATTTTTCATTTTCTTTCAAAAAGAAAAGTAGCAGAATGGTAGATGGATCCTCTGCAGTAATTACACTTTTGGCTTAAATTAATGGGTAGCCTGTTTTAGTCTTTAAAGAAAACATCCATGAATGGATGATTTCCTTTAAGTTTGTTCTGTTGATTAAACAACTATTACTATTGTTCAAATAACTTAATACTGAATGTAGCAATTTTTCAGGAATACCAAGCATTCCAGAATCAATTAAAAAAAACCTCCCCTGTCACCAGGGCTTACAAAATAGGAAACACAAAAGGAAAAAAGAAAAGGGGGGGGCAAATAGTCATCACGTTAGTGTGTTTATAATAATCACCTGAGATGAAAACCATTATTAGTGTAGCTAATAAACTAAACTTATATCTAAGCAGATAGTCTTTCTTCACTATTATGTTTCCTTTTGTTTATTAGGTCAAACAATTGCAAAAAGCGTTAGAAAGCTGTAAGCAAGATATAGCTTTGTATTTAGATCATTTAGAAGAAAATAAAGTGCTGTTTGAAAAGCAGTTGGAGAAAAAGTCTGAAGAGGTAAACATGCCTTTTTCACCTTGCTCCTCTTTCTATGTTATATTTGAGTCGATATACAGAAAAAAATACTATTCTGCTAGACCATGGGTCGGCAACCCGCGGCTCCGGAGCCGCATGCGGCTCTTTAAGCTGTCTCATGCGGCTCCCAGTCCTCCTCTGCCATTCTGCAAAAAAGTCCCATTGAGAGAATGGGGCGGCGGAGGTTTGGAGAGTTGATGCCTTTCGGGGCCAAAAGAAATGCAAACGAAGGCAGCAGCTCCCCAAATGGGGCAACAGCGGTTTGCAGAGCTGCGCGCACAGCTCTCCAAACCTCCTCCTCCCCGTTTGCAGGGCTGCTGGCTTCCTCAAACATGGACGAAGCCGGCTGATCTCCAAACGGGCGGAGGAGGTTTGGAGAGCTGCGCAGCTCTCCAAACCTCCGCGGCCCCGTTTGGATAGCTGCTGCCTTCGTCCGCTTTTTAAAGAAACGGCGCCCCGTTTGGAGAGTTGCTGCCTTCGTGTTTGAAAGAAACGCGGAAGAAGGCAGCTCTCCAAACCTCCGCGGCCCCGTTTGGAGAGCTGCCTTCGCATTTTGGAGACCTGCGCAGCTCTCCATACCTCCAGTGCCCCGTTTGGAGAGCTGCTACCTTCTTCCGTGTTGCTTTCAAACATGAAGGCAGCAACTCTCCAAACGGGGCGCCATTTCTTTAAAAAGCGGACGAAGGCAGCAGCTCTCCAAACGGGGCCGCGGAGGTTTGGAGAGCTGCACAGCTCTCTAAACCTCCACATCCCCGTTTGGAGAGCTGCCTTCACGTTTTGGAGACCTGTGCAGCTCTCCATACCTCTGGTGCCCCGTTTGGAGAGCTGCTTCCTTCGTCCGCATTTGAAAGAAACGCAGAAGGGAGCAGCTCTCCAAACGGGGCGCCGGAGGTTTGGAGAGCTGCTCAGGTCTCCATACCTCCAGTGCCCCATTTGGAGAGCTGCTGCCTTTGTCCGCTTATGAAAGAAATGTGGACGAAGGCAGCAACTCTCCAAACCTCTGGTGCCCTGTTTGGAGAGTTGCTGCCTTCGTGTTTGAAAGAAATGGGGGCAGAGCTGGTGCTTGTTTTGCGCATATGCATGCACGCATGCACACGCACATTTTGCGGCTCCCACTTTTTTGTGTGTGTGACGGAACCGGTTCCGAGTGGCTCTTTCACTGTTTCAGGTTGCCAACCCCTGTACTAGACAATAGAAAATGTAATTTCATTTTGTTAGCTACATTACTGGAAATAAATGAGAGAGAAAGTTCATTGATTTTATAATACAACGAGACCTTAGTAGTCACTAAAGGCAAAGAACGTGTTGTTTGGTTATGTGGAAGTCACTCTGAAAATCAGTATCCATTCCTAATTATTTTAAGCTAAAGCATGTTTTCAAATATAGTCCATATGTAGATTTTTATTTCCATTTATAATAGTTTAATAAAAAAACACAACTTGTTAGTAGCATAGATATATATTGATACCGCAGACTACTCTGCTTAAGGTGAAATAGCTGGAAGCTGAAAAACTAATTGCGTTGTTGCAGTCTCATCATATTTATTTTTCAGATCCAGAGGTTGCAAAAAGAAATAAAGCATAAGAATGACAATCTTCAGTCAACTAATGAGCAAAATCTTGCTCTACAGCAGAGTCTGCAGCAGCAGCAGCAAATGTTACATCAAGAAACCCTTAGGAATAGTGAATTAGATGACAGCCAAATAAAGCTCCAAAAGCAGGTACATTCTTTATGATAAATATTTTAAAAACGTATGACAAGCGTTTGTATTGTTCATATTCTGTGTTTTCTGTTACCAAGCATATTTGGAATGAAACAATTTCATCTTATTTTGAAGCATTAACTTGAATTAAGAGTGTTCTTGTGGGTATGCCAAAGTTTAGCTGGAAGAATTGACTATTTTACCCTCAGAATGCATCTTGAAAGAAATTTGCTCTATGGCTAGGATCCCAGTATGGGACTTTGAGGCAAAGCGAGGTCTAAGCCTCCAGCATTTTTTATACAAAATAAAAATGGCAATTTTAATTGTAAGCCACTTATAGTTTTTAAGCCTATCACAGAAGAAAAAATAAATTTGGGTAAGGAAAGAATCTTTATCATTTTGCCTTTTGATGGATTTTTGTTTTGTTGCTGGTGTCCCAACTCTGACACTACTGGAAGTCATCCAGTGTGCAAAGGCTTGGTCCAACCTTACAGAAATATTCCAGTCTGAAGTAGGCATTTGACTGCAAAATGACGTTTGGAATAGATAGTTTCAAGGTCAGAAAAAAACATTTTACAGCTAGGACTAGAACTGACTAGGGATTGTCAGTTCTAGTCCCACCTTACACATGAAACCATCTGGGTGACTTTGGGCCAGTCACTCTCTCAGCCAAACCCATCTCACAGGGTCTTTGTTGGGGGGAAAGGAGGAAAAAGATGTGTTGTATATGTTCCCTTCCTTGAACTATTTGTAAAAATAATAAAGATGGGATAAAAATAAATAAAATAATAGTAATGTTTTTCTTACTTTCTGAAAAATGACTATATATATATATATATGTGTGTGTGTGTGTGTGTGTGTGTGTGTGTATGTATGTGTGTATATATATATATATATATATAAAAAATTATTTTTTGCTTGCTAACAAAGAGTAAAGCCAAAAAAAAATTACACAAATATGAGCTGCCACTGCTGTGGCTACTGCCTGTAGATGGCCTTGGGCTAGGCTGAAACAGGAAATAAGATTTGTCCCGTCTCTGGGACTAAGCAAGTGTATTCTGAATGCTTAACAAACATTTAACATATACATATACATACATACATACACACATACATATATATATATATGCAGTGTCCTTTTTTGTAGCTATAGCAAAACTATGATTGATTAATCAGATGTAAGAATTCAGTGTTAATTAGAGCATATTGTTTAATAAATTCCCACACACAATTGCTTTTAATGAGGCCTGATTTTCTTTGAATTGTGATTATTATAAGCAAATTAATTTAACTTTTTTTAATGCCCTTCAACTCATTGGAAATTAGCTTGGACTAGAAATGCTAATTCACAGTACGAAACCATAATTCCACATCAGTCTTTTTAAATGCAATAGAAGTTCTCTGGAGTAGCTCCTTTCTCGTATAATTTTTTTTAAAAAAAATGTTATGACTCATCACTTTTTTAAAGGCAGAATTAAATGCGCACTTTGTATATCTGAACTCCAAATTCTATTTAAAGCAGAAGCATTTATATTTGAATTTTGTGTTTCTTTAAAACAATAATTTTCAAAAGTGAGAAACTGTTATCTATTAGGTAAGAAGCAATGAAAAACCTTTATAAAGGGTATTCATGCTGTATTAATTTCTTAGTACTAGACACTTGTTAACATTATAAACTTTTGAGATACCCCAAAATGTGTATATGTATGCTTAATATGAATAAACATGAAAACAATTGATTTGGGTATATAGTCTACTGAACCTATTGAAGAGACTTCTGAGTGTTTGAATGCACATTCTTGTGAGATCTGCTTCAACTCAGTAGTCCTTCTAACTTTTGCAAGCATAAACTCTAATTGTGCATTGGGAGTATTATGCATGGCATATTAAGAGCACATTACTGAATGATCGCATTGAGATATCCTACCAAATTGTTTAGAATTGCAGTATGAATCTCTGTCTCTCAAAAAACAGGTATCAAAACTAGAGCAAGCACTTCAAAAGCAGAAGGATATGTTGGAAGAAGAATTGAGAAGAACAAATGAAAAGCTTCATTTAGCCACTGAAGAAAATAATGTGAAACGGCAAAAAATAGGAGAACTTACTGCAACAATCAGGCATAGTCCTCACTTTTTAAGTTTAAAAACATGCAATTATTTCTTGAATGTATTGTTTTGGGAGGAAACCCCCCCCCCCCAAGTTTTTAGAAACAAAGGTTTATAGCACAATTCTAAGCATATTGAATTTGTCCTATAGATTTTAGTGGAATTTATTTCCATATTAATATATGAGTGCATTTTCAAAGGTATTTATTTGTGTTTTTATTTATTTCTTCATTTACATCGTGCCTTTTTTCATGAGACTAAATGGCTTACACTTAAAAGGCTAAGATCTGTTCTGAGGGATAATTCCCATTTTTTTTTTTGATGATTCAGAAATTTTTTTGATTCTGGACTCTTTATAGACCTGTAAACATGCTATTGTTTTAATTATTCATTGACGCATGGTATATTTGCTTCTTTAGGCAGATTAAACAAGAGATGGATCAGTGTAAAGATGAGTTAATAGACATGGAGAAAGAATTAGTGCACTTAAGAAGAGATGGTGATAGTAAAGCAATGCAAATGAGCCAACTGGAAATTAGTTTACAACAGAGAATCTCAGAATTTAATAAAAAGACACACCAAGGCAAGCTCTTTATTATGTTTTCTGAGTGATATCTTTATTATGCTATATTGAAATGAATGGGAGAAATTTCTAGAAAATTATTTTGAGAATGGAATAACAACAATAAATAAGAATACTCTATTGACTAGCTGTACTGGCTTTAAATAACTATAATTTATATATTAATTAGACTATATCAGAAAAACATCTTTGGTATTTTTTATTGTATTTCCACAAAAATGTGCTATTCGGTGTTAAACCAATGACTGTTATTTTTAGATTCAGATGAATCATAACCATTTATTTAATAATTTCTCCATGAATAATAAAACATGAATTAATTTAAATATGATTTTATTCAGTGGCACATAACTTTCTATTAATCACAACATTGAGTTTTGATGGTTTTTTCATTGTTATATTTGGGAAAAAGCAAGGTGATGTTGCGTAAGACTGAGAGAGGGAATGGGGATTTTTGTTTTAATGTTGCCATGATTCCAACTTGGTGCATGCACTGACATGCAGCCAACTGTGGTTTGCCTGGAAGGGCGGTGACTATTTATTCTAATAGCTTTCTATCAAGGCCGCTTAGCCAAGGACTCTGCCTTACATGAGATAAAACCAATCTAGCAGGCAGCTCTTCTGCTCTCAAAGAAGCTGGCTGAAAAAGGTCTCTCTCAAAATGGATCCAGACAGAACTTTTTTAGCCAGCCCCCCCTCCCCAGTAAACAGAGGGAGTCCTATGGTAAGGGTGTGTGATCTTTCCTGCTGGTTACCCTGTTGACTTTCTAAGGAAGCCAGCAGGGAAGATTGCAAATGGTGATCACATGATCACAGAGGGCTTGGCAATCTGTCTAAAGTGCCAATGGGTTGCCAAGAACCCAGACTGTAATCATGTGACTAGGGTGTGCTGCAACAGCCGTAACTTCAAATACCGGTCTTAAGTCCCTTTGTTCAACGCCATCATAATTTTGAACAGCTGCTGAACAAATGGTTGCTAAGTGAAGATTACCTGTATATATGAAGGAAGAGTGAAAGAAAAGGAAGGGGAAGACTGGAAAAGATGTGGCTAGATTCTGAAGATCAGAAATTTAAAGAACAAAAAGAATATAAAGCTATGTATGGCAGGGTGGAAGCAGAGATGATTTGCTAGAACTGAAGTATGGGAAGGTATAATAATAAGTAGTGTTGCTGGAATTTAGTTTTGGCTATGTTTCTTTTTCTTCTTATCTCATGGTTTTGATGTCTATGGTTATTATCTCTTTTTCTGTGTTCTGTAAACCATTGCTTACCCCATATGGAATAACGTGAAGGGTATGTATGCATGTATGTAAGACTAGGAAAAATGTATTTTGGGTGGCTACATGCATTAAATTCAGGAATGTGAATACTTGACAGCAGGGATAGCATAAGAATTACTGAATAGAAGCTAAGTTCAGAAAAGGAAAAGATACACGGCTTAGAATTTTTAGGGTGACTCGCTCCCTCCTGAATCAGGAGGTGAGGGAAGAACCCTTGCAGGGTCGTGCCGAGGAGTTTAACCAACATCTGTCGGACAAAATCGCTCGGATTCGGACCGGTCTGGACTCTGACTGGGCAGAGTTTGGCGAGCAGGACGCGGGCGGTCTTGTCGATATTACCTGGGAGGAGTTTGACTCTGTGACTCCGGAGGAAGTGGACAGGATCATGGGGAGGCTAAGCTCCACCACATGTTTATTGGACCCGTGCCCTTCCTGGCTGGTTTATGCAGCCCGGGAGAGGACACGCAGCTGGTTCCAGGCAGTTATATCGGCTTCTTTGAACGAGGGTAGCTTCCCCACCGTCTTGAAAGAGGCGGTGGTGAGGCCTCTCCTCAAGAAGCCTGCCTTGGACCCAGCTGTATTGAACAACTTTCGTCCCGTCTCCAACCTTCGCTTTCTTGCGAAGGTTGTTGAGAGTGTGGTGGCGCATCAGCTCCCTCTGGTCCTGGATGAAGCGGATTATCTAGACCCGTACCAATCGGGTTTCAGGCCCGGGCACAGCACGGAGACGGCATTGGTCGCGCTGGTGAATGATCTCTGGAGGGCTCGGGACAGGGGACATTCCTCTGTTCTAGTCCTATTAGACCTCTCAGCGGCTTTCGATATCATCGACCATGGTATCTTGCTGCGGCGTCTCAGGGGATTGGGAGTGGGAGGCACGGTCTTACAGTGGTTCTCCTCCTATCTCCAGGGACGTTCGCAGTCGGTGTTGGCAGGGGGGCAGAGGTCGACCGCGAGGTCTCTCGTTTGTGGAGTTCCTCAGGGGTCGGTCCTCTCGCCTCTCCTGTTCAACATCTATATGAAACCGCTGGGTGAGATCATTCGTGGTTTTGGAGTTGGGTATCATCAGTATGCTGATGATACCCAACTTTTCGACCCCAAACCACCCCAGTGATGCCCTCAACGTGATGTCCCGTTGCCTGGAGGCGGTTCGGGTCTGGATGGGGAGGAACAGACTTCAACTCAACCCCGACAAGACTGAGTGGCTTTTCATACCTTCATCCCGGGTTGATTTGGATATTCCACCTCTCTCTATGGGGGGTGAACTATTACCCCCCGTAGATAGGGCTCGCAACTTGGGAGTCCTCCTAGATTCACGGCTCACCTTGGAAGACCACATAGGGGCTGTGACTAGGGGGGCTTTCGCCCAGGTTCGCCTGGTGCGCCAGTTGCGGCCCTATCTAAGCCGGGATGATCTATGCACGGTCACTCATGCGCTCGTGACCTCTCGACTAGACTACTGCAACGCTCTCTACAGGGGCTGCCCTTGAGGACCACCCGGAAGCTCCAACTGGTACAGAATGCAGCCGCGAGAGTTGTGTTGGGAGTCTCCCGATACTCCCATGTCACACCTCTGCTCCGTGAGCTGCATTGGTTACCAGTTGTCTTCCGGGTGAGATTCAAGGTACTAGTAATGGTGTTCAAAGCCCTACATGGCAGGGGGCCGGAGTACCTTAGGGAACACCTGCTGCCAGCATCAACTTCCCTCCGCCCTGTGCGTTCCCACAGAGAGGTTCTCCTCAGGGTGCCACCGGTCAGAGAATGTCGATTGGTGGCCCCCAGGGGGAGATCATTCTCTGTGGGCGCCCCGGAGCTATGGAATCAGCTACCGGTGGAGCTCCGGACGGCGCCCGATCTTCGCTCCTTTCGCCGCGAGCTAAAAACATACTTTTTTGAACAAGCTGGCCTGGCCTGATGAGGGGACTGGGGGGGTTGTTATTGTCATTTTACTGGGGTTTTAAGATGTATTTTTAGGATATGGGCATGTATTTAATTATTTTTTAACTTTTGTAATCCTGTATTTTTATTCTTGCCCTGTTCACCGCCCTGAGTCCTTCGGGAGAAGGGCGGTATAGAAATATTATTAAATTAAATTAAATTAAATTGGTGGCTTTCAGTGAATTCTTCCGCTTATGTCAGTAAAGAAAAAACTCACATTTTAGAGTTATTAGACTTTTCATCCTTTTTTTTTGGATATCTAAGTGGAATCTGTGACCCAAAGTACTTGTTACTAAGTTAGCCAAAGAGAGGCTGCCACACTTACACATGACTGGCAACATCCATATTTGTGGCATGCAGACATCCATGTAGACACACACCCACACACACAGAGTCATCTTAACTGGCTTGCAGTTTGATTCTAAGTAGAATTAAGCTCTTAATTTTAAACATGAAGCTATACTTCATAGAATGGAAATAAGGTATTTCCAATGATTATAATATGGCCAAAGAATATTCTTTCCAGAGTCCCTTTCTTGGAACCTAGTCCATTAGATGTAGGGATAGGCAAACAGTTCAGTTACTTACAAATAGTGTATTTTACTTTTGCTTTTCTTAAGTATTTTATGGCGATTGCTGATATTTATCTTGTTCTTCATCTTGGAATAGCCTGAAGGATAGGGTAAATCATGTGTGCAAATGCATACGTTATTTGGCTAAACATTCTTGATTGCTTTTTTTTCCTATTTGGACAAAAGTGAAAGAATTAGAAGACAAGCTGCTTATAAGTGAGACCCAGCAAAAAGATTCCATGCAGAAAATAGAATCTCTAGAAACTGACCTGAAAAATACCACTGGGGAGTTAAAAACTACTTTGAGACAACTGCAAGACCTTCGGGATACGTTACAGAATGCACAGATATCCCTAGAGGAGAAGTATACTACTATCCGTGATTTAACAGATGAATTAAGGTGCGTTAATAAGCATTACAGAAGTGGATCAATGTGACAAATGTAGTAGTTTCAGCAGGTGCCGTACCTACTCAGGCTTGTCTGGGGTTAAAAACCTAGCATGGTTGGCTCTGGTTAGCATTTGAATGGGAGACTTCAAGGGAATTGGCTATATGCTCAGGTGCAACAAACATCAATGAAGAAGACAGTGGCAAATTATTTTTGTGCTTCTGCCCAAAAAATCTTCAGTGATATTTTACCACAACTGCCAGAATTTGACCTCAAATCAAGAGTGTCTTTATTTTTCATCATTACAAATAGATTAGAATTCTTTCAAATTTTATTGCCAGCATTTTGTTACTTGAAATACACCTTGAATTTACTGTTATTTATTAACAGTGAAATGCTAACATAAACTTGTGTTTTGAATGACTTAAGTTGCCTTAAAATCACTGCATTGCTACATTTTGAAGTAAAATGGCTTTAACTGTCCTTCAAACTATTTCCCAAATGTAGAGAAGTGCAAAGCTAGATATGAAATTAAGACAATAAAATACAGTTATCTACTCTGTCATAAAACAAATAAGCAAAATAGTATATATCAGCTAATCATGCCTTATTTTGAGGCATAGAGAGCAACAGACAGAAGCCTGTTAGATGCATAACTTAGCTGAGACACAGATGCTTAACAAAAATAAAAGCAAAAATATGCTTTTGATCTTCATTGTTTAGAAATAATAGACTCAGTCCATGAGTCGCTAGATGATAATTTACAAAGTGAATAGGTCATGTGTAGAATCAGAATACTAAATTGTTGTATTTAATTCCATACCAGCATTTTGTAAGTACCAATAGAAGAGAGCATATGTAAGTTTTGTACTTTTTAAGTACTAAATATTACATTGTTGAAAATACGTATGAACGGCGTGGCCCAGCAGTGAAGATGCTCACCTCTCACTCAGGAGGTTGAGAGTTCAGTCCTAGGGGAGGCAGATATTTCTCTCCTAGGGTGCAAAGAAAAAAATATATATGTTGCTAACTCCAGCCAGTAAATGCTCATCTCCATCCATTTGCCCCAACTCTATCCCAAATAGGGAATACAGGGTCATTAAAAGGGGAGTAGATTGTTGAAAATACGTATGTGCAAATGCATATTTAAATTCATTTTCTAGTATCTCTAGGAAAAAATCATATTTGTATTTATTAATCTCTCATATTAAATATTAATGATTTAATAAGATTAATATTAATTATATTAACCCAAAATTCAGTGTCAAGTGATCAAAACTATGCTACAGTTTCTGCCTATAGATTTGACTGTGTTTTTTCCTTAGTTTTTATTAGTAACTTTTATTTGTAGTTTTTATTAGTTACTTCTAAATAAACATAGAATCAGGGTGTAGAAGAATTGGATGAGGATAATTAGAATTTAACTTCCCTAATACAGAAAATATTTTTCATTTTCAAATGAAAATTGCAGAGAATGCAAGGATGAACTTGAAGAGAAAAAGCAAGAACTTCTTGACATGGAAAATGTGCTGAAAGAAAGAATTTGGGATTTGAAACAAAGAGCAGCTCAGGTTAGAAGAATAATCTGTATATTTAATAAGCTTTCAAGAATTATTGGGGCCTTATTAGTAAATATATTTGGGATGTATATTTTCATTAATGCTTCATAATTTTAGTGTGTTCAGGTAATCCTCAGCTTACAACCCTTTAATGATGGTTTGAAGTTACGACAGCTTTGCAAAAAGCAATTTATGACCCATCCTGAAATTATGATTGTTGCACCATCCTTGTGGTCACAACTTGTGGGTTGGCAGTCGGCTCACATTTACAATAGTTGCAGTGTCTTGCAGTCATGCAGTCACAATTTGCAACCTTCCAGCTGGCTTCCACAAAGCCAACTGGGGAAGCCAGAACCACTTAACAACCATGTGATTTGCTTAGCAGCTGTGGT
The DNA here is from genome assembly GCF_947247035.1 of Vipera ursinii. NCBI lineage: Eukaryota > Metazoa > Chordata > Lepidosauria > Squamata > Viperidae > Vipera > Vipera ursinii. Next base: position 87,322,065 of record NC_139516.1, on the reverse strand, counting down.
AAAATGATCGTTAAAATTGGTTCCTGTCATATGATGACTCACTTAATGACAGCATAACTTAGCAATCAAAATTTCAGTCCCAATAGTGGTCATGAGTTGAAAACTACCTATAATGTTTGTTTTTGTTTTGATATTTTGTCTTTCCTTTTTTAAAAGGTCACCCAGTTGGATATGTCAATTCGTGAATACAGGGGAGAAATGGAACAAAAGATAATTTCCCTGCAAGGTAGCTTGGAAAAAGCAGAGTTGCAGATAAAGGATTATAATAAACAGGTACTGTTATTGTTCAAATTCTCTTTAAAACAACAGCTTCTAGTTGCTCACTTTCCACAAATGCAAACTCCTCAAATGGTTATTCTCTTTATAATTTACTTGTTTACGTTTTGCTATCAGATTGAGAGTTTGGCAAGAAAGGCACAGTGCTCAAAAGAGGAACTTCAGGAAAAAGAGTATAATATTCTCCAACAACAGCAAGACATAAATTATCTTAGAATAGAGAATGAACAAAAGCAGCAAAGAATAACAGATACTGAGAAAGTAAGTTTCTCTTGTTTATTTTTCTTTCTCTGCTTCTTTTTTTTTGATACTTCAGTTTTCTAACCTGACCTGTTACTTATATAATTAATAATATACGATAAGGGGATAACACTGCCTTTTATAAAAGAGACTATTGTCTATTTCAGAAGTATGTTCCAGTGAACTCATTGAAGCTTCCTCAAATAAAGCATGTTTACTTTTCCATGAGAATATGTCAGTATTTTTGCATTTAAGTTTCTGATGTTGCTTTTTCTTTCTTTCTCTTTAGACAAGCTTTGTATGCGTATCTGCCTATAAAAATTACTGCTCCATGTGGCTGATGATTTTAACATATTCTAGAACTGTGTTTTTCAGACAACCGATACAATTTTAGGGTAACAGAACTACTAAAATGAAAAGAACAGGGAGACAAAAGACTCTTAGTTATGTCAAAAACACTTTTCTTTTTAGAAACTGAAGGATCAAGAAAGTTGTATTGCAGAACAGTATAAAGAAATACTTGATTTGGGGCAACAGTTGAGACTGGAACGTGAAGCAATGAAACAAGTTCATGTGGATCTTTTAGAGAGTCGCCGCCAACAGGCTCAAGCTCAGAGAGATGTGGACAGGATCTCTCTTGAACTGGAAGAAGTGAACCATATCTCACATGAAAAAGTAACCAATTTGACATATTAATTTTATGAGAAATCAGTTATCTCAATGCAAGACTTTCCAGGGTCAGTTTAATGTGTAGAGCATGGCTCAGAGCACAGTTTCAAATGCTAACCAATAATGCTAGGTCAGTTTGAAAATGATGTAAAACAAGTATTTCAGACCTCTCACGCCTGTGGAGAAAACCTGAAAAAGGTCTGGTTATTTCATTGAATAACAGAAGTGCTAGCTTCATGTGACTTCCAAACAATTTCTTCTTTTCTGTTTCAAAAGCATGCATCTTGTCTGACCCTGGTGCCAGGCCCTGCAATTTTTTTGCCCTTTTATAATTGTTACAGAGTACATTAGATCTTGGGGTAGGCTAAGGGGGTGAGACTTATGTCCTCGTTTTCATGCAAACTTCATTCCAGGATGGTCCTCCCTGTGAATTTGTTTCCACTTTTATATATCATGATAATAGTCTAAAGATGATCAACCACAGTGTGTATAAGAAATATTTTGATGTCTTAAAAAAATAATATAAGTTTTAGCATTTTGCTCAAATAGCCTACCAGGGGTGTCAAACTCCGGCCTGCAGGCCGAATGCGTCATCCGGAAACCACGCCCACCCCATTGCCGGCAATGGCAAAATTGTCCTGATACATTGCGCGACATCACATGACGTCGCGAGTTTGACGTCTCTGGCCTATGCTATTTCTTCCAAAATATCTATGAGGATGTTTGGAGAAATTTTAAGTCATTATACAATTGAAATGGGATCTGCTTGGAAAGATGACAGGCCACTGTTATTGTTCTCCGTAGGTCTTTCCTATAACCAATTGGGCACTCTGTGTTCCTGGATCTGTATGCCTATTGTTTATGTGGTTATTGATAATGTCACTAATTGCTGTAGCATGTCATTTCTCTAGCTCCTTTTTTGCTACCCCCTAGAAATTACATCACTTACGTTTTAGTGACAAAACTTACCAAGAAACAACAGTATTTCCCACTGAAATAGGAAAGACCACAAAAGACCTTACTGCTTTTAAAACCTATGGAAATCTCAACTCCACCAGTTTTGTGACACCTTTCCCTTTGTGACTGTTGGCCAAACAAAAAATATAAAATATATAAACATAATATTTAAAAAGGCCCATGACATTAACACAAAATGTCTCAAAAATAGCCTTAGATATGTTTTCTTGATTTGTTTTGGAAAATTAGTATCAATGTTCTATATAAACAAACTTGAGATACTTTGATATTGCTTTAAATATTATTGCTTTTAATAATGTTAATTTAATATATGTTTTAATATTTTTAAGAAAATAATGTTGCAAGATATATTGATTTTGTGTTCGGCATCATTCCCTTTCAGGAAACCCGTATAAATAATTTGGCAGAACAACTGGGAGCAGCTCAGGTGCGAGAAACTGAATTAGAAGCAACGATGCAAGCTGAGATTACAAGGCTCACTGCAGAAATACATTCGCTAAAACAGTCTTTTTTATCAGAGGTGAAAACAATATTACTCTTTCCCATTTATTTTGCATTAGATATGAGAAAATGAGAAACACTATGTGTGTTTAGCTCTAAGAACTGACTAGGTTTCCTTTTTTACCTTCAAATAATTTCTTCTGTACCAAGTATGTATGAAATAATTTTAGAGCAGTCATTCTATGAATGAACATCGGTAAACTATTTAAGTACCACAGATATATGCATAATACCAACAGCTACTATCCTATGGCATACCAGACCATGAAATAATTTGCTGCTATAGTTGAGGATCACTCTCTGTTAAGTTTTTTGTTAAGATTTAATAGTTTTAATAGTTTTGTTAAGATTTAATTTAATTTTGTTAAGATTTAATAATTTAATAGCAAGACGAAAGAGATGGTGTTAGACTTCCGGAGAAAAAAAGAGGAACCTGCCCCACTTTACATCGGGGAGGACTGTGTAGAGAGAGTTCCCTCCTTTAAATTTCTGGGAGTCTACCTCTGTGAAGATCTGACCTGGAAAGTTAACACAACCCAGGTGGCTAGAAAGGCCCAACAGAGGCTTCACTTTCTTAGGATCTTGCGGAAGAACAGGGTAGAACAACAGCTAATGACCCTCTTTTACCGGTCTACCATAGAGAGCGTCCTCTCATATGGTATTGTGGTTTGGTATGCCGGTCTGACAGCCGCGGATAGGAAAGTATTACAGAGGGTAGTGAGCACAGCACAAGACATTGTGGGCTGTTCCCTGACACCAGTGGATGACATTGCCAGGGCTCGTTGCCTTGGAAGAGTGAGGAAGATTCTCAGGGATGACTCACACCCTGGACGGTATCTCTTTACTCTCCTACCATCCGGTAGGAGATATAGGAATATAGCCAGCCGTACCAACAGGCTGAAGAACAGCTTTTATCCGTGGGCTGTTAGGCTTTTGAATGGGATGTAATCTTATGCAGAGTTGACTTGGGAGGCCGGTGTGTGGTGTAGTTGGTTCACATAGTGTGGTGGGATGGAGGGTTTGTTGTCACTGTGTGTTGGGGGGAGAGAGCACAGGGGGAGGCTCAGCTAATCTCAATGTACACATGTTGTACTTTGACAATAAAGGTTTATTATTTTATTATTTAGATTGCATCTTATATGGATGTTTGCTAGCTACTGGAAACCATAAAATGAGAATGAACAGGACATCCATTTTTAAAAATTAAACTTATTTGTTGAAACAATAAAGCCAGAAGGGAGCCAGTCTGGTCTAGTGGTTATGGCACCAGGATAGAAACCAGGATACTGTGAGTTATTGGCTCGCCTTAGGCATAAAAATTGTCTGGGTGACCTTGGGCCAGCCACTTTCAGCCCAACTCATCTCACAGGGTTGTTGTTATACGAAAATAGGAGAAGGAAAAAGTATACTGTCTTGAGCAATTTATAAAAAGAATAAAGTTGGGATAAAAAACTACTTAAAATGCCCAATACAATGGGGATGTTCATTGATCTTGTGTGAATTTAACAGTAATTAAGACTATTTGCAATCTTTTAGTTATTATTTTAAAACATTTAAAAAGTAAAATATAAACAACTACATCACCAATAAAATACAGTAGTGATATGATTAACATTATATTACAGTGATTAAAAGAAATTAAATCTAACAGGAAAATTGTATAAAAATTTATGTATTTAGTGTCAGTACTGAATTGGTTGCTTCCTTAAGTTTGTCATGTAGAATTGTAGTTTCATCTTCTCATTTTTAGAATATACTGTAAAGACTTCAAAAATAGGTAACAAACTCACATCCTGAGTATTCCTTAATATCAGGAGAACAAGTTCCTTTCCATTGATGTAATATTATCGTCTTTGCTGGGTGCTAGAGCCAAACATGTTCGTAAAATGAAAACTTCAAGTTGACCTGCTAGTTGAACTGATAAGATTTGTATTATTTTGAAATATTGAAAAATTGTATTTGAAATACATTTTGTCTTCAGAAAATTTCCCATGAAGAAGAACAGACAAAATGGCAGCAGTCGCTATCTAAATCTCAACACGTTAATGGGCAACTACAGCAGATCAAAATGGAATTGGATGATGCTCAAGACACTGTTCATAATCTGCAGCAACAGCTTCAGTCTAGAGATGATGCGATTCAAGCAGCAAATGAAAAATTGCTTCTTAAAGTAAGTTAAGAAAATTAAGAAAGGAATATTTGTGTAAGCAATAGGGTTGTCATCTCAAATCGTTTTATGGTACTTGCAGTACATGTCTGTTAACACTGAAATCTATAGATCAGGGGCGGTAACCTTAAACACTCAAAAGAGCTACTTGAACCCATTTCCCAGAGTTAAACAAAACACTGGGAGTCGCAAAACTCACACGCGCACACAAGGAGGGAACTTGATTGAAGAGTTTAATTAAATAGAAATAGAGGCTGCTGTGCATGAGTTTTCTCTCTCCCTCCCTCCCTCTCTTCCCCTCCTCCCTCCCTTTCCCGTTCTTTCTCTCCCTCTCTCCGATCTTCTGCTCACCTGGCAAGCTGGCTTCATGCTGTTCTGGACAAGCTGACACACATTCTTATTGGGCTGGCTCTCCAGCCCTTGAGAGCTGCTGCTTTTTGCTACTTCCTGTTTCCTGTGGAGACGCAGCAAAGGCAGGAACCCCACCCAATTAGCTTGTTAGCTTCTCAGAGAAAAGCGTGAGTTTTACACACACACACACACAGACACAGACACACAAACGGAGAGGGAGAGAAGGGAAGCACAAGTGCCTCTGTGTGTCTCTCTCTGCAAATGGCCGGGAGCTGCAAGAGAAAGCTGAAAGAGCCACATGTGGCTCCAGAGCCACAGTTTGCCGACCCCGTGCTCTAGATGATACTCATTCACAGCTAGAGTGAAAACCATGGATTAAGAAGGTGTGGGGGAAAAATAAATATTTGCAAAATTGTAAGTTGTTGTTGAAGGAGATGGTTGATAGTGTTGATCTTTATGAACTATGTTTTGGATGGTTATTTTGGGAGGCCAAACTTAGCTGAGATCATGATAGAAATAAAATCTTCATTTAGGGAATTGAATGGCAAAAGACAAGTTTCAAAGACAACATATGGCTTGCTTCCTTCAGCTTGCTACTTTTAAATAAACACATACTGTACATACATATATACATGGATTTTGAACCACAAAGGAATTATCTTCTCTAAAATTAAGGGATAATTGTCATTAAATATTTGCTGAGCCCATTTCCTCTCTTCTGAGCACTGAGAGCCTATCTCACTTCATTAAGTAAAACATCATAGTCAGAAATAATTAGACTGGATAGTGGAAGCCAGTTCTTTCAATTGCAGAGAGCCCATTTCCTCTCTTCTGAGCACTGAGAGCCTATCTCACTTCATTAAGTAGAACATCATAGTCAGAAATAATTAGATTACATAGTGGAAGCCAGTTCTTTCAATTGCAGAAAGTTGGTCAGCATGTCCAACATCTTCCTTGGTGCAAGAATCCAAATTAATGCATCCCCAATACTTAGGCTCTTCTTGAAGACATCCAGTAAAGACTTAACCGAGTAATTGGTTCTAGTATCAAACTAGTTTTCCTGTTTAAAGAATACTTTTTTAAGTATTCTAAGTATGATGCTGAGAATTGTACCCAGCATTTGAAGTGGAGTAAGGCAAAATAAAGTGGAACTATGTTTTGAGAACTATAATTTTGTTGATGCAGCCTAAAATCAAATTTACCCTTTTTTGCAATTTCATTTTGCTGCTTTAAGTTTAGTTTGGAATCAAAAATCTTATGAATACCAATCCAAATGCCCTCATCCTATATATATATGTGTGTGTTATGTACGGCAGGGGTCTTCAAACCTGGCCCTTTTATGACTTGTGGACTTCAACTCCCAGAATTCCTCAGCCAGCATGCCTGGCTGAGGAATTCTGGGATTTGAAGTCCACAAGTCATAAAAGGGCCTACTTTGAAGACCCCTGATCTACAGCATTCCATCTGAAGCCTTTAAGATCTTTTGCTGAGCATATTCTGCACAGAAGCCTTGCTCAACTGGAGTTCCATTGAATCCGAGAGTTCTGCAAGAGGTTATTAAGGGATCTTCAAGATATTGTGATTGGAAAAAAACCCATCATTTTTAAAACTTTGCATATTGTATAATGCTAGCGCTTGCAATGGTGGGAATTTTTTACATGTTACAACTTAACATTCTGCCCTGAATTATGTTAAGTAGTTTTTGTATTTTTTGCCATTTTTATACAAAGGTTTTATGAGACTTGAAGACTGTATCAACGGCTTTTACATGGTAAAAAGTTTGAGAAAAACTGCTCTACATGCTTCTATAGTAAGGTTCCCTGTTAGTAGTTTCCAATTTATTTGTTGCTTTTTAATCTCAGTTGGTCACTAGTAAATTGTTTTACTTCACTCTGTCATCACTGTTGTTTCCTGTTATTCAAATAATATTATTTCAGATAACTGCTTACTAACTTGTAGAAATACTATTGGAGATGCTTTGTTTAATGAGAATAATCAAGCCATGTATGATGTACATAACTTTTTTATTAATTAGAAATACTATCAATATTTTTATTAAACATAAGTAGCTTTTGTTCAGAAACAGATGATTCCTAATCACCTAATTTCTACAAAGCTTTAAATTTGTGTTGCACTATAGGAATCTGAGCTTACAAGATTACAAACCAGAATTGCAGTTCATGAAAGAACAGGAAGCATCAAGCAACTAATAGAACATCATTGGTTTGATGATCAAGAACTTGACTTTGCCAAGCATTCTTCTCGTAGAAAACTATGGCGTTCAACAAGCACCAGTAATCTAAATATTAAGGACAATGAAAACTTACTAAGTCAAAATCAGACAGTTACACAACACTCTTCAGTGAGTTCTGAAATGTCAAAATATATATCTCATGCTTCACCAAAGAGTTTGAATGAGTCTTCCTTTGATCCTTTGACATACAGTGTAGATGAAGAGGTAACTTGTAACAGTAATGACTTTCAAACACTGAGTGGCATGCTAAAATATATCGACAAGGAAATAAAGGATTCTGAAAATTCTTCACTATAATTTTTATCAGCTGTAAAGAAAAATCAAGTACGTATTTCTCTATCTAATATTTCTTAGGTAAATGGAGTACAATATACCTTGTCACCGGAGTAACTTTTCATGCAAATACTGTTACCTTTTTATTCTAAACAGAGTAATTACTAAGACACAGAAATTAACTGAAGTTAAATCAACTATTTGCTCCCCAAAAAACCAAGTGCAGTACCCAAAAATAAAATACTGAGTGGAAAAAAGATCTAAAATGGAGCTGTCATATTTCTAGAATATTTAGCACATTGAAGTCCTTAATGTTTTATAGAGTCCTCAACTTACGACCAGAATTGAGCCCAAAATTTTTATTCCTGTGAAACATTTGTTAAATGAATTTTGCCACTTTATGGCCTTTTGTGCCGTAATTGTTAAGTGAATCACTGCAGTTGTTACAGTTAGTAACATGGTTGTTAAGTGAATCTGGCTTCCCCATTGACTTTGCTTATAAGGTCATAAAAAATGGTCCCATGACCCTGGGACATTTCAACCATCATAAATATGAGTCAGTTGCTAAATTGTGATCATGTGACTATGGGGATACCGCAAGTCATGTGAAAAATGTTTGTAAGTCCTTTTTTTCAGTGCTATTGTAACTTTGGTCACTAAAAGAATTGTTTTAAGTCGAGGATGTTCAGATTAAAGATATAAGAAGATCACCATAAGCCGTTTTTTCAGATTTAAATTCTATGTTTTGGAGAGCTTTTTCCAAGAATTAGAAATGCAATGAATGTGAGAAATAAAGGAATGTGCAAAGGATTACAGTTTAAATATCAATATATGTTTATAGTAGCAGCTCAAATGTTGTGTCTCAGATGTTTCAAAGAATTGTTTGAATCATTTTACTACAGGTAGTTCTTACCTCATGACCACAATCCTAGAATTTTGGTTATAAATTACTGCAGTCATAAATTGAGTCACCATGTGATTGCACTTGATTTTATGATCTTTTTTTCTTGCAATGGTCATTAAGTGTATCACCATTAAGTGAATCAAACAGTTGTAGGTATGAATCCAGCTTATCCAATGGGCATTTTTGCTGGAAACGGCAAAAAAAGCCACAAAATACGATCATGTGACTACAGGACACTGCAACCAATCATAAATATGAGCCGACTACCAATGGCAAGTGGCATTAGAGAACATGAGTGGGTTATCCACTTTGCAAAATAGAATATATTTTGATGGGTACAAATTTCTGGAGGTTAGAAACCATAGAAATGATGGGTAAAGGATGGAACCTCGATTCTATTTTGCAGTGGATTTTTTACGTTTGGTGATATGCTGTAGTGCCTTTCACATCTGACTCACTAGAGATGTTTTTATCAATGAGGAGATTGGTATTGTAGCCCTCGGTGGTCCTCATGTTCTCATGACATTTTGAGTTTGAAATCCTTATATGGTCTTGTAAAATCCTATACAGAAAGAGATATAGCTTATTATATCATTCAGGGCTAGCAAAAGACAATCATTCCATAAGACTGCAGTACCATGCATATAAATATGTCAAAATATTGGATCTCATTTAAATTAAATTTGCAAATTCTGAGCTACTGAGCTCTTGGTTTTAGAGATAATACTTTTAAATATGTACAAACAACATCTCCTAAAAACTCTGAAACCAGAGGTATTGCTTAAGTAAAATTTCCATCTAGGAAGATTGTATATCGCACAGTGCTTCCTTTAACAAGAACATGAGGTCTGAGTGAACTTCATTATAAAATATTCGTTTTAACTGAAAATATGTTTATTTCAGGAAGAAAGTTTCTGAAGAACTAGTGTGCTGGCATGCAGTTGACCACAGATGGCTTTATGGGCACAACATGGAGTTCATAAGAACATTTTCTAAAAACTACAAATATAGCTATTTTTAGTAACTATCCACATAAAATTATTCTCTATGCTACTATTTCATTATTTTTATTTCTTAAACTAGTACAATAATGTTCTTTTATTTACTATTAAAGAGAAATCCATAAAACAAATTTTAAAGAAAGCTTTTCATTAAACTTTAAAATTTCAGCTAAACACATAATTTATAACCAAACAGATCATATATAATACTGCTTTCCTCTACATTAAAAAGGCTTGTATGTATACAATGCATGGATTCTGAAGGGACATCAGTGGCGTAGCGTGGGGGGTGCAGGGGGGGCCGGCCGCACCGGGCGCAACATCTGGGGGGGGCGCGCTCGGCGACAAATTCCTAATTTGCATTTAGAGGTGCAGATTGGCACACGCAACTTTCCTTTTCAATCTGGATCCTAGTTTTTGGTCTTGGGGCTTTGCATGAAGGGTGACGGTCCTTTGCTGTTCCCGCTTGGAGCACTTTAGCATTGCTCGGTGGCGCCCCAGTCGCCCCCTCCCCGCAGCGCTTCAGCGGAGGAGTTAAGCGCAGAGTTTTTGCGCCTAGAGAGGAGAAAGGGGGGCTGGGAATCCAGCTTCCTGCCCCTCCATCTCCCCTTCCTGTTCTCTCGACGCCTCTTACGCCAGGGCTGCGGAGGTTCCCCTGGCGGGGGAGGGGCGCCAGGTGGGCAAGGAGGCTCCGAGAGGGGGAGGGCAATCAGGAGGGGGGAATCCCCGGGGGGGGCAAGGGGAGGAGGGATTCCTGTGGTGGGGGAGGGGCACCAGGTGGGCAAGGATGCCGCGAGAGGGGGAGGGAATAGGAGGGGCGGGAAGGGGAGGAGGGATTCCTGGGAGAGCCAGGTGGGTTTCCCCCAGTTGCGCCCCCTCCCCTTCCGAGTCTCCGCCTTTCCTCGCGAGTTTTTCTGCTCCGTGGGAAGCGCTGCGCCTTCGCTTCTCCTCCTCCTGGGTTGCAGCTTCCACGAACGGCTCTCCGATCCCCTTCAGATCCTTCCCCCAAGACCCCTCCTGCCCCGCAGCCCCACCTCTTGGCACAGCCCGGCTCCCCGCCTGGGAGATCCTGGTGTTTCCCGGAAGGTTGGGCACCCCCGTTCCCATGTTCGGAGGAAATAAAATAATTTTAGGTCAAGTGACAGGTCTGGGAGCTCTAATTGCCTCCACTTCTCTGAGATCGTTCTCAAAACAACTCAAATGCAACTGATTGATGTTGAAAGGACAGTGGGAGATCCAGGGAAGAAAGGAGGAATTTGTTTTATGACTTTTACAAGCAAAATGTTAGAACTGGATTTCCCACTTCTGTACCCACATGGCTTTTCAGTACTGTATTCTCTTGGAGGAAAAAATAAACCCAGGAGTTTCTCTTGTTGACTATCAGAGTGGGGCAGTTGACAGATACAGAAATGAGCAGGCACTGTGTAACTTACTGTAAATAAGAAGCTGTTTGAGGCTTTATAGAAGTAAAATAGAATATAGATTATTAACAAAGTGCTTTGACATTTCAACTTTGCTGTTGGTTCACCTGTTAACTACTTTGCCTCTCTATCTACCAAGTAGATTAAGGTCAAATTGGTTGTAAATAGAAGTAGAACTTCATAAATTTTGGGCCTACTTCGTAAGGGAAGGAAAGTAATATTGCTCCAATATATTTATGAATATTCAAGTGGAGGGGAATAATATATGTAAATCTGGTTTTGTCTTATTGATGCACATATTTTCCTTCTATTTGAATGTTCTGTATATCCTCCGCTGCGCCGCCCGCCTCCTGGCATGGCCTCGGGTCCCGGCGCTTCTGCCGCACGTGAGGGAGGGGATGCCGGACCTTCCCCCTTTTCCCGGGGGAGGCGTGGGTGGGGGGTGCGGCGGACGCCCAGGATGCGGGGGTTCCCTGCGGCAGACTCAAGTGCTAAAATCCACGGGTTAGGGGGCGCAAATTACTTGCCTTGCCCCGGGTGCTGACAACCCACGCTACGCCACTGAGGGACGTTTATAGCCATTTGCATTTGTCTGCACAAAACCTATACACCATTAGCTCATACACTATTGCATGACCCTGATCAAAAGAATGACACACACACACGCCTGCCAGGATCATTCATATCGACGGGGAAAAGTAAACAAGGATAATTTCCTGTTTTAATTGGCCACTAAGTCTCCCAGTTCATTCCACAATTGTGAAACATCTTGATTTTTCCTGCATGTATCTATTTTAGATTCTATCTCTTGATGATGCAAGGATTTGATGCAGCGGAAAGAACCTGGAAAATAATATTTTGTATGCAACTCCCATAATTTAAAAAAAACCCTGCACGAATGCGTGTTCAAAAGTTTGTAAAGATGAGTTATTTCTATCTGACAATACAACACTTCGTGAATAAGAAGGACATTTCTGACAACAGTTGATGTGCTTTCAAAATTCTTAATCTGCTCTCCAGATAAAAATTTGGGGACTCCTGAAATAATGTGTAATTTTCATGTAAACCATGATGTCCTGCATTGAATGTTACATCACAACAACTGCAGCCGTAAGAGATCTAAGCATCAGTGTGGTGTAGTGGCTTCGGTGCTGGACTAGAAACGCAGAGGCCTGGGTTCAAATCTACCATTAGACACAATAGTTTAGCATAGAACTTTTAAGCCAGCTGCTTTTTTCCAGTTCAGCTTATATATTTTGGGGAATAAATGAGAGAATGTCTTTTGACCTGAAGAAAAGGCATGAAATAAACATTGTACTAATTGTGATTATGAGGAAAGTAAGGCTTTCTCTTATTAAAAGCTGTATGTACATCAAGAGTGCCCTGGCCTTGCCCAAGTACTGGGCCATAGCCCGTTGTAACTGGGCTGCAAAAGCGGTGGGCGACTGTGCACACAGCTCCACTTGCACAAGCAACGGGCAAGCGCACCTGCATGCACAGCTCCATATGTGTGAGTGTACAGCCTGCATGCAAGAAACCATCCCCTTTCCCTCCCCCTGCTGATCCACAAAGCTGGAAAGTTTGGAGAATACTGCTGTACGTGATACAGTGTTATACCTTACAGCTGCAGCTAAGAAAGTTATTTCTAGTTCCCTTTTAGATAATTTTTTTTCCTTGGTGCACTGAATACCAAAACCTCTAGTATATATGTTGGGTTCTTGCCTATCAACGGGAAGGTATAATAGCGATCGTTATAGAGTTCTACAAAAAAAGCAACCTATTTTCTTAATGACTCTAAATTACTTATAAAAGAAATTGCACCAAGTGCAGTAACGTATAACAGAAAACAACATTCAACTGCATTTATTAAGAGTTGTAGCCAAACATTTTTTTCCTCTTGCTACGCCACCCTTCATTTATTCTTGAAGTCTGACAAACTGTCCTATAAGCCCCATCTGGACAGCATAGTCCGCGCAGTTGAATCCGCATCTCTCTATGTATTATTTATTTTATTTTATTTAGTTAGATTTATATACCGCCCTTTCCCTGAGGACTCAGGGCGGTTTACAGGGAGTTAAAAAATCCAACATACAAAAATTAAAAACCGAATTAAAAAAATATTAAATTAACCCTGTAGACTTAAAAACCCCAATTAAAATTTCTCCTCAGCCTGGGCCCGAAAGCTCAAAGAGCCAGGTCTTCAGGCCCCGGCGGAATGATCGGAGGTCGGGGGCAGTTCTCAGCTCCACCGGCAACTGGTTCCAGAGGGCCGGCGCTCCCACTGAGAAGGCCCTATCCCTGGGTGTCACCCGCCGGCAATCTCTCACCGGCGGAACCCTGAGCAGACCCTCCCTGTGGGAGCGCACTGGGCGAAGGGCATTTGATGCCGGCAGCAGGTGTTCCCTCAAATAACCCGGACCCAGGCCATGTAGGGCTTTATAGGTGATAACCAGCACCTTGAATTTCACCCGGAGGGCAACCGGAAGCCAATGCAGCTCACGGAGTAGAGGTGTTACATGGGAGTATCGGGAAACCCCCATTACAACTCGCGCGGCCGCATTCTGCACCAGTTGAAGCCTCCGAGTGGTGATATTATCTATCACTAAAAAACATCTTTCCTGTAAACTTTAAATGGGCAAACCGGCAGAACCTGAGCAGGAATAGGACTCTTTGTGTTTGTGTGTGTGGCGGGAAAGGATAAGCACATCAAAACCAGCAGGCATTAAACCCCACACGCACTAATGATATAATCTAGCTGGGTCAGGAAACAGTTGCAAACCAACGACTCAATTCAGAAAGCACCAAGAGCTTAAAAATACCGCTAGTCAAGATGCTTAACAAGCCACGAGCAAATACAGCAGGGGTCTTCAAACTTGGCCCTTTTGTGACTTGGGGACTTCAACTCCCAGAATTCCTCAGCCAGCATGGCTGGCTGAGGAATTCTGGGAGTTGAAGTCCACAAGTCACAAAAGGGCCAAGTTTGAAGACCCCTGAAATACAGCGTCACTGCGCATGCGTAATGCTCCTATTCCCCCGGTGGGAAGTCCACCTCTGGGGAATTCGCGCGCCGCACGTTACCTCGAAACAACAAACATGAAAGAGAAACTGAGCGTTCTCGGACCACGCGCCACACCTCAAAAAAAAAAACACACAAAAAAAACACCTGGCGCTGAAGTATTGCCTTCCCGTTTAAAAAAAAAAAAGGCGAACGTTCTCGTTTCCGTTCTAAGCCGGAAGCGGAACTAAGCTGGGCCACGAGGAAGCGCTTCCGGCGGAAGTGGCGTGCGCCGCCGCCGCCGCCGTCTGGGTTGATCGTTCGTCGCAAGTTCTTTCCTTGTTCTTAACGCTGCCTTGCGCGTCCGGCGAAGGGAGCTCCAAAGAGGCGGGTTGCCGGCTCTGCGCGTCGGGGAGAGGTTCGCCGGCGAGGCGGGGCCAGGAGGTGTCGCCTTGCGTTCCGGCAGCGGCAGCGGCAGCAGCAGAAGAGCCCGGAGGGATGTGGCGGAGGCAGCGCTGATGGTTGTCGTCGCTGTGACTCGGACACTCACTAAGGAGTTTGGCGGCGCCTTCCGCCCGGGCTCAGGGAACGCTTTCTGGCCGGACAGGACGGCGCGGAGGGCGACCTTCCTCCTGCATCGCTGCGGCCGTCGCGCCTTCCCGGTGCCTCGTGGCTCCTTCCCGTTTCCTTTCCCGGGTCATTCCGGCCGCCTCCTCCCGAATCTGCTCAAGCCGGTGTGGATTGACCGAGTCCAGCCGATCGATCCAGAATGGCTTCTTCTTCCGGCAACGACGACGATTTGACCATCCCACGGGCGGCGATCAATAAGATGATCAAGGAGACGCTGCCCAACGTGCGAGTGGCCAACGATGCCCGGGAGCTGGTTGTGAACTGCTGCACCGAGTTCATCCACCTCATCTCCTCCGAGGCTAACGAGATCTGCAACAAGTCGGAGAAGAAAACCATCTCTCCCGAGCATGTTATCCAAGGCAAGAACCTTCGCCTGGTCCTGCTTGTTCACTCACACACCCTGAAACTCCTCCCCACCTTGATCTTTCAGAGGATATTTTAATTGTCCTTTGTGATGATCTTAGAAGCCATTAAGCTGTAACTTTTAATACACCGAAAGTATTCCCCTCGTCTCCCCATCCTTTTTCCCATTAGCCCTTATAACTTTTAATACCCTGAAAGTATGTCCTTCGTTTCCCCAACCCTTTTCCCATTAATTAGCCCATCGCTAGCGTTTAAAATATACTTGATATACTTGCCTGAGATACTCATCTGCACTTCAGTGTCTGCCTCTATTCCCCATTAAAGCTAGTTCATTGCATATTCCATCCCTTCGGGCAACTTGGTAGCAGCAGAAATCAGACAGGCAGGAGCTGTTTATCTGGAAATTTTTGTATCTCTTTAATTGTTGTAGTGTAATCCATTTGCATGAAAGGGGCACTTTGCAGATGTCAGCTTAATTCTAAATCAGCATACTTTTAAAAATGAAATGCCTGTGTAGAACTCTGTAGCAGTAGTAAATTTTGCAATTGGAAAAAGGGAGGCACTACTGATTTTTATGCGAGGCTGTAATATTTATTGCTTTGAGGATGATCTAAAAGAAAAAAAGGCTATCTGAGGCTGAACAAAATATTTATGTTAAAAAACAGGAATGTTTTCTATTTGAGAAGAAGTCTGATTATAATTGTTTGTTTCCTGTAACTTTCTAAAAATAATTTTGTTCTCTTGTTCTCTGTTGTTTACCTTTTTATGAAACTGAAGGATCCTAGTCAAAGAATGTTAATCATGGTTCTTTGCTGATTCACACATGACAGATTTGAGTAGATGATTAATTCTTAATTGTGTTAACTTTTCTAAAAGGAAAGATTATGTTGACTTCTACATTGTATTTAGTGAACTGAAGACAACAGTGAAAGTAACCAAGGTCTTGGTTTCATTCAGCTGGTTTTTGATAATACTACTTTCAGAATCAAGACAGGTTTGTTGCTTTAAGAATAGAAAATGAAAAAGCTGCAAAAATGAGAGTAGTTCCGCTATGCTACATCAACAGACCAGCATTTTTTTCCTTATAGAGATCAGCTTAATAGCATGGAAGGCTTGCAAGCAGACAGACTCTCTCCCATAGCTGGTTCTTGGCTTTCTTATATACTTGTTTGACAACATGTTGTTCTATCAAAACCATGACTTGAGTAGATGACAGCCACGCCTCAAGGATGGTTTAGCTGATTTTCCTGCACATCGCAAACAATTGAGCTAGATGATTTTTGTGGCCTCTTTCAATTCTATAATTCTGTGGGATGCGTGTTGAAAGTTCTGTATTATTGGTATTAAACCTAATCACTTATTTTAAGAAAATATTTTTTATTTATTTTTCACATTTTTGAACCACCCTTTTCCCTCAAAAATATTTTCTATAGTACACAAATTTAAAGACTGCCTTGTATAATTCACTTTGTTTACAGCTGTCAAGAAGTACAAAAGAAATGCAAGACATAGAAGTTTAGACTATTAGAATCACGAAGAATGATTCAAAGGTTAGGACTTCCACAGTATCTAATTTTCCAGCTGAGTCTGGTATATGGTTCCCCCAAATTGAGAAATGGATAAAACATGCACATTTCAGCATCCTGTCACAGAATGATGGGTGTATTTTGGTTAAGCTTGGGCAAGTAACAAATAGTGACTGTTCAGTTTTGCTCATAGATTTGCACATAGTTACCCAAGGTTGAAACTAACATCCCATTCAATATATGCATGCCCAAGACTTGGCACACTTTGCTGGCCTGTCTAGCAAAAGAACTGAATTCTGATTCATCTTAACATTTTCTACCTGTTCCTCTGGAGTGATAACTCTTTGGAATTAACTTTGTCCAGGTTCTCCTGCTTGAGCAGGGGGCTGGACTAGAAGACCTCCAAGGTCCCTTCCAGCTCTACTCTATTCTAATTCTATTCTAATAGCAGTGTATTTGTACACAGAAACCTTCTCTACCTCAGATCCAATGTTTGCATAGGCCAAGGCCAATGTTAAACTGGCTGTCTCTCCTCTTTGCCCTCCCATTTCTGGTTAAATAATATTTGGTTTTATGAGCATTTATGTGGTTCAAAGTCCCAGGATTGCTCCCTGTTGCATTAGATTAAGCCTAAACTCATGCTTTTATAGTACACTGGGGATTCCCATTCTTTTGGCTGTGAGGGACAAGGAAAATGATGTGCAAAGAAGCAGATAGGGAGCTACCAAATGAATGGTGCAGATAAGTATCTTAAATATTTGTTTTCCTGGACTAATCAGAGTTACTATAAGTTGATCTCTTCTGGTTGCCAGTAGTTCATTAACAGAAGAACTTAACATATTTACATTTTTTGTGAGTCCTTGAACTTTCTTTTTATTTTTGCTTATTTACTGCATTTGGTTTAAAATGATAGCTAGGCATGACATTGCAAGCATAGTGATATTTTTCTCATTCAGCAGTTGAGGGTTTTTAGTAGTTTGACAAAATGTACAATATCTCTAGCCTAATCAGCCAAAAAGTATATATTTATCCGTTCTTAAACCTCTGGAAAAGTGAAATGATGCAAAATTAAAAGAAGTCATTGGGGTTTTTTTAAAGAACAAGAGATTCAGCCATTAGCACATCATGAACTTTAAATGTTTCTGCACAATTTAAGAAAATATTTATTGTGGACTTGCAGAGTAGTTTCACTCTTTGATGAGGTCTATATCTTTTTTGTCAGCAGTGCGGCAGCATCAAAGCAAAACTCTTGAGAAAGCCAAACATATCTGAAAAGATTATTGTATGAGAGAAGAGATAAAGCTTGCTGGTATTTAGAACAATTCTAAGACTATATTATTTTTAAAAACCACAGGAATGGGTTGGGTTCATATGGAAGATTTTCCCCCCGTTTGTTATGAATTACCCTGATGATGCAGTATTGAAGCTTGTCTAATGTGGATTCAACATGTTGATCAAATGTGAAATAAGCATCAAAATACCTAACATCACATTAGTATTGAATCTACATGTATGTCAATGTAATGAAATACAAATGATTCAATCGTCTCCGATAAGCTTTTGATTTAATCAATTTTTTGCAAAATATAGGTAGTCTTGTCACAACTATTTGATTGGCGACCATTCACAGTTACAATGGCAGTGAAAAAAGTTGCAACCAGTAGCATCCCCATGGTCAAGTGTGCTCAAAATTCAGGGGCTTGGCAACTGATATGTATTTATGACGGTTGCAGTGTTTTGGTGTCATGTAATCGCCATTTATAATCTCCCCAGCTAATTTCTAACAAGGGAAGGCAGTGGGTAAAGCTGGATTTGCTTAATGACTGCCTAATTCACTTAAACACCAGAGTAATCATTTAACAGGTGCACTGATTTGCTTAACAGCTGTGTCAAAAAAACCCTATAAAATTGGGTGCGACTCACTTAACAATCACCTTGGTTAGCAACAGAAATTCTGGTCCCAGTTGTCGTTAGTTGGGGACTAGCCATCTATAGAAATATATGAAGTGTATATATGAATAGTTATATTCATATATATATTCCTGGAGATTTAAGAACAGTATAGGAAATGGACACAGTTGTTTACAGAGATTAGCTTCAAGTGAAATATTTATGATAGATTGTACTCAGTGTGCCTTTTTATCGGTGGATGTTGGCTCTCCTTATTCAAGTGAAATCCTCCATTTATCTCCAAAAGTTTTACATCAACAAAGAGACCTTCACCCCAACTTTTTTTGTTATTTCTTAAAAGAATATCAACGTAAAGATTTTGCTTTATGATATTTATAATATTTATAAATATTATGTGACCAATAAAAATACACTTATCATTTTATATCCATTTGCAGACTGCTAGTTATGCTAGATTGCTATCATTTTATCTAAAATTATTTGACTTTATCGTGATTTTTTATTTTTATTCCTAGCATTAGAAAGCTTGGGATTTGGCTCCTATATCAGTGAGGTAAAAGAAGTCTTACAAGAATGCAAAACTGTAGCATTAAAAAGAAGAAAGGCTAATTCCCGTTTGGAAAACAGTGGCATTCCTGAAGAAGAACTCCTAAGGCAGCAACAAGAGTTATTTGCAAAAGTAAGTGGGAAAACAATATGAACACTGCACATGTAACATTTTTTATTAATTAATTGAAGTAATTAGCATCAACATCCTGCTTTTCCTCCAGGAGCTCAAGATACATAGCATTTCCTTCCTCAGTTTTTCTCTGCAACAGTGCTTTGAAGTGCCTAGGGCACGGGTGTCAAACTCGCCATGTCACGTGACATGTTGCGACGTATTGCAACTTGTTTTGCATTGCCAGGGCTTGGGTGGGCCCGGCCTTCGCACGATGCAACCATCTTGCAGGCCGGCAGTTTGACACCCCTGGCCTAGAGTAAAAAAGGGAGTTATTAGCCCAAAGCAACTCAGAGAACTTCAATGGCTGAAGGTGGAGTAGACTTTAGGTCTTCCCTAATTCTTGTCCAGCTTCTTCAGTGCATACCATAATGGCTCTGATTTTGTCTGTATTTCTTAAATAAATGTTACCTTCAATGAAAATGGATCAGCTTGTTTCAAGCTTGATAGCCTTCAGAATTTTTGGAACTGCAGCTCCATGCATACCTGCCAGATTGGCCAGATTTTGCTACTTGCCATTTCAAAAGACCCATTTTTCCCCTTTTCTTTTTCCCTTTCTTTTGTTGTAATCTTAGACTATGTCTTGGAAATGACTTAGGCATCTTCTGGGTAAGATCTGTTTAGTACATAATAGATGAAAATGGATATGCATAAACAAAAATTTAGTAGAATTTGGACTTTCAGTCTAAACAAAAATATTTCACTGTAAGTACTCATAGTAAGACTATTGCATAGCTTAGTTTTTCAGATATTGAAGGAAACCTGCAAGCTTGTAATTTGCATAAAGTGAAATCTGTCTCTTGTTCTATTTTTCCACCTTGTTAAATGTATCGTACAAGTAATCCTTGAGAATTCCCATTGCTAAGCGATGCAGTCGTAAAGCTTGACGTCATGTGAGTGCATCACTTAGCAATGGCAATCCCAGCGTTTCCTGTTGCTGTCGTTAACCAGAACCCAGCAACGTGGTGCAAGTATTCCAAGGCCCCTTACTCTGCCAGCCCAGCTGACTCTCATCAGCTTTATTCACTTTTGTACTTGGTCCATATTCATTCAGCACTTTTCCTGCTTTTCTTTAGTATTCTGTTTTCACTGAAGTGGAATTCAGCCTGCTTTTATGTTTCTGTTTATATACAGTTCTCACTTCCATATAATGAGTTGAACCTAAAGGGCTGTTACATACTTATAAGGTACAACTTGTAAATGGCATTTATAAGATACTTGTAACATACCAAGTTAGCATTTGCATGTCTTAACATTTCTCCATTTCTCTGTCTTTCGTGAACAAAGAATATGCCTTTTTAGACCTCTTTACCCACCTCCCAAACATTGTTTTTATTTCCATCCAGATTTTCCTGTCTCTTTGGTTTATATCATGCTCCAAGAACAATTGAGTCTGCCTCTTTTAATTTTTGCCATTCCTTGCTCTCTCTGCTAACATTCTTTGAAAATATCTTTTTTTTCTTTCTACATGCATAGCACAATATCCTTTTGTCATCTTCAACGTTTGCAGCAGTTATTGTGTGAAACACATCTTTCCCTCATCCACATTGCCCTGCATCCTTTTTTATACTAGATAACTTCATAAGTTCTGTAGCACTCTGAAACATTAATCTTTGCTTAAGATCATATTTCATTCATTCTAATTGGAAATTATTCAGAACTCATACTGTCTTATTCGGCACTCATTTTATTCTCAATTCTTCCAAGGTCTACTTTTTTCTTGGATCCACTCTTCACACTACTGAAAAATGATCTGTCCCACATTCAGATTACCCTTTTATTTTTCACTAATTCTCTCAATCTCATACCTAATTAATTGTGCCCTTTGATTTGCATTAATTCCTTTTTCATGTAAGTAATTTATGTAATTGAAACAAGGTCATTGCTAAGCAGGTGCTCATTAAGCAGTCACAAGTGTCATTCATCTTGGAGTGCAAATGGCCAAATCACTTCATCTGCTCTTTCTTATCTCATTCCCATCTTCCCATTCATATCACCTAATAGAATAATTGTTGGCCTGGATTGCATTCATTAAGTGTGTTGCACAATTTCCTTGTAAACTCATCTGATTCTTCCGCTATCTCCTTCCAGTGGAATATAATATGCAGCTATTCCTAATCTGTATATTTTTACTGTACTTTCATACTCACCCATGACAACCTAAATAATTTCAGGTTGTACTTTCTGACATACATTTTAGCCAATACATTCATATTTAAATCTACACCTTACACATATTCAACTGTTCCACAAAGATCACATTCAGATTTATTACGTTCTTTCACTTTTTCTTAATTTCTTTACAGACAAAATATCTTGTTTCTTTTATTTCCTTTTCTTAATTCATGCTATTTGTCATTTTATATTCTAAATCACAATATATATGTCATGGTCATTGCCATAGATACTGATATTGCGGCCTTCACATAAAGCATTTAGTACCTGCTTAGAGGAAGAATGGACTGGTTTACCACCTCTAATTATATCTATGACCCTTGAAACATTTTCTGTTGTCAATAATGGCAGTACTAGTCAATTTTGGTACAGTTTGGCCAGTATGCCAGAAGTGCAACAAAAGTCTAGTTCTGCCCCAAGCATTCTATGAAAGCTAAAATCCCTAATCTAGAATCTATCTTACATGCCAACATAGTTACATACAGCTCAGCAACTTTGAGGTATACATAATGTATTGACATGCAGAGAATAGAACAAAATAGAGTAGAGCAGAGCAGAGCAGAACAGAACAGAACAGAATAGAATAGAATAGAATCTTTATTGTTACCTTAAATGTACATTAATCAGCATAATTAAAATGAAATTTTGTTGCACTCAGCTCTCAAAAAATACCATTATGCATATACCCACATACACATATATGACACACAGAAACATCACAAGTCTAGTACAAATCTATACATATACCTGGCGGAAAAAAGAATCCTGCGAATTTACAAGATGGATGGCATAAGGAACAAAGATGTTACAGAACTAGTAGTTCTGCTATAAATACTTTGAAACTTCCTTCTAGAGGGGAGAAACAGAAACAGACCATGAAGTGGGTATGTGGGGTCTCTAACAATGCTTCGAGCTCTAAGCACATATCCTGAATAAGGGGAAGTGAGCTTCCTATAATTTTCTCAGCTGAATGGACCTGCTATCTGAGGCACTACTACCACCAAAGCAAACAGTGATGCAGTTTGTTAAAACACTCTCAGTCATGCCTCTGTAAAACGTAGCCAGGGCAGAAAGAAAAAATGTGTTCTCTAAATCCAATGCAGGAAATGCAAACGCTGGTTTGCATGCTTCACTAAAGATAAAGTATGAAGAGACCAAGTCAGATTGTTAGTTATCTGCACCCTCAGATATTTAATACTATTGACCACCTCCACAGCTGCAGCCCTGATACAAAATGGAGTATGACTATGCCAGTTCTTACTAAAATCAACAATGATTTAAAATAAAGAGTGCATTAATGTCATCTACAGATAGATCTTGCTTAACAACTCCTCAGTTTGAAAATATAATAGTGGTGAAAAAATAAATTTGTGATAAATGCCCACATTTACAATCTTTGCAGTACATTCTCTCCCTCCCTCCCTCCCTCCCTCCCTCTCTCCCTCCCTCCCTCCCTCTCTCTCTCTCTCTCTCTCTGTGTGTGTGTGTTTGTGTGTGTGTGATGTGTTTGCTATCACAGTTAGTATTCATTCTGTACTTGACCCACTTTTATTTTCCTTTTTCCCTCTTGCAGAGCAAACAATTGCCTAAGCAAACTATCTCTTGAGTTGTTTTTCTCTGCAGTGAGCTTGTTTCTAAAAAGTGCTAACCCCAAGTTAACAAGCTCAGTTCTGTGACCTTAATTAGCTTGCTTGCAACTGCTGCCTGTAACGGACAAGATTTTATTTATTTATTTATTTTATTTTATTTTTATTCCATTTATATCCCGCCCTTCTCCGAAGACTCAGGGCGGCCTACAAGCTTAGCAGTAGCCTTCATTCTATGTATATGCCTGCTTGTTAGGGCTTTCACACACACCCCAAGCGGCATTATTACAAAGTCATCTTAATTGCCCCCAACAATCTGGGTCCTCATTTTACCTACCTCGGAAGGATGGAAGGCTGAGTCAACCTTGAGCCTGGTGGGACTCGAACCTGCACTCATTGCTGGCAGCTGGTGTTACTTAAGGAGGCATCAGCCCACTGCTCCACCAAGGCTCTTTTTAATTGCTTTCACACCTTCAACTTTAGTTTATCCCAAGCAGCGTGGGGCTCAGAGAGCATGCTAGACAAACAGCAGTAGCACATTCCTTTCAATGTGTATTCCCCATTGTATGCCTGCTAACTGTTATAATCCCATTTTCTCCAATGGATATAAATAAAAACATTACTTCTCTTTCTACTAAGTATCCTGGTGCTGGGATGAGCATTTGAAAGGTTGGAGGAGTGAGGAGTGCCTCCTGTTTGATCCTGGTGACACTTACCTAGATAATGTTTAGAAAGTTACTGTGCAAAGACCTGATTATCCTCCCATGCCTTGCAGTAGGTTGAAAGGGGAACCCTGGTTGGATGGGGTTTTTGCTTGTATGTCTACCTTCAGGCCGCATATGAATCTTTTTTATATATTATTCTAATTTTTCTTTACCGTAAACCACCCAGAGTCATCAGGAGTGGGAGAGCCTCCAAATCGTAATAGATAAGTGGGCCGACAAGCAAAACAGGCTTGATATCCCAAAGTTACTGTTTTAGAGCAGGGGTCCCCAACTCCCAGTCCGTGGACCAGTACCAGGCCGCAGCATGCCAGCAACCGGTCCGCACAAACAAGCAAAGCCCCATCCACGGGATGCAGGCAGCAGACAAAACCGTGCACCTTGCGGTCCATGGGAAAACCTCTCTCCATGAAACCGGTCCCTGGTTCCCAAAAGGTTGACCTACCTCTGTTTTAGAGCAGACATGTCAAACACAAGGCCCAGGGATCGGATGCGGCCCGCGAAGTGGTTTCATGTGGCCCGCGAAGCCATCCTAGAAACAGTGAGGGAACGGCCCCCACTGCCTTGGCCCTGGCCCGGTGACCCTCCTTCTGCCAGAGACCCTCAGATCTGTCCCCACTCCTGCCCGGGCCCCCATAGGCACCCTTGATGCGAACGATGTAGAGCTGGCCACGCCCACCCAGTAGGCCATACGCACTCTAGCCATGCCCAGCCTGGCCATACCCACCCAGCCCCCTGAGGGCAACCACAATGCTGATGCGGCCCTCAATGAAATTGAGTTTGACACCCCTGTTTTAGAGGAAAAGCTTCTATCACTGCCTGGCTAAAAATTATGTAATCCCCCCCCCTTCACAGCTGGTAGGCGTATAGAGATGTGCCTCAATTCATTCTAAGCTTCTTGCTTTACCTTCCTAGGCTAGACAACAGCAGGCAGAGCTCGCCCAGCAGGAGTGGCTTCAGATGCAGCAAGCCGCTCAACAAGCCCAGCTTGCTGCTGCCTCTGCCAGTGCGATCAACCAGGCAGGATCTTCTCAAGATGAAGATGATGACGATGACATCTGAAGCGTCCCAGGCTGAGCTTTCAGTCCTCTCACCAAGAAATAGTTTTCCTGCACAACGAAACCAGTGACACGAATGCTTGCCTGTAACTTGTGTCTTCACCTTGGACCAGCCGTTGGTGTTTTAAGGACGTCTGCTGTTGTGTGCTGTACATGTCGTCGAAACCGTCTTTTTGAACTTTTTGAGGACTTTAAAGGTTCAGTCTCATATCAACTTTGGATTTTTAATGGTGTTTATGGAAATTTTAGACAGCTGTGCGTCATTTATTTGATCAACAGTGTTAACAATAACATTTATAAACTATAGCAGAATTTATACAGAAACTCTACATTCACACTTGCATTGCTGTTCCCTTTTAACCATAGAATCTTGTGTAAACATTTTTAATTTGTGTTTTTGAAATAGAGCAGGCGTTTAAACTGCTTTGGGGAGAAAAAGCAAAGGGTTCAGTGTACTTTGAATTCTTTGTCTTTTAAATAAGGAAAGAGATACATGGCAATAAATAACATCGCTTAATGTCACCAATCTGAGAAATTATACATTTTTGCCAAACTAGAAAAATGTATGTTTAATAGCCGTTGTACAGCTACATGATTTTTTTTTTGTAATGGGGTAAAAAAATAAAATAAATATCATAAAATATTATGATATTGATTCAGTGTTCTGAGCAAAACAGGTATTTCATTTCAAATGTTCCCCAATTTGGAGAATTAAAATGGTTCTTGTTTAAAAGCTGTTTAATTTTAACAGTAGATGGGGTTACAAGCATGGTTTAAGCATATTAATGCACATGCTATTTGAAGGAAAAGTAAAATTTGGAAGAACAGATTTGTAATTCTGTTTGATGAGGAATGCTTAATTAAATAGGACTATGAAAGCAAACATTGGAATTAATCAGCATGCTCGCTGTCAAAGGAATCTTTATTTAATACTGATTATTAAAGTGTTGTCGTCAGCACAATGTTAACAGTTTTTCAGGCTAGTCTACTAATAGAGAAGTTTTATCTTGTCAAACTGATGGCTTCTACGTTCAAATAGGGGACTAAACAACAATTTAATTGCAAAGTTTAGTTTGGTGGCTTGAAAATCTAGGCTGGTCAACAAAAACCTGAATGAGGAATATCTTAGGGTGAGGTTTTTTTTTAAAAGGGCAGTACTTAGCTATTTACAATTTGACAATATACTTGAAAAAAAGAACCTCATATTTCTCTGGTACTTTTTTGTAGAGAAAAGGTGCAGTGTCAGCTCTAGCGTATGGATACATCGACCATTAAGATTTTGATGGTTATAGAAATATGCAACTGAAAGGCAAAACCATCCTACCTGCAAAGCAGAGGACTAAATACGACATGTCGAATTAAGGGCCTGACTGCAATTTAAATTTTAAGGGGCTTCTCATGAATTAACTTGCATCCTTATTTATACACTGGTTATTGAGAAATATATTAGTTTGAATGTTGAGATGGAAAAAAAAAGATGGGTTCAACGTGTTAAGTATTGGGACGAGATCTAGTTGTCATGAAGGTTGATGTACCAAAGGTAGAAACACTAGGCTAATGAAACCATGTTAATGTGCAGTGTTGGCTTTTCTAATCTGTACTATGATACCCTTACTCTTCCTGTTTTAAATGAAACATTTTTTTTAAGCAAGAACATTTTCTTTTCTGATGCAGAGTTCAGGTTAATATTTTACTGCATCTGGCATGTATCATAAGTTTGAATCCTTGCAACTTTTCCTTTGGACATTCTTGTGCTTTTTCATATGCTGTATTCCTCAAGCAATAAAATTAAAATGTGTTTTTATATTTAATGCTTGAATGTTCAGCTTTTTTGGGGTAATGTCACAGAGAAGCTTGACACCATTCAAGCAAGGATGAAGTAACCAAAGAGATGTTGAGAAGAGGTCTTTTATTTGGGCTAGTCCTTCACTGATCATGTAATTTTCTCTTGATCACTCTTCCCCAAATGTACAGGTAGTCCACAATGTACAACAGTTCATTTAGTAACCGTTCAAAGTTACGTCACTGGGGAAAAAATGATTTTGACCATTTTTCAAGCTTATGACCATTGCAGCATCCCCATGGTAACTTGATCAAAATTCAGACAGTTGGCAACTGACTCATGACGGTTGCAGCGTCCCAGGATGATGTGATCCCCTTTTGCGACCTTCTGACAAGCAAAGTCAATGGGGAAGCCCGATTCACTTAACAACCAAGTTACTAATTTAACAGCTGCAGTGATTCACTTAACAACTGTGGTAGGAAAGGTTGTAAAATGGGGCAAAACTCACTTAAACGTCTCATTTAGCAACATAAATATTGGAGTCAATTGTGGTCGCAATTCAAGGACTTAACTCTAATCCCTTCTGATTGCACCACTTGTATTTTTGTTCATCAATTTCGGTCACCAGTAAAGGACCTTGTGGCTTTAACTTTGGGAGTTTGTGAAAATATATCAATTATTTCAACATTTTATAAACTAACCATTTTACAAGACCCAGTACATTCGTACATAGGTATTTCCTCAGCAGGAGCTTTCAAATTCCTTCTATTCAGATATTGAATGTTTCGGAGATGGTTGGCTGTACAATGATAAATCAGTTACTTCTCCATGATTGATTCCTGAATATTGGTGAAGAGAGAATTGTATTAACATTTTTATAGCTTTGCAAAATTAAGCAAGCAATGCTGATTACGTTTAGTCAGCAGAAACTAAATACAGGAGTCAAATTTTTCGCTGGTCAGCCTTTTGGTAAGATCAAGTGCAGTAATTGTTAAAACAAGAATCAAAATACAAATTTTGCTGGCATATCTTTCAACTTCCTACGTACGCGCTCGAACAGCTATATGTCATAAAAATACATATTTCCAATAAAATATAAATTGACAAGTCCCTTCAATGTAGAAATACTTTCTATAATCATTTTCCTTCCTTTTCATTTTCCACAAGTTTGTATTTTCTGTCAGACATCTTACTTCTGGCAGCCCTCTACTTCACTTACTTTGTCAAAAACGGGGCACAAACAGCAAATTAATTGGGAGCGCTTAATCCTACAATACTGTTGAAACAAGAGGCAGAAACTTGGTCAAGTATCTAGATGATAGCCCAAATATAAGACCAGGATTTATTATATATCTCCAAAACAGTGAATTAATTGTAACCAATTAAGTTCCTTTTATTAATGGGCAAGCGGCGGGGCGGGGGGAGAACAAAACTAGACAATACCTTTAACTCAAATAACACAGGTACAATGCAAGCTTTCAAGGTGACCTGCGCTCTCTAGTACCAAATATATGGGAGAAAAAATGACACCTTTCCGCAAAATTAGACCAGGAGTTGTGACCGTGGTATATACACCTGAGGCAGGGAATGCCATTATTATGATCACTGACCAGTCCAGCTTTGAGGAAGAAATATAATAGGTGAAATATATTTTAAGCCATTATTCTAGAGTTTTACCAATTTTGTCTCGTTAAAAACAACAAAAGCAGAAAAACTCACTATTGGGGGTAAATGTTAAGGGACAAAATAGCTGTTTAGAATTAAATTTGAAGTTGGAAACTAAGTCAGTGGCAGCTTTTGTAGAATCTTGATTACAACTAGCATTCTGGAACAAAAAAAGGGCAAAGGGCAGCATACAGGGCTCCCCTCCCCCTCCATGGGGATATGCACAAATGCAGAATTCAGATGTCCTTTAAAAAACTTTTGGAGGAATATAGAGGTTCCTGTCTATAGGTAGTCCTCGACTTATGACTACAATGGAGTCCAAAAATTTCTGCTGCTAAGCAAAACTATGAATGTTGTGAATGTTGTGAATGTTGCCCCATTTTATGACCTTTCTTGGCACAGTTGTTAAGTGAATCACAGCACTTGTTTAGATTGTAACACAGTTGCTAAGTGAATCTGGCTTCCCCGTTGACTTGTCAGGTGGTGGTAAAAGGTGGTCACGTGACACACACACCCAGACACTGCAACGGTCATAAATACAGTTGGCAAATGTTTGAATTTTGATCATGTGACCAAGGGGGAAGGAATGCTGCATTGGTTGTAAGTGTGAAAAAAAAAATCATGTCACTTTTTTCAGTGCCATTGTAACATGGGTCACTAAACGAATGGTTGTAACCAAGGACTACCTGTACTTAAGAAGACACCAAATCCAGGTAACATAAGTATAGCTAATTGGTCAGGTATAAAAATACTTTTGTTTGTTTGTTTGAATTTGTTAGCCAACCGCCTCCCAATGAACTGCGTTCTTGATCCATGGAACTATTGCAGATGATTTTCAGGTCCCCCTTTTTTTTAATCCTTTCATTCCAATGCCAGTAGGTTTGGTTTTTTAGTTCTCATTTGGGAAGAAATTGTTTTTACATGAAGCCCAAAGAAAATCCGATGCTATCTTTTTTTTGCCTACCTTAATTTCTGCTTCCTGGAATTCTGGTTGAAAGAGGCAAATCAGTTCCCTCCTAATAAAACCAAGGGTGCGGTACTCAATTTTAGGAACAGTTTAGATCTTTACAAAGGAGGCACTGGAAAAGGTATTTCCCAGTGTCTACACACAAGTGATTGTCAGCAAGACAGGGTAATTCTTAACACTGAAATATTTGGGGGTGCTTCTGGGCAAGTAGTAAGGGTTCTGGGGCTAGATTATCGTCCAGTCTTGAGGATAATTCTACAGGACACTTTTCATAGTTGGAAAGATAGGGCGGAGTTAAGGATGGTGCCATATTTTGCTGATAATGACTCATTCACACTAAAAAGAGGCAATTGTTTTGCAATCTTGCAAACCTCAAAATAGGTTGAGCAATAGCCTGCAAAATTGTAGTTTGTGCTGTGGCAAACGAGTCTGACAGCCTATTCATCAGGCACAAGCTACAACTGTAGCTTAGTGAGCAGTTACTTTATTGATCTGAAACTCTCAAGATTTCCTAGAACAGCAAATAGTTGAGACATATATATATATATTCAGTTGGTTCAGAATGCAATAGCCTAGAGTTTTGTGTTAGCGTAGACTTGTGCTCATGTCACTTCTGTTGCAGGAGCTGCACTGGCTGCCAGTCTGCTTCTGGATACAATTTAAGGTCTGGTTATCACTTTTAAAGCACTACATGGCTTGAGGCCCTGCTGTTTGAAGGGTCACCGATCCCCCATTACATCTCTCCTGATGGACAGGAAGGCAGGGTACATTATAGATGCCACCTATTAGGGATGTAACCCTAGCAGGACCACCAAAAAAAGGACCTTCTCCATAGTGACTCCTTCCCTATGAACCATCATTCCTCCAGAGGAATGAGGTGCCCCCCATCCTGTGGCTTTTCCAAAAGGCCCTGAAGACACAATTTTATCAGCAGGCCTGGGGACTACAAATGGAGAGTTGATCAATTGATTGATCTGATCGAGTTGTTGTTGGTATGGTTTCTATGTGGTGTTTTTTTTTAATGTTATAAGCCAACTGGAGTCACCTGTTGCAAATCTGATTGTGCTTTACTTCAGATGAGCCACTTCCAAATATTACCTTGCTCCCAGTACTTCAAGAATGTTTTGGTTCTCTTTGTTTAAGTAACAATTCATGAATATGTCAATGAAGGCCACCTTCATTACTCTCTACAAAAGCAGAGATTGCATGGAATAGTTATTAGATTAATCTGTCTTTTTCTCTGCCTGTTTCTGTGATGGTTTCTTACCATAAAGAAAGCAATATTCTCTGAGTAAGGATGAGAAAACAACATCTTCTACATTAAAAAAATAGTGGCATCAGCAAACTCATGGAAATTATATAATTTGCAATTCTCCTCTCTCTCTCTCTCTCTCTCTCTCTCACACACACACACACACACAGAGAGAGAGAGAGAGAGAGAGAGAGAGAGAGAGAGAGAGAGAGAGAGAGAGAGAGAGAGAGAGAGAGAGAGAGAGAATCAAAACTGAACATTCGTGGCAACAAAGAAATGAGGAATGACTGCTCAAGACACAAGAAAAATTGAAGGACAGAAAGAGGATGGATGAATTGGCTATACCTGGCTGATACTTGCTACGGATCCTAAACTGGGTTATTTTACATGGTAGTATTTCATACTGTTTAAAGTTTTCGCATTTGAAAGATACTTGTGGGAGTACATTTGTCACAGAAGGAGACATGTTATAAGAAAGAATTAAAAAGCTGCAAAATGAGTTAATAAGAGGTTTTTTGAAGCGTATCTACTTTCTAACTGGGTGGCAAGTTCATCCAGTTATTCTGCAGATTGCCCATTATTACTCCAGACACAGATCTTCAGAAGCATATATGATTTGAGATTAGGTAACAGCTTTACGCAGTAAATGTCTAGCTTTACCCAGTAAATGCTGTGGCCAGTTATTTGGTAAAATGAAAGGATGCTGAAGTTTATTGTTTAATTATTTAATTGCCATTTCTAGTCCCTTGTTTTCTGAAAGGAGCTCAATAATGGCACACATAACCCTTCTATCAACCTTTCAGGTATTCTAATGAAAAGGAACAGGCTGGTATCATCCAATAAGTGTCACACTTGATTCAACATTTGAACCTATTTCACCCAACACTCAAAATACAGGGTCATGCAGAGGCAGTTGCCCAATGTGCTAAGCAACAACTGTTTATTACAGCCTTAAGGCCAGAAACAATCAAAATATATAACAACAGTAACAATCTTACATCCATATTTACAGGATATAAAAACACCAAACAATCAATATAATACAATCCAAAATTCTCAAAATAAAACATCATATTAAAATTTTTCAAACCTTAGTAATGGTGCAACATATTGTGCAGATGGTGGCAGAAAATTGGGCAACCTGAATTGATATTTTCGGGTCCTTATCCGAAAGTAGTAGCATTAGATAACAATCATACACCCTGCCTGGAAATTTCTTCAATATCGGATATATAAGAATTTGTCTAGAGTCTTTATATAGGGAACAATGAAGGAGCATGTGGCTTAGAGTTTCTACAGAGCCATCACCACAAGGACACAGCTGAAGGTGCATAGGAGTGCCCTTAAACCATCCAAAAAGGACTGCCGAGGGCAATGCATCCAACCTGGCTAAGGTGATAGCTTTACGAAATTTCAAAATTTCAAGAAGCTGGGAAGACTCCTTCTGGAAGCAAGTGACAAATATTGGAGCGTGACACCTTACTTAGATTTGTTTGGAGATCAATATCCCAGATTCGTTGTTTCAAGGCAGTTCTAGCATTACCAAAACCTAATGAAGACAGACTTTCCATAGAAAAGCCCAGCGATTTAATTTTATCTAGGGCTTTTTTTCCCCCACGATGATTTAAAATGGTCTATAAATACTAATGGGGCTGATCCTACAGGCATCAAAATTAACTTTAGCCAAAAGGTAAGAAGAAGGAACCATGCTCTGGCTTCCAATGAAACTATACCTATTTCTACCCATAGGATGGCATTCTTGACACTTTTAGGTACCATCAATATGGCTCTAATAAACTTATTTTGAATAGTTTCGATAACATTAGGCCTTGCAAGTGAGCATATTTGCGAGCCATAAAAGAGCTGAGGGACTGCCTTAGCTTGGAAAACCTTATAAGCTGCCGGGATGCAGTAAGCTCCTTTTGAGTGATAAATTTTTATGATAGCTGATGAGATGCGCTGTGCTACACTTGCCTGATAAAGAAAAGTGAGTATTCCAGGATAGGGAGGCATGAAACTGCACTCCAAGATATCTATAAGTGCACACCTGTTCAATTGAAGTCCCACCAATTTGCCATTTGTGGATCTTATGATGGTGAGCGGCAAATACTAAAACTTTAGTTTTTTCATAATTTATTAACATTTTGTGTTCTGTGCAAAATAAAGCTAGTGCTAAGCCGTATTGTGGTTGGATTTGCCCTATCATCTGAACCCTTGTCAAAATTGCAATTATGGTGGAGGCCCTGAACCAAAATCTGCATCTACGGTTTGTGTTTGGCTCTGCGTGTCATCTGAATTAAGGAATATTTTATGGTTATGCAGCCGTCAGCCAGAAAATGAGGCAGCAGTATTTCCATGGTTCTTGGATCTTTTTAAACCTCCTTTCCCCAAAATGAGATAGCTAGAAGGATTATGCTTTTTTTTTTCTTCAGCACATTGTAACTCTGATCTGGATCAGGCCATCATAAGCCTATATTAGTTTTTAATTGCAAGGGTGGCAGGGATACTATCCAGGGTGGATGGGGCCCATTCAACACAGTTTATACATATGGTACTGTCAGTGCTTTTTTTGTAAAAGAAAAAGGTGCTGGAACTCACACGTCATACAATCCACCTTGCCTACCCTACAAGGTTCCATCCAAAAAAAGGTGCTGGAACTCCGTTCTGAGCATTCTATGAGAAAAAAAGCCCTGGGTACCGTACTGTAAGGGTCAGAAACAGTCTAGCTGCTGAAATTTCTGTAAACCAGTTCATTTCTTTTAAATCTTAAGAAATTTCTCTGCAATTCATGACCAAATATCCTCATCCAATCAATGTGCTTACTTATTTAGTTTACATGGTATACTCAACCAAAAGGGATACATGCCTGTGCACTATCCTGAAAGGGCAGATAAACAAAGGTAACAAGAGCCAGTTTGGTCTAGTGATCAAGGCTCCAGAGCAGAAATTGGGAGATTGGAAGTTCTAGTTCCATGAAAGCCAGATGGGCCAGTTACTCTCTTTCAACCCAACTCACCTCACAGGGTGGTTGTTGTGGAGAAAAGGAAGACGTTATGCTCACTGCCTTGAGTTATTAGTAAAAATAATAAAAGTGGGATAAAAACAGAGTGGTGTAGTAGTAAAAGCATCAGACTAGAAACCTGCAGACGGTGAGTACAGTAGCTTCTCATTGATGTTTAATTAGCAATTTTGTTCAGGATTTTTTTTTATAATTGCCATTCTTTGAAGCCTTTTGATCATATTTCTCTGAGATATTTTTTAGAATGAAGGTACCATTCGAATATTTCTAAAATTATTATTTTTTAATTTGGATAGAAAGAAACAGGGTTGTTGGGCTATATTTTTTTCAGGAATGTTGGACAAATTCTTCACGTTCTCTTACTTTGCGTATAATTTAAGACCAATTTCAACTGCAAATTATAGTATAACAAATTGTAGTAACATAGTGAGGGCAATAAACTTTCCTGCTGTAATCTCAAATATTTGTGTTAAATGTTGCATTGATTAAACTGTATGCAAAATCAATGCAGCAAGTACTGTGGTACCGAGGAAATGTAGCGCCTATGTCACTTGGACCATTTCAGTATTGCTGTTTATAATAAACAAGAAGTTCTGATTCTCTTTGTACTAATATAATTCAGTGAATTATAGTGAAAAGCTGAGTTGGCAAATGCAATATTTTCACTATTTTCTTCATTCCACCAGATGGCTGCGTCCATTTAACATATTCAAAATATTCCAATTCATTTTTTAAAAAACCTAACTTGTTTTGTTTTAGATGTTTGGAGCAACAGTAAAGCAATATTATCTCCCTCGCTTCTATAGATCTTCTGAAACATACAAGTAATCCTTCACTTAGGACCATTTGTTTAACCACCATTTCAAGCTGACTGTGCTGAAAAAAAGTGATCTGTCATTGCACTTACAACCAGTGCTTTTTTTTGTAAAAGAAAAAGGTGCCGGAACTCACACAAGTCATACAACCCGCCTTGCCTACCCTACAAGGTTCCATCCAAAAAAGGTGCCGGAACTTCGTTCTGAGCGTTCTATGAGGAAAAAAAGCCCTGCTTACAACTGACACAGTATATCCCCACAGTCTTGTGATCAAAATTCGGGCACTTGATTGAGTTAATGACCTCAGCAAAAAGGATCATAAAATTTGGCATGACTCTCTTAACTGCATGATTTAGCCACATAAATTCCTGTCCCAATTGTGGTTGTGAGTCAAGAACCTGTACCACACAAAGCAATGGTTAGGGAGACATGTTTACTTATACACTCTCTGTCTGGGACCCTGTAAATCCATTGTACTTTTATTTCAGAGATGTTAGATGCTGCAATAAGTCTAGACGCGGGGTAGGCAACCTCGGCTCTTTTATGACTTGTGGACTTCAACTCCCAGAATTCCTGAGCCAGCTCTGGGAGTTGAAATCCATGAGTCATAAAAGAGCCAAGGTGGCCTCTACCCCTTGTAGAGCCTGATCACTGGAACAGTTTGGTTTTGGAAAGAGTAGCAGTTGCTACATAGAAAAGACATATTAATAACAATTAAGAATTTTGTAGCTCTGGTCCAGAAGGGAGCTCATCAGATCTGCTTTCCAAGAGAATTGGAGGTTCAGTCACAGCTATCAAAAAAACACACTTTCTGTATTTTTACCTGTGCCACTAATACTATGGCACCAGTAATTAATCAAGCTACCAAAAATACTAAAAAATAATTTGGCTGCTTTCCAATTCAATTCTCTCATGCAGTTGGAAAATTTTTCTGTTGTACAGTATATATTGTATGTAACTGGTTTTTGGTTTCGTTTTAAGAAAAAAATGTTCCATCTTTACCACTAGGTGGCTGTCAAGGTAAATACAATAATTTACTGCATCTACTTTTGAAATATGGAATCATACTATACAGCCTTTAGGAATGTTTAATCTTGAAATAATTTTTAATTTTTATTACCGGTGATTAACAGCAAAGCTGTAATATCATGATGGGTAATTACTATTGAAAGACTATTCTAAAATATTAGGTGCATTAAGCCAGGTAATAATTTTAATGAATTAATGGAGCAATTCTATACCATATGTTGAATCCAGGCACACGCTGTTGCTATGATAGTGGAATTCGCGCCCATTTAACCTGTCATGGGAGAGTGAAATTACATGCAAAGAAAACATAATTTCAAAACGTATTCAGATTTTTTCCCCATATGGAACTGAGAAATGTTCTGGAAAGGGAAAAATCAATAAATAATGGACAAATCATCTACTCAGTGATGGTCAAGTCAGTGGTGGCCAACCCTTCCTATGTCTCTTTCAAGAAGTCCCTCATAATCCTGCTCATCAAAGGCTTGGGCCTGGTCTCCAAGCTTATGCTTGGTAGCAAGAAATTCGGTTTCTACATCCTACCATCACGTTAGAAAGGGGAGAAATTTAGTTTGCTGATACAACCTTTGACTGTTTTGGATTAGAATTGTAAGAAGAGGTGGGTCATTTGCTGCTGGCAGGGCAACTCAACAAGTAATTGTGGTGAGAGAGTTAATTATAATGGGAAGAAGAGGGGATGGGAATTAGCCTTGCCTTTAACAGCTTGGCCTATCAGATAAAGTACAGGTCAAATAAGTTGGCTATCAGTTTTGGTGAAAAGATTTGACTCTCTTGACTGAGCCTGGGGGACAAGCCTTTTTCTCCTTTCTTTGTTTGGGTTGTCCAAGTAACTGAATCAAGGGCTTATCTGCTAAAACAGGAACTAAAGCACTGAATCACAATCACAGTGGCTAAATTTGTGTGCTAGCTTTATTTGAATGGTTGAGGTGGTATCAGACAGTAAATCCCCTTTAATGTACCTGTTATCTGTTGTGAGGGAGACCTTCCTTCTGGTAACAGGTGAGAGACGAACAGTTTAATAAAAACACTGCATTTCAAAGAGAATATTGTATATTTGACTGTGCACATCCACTTGGCATTTGTGGGGAATAACAATACGCTTGGACTATTTCAGCTTTGCTGAAATAATCTATGCAGTTTTGAGAGCTGAATTACAGTCCAATATAGAGGACTAGCAGCACATTGGGAAAGTCTGGCCTAGCTTCAGAAACTGCAACACCCGTATTTTGGATTAAGCAATGACCGTATTCAAGCTAATAAACAAGGCACTTCCAGTTTCTTGAATCTCAATTATTGTTTTTTTATCAGCAGGAAACATCTAGGAACTGTTTGATCAGGAATGTAAGCTTCTCTTTGTGTAAGAAGTCATGACTCATCAGCAAAGGTTCTCTGAGAAGATGAAATGATATTTTCCTTCTGCCCACCCCTCTTCCAGGTAAAACTTTCCTTACCCTTTCATACCCCTTTAATTAATTGTTGTGGTCTATAAAGGAGGAAGGGAAACAAGGGATCCAATACGTATGGGGAAGGGATGGGATGGTGGAGCACTTGTACAATTTCCTCTTCACTGCTTTTACTGCAAACCGGAGCCATCAGCATCACATGAAACAACGTAAGCATTGTGCCACTATAAACATAGAGCTGCCAAACAATGTCAACTCACAAAAGGAACTAATCAGTATGTATCCTGGTGATAACCAGCCCTTGAAAATCCTGAACAGCGAACTTGTTTAGGCTCAGATGGGAACAGACCAAGTGGAAAGGTTAGGCAAATGGTGAGGGAGGCAGCAGACCCACAGAAGAAGCCAACAGCAAGCACAGAGGTGCTTGGAGATGCCACATAATGTTCTTTTCAGCAGCAGGAAGAAGAGAGAAATGGTGCGAGAAAAACTTATTTAAGAATGCTTCGAAGAGCAAAGGAGATACAGCAAGGAATTAAGAATTAATGCATTCAGAGATATGTTTTGGTCCTGAACCTGTTTATTTGTGGGGAGTCACACTAGCTTGTCACAATCTCCGCACCCAACGTATGGCCTTCTAGGGAATTTAGCTTTCCCCTGTGCATACTTCCTTTAATTGGTCAGCAAAGTGTGTTGTTTTTCTTAGTAAATCTTCCTCCCAAGTTACTAATGTTCTTATTTCACATTCCTTACTTTATGAGATTTACTCCAGCTCAGTATGCAAAAATGCAGAGTCTAAAGGCAAAGCTTTTCCTCCTGGACTCCTATTTTCTCACTATTATAAGTTTTTCGTTCTCGCTGCGTATTTATTTATGTTCTTGAAACACATTACCGGTATTTCTCCTGCTTGTTACTGAGTTAGGTTTACATGAGCTTCTACAAGGCTTGTTACACAGGCATGTGTTTCTTGTCCTGCAGTACCCTGATAATATTCTGTCCAAAAAACGATTCCCAAAGCAATTCTAGGCTAAGACTTTCCAACATCAGTCACAGCAAAATAAACAAGGCAAGGAAATGTAAAAAATTGCTATTGCACCAATACATTTAAAACCACCTAAAAGCCATGAATTTAAAAACCATGATGTCACTATCCTGCCACTCTTTGGAAGGCAGATCTGTAACCAAGCTATGATAAAACTCCTGCTCCACGTTGGGCTTAGGGATGGAACATAATTTAAAGAACTTCTAATCTACAGTACATTGAAATTAAAAAGCCAGTTCACACATGAGAGGATACTGAAGTTTTCATGATCATCATTAAGAAAAGGGGAGATGAAGAAAATGAAGTTCAGGTTGAAATCGAAATTCAAAAGACAAGAATTTAGCTCAAGGGTTTGTTTCTGAATACTTCACTAACAGTACCACATCCTTTAATTTGATCCTACAAGCAGCAAGGGCCTTCTCCATTCCACTAAGGTTCTCAGCCAATCTTCCTTGCTCTCCTGATGCAATGCCTATTTTATTCATTTGATTTTTTTCCTAACTCTGAGGTGATTCAAGGCCATGAATATATCTAATATTCCTTACTGCTCCTACTCTCCTCACAATAAGAACTCAATGAGGATTGGGCTGAGTGTGAGTGACTGCCCCACCCTGCTGGTTTTGTGCCTAAGGTGGGACTAGAACTCACAATCTCCAAGTTTCTAGGCCAGCACCTTAACATTACACCAAACTGGCTCTCTGAATGTTTTTGGGCAGAATCAAAACAATATTTAATTTCCAGGTCAATTGACAACTCTAGATGACCCATATATCATAAGACAGCATGGCCTTCACTAATGTGTCCATGACCACTTATCCAAATAGATCCAAAATGCTGTGTTACATTAATGCTTTTACATCGACTGATTAGTCCAGACATGTTAAACACAAGGCCCGGGGGCCAGATCCGGCCCATGAAGTGGTTTCATGTGGCCCACGAAACCATCCTGAAAACAGTGAGGGAACGGCCCCCACTGCCTTGGCCCTGGCCCAGAGACCCTCCTTCTGCCAGAGACCCTCAGATCTGTCCCACTCCTGCCCAGGCCCCCATAGGCACCCTTGATGCGAACGATGTAGAGCTGGACACGCCCACCCAGTAGGCCATACGCACTCTAGCCACGCCCACCCAGTAGGCCACGCCCATCCTGGCCATACCCACCCGGCCCCGAGGGCAACCGCAATGCTGATGCGGCCCTCAATGAAATTGAGTTTGACACCCAGTAGGCCATACGCACTCTAGCCACGCCCACCCAGTAGGCCACGCCCATCCTGGCCATACCCACCCGGCCCCGAGGGCAACCGCAATGCTGATGCGGCCCTTCAATATACCTTCATGCAAACGAATTATTTTTTCCCCACAGGGGAAAAAAAAGATGACAATAAAACAAAGACTGGAATTTATAATAAGTTTCTTCGGAATAACTGCTGCTCCATATCAGAAAAACTGTGTCGTGTCTCATTCCCTGCCTTACCTGACATTATTTTTCAAAGAATATTTTGATGTTAAAAAATGACATGGGAAATTTGTATGATTCACAGCAAAGTTTAAGCCTTCAACCATGTCTGCTGTCTCTATATGTTAACACTAGAAAAGTCATAGAGAAACAGTGATTTCTTTTTACCATATTTTCCGGCGTATAAGACGACTTTTGAACCCCTGAAAATCTTCTCAAAAGTTGGGGGGTCATCTTATACGCCCAGTCGCCTTATACGTCGGAAAATCAGCGTCTGGCGTCTGGCGGGAGCCGGCAGGGGAGTGCGCGCGTGTGCAGGACTGCCCTGCTGGCTCCCGCCCGACGCCCTTCCCTCTTGAGGCAGCATCGCTCCCTGGCTCCTAAGGAGTCCTCGGGGATGCTGCCTCAACTGTCCTGCATTGCCCCCATTCGTCCTCCTTTCCAATTCTCCAAATCCTCCTTTGCTTCATGAATTAAGGCTAAGCAACGTGGAAGGGAAGCCGTATTAATTACACATTAAGGCACCCGGAGTGATGCTCGTCTCTGCCTCATTTTATTTCAACAATCTGTTTGGGGGGGAGGGGTAAGTATCGAAAGGTCATCCCATTCACCAATGGTTTATTTGGACACGAATCTGCGTATAAACATAAACCCACCTTATCCTACAGCAGTTACAAGCACCCAAAGGAGGAATTCAACAACGATTATAGAGATCTGTCCAAGAGGGAAGAGAGCAACATTAACCCCTCCCTTCCCCCCCCTCGGACGCGCGACTACTCTTCCCCCGCTAGCAAAGAAAGCGCTCCTGCTCAAGTAAGCCCGCCGGCAGTTGGAAAGGGAAGAGTCAGAGGGGCGTCGAAGGCAAACGCGCGTGCAGGCTCTGATTGGTGACTTCTCACGCAGGCGCCTGAAGGCCGGAGCCAAGTAGGCCGCGGGGCTTTTTGTCAAGGAAACACCTCTGTTTACAGTTGTTGCGTCCTTCTCTGCTTCCACCGCAACCGCCTTCTTTTCTCTCCCCTTAGAAGACTTGCACGTTTTCGCTCTCCACGTCTAGTTCCAGGCAGGC
This sequence comes from Vipera ursinii, assembly GCF_947247035.1. Classification (NCBI taxonomy): domain Eukaryota; kingdom Metazoa; phylum Chordata; class Lepidosauria; order Squamata; family Viperidae; genus Vipera; species Vipera ursinii. The sequence goes on along the minus strand of NC_139516.1, from coordinate 87,281,837 downwards.
GAAGAGTCATGCCTGTACGCTGGAAGGTGAGAGGGTGCTGCCGTCGTGTCCTCGGCGAGAGGCTCTCCCCTCTTTTCCTAAGAAGCTTTAAGCTCTAGACAAACGCTCGGCTTCCGTTCTTTATCTCTCCTCTCCTCTCCTCCCCCCGCGCCTACTTGGTATTGGCCGTTGTATTATGGTCGTTTCAAGAGAAACGCCCATTGTTGCCGCTTCGGGGGTTTGTTCTGTCTTCATCAGGAAATAATTCGGGTTGGCAGCTGCTGGTTGTCTCGCAAACCCTAGGCAGCATCCCCGAGGACTCCTTAGGAGCCAGGGAGCGATGCTGCCTCAAGAGGGAAGGGCGTCTGGCGGGAGCCGGCAGGGCAGTCCTGCACACGCGCGCACTCCCCAGCTGCTAAGGAGCAGCCGGGGAGTGCGCGCGTGTGCAGGACTGCCCTGCTGGCTCCCGCCAGCCTGCCCTGCGATTTTCCGGCGTATAAGATGAAAAGTCTTTAAAATCACCTCAAAAGTTGGGGGGGTCGTCTTATACGCTGAGTCGTCTTATACGCCGGAAAATACGGTAACTACCTGGCTCACCATTACCTCGCACAGTGTATTCTCAAGCTAACCTGAGTGTTTCAAACGCTAGATCCCATCCACCTCCTGTTTGTTTTGCTTGTTTTGCAAGCCTGTTACTGTTACCATTCCTTGGAGCAACCCTATCTCTCTTTTATACTGACAATCCACCTGAAATGATGGATTTATGCTTTATTCAATTTGTCCTTTCATTTACAGGTAGTCCTTGCTGAACTACCAGTTATTTAGCAACTATCTGAATTTCTAAAGGACTTCTCAAAGCGACTTATGACCCATTTTCAAAGTTCTGATGGGTGAAACCCTCCCCCGATTATGTGATTGTATTTTGGGAGCTTGGCAATTGCCTCATTTTGCAGTGTTGTAGTCACATGATCACAATTTTTGCCTATAAAAACCACCCACTGGGGAAAATGGGTTTGTGCAACAATTGCAGTGTTTGCTTAACAACTGCAGCATTGACTTAACAACCATGGTGCTCACTTAATGACCACTGCAAAAAAGGTCTTAAAATCAGGCAGTCATGTGGTGACTCACTTAACAAGTGTCACGACTTACAAATGTAATTCTGGGTTTAATCATAAGTCAAGGACAACCTGTGTAACATTTTATGTCATACACAAAAAACCAGAATGATACCATGAGTTGATCAAATGTCTTTACTGCTGCATGTCTACTGGTATATACAAGAATCTCGTCAGACTGCCGGCCTTCTCTTGGGAAATGCCAAACAAGGATTTCAGGGATTCTGGGGGAGCAAAGATCTGCATCTCTTCGTGATGTGCAAGGACTCTACGCTTGCCCCCTTCTTCACACATCCCCTCCCCTTCCCCGTTTAATCACCAAGTACTTTAACAATCTTTAAACTGTAATGTTTCTTTCCAGAAGATTTCATTTTTTCCAAGTGTTTATCATCTGCAGAAGGCAAATGATTGCCTCTCCAATGTATCAAGAATTTTTTCCTCCCTCTGACTGCTGCATTCCGTCAACATAAAGGAAAAAACAACAGTCACATTACAATGACAGTGTATTTCCTTACTTAAAAACTCAGTATTTCAAAGTCAATGGGAGCTGTTCATAGAGAAGACATAATGGATATCACAACAGGTCTTGGCCTCTCTTTTTTTTTTTGCTAAATAAAGGTAAAAAGGTAAAGGTTGCCCCTGTCCAGTCACGTCTGACTCTAGGGAGCAATGCTCATCTCCTTCCTTAACCAAGGGAGCCAGCATTATCTGAAGACATTTCTTTGGTCATGTGGCCAGCATAACTATATGCTGAGGCACACAGAATGCTACCTTCTCACTGAAGTGGTACCTATTTATCTACTCACATTTGCATGCTTTTGAACTGCTAGGTGGCAGGAGCAGGGGCAAGAAATGGGAGTTCACCCTGTCCTTATTTTTCCAACCATATATTCTCACTCCATCCACAGGTTTATGCAGAAATCCTACTCCTTATACTCTAAAAGCATTATATCAGTTCTGGACTTCTTCAAATTATGGCATTTATTTTTTATTTATATAGAATGGTTACACCAGTGTTTTTAACTTCTTTCCACTTTTGCTCACATGTTGAAAATGGACCCAGCTGAACTGCACTGAGTCAAGATGAATAGTTCCATTAGTCAAAGAGGGCATATACCTTGTGAGGAGCAGTACCTTATATGTGCATTATTCAGACATGCAATTGTGAAAAGCTGTGAAGTCCCAGGTGCTCTTTCAGCTTGTTTTCTTGCAGATATTTCATTGTTGTTGTTAGCTGCGAAATCATGTCCGAAGTCATGTCTGACTCATCACGACCCTATGGACAATGTTCCTCCAGGCCTTCCTGTCCTCTACCATCTTCTGGAGTCCATTTAAGCTCACGCCTACTGCTTCAGTGACTCCATCCAGCCCCCTCATTCTCTGTCGTCCCCTTCTTCTATTGCCCTCAATCTTTCCCAGCATTAGGCTCTTCTCCAGTGAGTCCTTCCTTCTCATTAGGTGGCCAAAGTATTTTGAGTTTAGATATTTCATTACTCCACTAATATTAGCAGCAAAGAACGGATTCCTGTGAATAACCCTTATTATAATATTCAGTGCTTGGTAGCCTCCCAGTTTGCAAAAACAAACCATTGCAATCCCCCCCCACACATAAAGGCTTTTCCAAGGTAAGATTTCAGCCAATTTAGATAGGAACCTGTTTATCTTGCCTAAAGCACTTAGGACACTTTTAGATGTGCTAGGGGTTAATTGCGATAGGCTATAATTTCTATACTTCAAGCATCAATTAGCTGACAATTATTTATCTTGTTATTTTGTTCCAGCAGCTATAAAACATTCTTGGCCTTCAGATAAGCAAATTTGCTGGATTTTTGTAAAGTGTACATAGGACTGAATCTCTTCTTTTCTTTTAATGTGTATCTAGAAACATGAATATGCACATTCTGAAACATGGTCAAGAGGATAAAATATTGGCAGAGGGAAGAAAGGAAAGGAATTAGAAATAGTTGAGGAGAATTAACCTGTGGAACAGCTTGCCTTCAGACGTTGTGGGTGCTTCATCACTGGAGGATTTTAAGAAGAGACTGGACAGTCACTTGTCTGAAATGGTATAAGATATCATGCTTGGGGGGGGGCTGGACTAGAAGACCTCCAAGGTCCCTTCCAGATTCTGAGAATGTCCTTAACCAGTCAAGGATGCATTTGTGCGAACGGCCTCTTTTAATGCACCCCCTCTGTATTAAAATAAAACCAAAGCCTCCCAAACCCGCTAAAAAAAAAAAACAAAAGAAAGGGAAAGACGTCGAAGCCACGTGAGGGCCACTTGAGCCAACTCTGCAGAAATTTAAACATCCTTCAATTAGCTTCTGCTTTGCAAGCCCAGCGAAAAGGAGACCACGAGTTCCCGGGTCAACTGTTTTGTACGGTACTGACGAACACGTGGACAGTCGATTTATTTATTTATTTTAATTTATTTTTATTTTATTTATTTATTTTTATTTTTAATTTATTTATTTATTTATTTATTTATTTGCTTGCTTGCTTGCTTGCCTGGAGTCGGGAGCCGGGGTAGCACCGTTTGCAAATCGTTTTGTGCTCGCTTGGCTTTTCCGAAGCGGAAGAGAGCTTCCACCAGAAAGGGGCCAATGCCTCACCTGTAGTAACCCAGAGGTTTCTGAGGCCCGGCCCGCCCCCGTCGCGGGCAGCCTTCCCCTCTTCCTGCTGCCGTTCGTGAGGCGTAAGGCGGCCGAGGCAGCAAGCGGGCCAGCGGCGGCCGGTAAGGGAGCAGCGAAGGAACTAGCTCTCGCCTGGCGCCTAATCCCCGCGCCTCCCTAAGGAGCGGCTGCGGTGGCCGAGCCCGCCCCTCTCCCAGCCTCCTTCGCGGCTCCCCTCCCTCCCTCCCTCCGTCCCCCTCCTTTTCCTTATTCCCATCCTGAAGCCAGGAGGAGTTGGAGCTTCGGTCGCCGCCGCCGCCGCCTTCTCTCTAGCGCCGAGCGGGGCGACGCTTCCACCAGCTCGGAGGCTTCCCCAGAGGACAACGAGGGTGTGTGCCGGGGTGCGTTGCTGCCGCCGCCGCCGCCTTGCCTGCCAACGCCGAAGCCGCGGGAGAAGCGACCCGAAGAGCCAGCCACAAAGGAGCGAAGCCTGTGCTGCCAGCGGAGTCGCCATGAGTTGGGGCACGGAGCTCTGGGTGAGTCCCAGCCCCACACACACCCCCCCCCCTCCGAAACCCCGGTTTCCTCTCCATTGTGCCCAGGGTTCGCGACCACCCTCTTCGGAGGTGGGGGGGGGGAAAGAGCCGGGCTTGCTCGGCCGGCTGCTTTTATGTGTGCGTGTGTCTGTGTGCGCGCGCGCGCGCGCGCGGTTAAGCGAAGAAGCCCCCTCGCTCCGCAATCTCCGTGTGGCCGGGAGCTGGAGGTCTCGCGCGCGCGCGCGCGCGCGCACCCGGGCTGCTTTGTTGAGCGAAGTAGTGGAAGCGCCTCGGGGGAGAAAAGCGCGCGCGGGTAGGGGGGGGGGTCGGGACTCGGGTAACGTGTGTGTGTGGGGGGGGTGTCGGCCCGTTTCCCACGTCTGGGGAGGAGGGGGGCGGGGCCCAAACGAGAAATTCCCCCTCTTTCTCTCCCCCCCCCCCGCCGCCTCTTTGCCAGAGCTTGGAAAGCTGAGATAAGCTTGATCTTCATTCGTAGGCTGGGTTCCTCTCCGTGTAGGTTTTTTTCCTCAAGCGGTGGGGTGCGGGACGTCGGCTTCGTTGCAAAAGAGCGCTGGGTCTTTGCGAAAAGGGAGTCCGCCGCAGCATCTTCCCTCTCCTTGAGAGGAGCGGGCTGGGGGGGGGGGGAAGAGAAGAGAGCGAGCTTGGCTGGCCGTGCAGATTTTTCTTTCGCTCCTTAAACAAAGAAAAGAGAGCTTCGACAATACAGGGCAAGGAAGGGACACGGACACACACACACACTCACACACACACACACACACGGATTCATGCTTGGCGAGGCCTGTTGGGCAGGAGCGGGGTTGTTAGGTGACGCTTTCGCTCTTAAGGAAGAAACGGAAGGTGTGGAGTGTCTTGTAGGTTGGTCCCTGCTATCTTGTGGTGTGAGTCAGCCTTGCCTGACATTGCTTTGGGAAGCTAGACCAGGTTGGGCTCAGTAGGCAAGGTGTAGGAAAAGAAGGAAGGTATGTTAAGGAGGCAGTCAAAATGAGCTAACTAGCAATCAAGGCTTCCTTTGGGTTTAGCTGAATTCCGGGGCTAAAATGAGAGGAATTCTTGATTGCAACCTTACTGTCAGTGTATATATATATATGTGTGTGTGTATATATATATATATATATATATATATATATATATATATATATATATATATATATATATATATATATATATATATATGAGGTCTGAGTCACTCGGAAGCCCTTATATTAACATTTTCAATTACCACACCTTGGTATGGTGTATTTTCTTCTTGGTATTATAGTCTCTTCTCACAAATAACTGAGTAAATTGCAAAGCAGGTAACTAATCGGTTCTGCTCTTTTCTGTGCATATTTTTTAAAAAGAAATGGTTATTAAACATTGCTAATAGCAGTGCTTTTTTTGTAAAAGAAAAAGGTGCCGGAACTCACACATGTCATGCAACCCGCCTTGCCCACCCTACAAGGTTCCATCCAAAAAAGGTGCCGGAACTCCGTTCTGAGCGTTCTGTGAGAAAAAAAGCCCTGGCTAATAGAAACCATGATGGGAAGCCGAAGTACACAGAGCTCCATGGAGCCAACCACATAACAGGGGCACTCTGCATGCAATTGTTCTATTGATTATGGATGGGAAGTAATAGGCGGTGTGTATGAAGGACAATCTTGATATCTAGTAGTTAACTTTAGTGGTTGTATTTGTTAAGTCGGAGTCCTGGCTCTGCTTATTTTTACCTTAATTGTGGCCAATTGCAGCCATTTCCGGTTCGGGAAGTACTATGCTGGGTCACTCATGTCTTCCTCATCTCACACCTGGGTTCCTGCAGTTCACTGTAGATTGATGTTGAAACCCTTTTGGAAACCTCAGCTGGTACAGCATATAATTATGAGCAAATCAACATTTTTCTGTGTTTAACAGTGTTGCTTCTGGATCTGCACTGAGTACCAGTTAGCTTCCAGGTACAATTTAGCGTGCTGATTGTTACCTTTAAAGACCTTTATTGCTCAGGGCTTGGATATCTGCAAAACTACCTTCTCTGGTTATTTATTTAGTAAATTTATATGCCTCCCATCTTCCAGATAGGGTGACTCTGCTTCCTAATGAGATCTGCCTCTCAGTGAGATTGGGAAGAGAGGATTGGCTGAAGGTCACTTTTTTGAGGGACCTGCTTAAATAGCTTAGAGGCTGTGGTAATTTAACAGCATATATTGATTATAATAGAAGAGTGTGTGTATAACACACATACACACACACACACACACACACACACACAAACACGGGTTGAAGTGTGGAGTCATTGATGCTTTCTGAGCTTGGTTGTTTGCTGATGTTACTTACTCAGGTAATGAAACATCTACAAGGAAATCTACAAGCAGACCAAGGAAACCACATTGAATGATTCAATGGAGTCGGTTAAGCCGTTAAGGAATAGGAATTTTGACATCGGAGTAGGTTTGTTTTCTTGTGCACAAGTATTAACTGATTCCTTTAAAACACCCCAGTTCAAAAACATTGTCCAAACTTTGTGCAGTAACTTTAATATGATACTGTATTTTTTTCATTTGTATTTTGGTGATTTCTGTAATATTACAATATCGTATCTGATTATTTATTACATATACCTCCCAGCTTTAATTCAGGAGATCAAGTCCACCTTTGTTGGTCTGAGAGAGTGATTAGCCCAAAGTCACCCACTGAGTTCCTGTGGCTGAAGATAAATCTAAAATGTGCCCCCCCCATTCCTCGTCCAACATTTTAAACCATTACACTACTCTTGATTCTCCTGTCAAATTGTATTTTAAATTGTTTTAAAGCATACTTTTATTTATATTACTAAATTTAAAAACGTACCGTAAGATGTATAGCTGTTCTTAGACACATAATATTAATTGGAAATAGAAAATGTGTCAGGAAATGTGGAAGCACATTTTTAAAAAATGATTGTAAATTAAAGCGTATATGAAATGAAATGTCTTTAAAATCTTTAATCAATTTAATGAGTTTATCACCTGGGGGAAAAGTTGGACAACTTGCTGCTTATTCTCTGGGAATGATCTGCCTTTTCTTTAGGCATTGACTGTATTTTCAGATGTTGAAGCAACTATCTAAAAGCTGGCTTTTCGATCTATCAGGCCTGGATTGAAGGGGTTTTAGCTTTTTAATATTGTTTTAATTGTTGGGCTTTAATTAATTTAATTCATTTTAATTTTATATTATCTTTTATATTGTCTTTTATATGCTGCCCTGTAAACCGCCCTGAGTCCTTCGGGAATAGGGTGGTATAGAAAACTAACTAACTAACTAACTAACTAACTAACTAACTAACTAAATAAATAAATACCCTGTTTCTTAAAAAAATCTTAACTGGAAAATAAGCCCTAGCATGATTTTTCAGGATGCTCGTAATATAAGCCCTACCTCCAAAATAAGCCCCAGTTAAGATCATCAGCCAGACAGACTCATTTAGTACCATATTTCCCCAAAAATAAGACCTAATGCATCTTTTGGAGCAAAAATTAATATAAGACCTGGTCTTATTTGGGGGGGAAAACTAAATGCGTCTGTCTGGCTGATGATCTTAATTTTTTTTGGATCATTAGTGAACACTGAGTGAGTACTGAGTTCAGGAAAACATTTGCATCTAAAATAGGGACTTTATAAACCTATTTTTGGTTAAAAGAGAACCATGTCATAACTTATCTGTTGTAAACCAAAATGTAAATTAAAACTTTTAAGACTAGATACTGTACAGATATTTGTTTAATAGTTACCTGATTAAGGACTTGGATGCAGTGCAGTATTATATCAAGTAATTTAAATAAACAACCCAAGTGGTATGCAAAGGTAACCTAATTATCTAGATTATGTCAGTGTAATGGGATGCATTTTAGTTTATATTCTATATTTTTGTGTATATTTTGCAGATATTTTACAACATATTAAATTTATATGAGAATGTATGTGTTGGTCAACAGTCATACATGAGGGACAAACTGTTTATATAGCTCTTTATCAGATTTTTATCCCATTTTTATTTTTGTTCCTAAAAAAAGTACACAGGAATTAAGTACAAGTAGTACTCAACTTACAACACTTCGTTTAGTGACTGTTCAAAGTCACACTGTTACTGAAAAAGTGACATATGGCTTATGATTGTTACAGCATCCCCATGGTCACATGATTAAAATTCGTACATTTGGCAACTGGTCTTTATGATAGTTTCAGTGTCCCAGGGTCACGTGATCACTTTTTGTGACCTTCTGACAAGCAAAGTCAATGGGGAAGCCAGATTCACTTAACAGTCTTGTTGCTAATTTAACAACTGATGTGATTTCACTTAACAGTGGCAAGAAAAGTTATAAAATGGGGCAAAACCCGTTAACAAATGTTTAGCTTAACAAAAATTTTTGGCTCAGTTGTGGTCATAAGTGGAGGACTATCTGTAGAGCAGGTGTGTGTACAGGATGCCATTTTGATAAAACTAATCCTCTTTTACCAACCACAGTTGAGACCAGCAACTCTGTTGTTAAGCAAAGTGGGTACTAAGTGAAACCACAACTGTGCTTATGATATTATTTCAGCTTTCCTTTGCTTTATATACCTGTGAAGATTGTAAATGGGGTTGGTCTCAAAGGCACTTTATCATCATGGTTGTAACTGCAAACAGTTGCTAAATAAGGTCTACCTCTAAATTGTCTCTGTAATAAAGATAACACATTTAGCTAATTCTGTTAAACTATAAAATATTTTTTCAGCTGTTTGGTTAATGAAGGCAAAATAATCTCTTGGTCAGTTGTGCTTCAATAGTATTAGAACCAGGTCAAACAGTTTTTAGGGAAGTCTGAAAATATTTATTCTCTGCAGTAATCCTTTTATCTTTCTGGACATTTTCTTCTGGAATATGTTTTTTAAAGAATAATGTATGTTCATTTCTGTATTTGCACTGATAACTTTTATTTTGCAATTTAAGTAGGATTTTAAGAAAGGGAGATTCAACCTATCCTTATTAATTTGAGCTAATATGCTGGTTCTTACCTTGTGTTTTGTAAACATGATAAAGACATCTACTTCAAGAATGCAAACCATCCTGTATTTTATCTTATTAATAAAAACAATTTTTTTGAAGAAGAGAAAATATCTTTCTCTTTTATGAAACCAGTTTGTCCTATACAGGGAGTGCAGAATTATTAGGCAAATGAGTATTTTGACCACATCATCCTCTTTATGCATGTTGTCTTACTCCAAGCTGTATAGGCTTGAAAGCCTACTACCAATTAAGCATATTAGGTGATGTGCATCTCTGTAATGAGAAGGGGTGTGGTCTAATGACATCAACACCCTGTATCAGGTGTGCATAATTATTAGGCAACTTCCTTTCCTTTGGCAAAATGGGTCAAAAGAAGGACTTGACAGGCTCAGAAAAGTCAAAAATAGTGAGATATCTTGCAGAGGGATGCAGCACTCTTAAAATTGCAAAGCTTCTGAAGCGTGATCATCGAACAATCAAGCGTTTCATTCAAAATAGTCAACAGGGTCGCAAGAAGCGTGTGGAGAAACCAAGGCGCAAAATAACTGCCCATGAACTGAGAAAAGTCAAGCGTGCAGCTGCCAAGATGCCACTTGCCACCAGTTTGGCCATATTTCAGAGCTGCAACATCACTGGAGTGCCCAAAAGCACAAGGTGTGCAATACTCAGAGACATGGCCAAGGTAAGAAAGGCTGAAAGACGACCACCACTGAACAAGACACACAAGCTGAAACGTCAAGACTGGGCCAAGAAATATCTCAAGACTGATTTTTCTAAGGTTTTATGGACTGATGAAATGAGAGTGAGTCTTGATGGGCCAGATGGATGGGCCCGTGGCTGGATTGGTAAAGGGCAGAGAGCTCCAGTCCGACTCAGACGCCAGCAAGGTGGAGGTGGAGTACTGGTTTGGGCTGGAATCATCAAAGATGAGCTTGTGGGGCCTTTTCGGGTTGAGGATGGAGTCAAGCTCAACTCCCAGTCCTACTGCCAGTTTCTGGAAGACACCTTCTTCAAGCAGTGGTACAGGAAGAAGTCTGCATCCTTCAAGAAAAACATGATTGTCATGCAGGACAATGCTCCATCACACGCGTCCAAGTACTCCACAGCGTGGCTGGCAAGAAAGGGTATAAAAGAAGGAAATCTAATGACATGGCCTCCTTGTTCACCTGATCTGAACCCCATTGAGAACCTGTGGTCCATCATCAAATGTGAGATTTACAAGGAGGGAAAACAGTACACCTCTCTGAACAGTGTCTGGGAGGCTGTGGTTGCTGCTGCACGCAATGTTGATGGTGAACAGATCAAAACACTGACAGAATCCATGGATGGCAGGCTTTTGAGTGTCCTTGCAAAGAAAGGTGGCTGTATTGGTCACTGATTTGTTTTTGTTATGTTTTTGAATGTCAGAAATGTATATTTGTGAATGTTGAGATGTTATATTGGTTTCACTGGTAAAAATATATTTGGGTATATATTTGTTTTTTGTTAAGTTGCCTAATAATTATGCACAGTAATAGTCACCTGCACACACAGATATCCCCCTAAAATAGCTATAACTAAAAACAAACTAAAAACTACTTCCAAAAATATTCAGCTTTGATATTAATGAGTTTTTTGGGTTCATTGAGAACATGGTTGTTGTTCAATAATAAAATTAATCCTCAAAAATACAACTTGCCTAATAATTCTGCACTCCCTGTACATTGGCTATATATGGTAATTTCTCCATGTTGGTAGTAATTGCTAAAGACAGAGAAGAAATATATCCATATGGCTGTGTTCTTATAGTTTTATTGTTTTAAGTAATTTGTTTTGTGTTTTGTTTTCTATCATAACTTGTGAATTTGTTTTTGTCAATATACTCTTTTGTAGATAAATTTAAGAAGTATCATAGTATGATATGAAAATCCAGCCTTCATGCATTGTCAGCTTTCTAGTGGTGTCACTTCAGTATTTTTTCCCCAGCCACAAATAATATTTGAAAAGTACTTTTAGTCTGATTTGAAAAATAGAGATTTTATAATAACACTGCAGAAAAACAAATGTAAAATCCCAAAATTTCACCAGAACAATGAAATATGGGCTATAAGCTTTTTCCTTATATGAAGTTGCAGTAATGAACAAAAGGGGCAGAGCTTGCATCACAATGCATGTTTTGTCATTTTGCTTTCTGTGCATCCCTATGACTATGTAGAATTGCAATTAGTGGTAAACTGTTGGAACCAACTAACAGTGCTTATAAGATTATGACTGTAATGACCTACATTTTCACAGAGTTTATAGTTTCTGATGATAGTTCTCCTCATAACTGTTTGAACATGCAAACAGATTTTTCTCTGAGAGCCATCTAAAATGTGTTTTTATTTTCTGTAAGCCACCTAGAGTTGCCGTGAGCAAGCAGGTGGCTATACAAATTTTCCAAAATAAACACATAAATAAAAAGTTTCTGGAGAAACTAAGCAACTTATATCTTCAAAGCATATTTTAAAGTTAAACTAGCCTTCTGATTTTTCTGTTGGTGTACAAGTAAGGTAAAGGTAAAGGTTTCCCCGCATATGCATGCTAGTCGTTTCCGACTCTAGGGGCCGGTGCTCATCTCCGTTTCCAAGCCAAAGAGCCAGCGCTTGTCCGAGGACGTCTCCGTGGTCATGTGGCCGGCATGACTAGATGCCAAAGGTGCACAGAACGCTGTTACCCTCCCACCATAGTGGTCCCTATTTTTCTACTTGCATTTTTACGTCCTTTCGAACTGCTAGATTGGCAGAAGCTGGGATGAGTAACAGGTGCTCACTCTGCTATGTGGCACTCGGGATTCGACCCGCCAAACTGTCGACCTGATCGACAAGCTCAGCATCCTAACCCACTGAGCCACCGCATCCCTTGGTGTACAAGTAGTCTTTACTTAACTATGATCTGTTCAAAATTACAACAGTATTGAAGAATGCTAGTTGTCTGTTGGCAGCATAATCCTGGCCTAATGAGCACAATTTATGACTACCAGAATTGCCATCAACAAGCAGTGTGGTCATGTGATGTTTTGCCCAGTGACTGTTTCACCAAGCAATGAAATTTCTGGTCCCACTTAGGGTTGTTAAATGAGGACTGCCTGCGTTTGTAAAAGCAAAATACAGCCAATATAATCCTATTACAAGTGGTCCTTATTTAGCAACCACTTACAGCAGTGATGAAAAATTAACTTTACAATCAATCATCACATTTATGACCTTTGCAGGTCTGTAAAGAAGAGCTGAAGTAACCATAAGCACAACAGCAGTTTCTCTAAGCGACCCTTTTGCTTAAGGACTGACTTACTGATCCCAATTGTAATAGCTAAATGAGGAATACCTGTAATTTATTTAGGAATGGTCTATCAGACTAGAGAACTGTGATAGGTATGTTTGTGGTAGATCAGTTTCAGAAGATACTGCAAAATGTTACATATATTTTATATAGAAGTTTTTCTCTAAAGAACTTGAATGCGATGCTTTTTAAAGCAGTTTTTAAAACTGAGCAATTATTTCAGTGTTGCAGATAAGAACAAATAGCTCAGAAAAATGTTACCAACCTAGCTGCATATAATGCTGGGCAGCTTGAGTGACAGGTTTGGCAAGTTATTTACCTTGAAGGAATTGTTATTCTCTCTCAGAATGAGTTAGCAATGGCTAGCTGTAAACCTTGCTCACTTTAAAATAGTCCATCTATGATAAGATTAAAAAAGAATATTACCAGGCTGATTGCTGTTTCAACTCCATGCAACTTAAGCTTACAGTGTTACTATCTTCCCAGAAATTGTCTGTTTGCATGGCTATCTTAATATCCTGATCTTTTTTCCATGGAAAATGAATCATTAATCTTGATTTTTTCCCCTTCCACAGTTAAATTTTCCAGATTGGCAATAATATTCCAATGTTTGTATATAAGTTATTTAAATTTTCTGAAGCAAATTGTGTGCCGATTTCTTTTATGAAGCTATTTAGGACCATTGTTCCTCAGACTGCTGTGAAATGGGAGACATGCTTTTTTTAAAAAAAAAACTAAGTCTGTTTTCATTTAAAACTGATGTCATTCACTAAGAGAAAGGGGAAAAACATTTCCAACATTTTTTTTTCATGTTCAAGCAACCTGAACATAATGGGGTGAAAAAATAAGGAAGATAAATTCTATAAATAGAAGCAAATCAGTTCTCGGATGTTATGCTTTTAAACAATTAATTGTTTCTCAGACAATAGTTTGAAAAATGGTGTTCCATTTCTGTATTTGAAAGATAAAAATAATGATACCATAATGAATTCTTCAGATATATGAAGAAGTGAATGATATTTCTGTATACATGAACTGAAGTACAAGTGTGGAAAATCAATCTTGAGAGTTTAAGAACAGAAGAAGAACATAAAATATATCCTGCTTATGTTTGGTAGAGTTTTATATGATTTATAAAATAAAACATTAAGACAACAAAAAGGCAGAGAACACTAGAACAGTAATGAAAATATTTAAAGACAATTTGAAAATCACAACAATAGAACTATATATTAAAGGCTATCCTAAGAAGGAAGAACTTCAGTCTTTGAGAGGCTGTTAATGAGGAAAAATAATGACCCTCCCCAAAAGATCATTCCAAAGCCTGTGTAGAATTCCTCCCAGATATGAGATGGATATGAGTTGCTCCTGAAATATATAAGAGGGCCTGACAGAAAGTCAGATTTATACAGGAAGAGGAGGAGGAAACCTCCCAATATCCTGATTGTGCAGGATCTTTAATCGACATCAGACTCTGAATTGCGGTGACATCCTTCTGAGAGAATGCGTTCATTTCAATTTACACTCCTCCTGTACGTTTCCAGTTAACAAGCTGTAGCATTCTGCACCAGCTGTATTGCAGTAATCCACACTTGATGAAATTTAGATGTTTTTCAAGTGGCCTGAGAAACTTTTTTTTTTGAGCCAAGGTCACTTTCAATCAAAATAACTCCAAACTGCATAACTCTTTTCAAGGAGAATGGTACATCATTGTACCCAGCTAGTGTCTCAGTTAGTTTATTGCCTTCTTGGAGTGAAATGGAAGAGTTAGTAGAGGAAGAGGAGTAACAGAGTTAGGTGTCATCCACATAATAATGACCTAACTCTCTCCCCCCCCTCCCCCGTGCAGTTATACCGGTACTCTTCTAACAGTATCATTCTGTTATATATGCTAAATAACATAGGGAATGCTTAGAATCCTATGGAATCATATAGCCATAGTGCTACAGTGGACTGTTGAATGCACTATTGCAGGCTAACTCTGCTCACATCGCCAGAGTTCGATTCCTTCAATCCTGACCGGCTCAAGGTTGACTCAGCCTTCCATCATTCCGAAGTTGGTAAAATGAGGACCCAGATTGGGGGGAGCAATATGCTGACTCTCTAAATCGCTTAGAGAGTACTGTAAAGCAGAGGTCCCCAACCTTTTGGGCACCAGGGACCGGTGCCATGTCGAAAGGTTTTTCCGTGGACCAGAGGGAGCGTGGTTTTGAATACTGCCTGCATCCCGAGGATGGAGCTTTACTTGTTTGTGAGGACCGCTTGCTGGCATGCTGCGGACTGGTGCTGTTCCACGGACCTGCTGTAAAGCACTGAAGTGGTGTATAAGTCTAAGCATTATTGCTATTGCTATAAACAAATGAACAGGGAGCTCAATAAGCATCCCTTAACATCATCATCTAAGACTGATTACTATCAAATGTATCTTCAAGACCCATTCTTTAATGATTCAGAGGGATACTATGAGTGCTGAAACTGAAAATCCACAAAACTAGTTGGAAAGTCGGCCCCTATCTAGTTTCTGACATAATCCATCAAAGTAACCAGGCCTGTATTAACCCAAAACAGTGGCTAAGATCAAACTGAGGTTGATTTAGAAAATCTACCAGTATATCTGTCGTATGGGATTATACCGTAAATAGTAGAAGAGCATTATTAGCAGATAAAAGTATCATGGTGAGATCTGAATTAGGAAATACTATTTATAGTGCTGCCGGTTATCCTAATTTTATTTATTAGATATATTCCTATAATACTGCAACTGAAAAGGCTTTTAATGGCTTACCGTACATAAAATATAAAAAACCAATAAGAGTGTTATATATTCTGTTCCTTTATAAAAGAAAGCATAGTGTCATACATGGCCACTAGATGTTTTCTATGTAGGATTAAGGGATCAGACTATTAAGGAAAAATACAATTTATCGTTAAATAGGTCTGGGAATCAGTGAAGTATGAGGTTTTTAATTCCTTAATTTAATTAAAATAAATATTTTGGAGAACTTCACTGAATGGTGCTGTATTTTTTTTTTTTTAATTCCATTTATATCCCGCCCTTCTCCGAAGACTCAGGGTGGCTAAGCTGAGGCTGTCATTTACTGGAAAAAGAAAGTTCCATTGTAGTTTTTAAAGTGACTTGCTATTAGTGAGTTAATTGGTATGTATGTAGTAAGGTAATACTAGATTCTAATTCAGGGGTATCTTGGCAAACAGTTTCTGTACTCAGCCTTTTGGATTATTTTCAGTTCTTCCAGCTGTATAATAGTTGTAAAAGAGGAGAAAATAATGGAAGCTGAAAGATTCCATCAAATGTCGATTTTCTGACTGAAATAATTGCCAAATACAATTAATTGGTTCTCTAATGTATAAAATCTTGACTCATATTTGTAGTTTTGCTATGGAATACGTGTGAGCTGTTGCATCATTTTTGTGTATCTGCTAAACGTAAAAGCTGTTGAATATTTCTAGTCCCTAAAATTACACTACCTTTAAAAACATGTAAAGACTCATATTGACATAGAGATACTTCATAACTCTAAAACAAACACATTTTTTCTTTGCGCAGAGAAATTAAACTATTTTTTTTACAATCATATTCCATACAATTTACCTATAGTGAGTGCCAAACATTTCATTAAACTGATTTCTATATTGTTTACTCCTTAGCATTTAAGCATATCAATTATTTGCTGAACAGGGAGGGGCTGTTAAAATCAAACTAGTATCAGTTGGTACAGAGCAAATCTGCTTAATGAATGTTCCATTCTAGCCACTAGCATGATTTTGAGCATTGCAGGATAAATTGTTGCTAACTAAAGGCCTTCTTAATAACTTAAATAAATTAATTTAGAAATCAGTACAATGTTTACAGAATTAGTTATTGCTTACATAAATAAGACTTACAGGCTAATTCCTCATATGTTGAATTATAGTTTTCCCAGTTCCAGTGGTAAATAGAACATTGTCATGATTCATTGCTCAGCTATTAGTGCATCAGTAGCTACAGAATTGAAAACTTTTCTGATAATGATAAATTATGGACATAATGAAAAATTATGGACAGGTACCATAATATCCTTGGAAACTTTGCTTGCCATCTCAATATTGCACTCTGATGATGTTTCTGTTCACGTATCAATGTATGACATTGTTTGGATAGCCTTATGATTTTTCCTTAGCAGGATCATGTAACTGGAAACAATGCAGTAGAATGTATTTCCTGTAGAAATCACAGTGTTATTTTCTGTACCGTTTTGATGTGCGTAAGAGGCCAACATAGGAATTCCAAAAGACTGTAAATCAATTAATTGGTGCTTCCCCGTAGCTACATCTAACTTACTATTTTGTAGTATGGAAAGCCGGGGATTGTAGACCTAAAGAAGAATAGAAAATACAACTGCAGGGTAAGAGCTTTTGAATGGGATACGATAATGTAAGAAAATGAAGGTGTTTTGTAAATAGAAGTATAAGATCGTGATTTCTATAAGCCAGGGTCAATTAGGAAGAAACGTTTGGTAGAAAGAAGTTGTGTGAAAGAGTCCTTTGGTAACTTTTTAGTAAGATAGAACAATTATTGATACTTTTGAAGTTTGGTGTGGGAGAAGACTCCTGAGAATACCATGGATAGTCAAGAAAAATAAGTGGATTGTTAAACAAATCATCCCAGAGTTCTCACTTGGAGAACAAGTGACAGGGCTGAAAGGATCATCAAACCAAATCTTGAATATGGTCATAGACTAACGCACAAATGATAATATTTTGAACACAGTGGCAAAGACCTATCTCTGGAGAAACTCTTAATACTGAAAAAGTAGGAAAGAGATAAGAGGACAACTAGCAACAAAGTGGATGGACTCAATGACAAGGGCGATGGGGTGAACTGTTGGAAGACGTAAAAGACCAGTCTAGGGAGGGAGGGACAGATCCTGGAGAAAATCTACTTATGTGATTGCTAATAGTTGATACCATCTTAAGAGCACAATAATGAATATTGGTTTGGACCTAAATAATGGTATTGATGACAGCAATGACGGGATGGTCTTGTCAAGATGGATACTGATGCTGGGAGCCAAGCTTCCAATTAGAACATCCGCTAACTCCCTGGAAAGACAGCCTTGGCAGTTTTAAAGAATCACCTTAAAAAGTAGCAGTTATTGCAAGAGACTTTAGAAATGTCATTGATATTGGATCCTGGGCAGATCTTGCTGAGTAACCTAGGAATGACATCTGAATTAAAAATGGAATGGGGGCTCATTTTTAGCTGTTAGCTGTTTGGGATGTTGGAGGTGAATTGAAAAATAATCTGGACATTGACTGGTGTAATTTCTACTTAGAATTAGTTTATGCCAGCAGGACAGTGAAGATCTCTCTCCATCCAAGAGAATAGGAAAAATCTGAATATGGGTAGGGGATTCCAGCCTTCAAAATGAGAATTGCAGGAGGAAAAACTGTTGCAGAGTGCAGGAAGCTAGATTTATTTTATATTTGGTTCTGTAACTGTGTAGGGAATAAGGAAAGCTGAGATTGTAGTGGGGTTGACTGTGTGGTTTCTATTCCGGCCTGAGTGGCCTGCCTAATTAGTCAAGCCATGTTTGTGGTATTGATAGTGGATAGGCTGTTGTGTGGTTGAGTGGATTAGAAGATTATAGTTTTGATAAGGCTTATGTGGATGGAATTTGACCATGACTTGGGGTGAAAGCAAGGATGGGTTGAAGGAGATTAAGTGTGAGTTGCTATTCCAAGGCAAAGGTGATCAAAACAATTCTACCAGCTTTCTCCTAGTTGCCCCATTTCTGGCTCCTTATGGTCAGGGATTTGGAGATGTGGGGGCAAGCTGCTTCTTGTAAAAGACAAATTTATGATCACAGCCTTGGTGGAGCAGTGGGCTAATGCCTCCTTAAGTAACACCAGCTGCCTGCAATTAGTGCAGGTTCGCATCCCACCAGGCTCAAGGTTGACTCAGCCTTCCATCCTTCCGAGGTAGGTAAAATGAGGACCCAGATTGTTGGGGGCAATTAAGCTGACTTTGTAATAATGCCGCTTGGGTGTGTGTGTGAAAGCCCTAATAAGCAGGCATATACATAGAATGAAGGCTACTGCTAAGCTTGTAAGCTGCCCTGAGTCTTTGGAGAAGGGCGGGATATAAATGGAATTAAAATGAAAAATAAATAAAAAAAATTTGGTTGTGGATAAACAGGTGGATCTGGAATGCATTACTGAAATCTGATTGAGAAGGGGGCGGTGATTATGTCTTTTCTGAAATCTCCCCCTCCTGGTCCAAGGGTGACAGTTGTCACTGATCTTGTGTGATACCTGAACCCAAATAGGCAGCAAATAAATTACACAGAGAGATACCTTATTTATGATCAGGGACCCTACTTTTGTACTGACAGGCTATGAATAGCTACATGTTTTGGGTATTAAACTATATCTACCACCCATTCAGATCTGTCTCCACCTCTGTGATCTTGTCTCTGGTTTGGAGAATAATAATAACAATAAGAATAAGAATAACAATAACAATAAGAATAAGAAGTTGGAAGGGACCTTGGAGGTCATCTAGTCCAACCCCCTGCTCAGGCAGGAAACCCTGTACCATTTCAGGCAAATGGCTGTCCAGTCTCTTCTTGAAAACTTCCAGTATTGGAGCACTCACCACTTCTGGAGGCAGGTTGTTCCACTGGTTAATTGTTCTAACTGTCAGGAAGTTTCTCCTCAGTTCTAGGTTGCTTCTCTCCTTGACTAATTTCCATCCATTGCTTCTTGTCCTGCTTTCAGGTGCTTTGGAGAATAGCTTGACTCCCTCTTCTTTGTGGCAGCCCCTGAGATATTGGAACACTGCTATCACGTCACCCCTCACCCTTCTCTTTGTTAAACTACACATACCCAATTCCAGCAACCGTTCCCTATATGTTTTAGTTGAAGTTCCTTCATTCTTTGACAGAGTAAATCTATATCTCATTGGATCAGGGCGGTGAACAATTCATTGAACTTATAGCTTCTATTGTAATCATGGACTTATTGCAGGTAATCACTGCCCCAGTACAGGTAGTTGGGCACGCTTTTAGTGCAGTAATGCCTCCTTAAGTAACACCAGCTGCCTGCAATTAGTGCAGGTTCAAGTCCCACCAGGCTCAAGGTTGACTGAGCCTTCCATCCTTCCGAGGTAGGTAAAATGAGGACCCAGATTGTTGGCGGCAATTACGCTGACTTTGTAATAATGCCGCTTGGGGTGTGTGTGAAAGCCCTAACAAGCAGGCATATACATAGAATGAAGGCTACTGCTAAGCTTGTAAGCCGCCCTGAGTCTTCCGAGAAGGGCGGGATATAAATAGAATAAAAAAAAACTGGATATGGAGGATATTGTAACTGATCTGTTGGCATGGTCAGATAATTTCTTAGTCCAGCTGATATTGGTTGCCATCTGAGACATCAACATGGGTAAGGGGGCTTACTAGCAGTATCCAGAGAGATTCAGTTCTGACAGTGCCTGATTGTTCTCTGCTATTTGGAGGCAATCCGGCTTTTGATGAGATTGTTGCCAAACAGATTCTGTGAGTGTCAAGCCTGAAGTGTACCTTGATTTTCTAAAGATCTCTTGATGATGAAAGAGAAGCAACGTCTGAAGCTTCAGCGGAGGAAGACTACAGGAAGTTCTCAACTTACATCCACAACTGAGCACAAAATTTCTGTTGCTAAGTGAGACATTTGTTAAGTGAGTTTTGCCCCATTTTACCACCTTTCTTGCCACACATGTTAAGTGGATCACTGCAGTTGTTAAGGTGGTAACACGATTGTTAGCTGAATCTGACTTCCCCATTGACTTTGCTTGTCAGAAGGTCTCAAAATGTGATCACGTGACCCTAGGACATTGCAACCGTCATAAATATGGGTTAGTTGCCAAGCATCTGAATTTTGATCACATGACCAGGGAGATGCTGCAAATGCTCATCATACTTGTGAAAAATGGTCATAAGTCACTTTCTTTAATGTCGTTGTAACTTGGAACGGTCACTAAATGAACTGTTGTAAGTTGAGGACTACGTATAGAAGTAAATCTAACAGCATGATATGAACTCATATTTGAGCCTAAAGCAGTGATGGCAAACCTATGACATATGTCAAATGTGATATACCATGACATTTTGAGTTATACACCAACATTCAGCAATACCCGATAACAAATAGCCTTGAAAGACAGTCTGGTTCTTGTGCAATTTGAAGAGGCAGTGGAAGAATGTGTGTGCTCTTTGTGGCTTCCAGACTCTGACCATGCTTTCGTGTGGTTATGGAGGCTGCAGAAGCTGCGGAGAATGACCTGGAACTGCTTTGGGTAAAAACTGTTAGTAGGCCCCCATTTCCATGAAATGACATAGGCAAAACCCACAGACATTTTTTCTCCATGATGGCTCCAGTCCTCTGGAATGTCTGCCCTCCCCCTTAAATAATAAACCTTTATGGTCAAAGTACAACATGTGTACATTGAGATTAGCTGAGCCTCCCCCCCCCCCCGTGCTCTCTCCCCCCAAACACACAGTGACAACAAACCCTCCATCCTACCACACCATGTGAACCAACTACACCACACACCGGTCTCCCAAGTCAATTCTGCATAAGTTCACAGAGATTATATCCCATTCAAAAGCCTAACAGCCCACGGATAAAAGCTATTTTTCAGCCTGTTGGTGCGGCTGGCTATACTCCTATATCTCCTACCCAATGGTAGGAGAGTAAAGAGATACCGTCCAGGGTGTGAGTTATCCCTGAGAATTTTCCTCACTCTTCCAAGGCAGCGAGCCCTGGCGATATCATCCAGTGGTGTCAGGGGACAGCCCACAATGTCTTGTGCTGTGCTCACTACCCTCTGTCTTGGAGATGAGATTGCATCTATATCTTCCTAGCAGCTAGTTAAAAGTATGTTACAGATAGTCTTCAACTTACCCACAAGATGACATGAAGTGCTGATACTATTTTATTATGCCTTGGTAAGACCACATACAGTTCTGATTGCACAATGTAAAAATGATCTTGAGACTCTAGAAAGAGTGCAAAGAAGGGCAAGAAAGATGATTAGGGGACTCGAGGCTAAAACATATAAAGAAGGGTTGCTGGAATTGGGTATGTCTAGTTTAATGAAGAGAAGGAGGGGTGACATGATAGCAGTGTTCCAATATCTCAGGGGCTGCCACAAAGAAGGGGGAGTCAAGCTATTCTCCAAAGCACCTGAAGGCAGGACAAGAAGCAGTGGATGGAAACTAATCAAGGAGAGAAGCAACCTAGAACTAAGGAGAAATTTCCTGATAGTGGAAATTAATCAGTGAAACAATTTGCCTCCAGAAGTTGTGAATGCTCCACCAACACTGGAATTTTTTTTTAAAAAAATGTTAGACAACCATTTGTCTGAAATGGTGTAGGGCAGACATGTCAAACATAAGGCCCGGGGGCCGGATCCGGCCCGCGAAATGGTTTCATGTGGCCCGCGAAGCCATCCTGGTAACAGTGAGGGAACGGCCCCCACTGCCTTGGCCCTGGCCCAGAGACCCTCCTTCTGCCAGAGACCCTCAGATCTGTCCCACTCCTGCCCAGGCCCCCATAGGCACCCTTGATGCGAACGATGTAGAGCTGGCCACGCCCACCCAGTAGGCCATACGCATTCTAGCCATGCCCACCCAGTAGGCCATGCCCACCCTGGCCATACCCACCCGGCCCCCTGAGGGCAACCGCAATGCTGATGCAGCCCTCAATGAAATTGAGTTTGACACCCCTGGTTTAGGGCTTCCTGCCTGAGCAGGGGGTTGGACTAGATCACAGGTCGGCAACCTGCGGCTTCGGAGCCGCATGCGGCTCTTTGAGCCGTCTCTTGCGGCTCCCAGCCGCCCCGTGCGCGCGCACCTCTTCCAACGGGCAGTGGTGCGCGCGCACCTCTCCAAATGGAGAGTGGCACCGCCCGTTTGGAGAGGTGCACGCACACCTCCCCGAATGGGCGGAGGTGCACGCGCACCTCCCCAAACCTTTGGAGAGGTGCGCGCGTACCTCCGCGCGAATGGGCAGCGGTGCCGCTCTTTCAGGAAGCTGCCGCGGCCCGTCTGTAAAGCTGCCGAAAGCGGCAGCTTAGCAGACGGGCCGCGGCAGCTTCCTCAAAGAGCGGCGCCCCTGCCCATTCCGAGAGGTGCGCGCGCACCTCTCCGAACGACCGGAGGTGCGCGCGTACCTCCGCGCGAATGGGCAGCGGTGCCGCTCTTTCAGGAAGCTGCTGCGGCCCGTCTGTGAAGCTGCCGAAAGCGGCAGCTTAGCAGACGGGCCGCGGCAGCTTCCTCAAAGAGCGGCGCCCCTGCCCATTCCGAGAGGTGCACGCGCACCTCTCCGAACGACCGGAGTTGCGCGCGCACCTCCCCAAACCTTTGGGGAGGTGCGCGAGTACCTCCGCGCGAAGGGGCAGCGGTGCTGCTCTTTGAGGAAGCTGCCGCGGCCCGTCTGTGAAGCTGCCGAAAGCGGCAGCTTAGCAGACGGGCCGCGGCAGCTTCCTCAAAGAGCGGCGCCCCTGCCCATTCCGAGAGGTGCGCGCGCACCTCTCCGAACGACCGGAGTTGCGCGCGCACCTCCCCAAACCTTTGGGGAGGTGCGTGCGTACCTCCGCGCGAAGGGGCAGTGGTGCTGCTCTTTGAGGAAGCTGCCGGGGCCCGTCTGTGAAGCTGCCGAAAGCGGCAGCTTAGCAGACGGGCCGCGGCAGCTTCCTCAAAGAGCGGCGCCCCTGCCCATTCTGAGAGGTGCGCGCGCACCTCTCCGAACGACCGGAGTTGCGCGCGCACCTCCCCAAACCTTTGGGGAGGTGCGCGCGTACCTCCGTGCGAAGGGGCAGCGGTGCCGCTCTTTGAGGAAGCTGCCGCTTTCGGCAGGTTTGGGGAGGTGCGCGCGCAACTCCGGTCGTTCGGAGAGGTGCGCGCGCACCTCTCGGAATGGGCAGGGGCGCCTCTCTTTTTGAGGAAGCTGCCACGGCAGCTTCGCAGACGGGCCGCGGCAGCTTCCTCAAAGAGCGGCACCGCTGCCCATTCGCGCGGAGGTACGCGCGCACCTCCCGGAATGGGCAGGGGCGCCGCTCTTTGAGGAAGCTGCCGCGGCAGCTTTGCAGACGGGCCGTCGCCGTCGGGCAACCGGGAACCGGTTCCATCTCATTTTTAAAAAAATGGCAGCCGCGTGCATCTGCGCATGCGCAAAAAACCTTTTTGCGCATGCGCGTGCATGGACACACGCACGCGGCTCCCTCTTTTTTTAATTTGTGATGGAACCGGTTCCCAGTGGCTCTTTTTCTTTTTTAGGTTGCCGACCCCTGGATTAGATGAAGACCTCCAAAGTACCTTCCAACTCTGTTGTTTTGTATTTGTATTCTGTACTACCTATTGCTTGACAAATGCTCCCCCTCTTGCCATGGCTACATGATTAAATTTTGGGCATTTGCAGCCTTCTGCAATCATGATCACAATGCCCAATGTTTTTTTGCTGGAAACTGGTGTTTACTTCCAGTTGTAGAATCGGGTGGGTTACGTGATGACTTGCTTAACAACCAGAATTATGATTTATACCATAATTCCAGATTCAATTAAGGTCGTAAGTCAAAGACTATATTCTTATAAGCTTCTGAATGAATTCTAACATTGTAGGTTTATGTTATGTGATTTCAATTTAATTTAATTTTGACTGTAATTTACTGTGGTGATTTTGTTATTGTATTTTATAATTATGGACTACCAAGAGTCCAGAGATGAGGCAGATAAATCTGCACCAATGAGTAGTGTAGAACAAATACCTGTGAAAGTGTATTCATGTTAAGATACCATAGTGGAAGGAGAACTTTTGTCTGTAAGAAGCAGACTCACTTAATTTCTGCTCATTTCAGTGGCTTTTCTCTAAATATGACTAACTAGATGTTCAGTTTTTTCACTAGGAAATACTTAATCCATGTCAGATTTTAGATGGCGTTTAAATTAATGTTACTTTCTCAACATTTAATGTTATAGCAATGTTGCCCCTTTAATCTTTATTATTTATCCTAATTAATTTTTGTTGAAATATTATTCTTAATGTTAATATTTTTCATATTTCATATAAGAATTAATGTTCTGTGATAGACATTGAATTGAGAAGACCTTGATGCAAGTGTGCTCATCCATAAAACTCATCAAATCACCTTGTTCTAGTATCTGTTCCCCAGCTTATACTAATTTATAGAATAATTCTTAGAATAAATGAGATAATCCTGTGTATGCTATTTGGAGCTATACAAGTGTGCTTGATGCCTTCAGAGTTTTTTTAAATAATCTTCTATGGATTTCTTCAGTCTACATACAAGTATGGATTTATTTAGGGTGCATACAGAAAGCACAACCCAGTATTTTTCAGTATGAACATGTTGGTAATAATAGCAAGCAGAGAGCTGTCGCACAATTGTAGCTTCTTCTACATAATATAAATGCATTAAAAGAGACCTCTTTATTTGTACAGAATATTTCCAAATGACTGAAGAAGGAAAGTGGTTATGTTTTATGCTTTCTATCGCAGTATTTAATGCATCCTTGAGAATTAGGAGTGTATATTGCAGCTTCAAATGTAAAATTATATAAGAATAATTATGAAACACTATGGTTGAAGGTACAAAGGGATTTAAATAATTGGAAAAAATTACCATTATCCTTATTGGGAAGAATTGCAGTTGTTAAAATGAATGTTCTACCAAAGTTTCTCTTTTTGTTTCAAATGATACCTATATTGAAAAAGGATGCCAACCTTGATCAATGGCAGAAGGGTATTAACAAATTTATTTGGGCGGGGGAAAAAACCAAGAGTTAAATTTAAGATTTTACAAGATGCTAGGGAAAGAGGGGGACTTAAGGCGCCGAATTTGAAATTGTATTATGATGCGGTTGCCTTGACGTGGGTTAGTGATTGGCTTAATTTAACTAATAAGAGAATACTTAATCTTGAGGGTTGGGATTTGGTATATGGATGGCATGCATATTTGCTTTATGACAAGAAGGTGGATAGGGATTTTAAATCTCATATTCTTAGAAGTGCCTTGTTGCGTGTCTGGAAAAAGTATTATTATAAGTTAAATTATAAAATACCAATTTGGGGAATTCCTGGACATGCGATAGAGGGTGTATCTATGGGAGTGAGTTTGGATATGGCTTCCTATAAGGAATTACTTAGATTGGAAGGGAATGATTGGCAACTTAAATCATTAGAGGAGTTAAGACAAGAAAAAATAAGTTACTCTTTGTTTCAATATACCCAATTGAAAGCTAGGTGGAAGTTAGATCAAAAGGTTGGCATCACAATTACAGATCAAAATTTAGTAAAACAAATTAGAGACTTAAATTGTGCACATATAAAGAGGATATATAATGTTTTAATTGAATTGGACTCGGAAACGGAATTAGTTAAAGATTGTATGATAAAGTGGGCACAAAATATTCAGGAACCAATTTCGCTGGATACTTGGGAGATAATTTGGGTCAGAAATGTTAAATTTACTCAGGCTCAAAACTTAAGAGAAAATTTTTATAAAATGTTTTATAGATGGCATTTGGATCCCAAGAAGTTGTCTAATATGTATCCTAACTTGCAGTCTAAATGTTGGAGATGTGGTAGTTTAGAAGCCACCTATTTTCATATGTGGTGGACTTGTAGAAATATAAAAGCTTTTTGGATTAAAATTTGGTGGAACATTCAAAAGATTTTTAAGAGGAAGATAAAGTTTTCTCCGCAATTGTTTTTATTGGGTATTGTTGTAGATTGTGATGTTAAAGAAACTAATTTGATGTTGAATATGATAACAGCAGCACGGTTACTGGTGGGACAATATTGGAAGAAGGATAGTTTGCCTACTATAGAAGAATGGGTGTTTAAAGTTTTGAATCTTGCAGAAATGTCTAAGATTTCTGCTTATTTGAAAGATCATTCACAGGAAAGATATTTTCAGTTTGGAGGAGATGGATAGATTATATTCAGAATAAATATGGGACTAAAAAGTTCCATTTAGCTTATGAGTAGATTTTAGAGGGATATTGTTATCTTAGTGTTAGTCCTTTGTATGTATCTATGTTAAAGGGGAGTTAAAGCACATTATGAATTTGGTTAATTGTATATTATGGATAATTCTTATTTAGAATATGATTATTATAACTATAATCCTGTATTTAGCTCTGGGAAGTGGGGGGGAAGTGGGGTGGTTTAGGCTGGGGGGGATTTGGGGATATATTGTAAAATTTTGTTTCTGTAAAACTCTTTAATAAAAAAAAATGCATCCTTGAGCAAAGTTTTATTTTTATTTGTGTTTGTGCTGACCAGAAAAATTACATGAAGTGTTTGCATTGATAGAACTAAACATAAACAGTTCAAGTATTGTAGGTTTTTTTTAATGTAATTGATGGTAGCTAATGGTATCGTAATTGATTAAATATTAAATAGTGTGTCTGGTTTCCACATTATGCATGCTGGCATAGGTCCACCTATGAAATATATCTACTGTTTGAAATACATGATCAATACAAATTTGTGTAACATGGACTAAAGTGCTACTTTTTGAACCAGTTCTTCTCAAATATATGCCAACAATTCCTAAAACAGACTGGCTGCCAAAAAAACCATCTGAGAACTCTGCATTTGAAAGGATTTTAAAGTCTTTAGAATAAAACAGGACTGCAGAGCAGTGTATTCATGGACATTAGAAATTTGGATATACGATATTTGATTTCTTGAATATCCAGTGCCAAAATTGTAAATGGGAAAGTATTAAAAACAGAGGGAAAACATTTTTTTTAATTTGGAAAGATACTCTGTAGAGTATTGTCATGTCTTAAGCAGAGATCAGACTTCCAATTGGGTGAAAAAAATGAGTGGTTATAATGTAGTTAAGACTGATTAAATTGTAACTGAGCAAATTGGTCATATATGTTTTATGTGGTAGAGAGAGTAACTATAAAACATGAGCTCTAATTGATAACAAAGTTTCCCTTTGTAGCCACATATTGTTTCACCTTCCAGTATTAATTTTATTGTGTCCTATTTTGTAAAATTAAATTGCATTCACCTGTCAGATGCAATGCTTCTAAGATGAAATGGCTGAAATGGCAAATTGAAACTGCCTGCCTACATTCAGCATATTTAGCAGATAGCTATTAAATGTCTTGAATGCTATAATGATAGCTGCAATTTTAAAATTCTCTTTCCCCGAAGTATACATTTAAACTAAATAGAGCTTAACGATGATAGTAAATGTTTTAATCATTGGCTAGGAGACTTCCTGCTCAGAGCAAACAAGTATCTATCTCTAGACTATTTAAAATGGGGATCCACTGTTTAGTTTTCCATTTAATCTGTTTGGATAAAAGACTATACCTTGATCCTTATTTTGGCGAGAAATCAATAAGAAAAATATCCTTTGTTTTGGGATCACCTTCTGATGACTGCACTGACACATGTGTGTTGGCAACAATACAGAAACACCTTTTTCAGACTTTTTTTTTTAAGTTTTCAAGTTTAGTTCATGGCATGGACTTTCTTGGGGTTTTTTCCCTTACAAGTACTAATCAGATGTGATTCAACTTACTAACTGTGATTTTATTTACGTAGTACTGGATATGATTCAGTTTATCAACTATAACTTTCTTTACATAATACTAGAAAGAATTACAAATGGTAGTCTTTGGCATGGCTGTGATTTTTCCCTTTTCTTTCCCCTTTTGTTTATTTCTGATGAAGTATTCCTTTTTTTTTCTTTTGTACCATTTCTTTTATTTTTATCCTTTATTGGTTTTATTGTAATTTTCCTTTTTTGATTGTTGTGAGCTACCCAGAATCATTGACAGTTGGTGTACAACTTTAATAAATTATTATTCCTCCACTAGTTTTGCAACAAATGTGATCACTGTTGGCTTAGAACTACAGATAAAAATATTGTTTTATTTATTACTTATTTTAGCATTTTTCTCTCACTTTCCCTTCACTGGAATGTATATATGGTTTGGCCATGCTGCCCTCTTTTATTATGCTTCTAGTGTTCATAGTTATTTTTTTTTGGAACATCCCTTTGTGCAACATGGAATGATAGGGTTTTGAGGACCTCTTCTACGCATTTATTTTATTTTATCAGTTACACAATTTACTGTGAGTTACAGCAACAGAAGCTTTTACTGAGGTCATATTAGTTATGGTGCGTACAGAAAGAAGCAACAGATAGTTAAGTTAAATTGTTATATATCTATGCTAGGTAATTATCTTCTGTGTGATACAGATCTCTTTTTTTGCAAACAACCACCTTATAAGCATCATATGTAACCTTATTTTGAGGGAAAGGTAAGAAATCCAATAAATAATTCACTTTCAGATTTTAAATAATTTTAATTAATTAGTTAATTTTAACTAATTAAGAAAGCAGTACTAGTTTTCTTAGCATAAATAAATACATTTAAAATCTAGTAACCCTTCCCAATTCTTTATCAAGAGATGACTTTTTCATTGATTGCAAGATTGGAATCAGGTTACAACTACTGAAGTGCAGTTTGCTTTATTATGAATTCTGACAGAATTTAAATTTTGGGTAAATTTGATTTATTCAGGCCTTAGATCATTAGTGATTATCAAAAAAATATTTTTAATTTATTTATTTATTTTATAGTAAATGTTAAGTATTGAGCCAGTGCTCTCTGAAGACATTGCATGGTCATGTGGCCAGCATGACATCATGAAGGGCTATTACATTCCCACTGGAGTGGTACCTATTTATCTATTTGCGTTTGTATGTTTTTGAACTGCTAAGTTGATAGGAGCTGGGGCGAGTATGTGTGGAGCTCGAATGTTGAACCTGGGCTGCTGGCTTTCTAATCTAGCCAACAAGTTCATCGTTGTAACTACTGAGCCACCACACCTCACCACCCCCTAACAACCTTGGTACTGCAAAAAGGTTTCACATATTTTCACATTTGTTGGGATCACAGTGGGATTCAGCTGTACTGAATTCTTTTTTTTAAAAATGAGTGTATTTTTGTGTGCTGTGTTTTATCTTTGTTTTTATGAAAAATAGAACATTTATTGAATTTGAGGTTCTTTCCATTGGTATAATGAATATTTCTCTCTTCTCCTTCTCACATTTTATAGGATCAGTTTGATAATTTGGATAAGCACACGCAGTGGGGCATTGATTTCCTGGAAAGATATGCAAAATTTGTTAAAGAAAGGATAGAGATTGAACAGAATTATGCAAAGCAACTGAGGTAAGTTATCTGTAAAATTCTTATGTCTTAAATTTAGATGTTAGCTAAAAGTCATTGCCTAAATATTGTAATTGTATTGAAAGTAGTTATTACTTTTTATAAATATCTTAATTCCTTTCACTTTAATTCTGTCCACTTTGGCTCAAATAAAGACATGTTTTAGTTTAGTATATGCAAACAAAAGCTTGTGTAACAAATGGCATACCATACTATGCAAAGAGACCAGAATAGAAATAGACTCTCTTAATCCAAATGCATCTAAATTAGTAGCTTTTTAGCTCACTATTGATGACTGCTGTTACTCATTAGTTCTGTTTGAAACATCATATATTTTTGCATTTTTCCCCCCATAGAGAAGGCTATGATTGTAGAGATCTGAATTAAAATCTAATTGCTCATTTTCTTTCCTGCTGCTTTTCATAGCTTTTCAGTATGTGTTGGAAAAAGAAATCTCCAATTCTTTAGGATTTCCTGTTATTTTTCATTGGATTACATTCTTCTGACCTTGATAGAATAAGTAGTAAAGGGAATTTGTTATAGTTTTTTTATTATGACAGGAAATTGAAAATATTGGAAGTTGTAAATATGTTCATTAGAATTTAGCAACAGATATAAGAGCCAGTAGTGACTATACTTTATTTTGTTTTAATGTTCATTGTTTTCCTGTTGTTAGGGGATATTGTTGCTTTTATATAATGGTAGGAGTCCTACTTGAGAGCTGAGAATGTAAGATGGTTGTTGAAACATTTAGATATGATGCT
The DNA here is from genome assembly GCF_947247035.1 of Vipera ursinii. Lineage (NCBI taxonomy): Eukaryota > Metazoa > Chordata > Lepidosauria > Squamata > Viperidae > Vipera > Vipera ursinii. The sequence continues at coordinate 87,251,244 of NC_139516.1, read as the reverse complement.
TTACTCTGGACAATCTAGAAGTAAACTCTTTATTAACACTGATACATTTCTTTCCAGATTGATGATTTTCATATTGATCTTTGAAGATAATATTGTGAGCAGTGGATTTTTCCCTAATTATAAGTTTCAGAACATTTTCCAGTTCTGTTTCCTTTTTTAAATAACAAATTTTGTTAATGTCCATTTCAATTAATTTATGTTTTTGTATTCTCATCTAGCTTCATTTCCATTTCTTCAGTATTCTCATACTTCCTTCTGTTTAGAGCAGTGCTTCTCAAAACTGGGTAAATTACCCAAAATTGGATAAAAGTGGTTTTTCTTCGGGTACCAAACATAATCACAACACGGCCATTTAAATAAGGACTTTCTGATAAGCAGTTTTGGAAATGATGGGGAAAGTTTGGGAAGTACTGGTTTAGACAATTACCACTTAATTTTTATATTTCTGTTTTACAATGATAAGCATATCAATTAACACATTTGAAGCAATTTCCCCATATGGAACTTATGTTGTATATTCTGTGTTAGGCTAGTCAATGTTACAAAAAATAGTATGACAATATGCCAAACAATGTTCCTCTTGCTTATTCCATTGTTTACTAAAGTTGAGAATGCTGTCTATTCAAATTGAATATCATCTAATTTAAGTAATTATTCTGAGATATGTACAGGTAGTCCTCAGGTTATGACCAAAATTGGGACCACAGTTTCCCTTATACAGTGTGTGTGTGTGTGTGTGTGTGAGAAATTATTTAATCCCCTGCTCATTTGGTACATATACATAGAATGAAGGCTACTGCTAAGCTTATAAGCCGCCCTGAGTCTTCGGAGAAGGGCGGGATATAAATGGAATTAAATAAAAATTTGCCCACTGACAAAGAAATGATCAGTCTATAATTTTAATGGTAGATTTATTTTAACAGTGAGACAGAGAATAACAACAAAAAATACAGAAAAGCGCATTTAAAAAAACTTATAAATTGATTTACATTTTAATGAGTGAAAGAAGTAGAAGTATTTGACCCCTTCACAAAACATGATTTAGTACTTGGTGGCAAAACCCTTGTTGGCAATCACAGAGGTCACACGTTTCTTGTAGTTTGCACACATCTCAGGAGGGATTTTGTCCCATTCCTCTTTGCAGATCCTCTCCAAGTCATTAAGGTTTTGAGGCTGACGTTTAGCAGCTTGAACCTTCAGCTCCCTCCACAGATTTTCTATGGGATTCAGGTCTGGAGACTGGCTAAGCCACTCCAGGTCCTTAATGTGCTTCTTGAGCCACTCCTTTGTTGCCTTGGCCCTGTGGTTTTGGGTCATTGCCATGCTGCAATACCCATCCACGACCCATTTTCAATGCCCTGGCTGAGGGAAGGAGATTCTCACCCAAGATTTGATGGTACATGGCCCCATCTATCATCCCTTTGATGCAGTGAAGTTGTCCTGTCCCCTTAGCAGAAAAACACCCCCAAACTATAATGTTTCCACCTCCATGTTTGATGGTGGGGATGGTATTCTTGGGGTCATAGGCAGCATTCCTTCTCCAAACATGCCGAGTTGAGTTGCTGCCGAAGAGCTCGATTTTGGTCTCACCTGTCCAAACGCTTTCACCCAGTTCTTCTCTGAATCATTCATATATTCATTGGCAAACTTCAGACGGGCCTGTACCTGTGCTTTCTAGAGCAGGGGGACCTTGCGGGCACTGCAGTATTTCAGTCCTTCACGGCGTAATGTGTTACCAATTGTTTTCTTGGTGACTATGGTCCCAGCTGCCTTGAGATCATTGACAAGATCCTCCTGTGTAATTCTGGGCTGATTTTTCACCGTTCTCATGATCATTGGAACTCCACTAGGTGAGATCTTGCATGGAGCCCCAGACCAAGGGAGATTGACAGTTATTTTATGTTTCTTCCATTTGCGAATAATCGCACCAGCTGTTGTTACCTTCTCACCAAGCTGCTTGGCAATAGTCTTATAGCCCATTCCAGCCTTGCGTAGGTCTACAATCTTGTCCCTCACATCCTTGGACAGCTCTTTGGTCTTGGCCATGGTGGAGAGTTTGGAATCTGATTGATTGCTTCTGTCTTTTATATGGGTAACGAGTTGTGATTAGGAGCACTTCCTTTAAGAGAGTGCTCCTGATCTCAACTTGGAACCTGTATAAAAGACACCTGGGAGCCAGAAATCTTGTTGATTGATAGGGGATCAAATACTCATTTCACTCATTAAAATGCAAATCAATTTATAACTTTTTTGAGATGCGTTTTCTGAATTTTGTTGTTGTTATTCTCTGTCTCACTGTTAAAATAAACCTACCATTAAAATTATAGACTGATCATTTCTTTGTCAGTAGGCAAATGTACAAAATCAGCAGGGGATCAAATAATTTTTCCCCCCACTGTAAATCGGTGTAGTTGTGTTTTTCTGCATTGGCTTACGACAGCAATCCTGGCTCTTCCCAATATGGTTATTAACCAAGAATCCATCTTATTAAATGAATGTCCACCCCCAATCCAACTCATTCTGAGCTTGGTCCCTTTCATCCCCAAGCTTTGATAAGATAAGGGACTTATTCAGATTCCCCCACCTGCCTCTCTCCTATCCCATTTCTGTCCTTTGGCCACCCTGCCTTGAGAGATGACAAACAGTCCCAAAACTGTGTGACACCGTGGCTGCTTGCCATGCCCCAGGAAGCCTCAACAAGCACCAGCAAGCATTAATTTTCCCAGTTGCTTTTTCTCCCCAGGCCCATGGGGCCCCCTAGCCCATTCCCACAAGCAGTCCTCAAGCATTCATTTGCTCCCAGCAAGCGTTCATCCACCCAGTTGCCTTCTCTCCCAGTTTCCCACACCAAACTTTCACCTTTTGTGCATAAACACCTCACCACATCAGAAATGGGGGGTGGGGAGGGAAAAACTCCAAAGACAGCACAGCTTTAGCCAGTTTGGAAAACCGTGTTGTCTTCAGAAAGGCTTCCAAAGATGGTGCAGCTTCTGCCACTTTGGAAACAGGGAAGGGGTTGAAAGATTTCCAAAGACAACACATCTTTCTGAAGTGGCTACAGCTGTGCTGTTTTCAGAAATCGTTCTGAAAACAGCACAGCTTTAGCAACATGTAGGAAACATTTGACAAAGAAATTGGGTCCAAAAGGAGGAGGCAAAGACACGTTGGATGCCAAAGGCAAAACATTGGTGCATGAAAGTAGAAGAGAAAGCATCTATAATATAATATATAGGTGTCTCTAGAAAGAATTGGACATAGTCCTCAACTTACAACCATTTGTTTAGCAAAGTTACAACGGCACTGAAAAACATGAGTTAGACCAGTCCTCACAGAGTCATTGCAACATCCCCACAGTTTCGTGATTAAAATTTGGGTGCTTGGCAACCAGCATGTATTTACATAGTTACATAGTTGCAGCATCCAGAGGTCATGTTATCACCATTTATAACCTTCCCAGCCAGGTTCTGACCAGCAAAGTCATAGGGGGAAGTCAAATTCACTTAACGACTACGTGATTCAAGGAGAGAACCAACCTAGAACAAAGGAGAAATTTCCTGACAGAACAATTAACCAGTAGAGTGACTCTTTTCAAGAAGAGATCGGACAACCATTTATCTTTAATGGTATAGGGTTTCCTGCTTGAGCATGGGGTTGGACTGGAGGATCTCCAAGGTCCCTTCCAACTCTGCTACTCTGATCCCCTTAACAATTAATTGTGACAAAAAGGTTGTAAAATCGGGCAAAAAAGGTTGCACCACTCATTCAATCGCCTTGCTTAGCACTGTAAGTTCTGGACTCAATTGGGATTGTAAATTGAGGAATACTGTACTTGATTTTGAAGATGAAGAAAGTTATTTAATCCTGTTGAGTTGGAAACTATATAATTTGTGCATAGCCAAATGAAGTTTTAGTTACCTAAATTACTATATTTAGAAAGTTTGGCAAGATTTCTAGATACTTTACTAGCATGAATTCTAAATTGAAAGCAAATGTGGTTTCTTGTTTCTCAAGTATGTTTTTCTTTAATTGAAACTGAGAACATAAGAGGTTGATTGTGATCCAAATGTAGATGTGGCAGACTCTCATTCAGCAATTGTACAGATGAATTCATATTCTGAAGAGATTCATGCTGAAAAACCTATCATTCCATAGGTAATTGCTCCCAGAATAAAATGACTTTTTATCGTCAGCTGCTTTTCTCTAAATATTCCAGAGAAAGAAACTTTTAAAAATGATATTCTGTCCTCAATTACTTTGAAACACTAAGGTGTGCAAAATATTTCAGTTTAAACCATTTTGAACGCAAAACAATTTAAACCCATTTAAAACATGTTCAAAAAAGTTTTGAGCTGGAAACAAAATTGTTATGAGTGCAAAACCCATTTCCAAAATGCTTAAAACTAGCCTGCTTTGCAAAAAGTTTCATGTTCAAAATGGCTTAAAATGAAATGCTTTGCATACGTCTTCTATCTGCTTATGGACTAACATTTTACTTACCTGTGCAAATTGATTAAAATGTAATATAATAATAAAAGTGTGTTGAGATAGAAAACCAGCCTGAGTAATCTGCATTTGTGAAAATTACATCCTAAACTTTTTGCCACTACATATCCCTTTAGTGTAATCTTAATGTACATGTCTCTCCTAAAAATCCAACTACCAAAATGAACACAAATGAACAATGTTTTTAATGTATTTCTGTTCTGGTCAGTAACTGTAATGAAAACTCTAATCTACTCCTACTTTTACTCTGCGCTACTCTACTCTAAATAAAAACTAAACTTTGGGAAAGGTGAATTTACTGTAACAATAAAGCTAAAAAGTTATTCACACCTCCACTGGACTGTCTGCACCTCCCCAAAGGAGGTATATCTCACAGTCTGGGAAACCCTGAGTTATAGTATTCTACTATTCTCAAAAGAGAGATGCCAAAAACAACACTAGGGAAAAGATTATGAGAAATGAATGATATCTTGTAAGTAGCCTATAAAATGTGGGTGAGTTATCCCAGGCAGTTCTCCATTAAAGACTCTTGTGAAAGAAGTCCATGAATTCCACATTGCCCTAAGAATTTTATGACATGTGTTTAATATTATAAAAGACTCTCCCAGGCATTAAGAAAGTCAATATATAGCAAAGTGTGCTCACCCATATATGTCTTAAAGGCATAGATGGAAAATCTTACTATCTGTTTTAACAGATTAAATGTTCATCAACATTTTCCCATGGCCTTTTACAGCATGTAGAATGTGCTCAACATCTGTTAACCATTTATATCGGGCATCCTTCCACGTTTGCCCTTTGTGAGAAAAATTTCTTATTGTCATCAGTGTTTCTTAATTTTGAATAATTCATTAAATCCTCTCTGCTAACTTTCCCACTTTCTTTTTGCTACTGATGAAGTGTGAATATTGTAGTGTTTAAGGGCAATTTTCTTATATCTAAAAACTAGATCAGGGTTAAATTTAAATTTAGTCCAAGGAAGAATGATTTATTTTATGTTCTTAGTATATCACTTGAGGAAATGAAATAGATTTCCTGCTGTAAAATGTGAAATATACACCATTATTCCTTTGTGGGGATATTTATGAGCAATTTGGTTAACTTGAGGCCACTGGAATCTTTGGAATTTCTGCTGTATTCTTTTAGTGTCAGTCTTCTGCTATTCTTTACCATTTTGTGGAAAATGGCTTGTTTTGGTTGAAAAAAAGCCATGTCTTTACTACTCTGGGAAAAAACCAGTAAAAACTGCTGAATTTGCAATTATAAATTAATTAGTCAGTCTGTGCATAGAAAATTCTGTTTTTTTTCCTTTTGGCTTCATTTTAGCATTGTGACCTTACACAGAAAGAAAATATGGCAAATTAGTTTGATCTAATACAGGTAGCAGCAGTCTTTGTGTAATGACAGCAGTTGGACCTGGAATTTTAGTTGCTAAGCAAAGCGGTTGTAAAACATGACATCATGTGACCACATTGCTTAACAATAGCAATCCCTGTAATTAACAAGACCACATGGGTCATTAAGTGAGGACATCATGTGACCACAACGTGGGAAGGGACGAGAATCCAGGACAGCTTGCTTATGCCACTGAAATTATATTCCAGGCCAGTGAGTAGTTGCAAATGGCAATCACGTTACAGGGACACTGCAACTTTTGTGAGCCAATTGCCAAGTGCCCAGACCATGTTCATGTGATCTTGGAGATGTGTGATGGCCACAACTTTGTAACTTTGAACTGTCATTGAACGAGCGGTCACTAAGAGAGGACTAGCTGCAGTTATTCAACAGTAGAATAATTTTTACTCTTTTATATAATTTGTTTTATTTTAAACAATGTAATTTACATAATGTAAACAACGCGTTCAAATATAAATAAACTCATGCTGGGCAACTAGTTGTGTCATTTTTCTAACTGAGGCAGATTCTTCGGCTCATCTTGCCCTTTTCTTAAAGCCCATCTTTCTTTCTCTCTCTTTCTCTCTCTTACAGAAATCTGGTGAAGAAATACTATCCTAAACGTTCATCCAAAGACGAAGAGCCCAGGTAATAAGAATATGAAATATATATATATATATATGGATCTTGGTCTAATCCCAGTATCAGGGTTGTTGGGATTTAAATGTTTAAGCCAAGTACCTTTTCATAGGTAATTATTTTATAGTAAGATAAAGATATCTGGATTAATGTGACTTCCAAATTCTGGTACGTTCAAGACCCGATGAGTTGAAAAAATTAGCATAATTTATGAGGTCTATTTTTAAGAAGTAATATAGAAGTAATGTATTTTAAAGAAGTTCTTCCTTTCCATACATTTCTCTCCATTCTTTCCCTCCATTCAGTTTTAAACCTTTAAGCCTCCCAAACATATTATGTCAGAATAACGTAACTTATTTGACCTAACCCAAGAGTCTAACCCTTTACGATGTAGCAAACACGCTCATTCACAGGATACATCTGAATGATATGTCCCATTTTCCAGATGAAGCAAAATCATTTCAAGTTTTCCTTGTAATTTTAAATTTATTCCTAAAATCTGTCTTTTCGTTTCACATCTTAGTAAATGCTTCTATTCTGCGGGGCCTTGAGTGGTACTCTTTATTTTCTCCCTGCATAAGTTCCTGCTGATCTTACCTTCTCTAATGAGAAGTGGTTTGGGCATCTCTGTTTTACCTCTTTCTCTGAGGTTCATTTTTTTTAAGGTCTTCACACCATGCTAGATTATGACACGTTCCTTTCCTTGTTTTGTTAAAGAAAAGCAGTCATACACCCACAGTAATAATGAAATATCTTTTTTGTTTATTTTCTGTATTCTGCCAGGTTTACCTCATGTATAGCTTTTTATAATATTCTTAATGAATTAAATGACTACGCAGGACAACGTGAAGTAGTAGCAGAAGAACTGGCACATAGGGTATATGGAGAACTGATGAGATATTCCCACGAACTCAAAACAGAAAGGAAACTGGTAAAAGGATGGGGGTGGAAGATCCAAGTTACTGTTTTGCTGAACTACCTATGAATGTCAGGGCAATTTAATTATTTGTTTTCTCAAAAACAGCAAAAAATATTAGGTCTCTCATGCTGGGCCAGCTTGTATATAGATCTTCATGTAGTTCTGCATTGTTCTGTTGCAAAAATGCAGCAAAAACATGCTTGCCTTTTAAGATTCTAAAATATAGCCTGTTTAAATGTATTTTGTTTTCTGATTTGTATTTTATTAAAATGCGCGCACGTGCACACACACACACACACACACACACACACACACACAGAGAGAGAGAGAGAGAGAGAGAGAGAGAGGGAGAGAGGGAGAGAGAGAGAGCTTCAATGGAGCCAATTCCTTGAAACAAATTTCTGATCACAGCCTTGATTGTTTTGTAGGTCCTCAGCAAGCTTTTTCTAATTTTTTATGTTATTTAGTAGCTAATATATTTGAGGACTTTTAGAAATAATACATTTTTAAAAATATGAAGGTGCTCTTATATACCTAAAACAGCTTTTTTCCAGCTATAGGGAATGTAGCAGTAAAACCTGATATCAGTGCTCAGCAATCCATGCAATTATATAATACACATAGTTACATGGATTGTAGTTCCTTCCATTGCATCTCTTAAATTATCGGTCTCTATAAATTATGGCATCTTTTACATCTTTGGAAGAAAGAAAACAATGAATGAATGCATATCAGTAATGTTAAAATCATGGTGCTTCTGTTGTGATTTACATTCTTGTTTGGCATTCTGTTTTACCTTTTCTTTTGTGTGTGTGTGTGTGTGTGTGTGTGTGTGTGTGTGTGTTTTATTTATATATATAAAGGTAAAGGTTCCCCCACTAGGGGCTGGTGCTCATCTCCGTTTCAAAGCCGAAGAGCCAGCGCTTGTCCGAGGACATCTCCGTGGTCATGTGGCTGGCATGACTACACGCCAAAGGCGCATGGAACGCTGTTATCTTCCCACCGTAGTGGTCCCTATTTTTCTACTTGCATTTTTACGTGCTTTCGAACTGCTAGGTTGGCAGAAGCTGGGACAAGTAACAGGCACTCACTCTGTTACGCGGCACTCGGGATTCGACCCGCCAAACTGCCAACCTTCTGATCAACAAGCTCAGCGTCCTAATCCACTGAGCCACCGCGTCCCATATTTTTATTTACGTACACACACACACACACACACACACACACACACACTTGTTTTCGTAGATTTTCATGGGTACCTATATATATATAACGTGTGTGTGTGTGTGTAATTTTGTGAGATTAAGCTGAACAGTTTTAAAAGCAAGATGAGGTCTATAAAACATCTTGTTTATTATATTCCAGCACCTTCAAGAGGGCCGAAAAGCACAACAGTATCTTGACATGTGTTGGAAGCAGATGGATAATGTGAGTTTTCTTTTATTCCTTTTCTGGTTTCTTTAGGGTTGCATAGTTTTATGGGTGACTGATGCCAGAGTGAAGACATAATGAATGAACTTGTTTATCACTGAGCAATCACAGTGCTTTCATTGTTCAATAGCCAAGATGGATTGTTATGTTTGTTAGATCATTATAGTGCTAATTCCTCAGTCAGTAATATCTGCAGGAATATGACTTTAATAGATTTACGGACTAAATTTCAGCTGTAATAAAATATATTAGTCTTGCCTAGTCTTGGGATTCTTAAGCAGGAATTTATTTTGGTAGAGGCTTACTTTTATTTAAATCTCGAGAATCATGTCTTCCCTTGTTAATTAATACTCTTTTCAGTTACTTTAAGTGATTCTTTTATGAATTAGCCTGGAAATATTAGATATTATAGTTATAAAATGAAAGGGAAGTTGATAGAGCTACATAATGTTAAATAATTATTTTAGGCAAACAGAATATTAGTTTAAGTGTAACTAAGGCTGCAGTCCTGTATATTCAATCTCCTGAAATAAGAATAATTGAATTTAGTGGAATAGTTTCAGAGTAGTATTCATTGGATTGCAAAAAATGCAAAATTTCCAATTATTGTTAAAGTCTTTAAAAAATCAATATAGAAATTGTCAATATCTGTGATCTATATCTTCATAGTCCAAGTTATATGATCCAGTTTTCATTTTCATTCCATTCTATCAAATTGAAGACCACCCAGAGGCTCCAGCTGGTGCAGAATGCGGCTGCGCGGGTAGTGATGGGAGCATCCCGATACTCCCATATTACACCCCTCCTGCGTGAGCTGCATTGGTTACCGGTTGTCTTCCGGGTGAGATTTAAGGTGCTGGTACTTACCTTTAAAGCCCTACATGGCTTAGGCCCGGGATATTTGCAGGACCGTCTGCTGCTGGGGACGACTTCCCATCGCCCAGTGCGCTCACACAGAGAGGGCTTCCTCAGGGTGCCGTCGGCTAGACAATGTCGGCTGGCGACCCCCAGGGGGAGGGCCTTCTCTGTGGGAGCGCCAGCCCTGTGGAACCAACTCCCCCTTGAGCTCCAGATGGCCCCGGATCTCTGGTCCTTTCGCCGCAACCTCAAAACTTTCCTTTTTCATCAGGCTGACCTGGATTGATGACGGTTTTTAAAATGTTTTAATTTTTAATTGTTTAGTTAATTTATTTTGGGGCTGTTTATTTAATTTCTTTTAACTTTTGTATTGTTTTTATTGTTGTTAGCTGCCCTGAGTCCTTCAGGAGATAGGGCGGCACATAAGTCCCAAAAATAAATAAATAAAATCATTTTTACTGGGCTTGTCTTTCTAAAAGAATGTATTATGAAGGAGACAAGTAGTGATAATAGTAAGCCTAACATTTATACAGAGCTGTTCTCTAGTATACAAACTGCTCCATAAAAATGTATTAATGATCTCTACCGCTGATGATATACTGTATTTCAGATGCAGGACATTTCTGTGCTGTATATGAGCTTTCAAGAATGAAAACGCTAGGCCGTGGGTCCCCAACCCTCTGGTCCGTGGAAAACTCTTTCTCCATGGAATCGGTTCCTAGTGCCCAAAAGATTGAGGGCCTCTGGACTAGGCTGTAGTTGTTCATGTAGTCTTAATTAGTGTTTGTGTGTGTATTTGTGTGTGCTTATAGATACATTACTCTTGTTAGCCTCATATTATTAGTTCTTGTAATGATATGGTTTATGTGATGTATTGAGGATAGGATAACTTTTTCAGACAGATGGAGAAAGTAAATAGTTTTATGTATAGGACCTGCCATGATGCTGTTCACACAGAAGAGCAGATTATTCGGGGTTAAATTAGGGGAATCAATAGCTAGCAAATGGATAGAGCTTTCTAAAATAATGGGGAATGCAGTAAGTAATAGTCTTGCTAATCTTAATGTTCTTTTCATTTCTAGCATTGGAGGAATACATGGTTGAGAGGGTAGAAACCTAAAAATTAAACAATTACAAAATGAAATGTTTACAGGTTAAAAGGCAACAATGTGTGCAGAATACTTTTCATTTTCATCAAAAGCATGGATCTGAATTGTAATTGTGAGAGTAGTACAGGCAATGTGATACGTTGCATTGATTTGTAACTGTCATTACATTGTAGAGCAAAAAGAAATTTGAAAGAGAGTGCAAAGAAGCAGAAAAGGCACAGCAATGTTATGAGAGACTGGACAACGATACCAATGCCACTAAAGCAGATGTTGAAAAAGTAAGATATTGTTATTGGAAAATAAGAGTTTACATGGCTGTATCTGGAAATGTTGTTTATTGAACGAACACAGCATTTTGACCATGGAGTGTGGATATATCAAAGTGTGTTGAATTAGCTGAGTTTCAGCCATCACATATTTTTTTTTTAATTTTTATTTTTTCAAATTATGGTTTGAAAATTACGGTTCTGAAATGTTCTGATTGCAAAATTTCATGGAATATCCCATTTTGTTGGTAAAACTGCTAGGAAAGCTTGAAAGAGCCTGTTTTATATTTGAAAGAGAAGTTTCCAGACATGTGGCAGGACCTTCTGTGAAATGTCACGCACAAAACATTTTAAAATGCAACTTTTATAGTCCTGTGCTCTAGCCACTCTTGAGCTTTCTTGTTTTCTCATGGATCGAGCTGCAGATTGTGCTTATAAATCCAAAGCAGTAAAAAGTGACTTGGGCAAATATTTCACTTGAAGATTGAAGGCCACAATTAGTCTACTGAATATTTCTCTAAACCAGTTGGCTGTTTCAGATTTCACAGCAGGCCTTTGCTTAATCATGTCCCTGAAACTTCCTTTCTATAAATGTTTTTTTTAATCTTTAATTTTATTTTAAATACAAAAATACTATGGATAACACTTAATATAAAGGCTTTAAAATATTAAGATAACGTTAAGAAACTACATCCAGTGTCTTATTTACTTGTATAGTCTTGTATAGGACATTTTATTGTAATTGAATAAAAGCCATAAGTAAAGGGGCAGCATTTTTAAAAACAGCATTTTTCATAAAAGGTCTTAAGCATTTGCGGTTTGCTACCTCTCATTAAATGTCTCTAATGTTTGTTTTTATACATTGAGTACCATGATTCTCATTAGATTTACAGTTAGTGATTTTTGATACCATAATTTATTAATTCTTATTCTTTATTCCCAAAAGAAAATTATTTTGCCTTATAAAACTCATTACAACAGGAGTCAGTTCTGTTGTAGGAATATGGTTTTCTGCTTGTGTTGGTGGGATTTCTCCCTTTTTTTGTACCTATCCACAGTTAGATACAAAATTAATATTGTTGTGACTATTTTCTCATAATACTAGGGGATTTGTGCAAGGTTGTTTCCTTGGTAAGTCAGCATAAGCTTCTGCAGATGGACAGAGAGGATCACCTAATAAACCATTCGTCATAAAGCTTACTTTGCTCTTTTTTGTTCTTGCATTATGTAAGGAGCAAAACTTGTGTTAAAACATTGATATATACCGTATATACTTGAGTATAAGCCGACTCGAGTATAAGCCGAGACCCCCCAAATTCACCCCCAAAAACTGGAAAAAGTTATTGACTCGAATATAAGCCGAGGCTGGGAAATGCAGCAGCTGGAGGCTGGATCCCCCGAAAGACGTCTCTGCTGAGATGAGAGAACGGGGTGGCAAGCCGCCGAGAGAATGGGGCGGTGGAGTGCTCCGCTGAGAGAATGGGGCGGCTTGCTGTTCTCTCGGTGCAGGTTTTTAAGAAGAGACTGGACATTCACTTGTCTGAGATGGTATCGGTCAGTGGTGGCGAAACTTTTAGAGACCGAGTGCCCAAACCGCAAGCCAAAACCCACTTGTTTATCACAAAGTGCCAAGGCAGCATCGGCATTCTGGTGCCCTCGGGCGAGGGGACAGGGAGGCGCCTCTGAGTGCCGCCTCTGGCACGAAAAAAAAGGGGGAGCAAAAAATGGGCCACCGTACCGCAAGGCACAAAAACGCCAACCGCCGCGCCGCAGGGTGCAGATACAAGGCACCGCACCATGTGAGAACGGGGCTGGGCTAGTGAGTATCACGCAGGCACTAGCCCCGCCCCCTTTGCAGCATGTGCCTGCTCGTGGCCCCGTGCACGCATGCACGCATGTAAAATGCTTCCCCCTCCCTTTTCTTCCAGTCCACCAACCGACAAGGACCTGCTGCTGGCAGCGGTGGTGGCGCACGTGCCAACAGAGAGGGCTCTGAGTGCCACCTCTGGCAGGCGTGCCATAGGTTCACCACCACTGGTATAGGTCCTCCTGCTTGAGCAAGGGGCTGGACTAGAAGACCTCCAAGGTCCCTTCCAGCTCTGCTCTATTCTATTCTATTCTATTCTATTCTATTCTATTCTATTCTATTCTATTCTATTCTATTCACTTTCTATATTTCTATTCTATTCTATTCTATTCCATTCACTTTCTATATTTCTATTCTATTCTATTCTATTCTATTCTATTCTATTCTATTCTATTCTATTCTATTCTATTCTATTCACTTTCTATATTTCTATTCTATTCTATTCTATTCACTTTCTATATTTCTATTCTATTCTATTCTATTCTATTCTATTCTATTCTATTCTATTCTATTCTATTCTATTCTATTCTATTCTATTCTTATTACCATTCTCTATTCTATTCTATTCTATTCACTTTCTATATTTCTATTCTATTCTATTCTATTCTATTCCATTCACTTTCTATATTTCTATTCTATTCTATTCTATTCTATTCTATTCTATTCTATTCTATTCTATTCTATTCTATTCTATTCTATTCTTATTACCGTTCTCTATTCTATTCTATTCTATTCTATTCTATTCTATTCTATTCTATTCACTTTCTATATTTCTATTCTATTCTATTCTATTCTATTCTATTCACTTTCTATATTTCTATTCTATTCTATTCTATTCTATTCTATTCTATTCTATTCACTTTCTATATTTCTATTCTATTCTATTCTATTCACTTTCTATATTTCTATTCTATTCTATTCTATTCACTTTCTATATTTCTATTCTATTCTATTCTATTCTATTCTATTCTATTCTATTCTATTCTATTCTATTCTATTCTATTCTATTCTATTCTATTCTATTCTGTTCTACGTTCTGTTCCAATCCATTCCATATTTTCTATTCCATTCTGTTCCACTGTCAGAGCCCATCGGAGGCAAGAGAGAGAGAGAGAGAGAGAGAGAGAGAGAGAGAGAGAGAGAGAGAGAGAGAGAGAGAGAGAGAGAGAGAGAGAGAGAGAATTTTGCAGCGCGTTTGCTTTCAGCTTCGTGGGAACCGAGGAAGCAAAACAAGATGCAAAGTCTAAAATCTATAGGCTCATAAACCACCCCGGTTTCTTGAAACAAACCGGGATTTCTCTACCCCAACCTTGAAACCATGGATCGAGTGAATCTCTTTACCGAAGAATGTGTGTGTGTGGAGGGAGGGAGGGAGGGAGGGAGGGAGGGGGAGAGAGAGAGAGAGAGAGAATTTTGCAGCGCGTTTGCTTTCAGCTTTCAACGAAGAAGGGAATGTTCTCCACTTCTCCCTCAACTTTTTCTTTCCTCAGGAACCAGAGGCAAGGGCTTTCTGTTTGTTTGTTTGTTTTACCACGAGTTGACAGTTGGGCAGAAACCAGAGGGGGGAAAAAAAGAGTTTCGGGCTTCGTGGGAACCGAGGAAGCAAAACAAGATGCAAAGTCTAAAATCTATAGGCTCATAAACCACCCCGGTTTCTTGAAACAAACCGGGATTTCTCTACCCAAACCTTGAAACCATGGATCGAGTGAATCTCTTTACCGAAGAATGTGTGTGTGTGGAGGAAGGGAGGGAGGGAGGGGGAGAGAGAGAGAGAGAGAGAGAGAGAGAGAGAGAGAGAGAGAGAGAGAGACGCACACCTCAGCAAAAAAGAAAGAAAAAGAAGTAGTAGAAGAGGCAGAGAGCCCCTGTGCATAGGAGTGAGGATGGGGAGAAACAGCAAGAAGACCGGGTGGGGTGGGGTGGGTTAATCACTAAACCTTCCAGTGTTTAACCAAAGCAGCTTTTGCATTTGTCAAGCTCTGCTAGCCGGGCACTGGACGGGCCTGGCGGAGCTGCTGAAGGTGAACGGGAGAAGGTGAGTCTTCGCCGAGAAAATCTCAGCGCCCATTTTCTCGGCGAAGACTTCTTTCGGGGGATGCAGCTTCTGCCGCCCCTTTCTGTCAGCTGCCCAGCTGAGAGAAGGGGGTGACAGAGGCTGGATCCCCCGAAACAAGTCTCTGCTGAGACGAGAGAACAAGGCATTTCTCTCTCTCCCCCTGCTTTTGCCGCTTTTGTGTGTGTGTGGGGGGGGCAGTCAAGCGTTGTTTCCACGTGGGCCCCGGGCTGCACCCCCGGCGACTCCGCTCCCTCCCCTCCGGGCCGGGCTTCTCTCTGCCCGTCCGCCCGCCGGCGGGCTGGCTGGCTTTGGGGCGGCGCCGCTGGTCCCGGGTGAGGCAGCGGGCGAGCGAGCGAGCGGGTGAGGCAGCGGGCGAGCGAGCGGGCGAGGCAGCGGGCGGACGAGGCAGCGAGCGAGCGGGCGAGGCAGCGGGCGAGGCGGCGAGCGAGCGGGCAAGGCGGCGAGCGGGCGAGGCAGCGGGCGGGCGAGCGAGCGGGCGAGGCAGCGGGTGGGCGAGCGAGCGGGCGAGGCAGCGAGCGGGCGAGGCAGCGGGCGAGGCAGCGGGCGAGGCAGCGGGTGAGCGAGCGGGCGAGGCAGCGGGCGAGCGAGCGAGCGCGCTCCGCAGGGCAGGCTCTCTCCGCCGGGACGTGGGTGGCGGCGGCTGGCTGTGGCTTTGGGGCGGCGCTGAGCTGCGCGGCCGCCCTCCTGCCCTGCCTGCCCCCCGGCCGGTGCCTTCGCCCCACAAGCCCCCCCCCCGACTTGCCCGGAGGAAGCGGCGGCGGCGCGGCGCTGCGGGCCGGGAGGGGGGGGCGCGGCAGGGGCTGCCCCTCCTGCCAAGGAGCCGAGCCCGGCGGGGTGTGTGTGTGTGTGTGTGTGTGTGTGTGTGTGTGTCAGACCCGCAGGAATGGCTAGTAAAGGTGGCGGCAGTCCGGCATTTGCGTTTCTCTGTGTGTCAAGCCCCGTGGGCTCGACACACAGGAAGGGGGGGAATGCCGGAATGCCGCTTCCCTACCAGCCATTCCCGTGGGTCTGACACACACACGCACGCACGAGGGGGAGAAACAACGCTGGACTGCCGCCAGCTCTGCAAGGCTCTGCCGCTCCCTTCTCTCAGCAGCCTGTTCCGAACTAAGGGACAGTTCTTTTTTTTTGTTCACTGGAGTATAAGCCTAAGTGGAGTTTTTCAGCCCGAAAAGTGGGCTGAAAAATTCGGCTTATACTCAAGTATATACAGTATATATTTGTCATTTTGATGACCGTTTGGCTTGCTGCAAATGCTCCTTGCAAGATAGTCTTTCCTGTTTAGCATTAGTTGAAAGTACCACCAAAACAATGACATGATTTGAAACAACTACTTGTTAAAATCAAAAACTTTTTTTTTAAATACAGGCTGACTTCATAGTTGAGAAACAGTTTCTATACTTTACAAATGTTAATGAGAGGCTATGTTGGACAGTAAGATGTCATTGGGAATTAAAGATAACGAGCATGCTGCTAAGTAAGAATTTCTTTTAAAAATAATTTAAAACTGTTATTGATCTGTTTAGGCAAAGCAGCAACTAAATCTGCGTACACATATGGCTGATGAAAATAAAAATGAATATGCTGCACAGCTCCAAAATTTCAACGGTGAACAGCACAAGCATTTCTATATTGTCATTCCTCAAATATATAAGGTAAGTTTTTCATCTAAATGAACTTGGTTCATTTAAGAGTGTGAAAGTAAATTTCTAAGAGTTTTCAATAGGAACTTATTATTTTCTCTCTCTGTCTCTCTAAAACACACAAACGCTCTCCTTTCTACCATTTATTCTTCTAGATTCTGTTTTATTTAAATATATTTAATTTATTTTATAAATATATTATTATATAATTATTATATAATTACTATGTAGTTTTAAATATAGAATATAGTTCTAAAAGTAAATAATGCCCAACCACCTATGTGTTGTATTTGTAAGATTTGAAAATGTTTTAGAAACCAGCAAAAGACTAGTTAATTATGGCATTAGTTTTTGTAATAAATGTGTTAGTCCTTAAATTATTCTTTCTTTTTTTATTACCACAGTCTTAGGTTGCATGTACAAATCACGACTTTAATTATTGATGACTGTAGTTAATACTTTCCAATTCTAATTGATTTTAGAAAGTATTAGCTGTGTACTTGTGTTCATTTTAGAAATATGAATATGTCAGGGCCCACCCCAATCCACATCTTAGGAAAATAAAGAACTCTTGGAGCCAGGTCTTGTCCAAAAGAAGTTTTTACTAGGACACGATCGGTTGTGGAAATACAAGACAGGATCTGGCATTGTGTTACATTTTGATACTTTATAAAGAGTTCCCGGTTCAACCCCCTTCCCTCAAACCCATTTGGTCAGACCCACATCAATTTAACTTAGGTGTCAAACCCTTTCCTGGGAAAGAGGGATCTTCCCGTGCCTTTATGACTATTGCCTCCTTCCTTTTCAGATTCAAATGGAGATACAAACCAGATCTCCTTCTCCCTTCCCTCCCTTTGTTGTCCTCAGTTCAAAAGGTTTTCCCTGGTCTTTGAAGACAGCCTACAGGCAGGCTGAATAAACATCTTCTCCCCTGGGGGAAAATGGCAGAATCCAGGGAGGGGTGTAATATTTTAGACATACATTTATGAATGGGATATAAATGGATTCTGACAGAATATCATTTGTAGAAATGAGCAAAGTTTGGTGAACTAATGATCCACTAATAGTACTTTTAGTATATTTAGTTCACTAACAAATTGTACACATGATAATTCTAGGGAGGACAATGTCCCACTGTATTTGGAATGTTACTATAAAGATGCTCAGTCTCTCTCCTTTATTACTTAGCACCTTCAAGAAATGGATGAACGACGAACCATCAAACTTAGTGAATGTTATAAAGGATTTGCAGATTCTGAGCGTAAAGTTATTCCAATAATCTCAAAATGTTTAGAAGGAATGATTGCTGCAGCCAAATCAGTTGATGATCGCAGGGTAAGTTAAATTTGTTCTTCATAGTTCAGTGCTACTGTTAAGCACATTGCTATGGAAGTAAATCTAATCTTGTAGATTACAATCACATTATATCCTAACTAGACTAGAGATTGTGATACGTTGTTTTCCATGAAATCAATAGCTTTCTTTTCTCTTTTCTCAACCTTTTTGTTGATCTAAGAAGCAGCAGAAAGTGAAACTCATCATATGGCAGCCAGTCCTCAGTTAGTGACTACCCCAGTTAGTGACAGTTCACAAATATGATCTAAATGGGATGGCAGAAAGTAACAATCTCAAAATCTCTCTCTCTCCCCCCCCCTCTCTCTCACACACACACACGGTTGGCTTAGTCTCTGTTACTGGAGTTGCTAAACGAGGACAGATTGTATTGTTTGCAATAAAACTCCAGCAGATATGGCAGCCAGTCTTATTGGTGGGGTTTCAGGTTTGCATATCTGATTATAGTTAATTAAAGAAATATACTATAAAATATTTTTTATCTCTCTAAGCACTGTGGCTATTTAATATTGCCTGTTTGAAAAGAAAACCAGTCTAATATTTTTACATATACCAAAGGAGAATATTGGATTTTGGTAGTATAATGAATGGGCAGAAGGAATAACCTTGAGAGACTGGAGGAACAAAAATCTGAGTCCAAACCAGAAATGTGCTTTGAGGAATCTTCTCATTATTGATCTTTCCTAGTTCTATGGAACATAAAGTCGGAGGAGGGGTGGCGCTTTGAGACTTGAAAGATTCTGTGGCTGTAACCTTAACAATAAAAGTAGTATTCGTATTCATGATTTTGGTTTCCTGATCTGGAGTGCCTTGAAGGACTGATAGTCTTTAAGTGTAATATTAGTTAAATGCAATATTTAAGCCATTAACTCTGTAAATTTCTCTCATAAAGGATTCTCAAATAGTAATAGACTCCTTTAAGTCTGGCTTTGAACCTCCTGGAGATTTTCCATTTGAAGATTATAGTCAACACATTTATAGGACTGTTTCTGATGGAACAATTAGTACCCCGAAACAGGAAGGAATGAAAATCGATGCAAAAACCACTGTGGGAAAAGCTAAGGGCAAACTCTGGCTCTTTGGAAAGAAACCAAAGGTAAAAAAAATTGAAATGTGTCCTACGATTGAACATTCAAAGTTGTAATTCAGTGATTAAATGTTACCATTTGCAACAGAATAATTAGATTGATCTTTGTGGGCAAAACTGTTCATTGTAGAAACTGGGTTCTAGTATGTTCCAGAGTATAACTCTGCTATTATGAACATTTTGGTCTCTCATCCCTGCATAATTCAACTATGGCATTCCAGCAGCTGAGTCCCAGCAAGTCGAAAGCGTATACTGTGACTAATTAGGACTATAAATACAGAATTTCCCCTGTAATTGTAAAAATATTGTAATCCATACCAGACAGTGACTTCGCCAGAAACCCTTGTACCTGATCTGAACAGTTGTAGCAGCCTCTGTAGTTGTTGCTGAACTTCATGCAATATCTTGCTATCCATGTGGAACTATACTTGTTGAAATGGAAGTGTTCTGGTGGACTGGAGAGAAATTAATAAGCACAGTCGGTTGAGGGTTTTAACGTACATGATAAATGTAGTACTGATAAGAGTATAGTTTAAGTTTTGTTTGTCCTGGTGAAGCTTTGTTGAGTATGGTTTCATATTTATAAGGTAAAGCTTGTGAAAAGTGAATATTGTTGAGAAGTGGGTGACCTGAAGGTTCAAATGGAAGTTAGTGTTAATTCCTTTTGAAGTGTGAAAAACTAATAATATTAAGTCTTAGTTGACTATAACTGTAGATATTGTTGACATTGGGATGAGCAATTGAATTATGGTGGATTATATCGGAAATTTGTGCAGAAAATGTTAATACTTCAGATCAGGCATGTCCAACCTGTGAGCCACATTTGGCCCTGGGCAGCTAATAATGCAGCCCACAATACTGTAAACTTTTAATATTATTATGTGAATTTATATACATTAAGTATATTTATATGCAGCCCAAGACAATTCCTCTTCACCCAGTGCAGTCCAGGCAAGCTAAAAGGTTGGACATGCCTGCTTTAGATGAAAGAATGCAATTGTAAATTCTGACTGCATGGTGTATCTCTATTAATATTTGAAGCTGCTGGTTTCATGTATCATTAAAATGGACATACAAATTTGGGATAAAATTAAGGTTTTAATTTCATTTTTTTCATAGCAAGAAGCAAATGACACCACGTGTATAAATAAAATATCAATGCCTATTGTATGTATTTCCTTTTATGACTGAAGTTTATTGGTGTGTTTTTGAGTTAGTCCCAAAGGATAGCTTTCATTGTGATTTTGAAACTCTTGTGAGCTCATGTGGTGACTTTATCATTTTGGTAGTTAAAAACAAGAGCTTTGTGATGCCTTAAATATTATAAGTTATTTTTATTACGATATAGGTTTTATGATGATGCATTCTGATGCTGATAATTATAATGATGAAAATATAAAATGTTATGGGCTTGGATCCAGATTCTCTGTGCTGATATGGAAGATTTTTTTCCCCATTCCCTAAAGTGAATGAATTGCGCAATGGAGGCTATGTAAAGAAGATGATTTTCACATATTCTCTTTCCCCATCTCCAGTTCCACCTTTCATATTATTTTTAAAGTCCTCCAGTCTTCCGAAGCATATTTATGAGAGGATGGTTACTGTGGGTTTCAGAAGTAGGGGTCATTTGGTTAAAATCTCCCCTTCCAGTTGTGGGTGCATTCAGTTTGCAGGAATTTGTTCCTTTGTTACTCTGGATCCAATCCATTATTTGTTTCTGTATTGAAAAGACAGAATTTTCATCACTTTGAATGTTTGCCTTACCTCTTCCTTTCTCTTCATATCAGCCACAGTCCCCACCCCTTACCCCTACTAGTTTATATACATCCAGTACTTCTAATGGTTCCCAGTATCCCATATTCTCCATTGAACAAATGCATTATTGCATGAATGAAATAAGGACAGGGAAGCCCAGAATGCCTTCTTTCAAAAGCCTCAAAAGATGGGTAAGTTTTATGAGTTGTATTAGGTGCATGATGGCGCTGTGGTGTGCTTCTGTGTGGCTTTTGTAGTACCTTCCACCATCGTAACTTTTCTACTGGCAGTGGTGCGGTCAACAATCGTGTTGCTTAATTCCATGTTGTGAAATAGCTCTGCTCAGCACCACAATGAGTGTTCACATTAGAAATAGCTGACTCTGATGGCATTACAAAGAAGATGGTGAGTGCATGTTCTCATTGTTTCCTGAGTGTATTTAATATTGGCATTAATATTAATATAGCATTGGGAACTAGAAATTGTTGGTAAGGAAAGAGAAGTGAGAATTGTTTTTTAAAAAGGGTTGATTTCTATCTTGTTTGCTGACTTCTTTAACAGAGGAGGTTTAGATTTTCCAAGAGATTTTAAAAAGTCATGCTGACAGCTACCCACCCTTATTTCAGATGTTTATTTTTTTTATTTTTTTTATTCTATTTATATCCCGCCCTTCTCCGAAGACTCAGGGCGGCTTACAAGCTTAGCAGTAGCCTTCATTCTATGTATATGCCTGCTTGTTAGGGCTTTCACACACATCCCAAGCGGCATTATTACAAAGTCAGCTTAATTGCCCCCAACAATCTGGGTCCTCATTTTACCTACCTCGGAAGGATGGAAGGCTGAGTCAACCTTGAGCCTGGTGGGATGCGAACCTGCACTAATTGCAGGCAGCTGGTGTTACTTAAGGAGGCATTAGCCCACTGCTCCACCAAGGCTCTGTTTATATGTTTATAATAATTATGAGGAAAGGCAGGTAAAATTATATTAAAATTCTTTTGTTCCAACCTTCTTCCAAGAAGCTCTGCATGACAAGTCTGATGATGCATTTCCCCTTGACCCATCCTCTAGGACATGACTTTTTAACCAGTGGTATGCATACCACTTGTGGTACATTAGCACATGGCAGGTGGTATGCAGCCCTGTCCAGCCAAGTGTAGTGGGGGAGGGAACGAGCCAGCAAGGACTTACTGTGACAGAGTCCTCCAGAGCTGCCGCGTGGCTGGGGCGAGGCAAAGGCTCAGGCTCACTTCCCGATCAACCCTGGATGAGAAAGGAGGAGGGGGGGCGGAGACAGGAGAGGCTATAACAGGAGGCAGCTCTAGTTGCACTGAAGGGAAAGAAGGAGGAGGGGGTGGGGGGAGAGGAGAGGAGATCAAGCAGGCCGGCCATGAGCCGATCTACAACTGCTATGGCAGCTACCTGTGCTGGCAGCAACAAACAGGCAAGAAATGCAGTGGGAGAGGGGTCGCCCTCCTCCACGAGGAATGAAGAAAGGCAGCATTGGCTGGAGGTGAGGCAAGGAGGAGGGAGGGAGATGGAGAGTGGATGGATTCTTGTGTGCTTTTGTGACTTTGAAGTTCTTGGATTTGTGCAATGTCGGCTTTGTGTTCTTAAGGAGTATTTGGCAATTTCTATTTGGCTGATGTCTCCTGTTAGCTTCTGTTGTTCTGCTATTGTTACCTGTAAGTTTTGCTGCAAGGGATTTTGGAGTATTTTTCTCCTGAATGGATTTGGCCTGTAGCATTCCTTTACTTATGAATGGAGCCATTTGGGGAGGCTGCCTTAGCCTGCAGCCAATACTTATTTACATTTTTTTTCTTCCTTAAATGTTGGCAGCACTCCTTAACTTTCCTTTCTAGCCAGTAGTTAATTCTTAAAGGGGAATGCGCCCTTTTAAGCTAGTTGCCTCAATGGCTTGTCTTTTCTGTCTCTGGAGGCTTTTCCTTGTTTGATGAATATATGGAAGAGGGAAAATATGGGTGGTTGTTTTTTTCCCCAAATTCTTCCTTCAGAAGGATATAGGGAGGGAGGGAGGGAGGGAGGGAGGGAGGGAGGGAAGGAAGTCCCACCTTAGCACTTGGCCACCAGCAGCCCTGCCATTGACTTTGCTTGTCAGAAGGTTGCAAAAGGGGATCACATGACTGGGACCCTGTGACCATCATAAATATGAATCACTTGCCAAGCATCCAAATATAAATCACATGACCCTGGGTATGCTACAGTGGTCATAAGTGTGGAAAATGGTCATAAGTCATTTCAGTGCAATTGGAACTTTGAACAGGTTTTTTTTCTTTTGGATCATCAAGTTTTTGACACCTTGCTAGGTGGTATTGCCATATCCTGAAAATGGTACAATCGGTGAAAAGGTTGAAAAGCCCTGCTCTGGGAAGTCTAGGCAAGGATTATTATTATTTTTTTATTAAAACAAGTTTTATTGGTTTTGCAGTTTAACATCCAAATATTTAGAAAGCACCATGGTGACTGGGTAATCAAAAGTTCAGTAATAGAGTTTTTAGTACATAATTCAGGTTACATTATCAAAACATCCTTCTCTATTTCTCTTAACATTTAATATAACATGCTTAAATTAGTAGATTTCTAAGAATAATATGGTCAGTTAAAACATTTGTCAGTCCAATTTTAATTATACATATCCATGTCCTGTTTTTAAATTTTACCTGATTTTTTATTTTGGTTATAGTGTTCCAAGTTTAGCCTTTAACAACCAAAATAACATCCAGAACCCAAATTTCCCTTTTTTGCACTACACAAAAATTGTAAAATCTTAAGATACACACAATACCTATATGGGTAAACTCTACGTATATTTCATAAACATTTTCTATTTCTCATCCTGATACATCACACGTTACCAATACAATAACATATTTATCAATTTACTTCTACTTATACATATCCAAATTCTATTTTGATTTTTACCTAATTTTTAGTTCGTATTCGAATATCCTTTAACATCAATAATGGCATCCATAACCCAAATTTCCATTATTTCACTACACAAATTACAATATATAAGATAAGCCTAATAGATACATAAGCATACTCTAATTTTGTCTCATAAACATTTTCTATTTCACATCCTAATAGATCACACATTAGTAAAAGAGTAGCCTTTAGTAACTGTCTAACAGATCATTTTTTAAACCTAACTCTAGCTTTCTTTTTCTGCCCACCAGGTTTCCAGACCAAAACCTTTAGGTTGTCAGATAGGTCTCCCTTCGTTCCAGCACATATTGTTTGAATCATAGGAGACCATCTAACCATCAGTAATCCAAAAAAACCTAAGCCATTTGTAATCATTAGGTTGTTGCCCTGTTGATTCAAATCTCTGTATTTGCTCTAATGTCTTTATCCTCAGTTCGGTCTGGTCTCTTCCTTTCTCTAGGTTCATCTGATTTACTGTAAGTAGAAGGTCATATCCAATTTTGTAGTTGCTGCTTGGCTGTCTAGGCTTTTTTTGATAAGCTGTCTTTTTTATCTTTAGCATCCTCTATTTTGGCATTGCTACCTTCTGCTTCATGTACTTTTGAAGTTGTAGGCTCTTTAGATGGAGTCAAGATTTGAGTATTAATTTATTCCAAATCTTGTTGTTGTTCCTTAAAGTTCTCTTTCTTAGTGGTAGTTCCTTGTACTTTTGGAATTGTAGGTTCTTTGAATGTAGTCAGGATCTGGGTATTAAACTTTTCAATATCTTGTTGTTGTTCCTTATATTCCTCTGTCTTAATAGTAGTTTCTTCCGATTTTGTTGTTTTCTGGATTGTAAGGTCTTTAGTTGGAGTCTGGGTTTCAGTTTGTGAATTCAAGGTAGCACCTTTATCTTTCAGTCTGGAGTTAATTATCTCAGTGGCTTTGAGAATTTTTTCAAGTATGAGCTCATAGTCAATTGAAGTTTGTAGCTGGTCTCCCTCCATTTCTGGAATAGTCTTTAGTGGAGGCTAATTTTTAAACAAGAGTCAGTAAATGTTCACCTCCACAGATCTTAAAAGCCAAATTCACCTCCCAGCTGTTTCAAGTTTTTTTCTTTAGTGCCAAGGACAGATTTAAGTTGTAAACAGATTTATTTGCCAGTGATGTTCACTTGCTGTACCAGGCTTAGCCACAAGATGTCCCCAGACTTATTTAAAATCCTTTTCAGACAGAGTAGGCTTTTATCAAATTTAAGTTCTTGTTCATCTTTTTTCTTTTTTCCTCTCTTTTTTTTGGTCAAATATATAAAGTACCCAGTTCCCGTGAAGATAGGGGCTTTTGGGTCGCTAAATGTAGAAGGGATGTGGGTCCAATTAGTTATTTTTCAAGGGTTTTTTTCCCCAGTGTATTCAAACACTGCCATTTAAGAGGGTGGGGAAAAATGTTCCCCCTCTCCTCGCAGGAGGAAGCAGATTCAAAGGGCATTTAACAGGAAAAAGGTAAAAAATTGGCATAAGGAGAAGGCAGTTCTCACCCAGTTCCTCTGCTGTGCTTTCAAGTGCTTGCTTGTAAGTTTGGCCTCGGCAGGAAACGGCATAAGTGATGGGCCATGGGAGTGGCCGATCTTTTCTTCGTCGCTCTGAAGAGCTGCTCCAAGTCAATGGGAGGGCTGCCGCCCTTCAAAAATTGATCGGAGGGTCCTCTTCCCCACTCGTTGCCCCTCCAGGGTGACTTTCGACCCCTTACAGGCCCCCCCTGGTGAAAGAAAGCCAGACGACGTGAGGAGCGATCCCATCACACATCTGCCAGCGCCGCAATCCAGAACCGGAAGCCCTAGGCAAGGATTATTGTACCTGTTCCAAGATCTTTGGAACAGGTACATCTTTGGTGTGCTAATAAAAATGTCATCCACACATACTGGTGAAACTCGAAAAATTAGAATATCGTGCAAAAGTTCATTTATTTCAGTAATGCAACTTAAAAGGGGAAACTAATATATGAGATAGACTCATTACATGCAAAGCAAGATAGTTCAAGCTGTGATTTGTCATAATTGTGATGATTATGGTGTACAGCTCATTAAACCCCAAATCCACAATCTCAGAAAATTAGAATATTGTGAAAAGGTGTAATATTCTAGGCTCAAAGTGTCCCACTCTAATGAGCTAATTAAGCCATAACACCTGCAAAGGGTTCCTGAGCCTTTAAATGGTCTCTCAGTCTGGTTCAGTAGGAATCACAATCATGGGGAAGACTGCTGACCTGACAGTTGTGCAGAAAACCATCATTGACACCCTCCATAAGAAGCGAAAGCCTCAAAAGGTAATTGCAAAAGAAGTTGGATGTTCCCAAAGTGCTGTATCGAAGCACAGTAATAGAAAGTTACGTGGAAGGGAAAAGTGTGGAAGAAAAAGGTGCAGCAGCAGCAGGGATAACCGCAGCCTGGAGAGGATTATCAGGAAAAGGCCATTCAAAAGTGTTGGAGACTTTCACAAGGAGTGGACTGAGGCTGGAGTCAGTGCATCAAGAGCCACCACACACAGACGGATCCTGGACATGGGCTTCAAATGTCATATTCCTCTTGGCAAGCCGCTCCTGAACAACAAACAACGTCAGAAGCGTCTTACCTGGGCTAAAGAAAAACAGACCTGGTCTGTTGCTCAGTGGTCCAAAGTCCTCTTTTCTGATGAGAGCAACTTTTGCATCTCATTTGGAAACCAAGGACCCAGAGTCTGGAGGAAGAATGGAGAGGCACACACTGCAAGGTGCTTGAAGTCCAGTGTGAAGTTTCCGCAGTCTGTGTTGATTTGGGGAGCCATGTCATCTGCTGGTGTTGGTCCACTGTGCTTCATTAAGTCCAGGGTCAACGCAGCCGTCTACCAGGAGATTTTGAAGTACTTCATGCTTCCTTCCGCAGACGAGCTTTATGAGGATGCTGACTTCATTTTCCAGCAGGACTTGGCACCTGCCCACACTGCCAAAAGCACCAAAACCTGATTCGATGACCGTGGGATTACTGTGCTTGATTGGCCAGCAAACTCGCCTGACCTGAACCCCATAGAGCAGACATGTCAAACACAAGGCCCGGGGGCTGGATCCGGCCCGCAAAGTGGTTTCATGTGGCCCGTGAAGCCATCCTGGGAACAGTGAGGGAACGGCCCCCACTGGCTTGGCCGTGGCCCAAAGAACCTCAGATCTGTCCCACTCCTGCCCAGGCACCCATAGGTACCCTTGATACGAATGAGGTAGAGCTGGCCATGCCCACCCACTAGGTCATATGCACTCTAGCCACGCCCACCCAGTAGGCCACACCCACCCTGGCCATACCCACCCGGCCCCTTGAGGGCAACCACAATGCTGATGCATCCCTCAATGAAATTGGGTTTGACACCCCTGCCATAGAGAATCTATGGGGCATTGCCAAGAGAAAGATGAGAGACATGAGACTGAACAATGCAGAAGAGCTGAAGGCTGCTATTGAAGCATCCTGGTCTTCCATGACACCTCAGCAGTGCCACAGGCTGATAGCTTCCATGCCACGCCACATTGAGGCAGTAATTGCTGCAAAAGGGGCCCAAACCATGTACTGAGTACATATGCATGCTTATACTTTCCAGAGGTCCGATACTGTTCTATGTACACTCCTTGTTTTATTGATTGCGTGTAATATTCTAATTTTCTGAGATTGTGGATTTGGGGTTTTCATGAGCTGTACGCCATAATCATCACAATTATGACAAATCACGGCTTGAACTATCTTGCTTTGCATGTAATGAGTCTATCTCATATATTAGTTTCTCCTTTTAAGTTGCATTGCTGAAATAAATGAACTTTTGCACGATATTCTAATTTTTCGAGTTTCACCTGTACAGTTGCTATTGGTTAATTATGAATTTTAGTAGAGACCAGTTCTTTATGATTGAACTCCCAATATTTTTTGCTTTGTACCTCTGACTTCACACATGAACAGTGTATCCAGTATTCCACTATGAGCTTCCCAAGACATGCATGTGGTCTAGTCAGAAAGAAGTGTTTCTATCAGATGCCTCTTCTCAAATATTTGTTACTGTAAAGTGATCAGGCACAAGTCCAATTACAGGTAGTCCTCGACTTAACCACAGTTCATTTAGTGACCAGAGTTACAACATCACTGAAAAAAAGTTGACTTATGACTGTTTTTCACACTTAACCGTTGAAGCATCCTCATGGTCACATGATCACACTTGGGATGCTTGGTAACTGGTTCATATTTATGATGGTTGTAATGTCCTGGGGATTACGTGATCATCTTTTGTGATCATCTTTTGTTGGGAAGCCAGATTCACTTAATAACTGTGTTACTAACTGTTAACAATGCAGTGATTCATTTAACTGTGGTAACAAAGGTTGAAAAATGAGCCAAAACTTGCTTAACAACTGTCTCATTTAGCAACAGAAATTTTGGACTCATTTGTAGTCGTAAGTTGTGGACTTAACCTCCATGTTATTGCCCTCTAGTGTTAAATTGAGTTTAGCCTTGACAACCTGTCTCTGGTTCATGATCAGAGCATATATTTTTAAGTATGTTGTGAATTTTGTATAATGAATGTTAAACCCATTATATGCCACCTTGGATATTAGCAAGCTTTTTAATTTTTCAGATTATTGATTGTAATGGGATATCTTAAAAGGTTAGCTTCTGGGAAACATATTTTCATTTTTTAAAATATTTGCCTGCACTTTAATAATTGACACACATGTCTGTCTCTTTTCATTTTAATATATAATACTTATTTAAATAATATTTAAATGCAGTGTTCTTTACTCTAGTGGCTAATTTAGTGTTATTTCTTGAAGGACATGTTTGTTCATTCATTTATGGATTACTATTATGAGTGCAGTTCAGGAAGTGTGCTTACTAATTTATACTGGCAGATTCTGCAAATGGAATTTTTTTCTAAGGAAGAAATGATCTCCAACCAATATTTATTATTCCATGACAAATGAACTAGCATAGGATCATTTGCTCTGAAATACATTTTTTCATATGTGGGAGTCTAATCCTGAGTCTTGATAACCAGAAATTTAATGAATTCTCCCTCTATACACACACACACACACACACACTTGCACAGTGGAATCAAAATTATAACACTATATACTTATAATAGTTGAGCATGTTGGTCTTGAGAGAAGCAGTTCAGAGTCCAAAGATTTCATAAACAGTTCTAGTTAATTATTAGATAGGTTCTCATTGTAGTGAGTTGCTTTGCTCCCTTTTTTCTCTTGTGGCTATGGATTTCTTATAATTTCCTTGTCTTAGATTAGAACACAGTCATTTTTCCATTCAGCATCTGGTTTTAATCTATATTTCTTGCTCTTTAGCCTAAAAAGTTGCAAATTTTGAACCAAAAAAACCCCTTGCCCATTCATTTAGAACAAATTAGATGATTAGACTTCATTAAAAACATACATTTTGATTATAATTTTGTTATTCTTCCACACTTAAGTTTTTCAGATAGATTTTATGAGGAGAGAGAAAGCAAATTTGGCGAGAGTTCTTGCCTCTGGTTGGAATTAAGGACGCTAGAGATGATAAAATATTTCTTAGGCTTCCTTTGTATCTCAAGCTTAGCTAGATTCTGCACTCACGTTACACCTAATTCTTATATAGCAGTTTTGTAATCTCCAGCATTTTGAGAGAAAATGCTGTTAGCATAATAATTAATGCAGCAAGAGAAACCTATCTTTAATAAGTTTGTAAATCATTAAAAAATCACAGTTTACAGTATCTCCATTTTCTTAACTATAAATCATGGTGGCTCTGTTGAGAAGATCTATTGAATAACTCCATATTTGAAAAAAAAATGATGGCTGCCAAAATTAATAAAATTTAAGAATACTGTGAGAGTTCTCCAGATGCAACTTTAGCCTTGAGCATTTATATTTATTTATTAATTTTATATGCTGCCTCCGTCACCATCAAAAGTGAAAGGGACAATCACTGTAAGGATATTGGCTTCCATTATGAGGGCTAGAATCTGGAGTCTGATCTCCCGTACTTATTGGGAAACGTTAATGATTTTGTGTTGTATAAAAAAGGAAATATATACAGTCCCATATCATAGCTCAGGAGAGGTTTGTTCATGCCAAATAGCACACTTCATTTTATTAGCAGTGTCCCAATATCTCAGGGGCTGCTACAAAGAAGAGGGAGTCAAGCTATTCTCCAAAGCACCTTGAAGTCAGGTCAAGAAGCAATGGATGGAAACTAAGCAAGGAGAAGAGAAACCTAGAATTAAGGAGAAATTTCCTGACAGAACAATTAATCAGTGGAACAACCTGCCTCCCAAAGTTGTGAATTCTCTGGAAGGGACCTTGGAGGTCTTCTAGTCCAGCCCCCTTTATCATCACCCTTTGATTATCATTTTTGAAAATAATCAAGAAATGCCATAACTATTATGAGGAACAGGATAATTCAAATATTCTTTTTTCCCCCTGAATAAAATGGCATGGACTTTAACTGCTCATAGCTTTAGCCATCTATTGATAGCTGAACATATCAAAACAGAGGAAAACATGTGAATAACTTTGCTTTCACTGTTTTCCTATATAGATAAACCTAGCTAAAAAGGACTAAAGAACTACATGAGACTCAGAATTTGGGAGCTTTATTTAAATATTGGCATTTTTTTCAAAGTTAAACAAGCGTGTACTGTAGATTTTGACTCTAAACCTAAGGTCATTGCCATTGTCAGATGCTTCTGTATTGTATAGCGTTCCCGTGTGCTTTTTTGGTAGAAATAGTAAAATATCAAGGGTATTGTGTACTTCTAAACTGTTAGAGTATTGCTTCTGTTTTCTGCCTGCGACCTCCATGTATACTATTGCAGTGATGCTTAAAATGAGCATAACAATATTTTTTTATTTTTTTAAAAATTCCATTTATATCCCGCCCTTCTCCGAAGACTCAGGGCGGCTTACAAGCTTAGCAGTAGCCTTCATTCTATGTATATGCCTGCTTATTAGGGCTTTCACACACACCCCAAGCGGCATTATTACAAAGTCAGCTTAATTGCCCCCAACAATCTGGGTCCTCATTTTACCTACCTCGGAAGGATGGAAGGCTGAGTCAACCTTGAGCCTGGTGGGACTCGAACCTGCACTAATTGCAGGCAGCTGGTGTTACTTAAGGAGGCATTAGCCCACTGCTCCACCAAGGCTCTTTAATAGAATATTTCATAATAAGGAATGCAGTACTATTTATGCTTGATAGCAAAGCCTAGTGATTTCAGTGAGAGTTGCTTCTGAACAATATATACCAGATTATTTTACATTCAAAAATCTTCCTAAATGTTGGTTGGAAGTATGCAAATAATTTCCTGTTTCTTTCTGTTTTCAACTAAACTTGGTCAGTGGTCGATGAAGACGGTAAGGCATGTATACTGTCTATACCTGTCTGCTGTAATTTGTAAAAATAGCATGTAATAGCTTATCCATTTCATAGTTGCTTTTGAGTCAGTTAGTCAGATTTGTGCATACTTTTGTTTGTCACTTTGTCTCATAGTTTGTTTGTGCTTGCTGTAAACAATTTCCTGCTATTTTATAGATTGTATTATAGATCTGATAAAGATGTAACTCATCTTATAAAGTAGGATGTGTTTACACATTGTCTTTATGAAATGAAAATAATTTTACCTAGACTCTACTTGAGCTCTGTTACACAAATTACGTATTATATTTGAATTGGGTCTGTGGGCCAAAAAATCAGTGTGGTGTAATATAGAATTGTTCTGTTTAATTACTGAATATTTACAATTATTTGGGAAGGGTGAAGTCCTATTTCTGCATCCAATTCCAGAATAAACAGGGTCTTTCTGCATCTTCCCAAGGTGCTCTGAAGTTTTTGAAGATAATAAATGAAGCATACAAGGAGCATTTAGGGAAGAAAAGAGGAAAATTAGCTTTGCATAAGAGGTCTTACATTACATAGGAGTTTTATCCATTATTTAGAAGTCATGTACAGCTGGTTCATTGTGATGAAATAATCCATCATCCTTTTCTTTAGCATACATTTAGAAAATCGTGATGAAATAATCCATCATCCTTTTCTTCAGCATACATTTAGAAAATCTTTGCAAACGTGACTTAATCAGAAAAAATATCCTTAACATATTTTCCTGTGCAGTTTTATATACTAGACCCATGGTATGCAGGTTTTTTTTTTTTTAAACAAGGACGTATCAACATCCATCTTTAGTTAATATTCTATTTACATCAATTGCATTTTTTAAAAAAAGAATTTAAAATAACATAGAAATATATCAAGCTAATTACTGTCGATGTAGAATGCTGTTATGGAAGTAATGAAAAATGAAACTTGACCCTTGAGTA
The DNA here is from genome assembly GCF_947247035.1 of Vipera ursinii. NCBI lineage: Eukaryota > Metazoa > Chordata > Lepidosauria > Squamata > Viperidae > Vipera > Vipera ursinii. The sequence goes on along the minus strand of NC_139516.1, from coordinate 87,219,041 downwards.
TAACTTACAGTGATAAAAGAAGAAATATTAAAAGTTATTCTAATAATAAAACTGTTCAAACCTAATAACGTGTGCAGTCATAATACTGGATAATGTTTTAGTTTATTTTGGGAATCAATAGGAAAATTTATATGTTTCTACTGTTTACTAAGAAGTTGCTGGAAAAATTAATAGACTTGGGGGAAAAAGAAAGGGAAGATGTAAATATAATTTCAGCTATGTTTGCAATTGATAAAGAAAGCATAAAACTTAATTTTCATAAATAAGTAGAATCTATAGCCTCCTCCTGCTTTTGTCAAAATAAGGAAACCCATATTTTGCTGCAAGTGTCCCTTTTGGATAGCTACACCATCACAAACTGCACACAAAATAGACAGGGCACGCAGCTGCAGACACATCCCTGCAGATACTCCTGACACTTATATTAATTTTTTGACATAAAATTACACAGAATTCAATAGAAATGATAAATATGGTGTGTGTGTGGGGGAACTAGAAACAAATGTTGGTTATTGTACTGAAGGCAGTTATCCGAGATCAGTTTTTTGAAGGCAGCATTCTTGTAAGAATTCCTGGATTTTTCAGCCTCCGTTCCCATTCAATTTCTTTGGAACTTGGCTATCTCTAGCCCTTATGGGATATTTTTTGTGCATGGTGGTGATTCCTGTGTTATATTTAAGAATAGAAAAATTAAGTGCAGAAAGTTCCCCAAAAAAACATTTTCTTAAGTGGCATAAGAACTCCACTAACATCAGTTGAATTGTAATGATGGAATGAATGTTATGAAATCATGTATGTTTTACCATATTGTATTTAGGAAGTTCACTAGACAGTCTCTCTTGAAAAAAACTACTGCAGTAAAACTACTGGTCTAGAAAAATTAGTATGAAATTATGTAGAAAAGTGGACTTAATAAGCCTGCCTTGTTTAGCTTCTCTAAACAGATGGTAAAACATTAAAATAAAGGCTATAAATTCCTCTTTGGCTTGTAATTAACCAGTGAGTACTATAGTTAATTTATTAAATTGTTAATCACATGTGTTCAAGTAGGTGGATCTGTGAATCTTTCTTTGTAACAGCTTGTTTATAGCTTGGGGTTTGCTAATTATGTTCCCAGCGTTGAATGTGATAGAAATTGCTTGTATTCTCTTCGATATATTAGGATTTGGAAAGGAACTTTCTTTAGGTTATAAAAAAAAGGTTTCTGTTTAAATTCAGTCTGCACTCATGCCAGGTAATTTGATTTAGGGATATGATGTAACTATTCCCAAATCAAGCTTTCCAGAAAAATAGAGCAAATTACATCATGAAATTAATTTGCCATCATGTGCTACGGGAAACAAGAAATAGAGGCTAAAAAGAAGTGGTTGGTTTTTAGATTTCTGGTGCTGCTGTTCTTGATTTTCTGTCAAAGAACCAATTTTGTTCTTTGGCATGTGATCTTCCCTGTTTGGAGAAGATTTCAACGTCTTTTCAGTGAAGTTTGAGACTGACTACTTCCAAGCTCTTTAATAGCTTTTCTTCATAAGATTTTTTTTAAAAAAATCCCATTTATATCCCGCCCTTCTCCGAAGACTCAGGGTGGCTTACAATCTAAAGCACAAATCAATGTGCTTAGCAATAGCCTTTTATTCTATGTATATGCCTGCTTATTAGGGCTTTCGCGCGCCCCCCAACCGGCATTATTACAAAGTCCCCAACAATCTGGGTCCTCATTTTACCTACCTCGGAAGGATGGAAGGCTGAGTCAACCTTGAGCCTGGTGGGACTCGAACCTGCACTACGTAATTGCAGGCAGCTGGTGTTACTTAAGGAGGCATTAGCCCACTGCTCCACCAAGGCTAAAGAATGATCTTTATTACAGGTAAATGGGTTTGTGAAGACCGATTTTTAACTAAGAGTGACACAATCAAACTAGAGAGATCCTTACTGTATACTGCTACTGCATTCACTCTTGTGCTGACCACCTTTACCATTATTAGTTTTATTTACAGTAAAATAATAAAGGGAAACTTTGTTGCAAAATATTACACTATGTGCCCTGCACTATATCACAGTTTTAAAAACTCCCAACATAATACAAGTATTCTTGTGTTAAATTAACATTTCAAATTTGAGTATAACATCTAACTTACTTATGTTGATATTGGTACAGATTTCCTGGTTAACCACAATTAAAACTGAAATGTATCTTCATTTTGGGAAAGGAGTTTGCATTCCTGAGATTGGCTTCCAGTTTACTGTTGCTAGTTATCAGGGTGCTAGTTTTCTGTCTTTTTAGAAGAATCTTTTTAGAAAGTGGCAAAACATTTATATGATTTAAAGAAAAACCCAAGTATGTATTCTATATTAGCCTTTTTGGATGATTCTACAGCAAATAGATTAATAAATCTATACTATTCCTGAAGATTGTTTTTCTCTTTCAAATGATTTCCAAAATTGCAAGAAAATGTATTACAATTTGCTTATTAATATATTAATCTAATTTCCTTTTCTAGAACTTAAGCTTATTATCTCTTGTTTTGTTGTTTGTGATAAGGAAGAATATTGTAATACTCTAAGCATATTGGGAAAGAATATAGTAATCCACCACATCCATTTGCAGATTGTTCAATTGTTGCTTTGGAGTAGCAAAGAACAGTAGATCATCAAGATACCAAATTCAGTATTAGATATACACTTTTGTATACATCTATAGTTTGCAGTATTGTTGAAGTGGGTAAATTATTTCTTTCAACTGCATTATACAGCAAAGAATTATACTATTAGGTTTACTGCCAACAGAAATATCAGTGGGAGAGCTACCATTTCTAAGTGTTTTATTTTATTTGGTTTCAGGGTCCTTCACAAGAAGATTTCAGTCACTTGCCACCAGAACAGAGGCGGAAAAAACTTCAGCAGCGGATTGATGAGCTTAACAGAGAACTACAGAAAGAGACAGATCAAAAGTATTTATGTTATTCTGACTCTTGATGCTGATGTTATTTTGCTCTACCTAGAATTTGAAACTCTTTCACTCCAAGCATCCATCTGGTTTGATTTATCATAAATCCTCCTAAGCATTTGGAATTTTGGTTCTTCAGTTGTGATTCACATTTATGGGCTTTGGATGATACCAGTCCACCTTTATGTAGCACTAAAGCTCAGCTTTTATTCCCAGAAAGATGATGGAATTCTCTTCTTTCACTTTGTAAACAATTATCTTCCCGTTTGTGATGAAATGAGAGTTTATTGTTTGAGTAGAATGCAAAGAAAGAATAAATTGATAACCAGCATCTAAATATGTAAGAGAACATGGCAAGAATGAAGATAATAGTAGTGATAGGAATTATAAAGTATATAAATAGGGAAAGAAAAATGAGATACTCAGTATCTTGAAAGTAAAAATTATAGATAGTCCTCGATTTTCAATTACAATTGGGACCGGAAATCCAGTATAAGCTGTTACAGTTGTAAGTCGAGGCACTTATGTGACCAGACTCATTTTCCTGACATTTTTTTTTTGCGTGATTGTTAAGTGAATCACACAGTCATCAAGCAAATGGTGCAGTCATTAAGCAAACCCATTCTTCCTAATGGATTTTGGGGGGGGGGGCTGGAAACAAAATGTGGTCATGTGATTCTGGGTTGCGGCAACTGGCTGTAAATGGTGGGGTGAGCACAACATTTTACAATGGCTGGCAGTGATTTACAGGCTGTAAAAACACCCATTCTGAGGCCGTTGTAATTCCTAATCCTCATAAATCGAGCACTGCCTGTATGAATAGTCCTTGTGAAAATTATGATAAGTGTTCGTGAAAGAACAGTTCACAACCTGTACCTGTGTTATTATTAGACAAAATTTAAATTGTTCCTAATGCAACAGTAGTCAAAATATAATTTCATTCATGTGTAAAATACTGTAGTTCCAGGAAAGAACTGTTAAGAGAGGAGATATCCCTTATATAAAATCTTATAGAAAAATTCTATGCTTATCATTTTGGGGTGATAACTGAGACATTTTAAAATTATTTGACACAAAGCAAACTCAGAAAAAAAATCAGTCTCATTAGTTCTACCACATAGGGACATCCTTATGTACAAGTCACAAAAACTGAAGCCAGCTGTGGGTTTTCAGTTGATCATGTATAAATTCAGATATTTTACTCTATTTTTTTGCTTTTTGTTAGGGTTTAATACAACTTTTGAATCTGAGTATTGAGGAGATTAGAAGGTGCCGTATGCCACACAAAAGAGTAGTTGTGATACACAAAGAGGACAGGTTCCTGCCAAGATCTGTGAAGCATTGGAAGCCCCAACCTTTTTTGTGTGAATTCACAGATTAATGAAGTGAAGAATCACAATTACAGATAAGTAGCCCGTTATAGTGCCTCTGGTTTTGGCATAGAGCCAGTTGTCTTTCTCCCAAAAGGATGATGAACAGAGGCAGGTTGTTGAACATCATTTGATGAACCCCTGACAATTGCATTTTTCTGTAGAGATGCCCTCATCAAAATGAAAGATGTGTATGAGAAAAATCCACAAATGGGCGATCCAGGAAGTCTTCAGCCAAAATTAATGGAAACTATGAACAACATGGACCGTCTGCGAATGGAAATCCACAAGAATGAGGTTAAAATCTGTTCATTGGATAGCTTTTCAGACAAGGATTAGTACAACTTTTCAGTCTCCTAAGCGAGGCATTCTCCAAGTTCCGAAGAGTCATTCAAATCAAAGTAGGCAAAGTCCTCTTTGCTGCAGCATTTCAGCCCACTTGCAACAGCCTCAATGTCTTTGCCAACTCAGTCTAATATTCAGTTGAATGCAGCAATTGATGATAATTATATGGATGGTTTTGCCTGCAAGATACCTAAAAACATTGAACTGAGCAGCACACTGTCTCAGCAGTTAAGACACTGGGCTTGTCAACTGGAAGGCTGGCAGCCCAGGTTTGAGACCCGAGCTCCATGCGACAGGATGAGCTCTCTGTCCTTGCCCCAGCTCCTGCCATCCTAGCAGTTTGAAAGTGTACACTTCAGTGGGAAGGTAACAGCGCTTCATGATGTCATGCTGGCCACATGACCGCAGAAATTCTCCAGACAGGGCTGATTTAATGGCCTTGAAACAGAGATGAGCATTGCCCCCTATAGTCAGCAATGACTAGCAGAGTAAAATCCACAGGGACTCCTTTACCTTTATACTGAATCAAAAAGTTTGTAACTTTTCTGCGCTTAATATAATTTTTGGAAGTACTTTAGTTAAAAAAATACAGATTTATTATTTTATTTATTTAAATCTGCCCCAGTTGAAAAATAACATACTTCAGGGAATATATTTGGGTCATCTTAATTCTTAAATAAAATTGAAAGTTTGGCAAACAAAAGACAGCTGTGGCATTTCAAATGGGGATGAATTAACTGGATGTTTGCAAGTGGTGGTTTCATGATGGCTGAACACAGAATGGATTCTGGGTTAAATTTTTATTTCCTTTGACCATACATGCATGCTTGTGTATCCACAACACAGGCCAAACACTCCTCAATTCTCTAACTCCTTTTAGAGGTTTTTTTAATGTTCCTCGGCATTCTTTTCCCTATCACTCCCAAGTTACATTTGTCTGTTTTCTCCTGGAGAGGAAAAAATATTTCCAAATAGTTACTTGCCTATGAGTATTCCTTTAGACCCATATGAAACCAAATGGATAAGTGGAACCATAAAGGTTACACTGGAGGCTGTCATTTTGTACTGCAGTACGCCAGTCCCTTAAAAAAAACCAACAACAACTTTAAAACAATCTAAAAGTACATACGTATGTACAAGAAATAAAGCCTGCGGGTTCCAGAAGTATCCTGGACACTTGAACAGAATTTTTATATTTCATTCTAGCACAGGTAACCGGTTTCTCTCTCTCTTCAGGCATGGCTTTCTGAAGTTGAAGGTAAAGTAGCAACAAGAGGAGACCGAAGGCACAGCAGTGACATCAACCATCTCGTAACCCAAGGAAGAGAGAGGTCGCTATATTACACTTTTTTCTGGTCTGCCAGTAGATTTCTAAAACAAGTAATCTAGTCATTTGGGTAATCTATATACCTGAAATATAGAGTAAGGCAAATCCTCTGAAAGTGGTGCTTTGCAATAGCAAGATCATAACAGTATATAAAACTTCTCTCTTCTGACAATACAATAAAAATCAGGAACGGCCAGACATACTTAGAAAGTACAGCTGACAATTATTGGAAGAGAGGTGCACCACATATGTTCCTTGGATTGCAGAGCACCTGCTTGCACAGGTGTGCCTTCTCTGTAGCTGCACCTGTCTTCTGGAATAAGGTTCTCCCTCAGATTCAGATCCCCCCCTCTGCTATTTTTGAGAAAAGCCTTGAAGATATTTTAGCCAGACCTTTGGCAAGGGAGAATTAGAACCCCGTCATTTTACTAAAACACATAAAGTGTGTGTAAACATGTGAAGAAATATAAAAAGACATTTTTCCCCACAAGATCTTTTTGTGTCACATCATCTCAAAAAAAGCTTTGCATTAAATCTTCATGCTACATGAAGTTTTATTTACGTAGTTTCAGTTTTATTGAACTTTCTGATTGGAGAAAGAAATGGCTGCCGCTTCCAATGTTTGCCAGCTTCTCCAGCCCTGTTTTTCTTTCTCTTAACATCTTTTCTGTTATGTGCTGATATGTACATTTAGAAATTTTAACCTTCAGTATTGTTTTGATGATATAATTGCATTGTTAGTGGATTGATTTCCTTCATATACCGTATTTTCCGGCGTATAAGACGACTTTTTAACCCATGAAAATCATCTCAAAAGTTGGGGGGTCGTCTTATACGCCCACTCGTCTTATACGCCGGAAAATCAGCGAGCCCGGGAAGGCACGCCCTCCCCTCTCACTGTGGAGGAAGCAGGGCAGGCTGGCGTCTGGCGGGAGCCGGCAGGGCAGTCCTGCGCATGCGCGCACTCCCCAGCTGTTAAGGAGCACTCCTTAACAGCTGGGGAGTGCGCGCGTGCGCAGGACTGCCCTGCCGGCTCCCGCCCAACGCTCTTCCCTCTTGAGGCAGTATCCCTGAGGACTCCTTAGGAGCCCTGCTGGCTCCCGCCAGACGCCAGCCTGCCCTGCTTCCTCCACAGTGAGAGGGGAGGGCGTGCCTTCCCGGGCTCGCTGATTTTCCGGCGTATAAGATGAAAAATCTTGAAAATCATCTCAAAAGTTGGGGGGTCGTCTTATACGCCCAGTCGTCTATACGCTGGAAAATACAGTATTATAAATTTCTGTAACTGTTTAAAAAAGTGTTACGTGCATGTGTTTTAATAGATAGAAATAATATTTATAAAGAGTGGTGCACGTGCTTGTTCATAAAAAGTATTCACAAAACCTATAGGAATGCAAAGGTTCCACTTGCAAAAATGCCTTCAGCATTATACTTCAGATGATTTAGCCAACTTCATAGAGTTCTCTTTTTCCCAAAGAAAAGCTTCTACCATTCCTCAGTTTCATTTGCTTGGCTAACTTTCTAAAGAATAAATATGCTTCTCTTCATTACATTGCAATTGAGGTGTAACAAAATTGAAACTGTAAATTAAGGGTTCTTTATTCAGGCAAAGCAGGCTGAAAAAGTAAAAAAAAACACTCCTACATATTCTCCTTTTTTTAGGCAGTCAGTGGAAATTAAAAAAAAACTTTAGGTAAACAAATGGTTTCATTTTCTATTTTAAGTAAAGCGGGGATTAAAAATTATGGACTGTTTCACTTTGAAATTTTAAACAAGGGTATGTACGGTTATTTTTTTTCTACTGTTATAAAGCATGTGTGGTGGAGGGAATCAGAAGATATAATCAGAAGAGACAGGACTTTATTCCAATAGACCGAGCACGTTTAAAATACCAGTATTATTGCTCTGTTTTTTTTTCATATGCTGGACAGATGGAATCAAAGCACTTTTGCTTTTAAAAAGCCATTGTATATTCAACAATGTTCATCCCCTGCCTGTATTTTTCAGTAATATTTTTACATATAGAATCATAGAATTCTTTATTGGCCAAGGGTGAGTAGACACACAAGGAATCTGTCTCCGGCACACAAGCTCACAGTTTATATACAAACGGCAAGTGATAAGTCATAGATCATAATAAACAGTAGTTCACAAATCATAAGAAACCAATAGGAGAAGATATTAGGAAAGATAAGAAGGTGAGAAAAGATGAGAAATTAGAACCCCCAAAGGACTCAGAAAGACCCGGGTATAAAGTCACTGTGAGAGAGTGGCTTAGACTTTCCATCGGCTACCCCCCTAGAGGTGAGAGACCTGCCTTACCCTGGGCGTATATTTCAAGCCGCTTACCGGATCAGGCCTATGACCGTCGTGAGAGGACGGTGGCTGACCTGCTCCAGAGATTTAACCAACTTGAGTGGCAGTGGAGCTGGTTTGATGGTCTGGATATCTGCCCACTTTCTGACTTTAAATCCTCCTGATCAATCATGGAATCGCCTATTGCTGGACCTTATGAACAATTATGGCTCACCTTTGTTACGCTAGCACAGACTTACTCGCTCTCAGGGGTACCTCCTCTTCCTGGGTGCGACCCGCCTCTTTCTCTATTTCTCCTCTTGATGACGGACCCAATTATTGGGACCCTGAGAGATGGTTGGGCAGGGACAGGGACCTCCGATATAAATCCAATAAGAGATCCCTGGTTTATTTTTTAGCTAAATTTTTTGTGGGGTTAGGGAGAGGGGAGGGATTACAGGTTCGATTGGATACTGGGGGTTGTCCACCAACCGCTATTCAGGCCAGGCCTGAGATTGATCACGCTAAGATGGAGCTTGGACTAGCTACCCCCGGGCCCCCGAAGCGGGGTGTGGGATTACCTATTCCCACGACGTTAGGGAATGGCAGTAGGTGTACGAACAGAGGGCCGCATCAACATCCGGGAGTGCGTCCCCGCTATCTTCAAGCGGTGATGTGCTCCGACCCTCTGGTTTCAGCCCGTGGTTCCGGGAGCGAAGATAAGCAACCACCTGAGCTCAGGCTTGTATATCTTAACGCCAGGTCCGTAGTTAATAAAGCTCCTCTCATCCGGGATTTGGTTGAGGGAGAATATGCGGATCTGGCTTGCATTACGGAGACCTGGTTAGGACCAGAGGGTGGTGTCCCTTTGGTGGATCTTTGCCCACCAGGTTTCCGGGTGCTACACAGGCCTCGGGCTCAGGGAAGAGGCAGGGGAGTGGCGGTAGCGGTGAGGGAGAACCTATATCCGCGGGGGGCCACTGTTGTCCAAATAGCCGGGTGTGAGTCTCTCCTCCTAAGATGTGGCCCTAAGGCTCAGTTGGGCTTGCTGCTGGTGTACCTTTCACCTAGTCGCATAGCGGCAGCCCTGCCTGAGCTTCTTGTCATCCTCTCGGGACTGGTGGTTGAGTTCCCCAAATTTATGATCTTGGGTGACTTCAACCTACCATCCCTGGGGGGATCATCTGAGTTAGCTCGGGAGTTCATGGCTTCCATGACGGCCATGGACCTGACGCAGAAAATCCAGGGCCCAACTCATGGGGGTCACACGCTTGATTTGATTTTCCTATCTGGACAGTGGTTAGATGATGTGGGTGGGGGTTCCCCAATTGTTACGCCCGTCATGGACTGATCATCATCTCCTGCGGCTGACCTTCTGTTTTGCCACTCCCTGTCGTGGGGTTACTGAACCAACGAGATGGTACCGCCCCAGACGGCTAATGGACCCTGAGCGGTTCCAAACAGCGCTTGGGTCCCCACCTGCCTCCTTTGCTCATAGCTCCGCCGATGCCATGGTGGAAGCCTGGGAAAAGGCAGCCACGGAAGCACTCGACCGAGTTGTACCCATGCGGCCCCTGACCCGGTGCAGATCCCAGTGGGCTCCATGGTTTTCTACGGAGCTCCGGGAGATGAAACGTCGGAGACGGGGCCTAGAGAGCTGTTGGAGATCCAGCCGATCCGAATCCGACCGATCGCGACTAAGGTCCTTTACGAGGTCTTATCTCGTGGCGTTGAGGGCAAGGTCTAATTACTTTGCTACCCTTATCGCGTCCGCAGATAATCGCCCGACCGCCCTGTTTAGGGTGACCCGCTCCCTCCTTAATCAAGAGGTGAAGGAGGATCCCTTACAGGGTCGTGCCGAGGAATTTAGCCAACATCTGCTGGAGAAAATCGCTCGGATCCGGACCGGTTTGGATTCCGACTGGGCAGAATCTGATGATGAGAACATGGACAGTCTTGTTGATGTTATCTGGGAAGAGTTCGATCCTGTGACTCTGGACGAGGTAGACAAGATCATGAGGAAACTGAGCTCCACCACGTCCTTATTGGACCCGTGCCCCTCCTGGCTGGTTTATGCGGCTTGGGATGGGACACGAAGCTGGATCCATGCAGTGATAACTGCTTCATTGAAAGAGGGCAGTTTTCCCGCCGCCTTGAAAGAAGCGGTGGTGAGACCCCTCCTCAAAAAGCCTGTCCTGGACCCAGCTGTTTTAAACAACTTTCGCCCGGTCTCCAACCTTCGCTTTCTTGCGAAGGTTGTTGAGAGCATAGTGGCGCATCAACTTCCTCTGTTCCTGGAAGATGCTGATTATCTAGACCCGTACCAATCGGGTTTCAGGCCCGGACACAGCACGGAGACGGCATTGGTCGCTCTGATGAATGATCTCTGGCGAGCTCGGGACAGGGGTTGTTCCTCTGTCCTAGTCCTATTAGACCTCTCAGCGGCTTTTGATACCATCGACCATGGTATCTTACTGCGGCGTCTCAGGAGGTTGGGAGTGGGAGGCACTGTTTTTCAGTGGTTCTCCTACCTTCTGGAACGTTCACAGTCAGTGTTGGCGGGTGGGCAGAGATCGACCCCGAGACCTCTCGTTTATGGAGTTCCTCAGGGGTCGGTCCTCTCACCTCTCCTATTTAACATCTATATGAAGCTGCTAGGTGAGATCATCCGTGGTTTTGGAGTGGGATATCATCAGTATGCTGATGATACCCAACTTTTCATCTCGACCCCAAACCACCCCAGTGATGCCCTCTACGTGATGTCCTGTTGCCTGGAAGCGGTCCGGGTCTGGATGGGGAGGAACAGGCTTCAACTCAACCCGGACAAGACTGAATGGCTGTACATACCGGCATCTCAGGAAATTCAGATTATTCCATCCCTTACTATTGGGGGTGAGTTACTACCCCCCGTAGATAAGGCTCGCAATTTGGGTGTCCTCTTAGATTCACAGCTCTCCTTAGAAGATCATATAGGAGCTGTGACTAGAGGGGCCTTCGCCCAGGTTCGTCTGGTGCGCCAGTTGCGACCCTATCTGGACCTAGATGCCTTGCGTACAGTCACTCATGCACTTGTGACCTCTCGTTTAGACTACTGCAATGCTCTCTACATGGGGCTGCCCTTGAGGACCACTGAGAAGCTTCAGCTGGTACAAAATGCAGCTGCGCGAGTTCTTTTGGGGGTCTCCTGATACTCCCATGTTACACCTCTGCTCCGTGAGCTGCATTGGCTTCCAGTTGCCTTCCCAGTGAAATTCAAGGTGCTGGTGATGACATACAAAGCCCTACATGGCATGGGTCCGGATTACCTACGGCAGCACCTACTGCCGGTGTCAACTTCCCTCCGTCCTGTACGCTCCCACAGAGAGGGCCTCCTCAGGGTACCACCGGTCAGAGAATGTCGGCTGGTGACCCCCAGGGGGAGAGCATTCTCAGTGGGCGCACCAATCCTTTGGAACCGCTTACTGGCTGAACTACGGATGGACCCCGACCTTCGCTCCTTCCGGCGTGATCTAAAAACTTATCTATTCGAACAAGCCGGCCTGGCCTGATGGGTTTGGGGTTTTAACATTATTTTAACTAACTTACCACATTGGGCACAATCATTTAACTTTAAATCTTGTATCCTGTATTATTTTTATTGCCCTGTACACCGCCCTGAGTCCTTCGGGAGAAGGGCGGTATATAAATCAAATAAATAAATAAATAAACTCTGGGAATGGAGTGTTCAGCAGAGTGATGGAAAGGGGGGGGGAAATTACCTTTGTATCTACCGTAGTAGTTTTGGCATTGAATGCCCTATAGCGGCATCCAGAAAGGAGAAGTTGAAATTGATTATATCCAGGATGTGAGGGGTCCTGTAGATATTTTCTCAGACCTCTTCCTGGTTCTTGCAGGATATAGCTCCATATATAGGGCGCGTTTACGTTTACTTCACAAAGCTTCATGATTGGCAACAAAATCTGAACATGCTTGAGCTTCTTTTTAACTGATAAAAAAAATCTAGGAGAATTTGGTCTGAGAAATGCTCTCTGTTATCTATTGCATTTTAGTCCTGAGGGGAGCTACACCGATGATGCGAACCAAGAAGTTCGAAGTCCACCCCAGCAGCACGGCCCCCATAATGAATTCGATGATGAGTTTGAAGATGACGATCCTTTGCCAGCTATAGGACATTGTAAAGCTATCTATCCGTTTGATGGTAAGTTTAACTGGACTGAAGTCTCTGTATAGGATAAATGTGAGTGACCTTGAATCAATCCAGGATGTTTTTGAGTTTTCATTGTTCAACGAAACACGATTTGTAGCGTTAGAGCAGGGGTCTTCAAACTTGGCAACTGTATGACTTGTGGACTTCAACTCCGGTGGAGCTCCGGACGGCATCGGACCTCCGAACTTTCCGTCGTGGTCTGAAGACCCATTTGTTTGAATTGGCCGGTCTGGCCTGATGGGGGAGCTGGGTTTTAAATTGTCATTTTAGATTGCATTATTGTTTTTTAATTGGGCACTGATTTAATCTTTGTTTTAACTTTTGTATAGTATTGTATTTTTATTTATATGCCCTGTGAACCGCCCTGAGTCCCCAGGGAGAAGGGCGGTATATAAATTAAATAAAACATAAATAAAACAAAACAAACAAACTCCCAGAATTCCTCAGCCAGCCAGGAAGTTGAAGTCCACAAGTCTTAAAGTTGCCAAGTTTGAAGACCCCTGTGTTAGAGTGCTACACTATAAGAACAATGGGAACTCAAAACAAGGCCAAATTATCCAAGTTGCAGAAATACCGGCATCTCTGGTTGTTGGCTGGAGGCCTTTTCCTAATGCATAGTACACTTGGTAAGGTTGTATTTGTATTTCTACCAACTTGAAAAACTCAACAAACTCAATTGGGCAACATGGAAGCTCAGCAGCATAGCATTACTAGCTATAATTAGCATAAGGCATGCTTATTCATTTGACAGCCTGTCTAAGAAAGCATTATCCAAGTTAATGTTACAGTAGAACCCATGACCTTAAAACTCTCCCTCCAAAGACAGCAGTAAACATGTCGGGCAGGTGACAATCTTTTCTTAATGTGCAATCAGTCACCAGCCCGTTACAGTTACACTCAAAACATTTAATCTAAGCTTGGTGTATGTGCACATTCCTCGATGTGTGTGTCTACAAACACCAACATAACACTGTGTGTGCATCCTTGCATGCAGTTTTCTTTCTTATATCTTACATATAATTGTACGTAAATTTTTATAATGGCATCTGGTTTAAGTTCTGGGAAATTCATGCCATAAGTCGTTTCTGTTTAATGGCAATAGTATTTCTGCATTATAACAAAATAAATATGTTAGATTAGAAAAGCAGCCATTGGCAAGGATTCAACTTTGCAACAAGAAACCAGGTTTTTTGTCTGTTGGCTTACATTCGAAACACATGTTTCACTGCAGAGAACTAAATGATCCCCGTCTCCCCGAATGAAAAATGAGGGCTGAGAAAGAGACCAGTTTAAATCCTCCAAAGGAACAAAACAACTCTAAACTCTTTGTTTTTTGTTTCTTCTTAGGTCACAATGAAGGTACCCTTGCCATGAAAGAGGGGGAGATTTTGTATATTATAGAGGAAGACAAAGGGGATGGATGGACAAGAGCTCGGAGGCAGAATGGAGAAGAAGGATATGTGCCAACTAGCTACATAGATGTAACTCTAGAAAAAAACAGTAAAGGTGCAGTAACCTATATCTAATCTCCAGTTGATCACCTTGTCCATGAACATTGCTTAATGAATACTGAATCACATAATTGGATGGAAAAGTCCAAAGCCGTTTAGGAGTCTTTTCAATATGGGATTGACCACAGGAGCCCAAACTAAGATTTCAGTTTTGAAACTGGAAAATGCCTGCGTATAACTCAGATTGTTCTCTGTGCCATCTCTGCTTAACCTACGTGTATGTCTTCTTTTTCCGTACACGGTCAGGTCATATTTTATTGGTTTTCGTTGTTTTAATGTTATTCTTGTAAAGCTTATTGCTTCCTTTTAAAAGAGCATTATTTGAGAACAAATTGCGTCATAAAGGTATACCATCTCTGGACAATCTATATATATATTTTCTTGAACCAGAGCTTGTTCCAGTGTCCAAGCAATAACTAAAACTTAATTACGGTAAATGAAAATGGAAGACCGGCTTTAATTTTTATTTTCTGGACAGCAACTCTACTTCTCATTGCCCTCTGCCCATTGATGCCCTGCACACATTTTATAAGAACAGTCTGCAGGCTAATGCAATGTAAAGTTATGCAGAAACAAAAGAAAACTTTTGCTTGTAAGGACACATGCCATTGCCTGCATGCAATGGAAGCTAGGGAGTTGCCTTGTAGGCTTACAAACATTCCTATTCTGTAAGTACTTTTGCAGCTTTTCCTTTCAAAATCGAATCTGAGGTTCTTAAAAATGATCCACGCAGAGGACTGCAAGTGGTATAGCAGCCATTTAACTTGCTGATCGGCTTCTTTTTGCTCTTCTTCGCATTGGGGATTTTGCATGTTTTTGTACACGCAACTGAAGAGTCCCTGCCCTCTCATGCCAACACTTGACATGTTTCTCTTGTTAATTGTCCGTTCAAAAAGTGCAGAAAAGTTAACAGCTGCTTTCCTGCAGGCCTCTTTTACTTGGTTCCATTCATTCCAATAGAAAGTGCCTAGAGGAATAAATGCAGATCAGTTCCTTGTGCTAAAATGAACAGATAAGGTCTTTGTATACGTGGAGAAGTTTTCGTGCCGGCAGCGGATTGTTTTATGAGGTTGTTAATCTGTGGTATCCTATGATTAGAATTGGAATGTTCTAACTTGTATTACTTGTGCTTATTATACTTGTACATTTTCACTTGGATGCTAGGGAGCATTTGGAAGTTAAATTGCACTAATTTTCTACTGAGTGAACATCTATCCAGAAAGCATGACATGGAGAACCCTTGCAAAGGATCTGAGCCATTATCTAGTATAATCGTAATAATTTGAGGTGGATGTTTTTAAAGGGGAAAAAAAAGACTGTTCTTCTCCTTTTTTTTGAATGGCCCCTGGTAATTCTGTTCTGTTCTTCTTTTCCTCTCGGATTGCAGGTTCCTGAAGCGGGTATCTGAGAAAATGGGCGAGATGTTGAAGGAGGTTACATGCAGCTGCTTTTTTGGGGGAGGGTGTTAGGCCCAGCAAGATGGGGGAAAAGTCAGTTGCATGAAAGCATGTAGGCATATGTTTCTCACTAACAACGTTAGCATTCCTCTGTGTGTTCAAAATTGTGGTAAGCTAAAGCTCCATTCCAACAGAACCAAACACCCCAGTTTGAAAACGTACCTTTTCCATAGTTTGAAGTTCTGAAATGCTAGCTGTTTACCACTTGCATTTTATATTGGCTGTTTCAGCTGCTTCTTTTTCCATATCCATTTTTAAATCAGCATTCA
The DNA here is from genome assembly GCF_947247035.1 of Vipera ursinii. NCBI lineage: Eukaryota > Metazoa > Chordata > Lepidosauria > Squamata > Viperidae > Vipera > Vipera ursinii. The sequence continues at coordinate 87,203,319 of NC_139516.1, read as the reverse complement.
GTCAAACTCTTTGTCATTGACAGTCTTCTGCCTGTGCCACTTCCATGCTCGCCCTAACCTTTTCCTGCATGTCTAGATACGTGTCGGGCATGTTTGCCTAATGTTTTGTACTTCCATAGCTCTTCCTCGCCTCCTGCATTTGTAGCAACCTCCAGCACTAATTTTTTTTTATTTCCCTACCTGTTTATATTGCTGTAATTTGGTTTTTTTTTTAATCTTCTTCATTGTGACCATTCCAGTTCTTTGGCGTTACACCGGCTGTATAAGTAACATTCATTCTGCTTTGGGAATGGAATACATCTCAGCACTAGGCCATTCCAGCCTATGCTCAGCACCTCAATACTTTCTCATGAGCACTGAAATCCTAGAATCGAAAGAGCACAGATTTGCCGCTGTAAGACAACCAACTCTTTCCAGAAATCAAGTGCTTGTCATTCAGATGCTGCCTTAAAACTCTCGAGTGCCTAAATCTGTTGATTGCCAACAATACCACTTCAGTATCCCGCCAAGGGCTATTGGGTCTCAGCTCTGTATGACCTCTGGAATCTTTCTACAGTTCTGCAGCTGTTGGTAGCCAATGGTAGTTGTTTTCTCGATCTCTACCATTCCACAACCCAAGGTGCATTGTGACACATTGAAAACAAAAGTACATGTATCGATTTTGTTTTACCTCCGATGAATGTTTTTACTAGGATTTTTATGGAGCCTTTTTTAATTGCCTATTTTTTTTTTTTTGAGTTGGGGATGGGAGAAGACACCAGTTTCTAATGAACTGCAGTGCTCGTCTATTTCCAAGTATGCTTTATTGTAAGGACCAGTTAAAAATTGGAGTGATACTTTGTAATTATCTATGTGCACTTTTATTTGTAAACATTGCGATTTGGACACATTTATACATGTAAATATAGTTGTCTGCAGCACCCGGTCATTGCTCATGTTATTTGTCTGCCATTTGTGAATTATGTTAATGAAAACGTCAAATCTAAGCAAAATAGGGTAATCTTAGTATATGGGAAGGGATGGGAGGGGCAAAGAAAAAGTTAAATTAAGCTTCATAAACCAGCTTTCTGCTGTATTTAAAATCCTGCTTTTCTAAAGGTGGGAATCAAAGCAATATTTGGACACAGCAATGCTGGATTCCTTTAGAACTTTTTTCAGTGTTACTAGCAGTTGTACTATCAGTAAAACTAAATCTATGTGTCTCTTGTGTGGAAAAATTTCTTCCTTTTACTATTAAGCGTGCCACTATTACACATATGATTTAGTGTATTTACATTGAGGGTGATAAAACACTAAAGGTTAGAGTTTTGGGATATTGTAAACAGGGTTATTTATAATAATGTGACCGTATGCCATTACTGACCAAACTACATTGAATAGTTGTTTAATGCTGGCTTTTTTATTTTAAAGTTCCAAATGAAAGACAAGGATTAGGTTCTCACTCTTTCAGCCAAGAACAACCCTATGGATTGTACTTCACAGCCAGTTTGAGCTGCTTTTAACAGTTCTAGTAAAGGACTAATAGTTCTTTTGTGCTACTGTTTTTGTAGGGCCGGATTTGTTTCCTCAGGAGGATCTTTTAATTCCTGTGGTATAAAGCAACCTTTATGAGGGTAGTTAAATGTAAGGGGAGGAAAAAAATCTTTGTACTTGCACAGTTGGCTAAAATTATTTTGAAATGTTGAGAAATAATTGTCTTTGAGTCATAACTTTTCAGTAATTTTTAATCTTTCGTGCACGTGTTGATTTTTTTTAAAATGTTTAAATGCTTTGTTAAATAATAGTCGTTCTCTTCAAAATATTTTCATGGAATTAAACAATCTTTTCATGGCCCGGATCATTTCTTTGTCTTCTGTTGCAGGCAAGTAATAGGCGGCTTTTGGTTTGTTTGATTTGTCATAGCTCAGGTGGTGAAGGGAACCAAAAATTGCACCAGAAAGACAAATCTCCATGTTTTTCTGGTCCAATCCAGAATTGTTCCTTAGGATAATTTAATTTCTTAACAGGGTTTCTCAGATGACTTTCAGTTCACTTTCAAAAGCCACCTAATCTGCCAAAGATGCAGACAGATCCAAATTGGGATTACACTAAAGCTTACTAATTACACGAACATTGAGCAACAGCAGCACTTTGGGCATCTTTAAACGACCATGCAACAAAGAATTGTATTTATATTTGGCCTCTGTAAATAAATAAAGGAGTACAGAATTCCCTGCACAAGGCAAATAATGCCTGCCAGAGAAAACCTGGGAGAAGAGGCTGAAACAAGACCTTCAGTGCGGCTTCTGGTAGAACTGCACCCATGCAAACAGAAGCTTTTGGGAGGATTCCAAAATTAATAAGAGAATTTTTTTTTGTCCTGACCTACATAGTTGTAGCATGGTGGGTCTCCGATTTCAGGATGTGAAAAGGAAATGATTCTTCCCATATTTTTTTTTTAATCCTCCTTTTTTTTCCCCTCTCCATTTTCTCTTGCCTTCCTAATCCCAGCTGGATCGTTCGTGCTCAGCTCACAATTTTAAATTTTCAAAAAAAAAAAAAAAGACATTGTCCTAAAATTTGTGTATTCGTTTGAATTCTGAAAGTGTAGATTAAGATGCCCCTTGTTGATGGAAAGATGTCTCCGTTTGGAACTGATCATGAATGTATTCAGCCATAGATTCAAAAGCTGTCCTAAAAGGTCTGCTATCTGTCTGCCTTACTAGCTTCTTAAAATAAAAGCTTCACATTTTCCAGTTGAGCGATCAGGCCACGGTGGATTTAAATGCCTTTTATTAAGTTTGCTTGTTTCCTGTGTCTTGGGATTCCTGTCATGCTCACCATGACTTCCAGAGAACAAAGAGGAAGATAGATGTCTTCTTTTTTCCTTAAGTTGTCGTTGGATATTTGATTAGGAGAGAAAAAGAAGAGATGATGTATTGTTCTCCCAGTGTACAACCTTAAATGGATTAGTTAGTAAATTGGTATACTGGTTTAAAAAAACAGCAAATGTCTGTATAGTTAGAACAAAAAAATATATCAATTTTTAAAATTTTATTTCCATCATGAAATGTAAATCCTAAAAAAAAAACTAATTTAGCTCACAGTGAAGAGTAGTGCAATTTATGTAGGTATCATAGATACTTAATCCATTACTGCTCGTGAAAACTCTTAGCATTGAAACCGCTCTCTTTGATTTTTTCACTAGAGAATTATTTTTAAAAATCTTCAATAGTGGGAGACATGCACATATTTTAATGTCTTTTGAATATTATTATTTTTTTTTTAAATCCATATAAATTAGTATGGTTAAAGTCAGTCACTGGAAAACAAAACCCACCATGCTGCTGGATGTGAAGATATTTGGATCTGAGACTATTAAACCAAAATATCTGATGACATTTAAAGTAACTTCATAGAAAATATGATTGATGAGTGATATGGATAAATGGCCATCAAGAGGCTTAGTTTTGTTGAGGATGTTGGCAATAATCGTGGACAATGGAAAGCACTGAAAAGGCTCAAATTTATGTGACTATAATAAGCGAATAGGGACTGTAGCCAAGAAATTAAAAGACGCTTGCTCCTCGGGAGGAAAGCCATGGCAAATCTAGACAGCACACTAAAAAGCAGAGACATCACACTGTCAACAAAAGTGCGTATAGTCAAGGCTATGGTCTTCCCAGTTGCAGTGTATGGCAGTGAAAGTTGGACCATAAAAAAGGCTGAGCGCCAAAGAATTGAGGCCTTTGAACTATAGTGCTGGAGAAGACTCCTGCGAGTCCCTTGGACTGCAAGGCGATCAAACTGGTCAGTCCTAGAGGAGATCAACCCTGACTGTTCTTTAGAAGGCCAGATCCTGAAGTTGAAACTCAAATACTTTGGCCACCTAATGAGAAGGAAGGACTCACTGGAGAAGAGCCTAATGCTGGGAAAGATTGAGGGCAAGAGAAGAAGGGGACGACAGAGAATGAGGTGGCTGGATGGAGTTACTGAAGCAGTAGGCGTGAGCTTAAATGGACTCCAGAAGATGGTAGAGGACAGGAAAGCCTGGAGGAATAGTGTCCATAGGGTCGCGATGGGTCAGATATGACTTCGCAACTAACAACAACAATAATAAGCGAATGAGTAGAACATAAAGTTGACCATGAATATTGTGCACTCTGAAAACTATGTCCAACAAAGTTGTTTATGGAAAGTTCTGGCCTTCCTCTCATCAGCAGATATATAGTCATTGCTGCCTACTATTTCACACAACCAGAAACACCCATCCATAGGAAAGCTTTCACTCTTGTCCAAGACTGTACCGTGCTCTCCCTTCAGTTTTGGATGGCAGATACAAAAAGTAGCATTGCTCTGCCCCTGTGATTTTGGAGACATGGATAACATGGAAGGACACTACTTTGCAGTTCCTTTTATAGAGACATTCGATTTTTCCTCCTGATCAGCCTGAATCTAGATTCAGCTTATGCTCAGATACTGCTTGCAGATGAACTGACATGTAATACAATGCACATAGACTAGGTTTTGCAGTTTAAGTCATTGGACTTTGATAGCTCAAGTTATTTTTTACATAGATAATTCTGTGCAGTTTTAGATGCATTTTATATGTAATTTTACTTATCACATTTATAAATACACACACACGCCATACATAGAGCAGCCTGGTGGTTTAGTGTTCGCTTCCCACTCGGAAGTTTGAGAGTTCAATCCTAGATAGTGACAGATGTTTCTGTCCTAGGGCATAGAGAAAAAATATCTGCTGAGAACTCAGCATGGCATCAGGAAGGGCATCTGGCCAATGACCACTCAGCTCCATCCAATTGCCCCAACTCTGCCCCAGATTAAGCGATTTTCCACACTTTTTAATCGGTTTTTATGACTCACAATTCTAGTGCTTAATGCTATTGTTCCAATTGTTTTTAATTGCAATTGTGTTTATAATCGGCCACTTTAAGCTGTTACATGGGAGTGGGCAAGATATAAATGTTTGAGAGGAAGTATATTTTATCAGTGATACTCCAAAGTAAGAAGCAATATTTGGCAGCAATAAAGGGCAGTACACAATCTTGCTACTACCTTAACTGTGTGAATGCGGACATTGATACAGTTAATGTGTTGAATCCCCAAACAAGTCATTTTGTGTTTCATTGATATAATAAAATAATGCATTAAAATATTTCAAGTGTTACTCTTTAATTCACAGCTATTATAAAATTTTCCACATTTATTTAAGGGATATCATACAACTGATATCTCCTAAAAAGACATTTCTTTAATTTCTATTTCTATTTACAAAACAGACTGTTAATAATATTGGATTCTAAAATGATCATTTTTTAATAGCGGATAGGAGGTGTCCATGAAAGGTAACAATCATAACAAATAAATAATCCTTTAAAAAATCACAAGTCATTATTAGCAACTCATAAATAAATGTACATAAATACAGTTTACAAATTCTGCTTGATGTCAGAGGAACTTTACAAAAATCTTTTGACAGTATAACCACCAGTCTTCCACACCCCATCTAGGGTTATAGCAGTTCATTCGGAATAAGAGTAATAATAATAATCCATGAAGTAGTGCCCTGATTTTCAATTGGCTATAGATGCTGTGTTTGCAATATGATTTTTGATTGGCCTGAAACTTGTTTTTTTTTGGGGGGGGGGAGTGGGGAAATACAGTGGGTTTTTTTAATCACACTAGCAGCATAGAAGGGAGTTGGCAGGCAGCAGATATTCACAAGGAAGTATTTTGTTTACAAAAGTTTTTTTGGGGGGGGGCAGACTTTGCCCTAGGGCAGGGGTAGGCAACCTTGGCTCTTTTATGACTTGAACTTCAACTCCCAGAATTCCTGAGCCAACTATGCTGAGGGGAAAGGGAGAGGTTTCCAAGCTGAGCCATGCTGGCTCAGAATTCTGGGAGTTGAAGTCCACGAGTCATAAAAGCCAAGGTTGCCTACCCCTGCCCTATGGAAATGAGAAATAAGCAACATTTACTACAGCTTTCTTTTAAAGCAATGCTTTCTTGGCAATGCTACCAATTTCTTTTTAGCTGAGAGTCCATCAGGCATTTCTATTTTCAATCTGCTTGGTAAGAGGGGGTTCTAATTTTCGGGAAAGTGCAGTTAAAATTTGATTGAATTTTTCGTATCTTTCATTTTGGTTGACCTGTGCTCCTTTGCTGCCCCAGAGCAATCTCATCTGAAATTCTGTTTTGAAGATTTCGTTCATTGCATCGTCTGGCTGAAAACCTGGTGAAGAAAATGGAAATGTACAAACGTTACTATAAAACGTAGTCTTCGGTACCAGGTACTGCATGTGTTTAAGGCAGCTGCATGTCACCTTTGACTGCAGCCGACGATTTGAGGTTGCTGTAGATTCTCCTTGGAGAAAACGTGGCAATATACAGGGCAAAGTATTTGATCTACTGTAAATCATCTCCCAATTGCAAATATTTCTTTCCATGTTGAATGAATATGGCATTCGAAATACACATGCAAAGAATATATACAACAAATAATGGCTATACAGCAGTATTACTTAACTTCAGCAGCTCGGAGATGTGTGGAATTCAGCTCCTAGAATTCCCCAGTCAACATCAAGTTTGAGAAACGCTGTGATAGAATCTCAGTTAGATGCTGATTTTTCTACATGGTCACATCTCTGCCTTTGAGCACAAAATGAACAACTAACCTAAGCCCTGGCTTTACTCTTTTAAAAATAAAACATTCCAATCCGTTTTTACCATCTTAGAAACAGCTTTTCTCCAAAGGAAGCTAAGAATAGGTTCTAAAGTTGCTAAATGTGTCACAAGTCCCTAGAAAGGCCACGTGTTTCCTTAAAGGCAATGTTGTAAAAGTCAGTCCAGTCCCAGCTCTTCCTGTGTACAGTTCAGGGAATATGAGAAAAGACATGGGTCAACTCAGGTAAAGCTGCTGTTTTCTTTAAATTACCAGAAACATAAATCATCCGTCAGGCACATAAATAAGGGTGGAAACAACATTGTTGTATAAGACTGCATTTACACAGCCCGGGGCTTGATTCTACCTGTGTGTCTTTTTATGAGCTTAACTACAAAAGGCCTTACAGCCATCTCAAGAGGACTATTATCACTTTTTCCCTACCTGTAAGGATCCTTTCTGCATTTGCACTATACTGCTCAGCGTTTTGTGCTATCAAACGAGCTGTCGCCAAATGTTTCAGCATGATTTCACAGCTCTGGTCTGTGTTTTCCCACACATCCATTCCCTCAAAAACCACAGTTTGACGCTCCAGCAGGGTAACCAGAGGCACCAGCAATGGCACAGTGACGACATTTTGTGACACACAAGTGATCTCTGAAAATGAAGAAATGAAAAGGACCTAAAGTGAGAACCAATGAATATGACAAAACTGATCTACTAGATTGTGGCCTGCAACTTTAGATACCAAGCAAAGATCCCCTTAGGTTTTTCAGGGCAATGCAGTGTCAACGCCCTCTGTGATTACAGGTAGATCCCAACAACTGTTCATTTAATGATGGTTCAAAGTTATGATGGCCTTGTGGAAAAATGACAACCCGTCCTCAAAGTTAACAACCATTGCCCCACGCCCGTAGTCGCCTGATTGCAATTTGAGCACTTGGTAGCCGGTTTGTATTTACGATGGTTGCCTGATTGCAACTTGCAACCTTCCTTTTAACGACTGGAGTGATTCACTTGATGACTGTGGTAAAAATGGCAGTAAAATTGGATCCAGTTACATGGGTGACTCACTTAATGACTGTATTTTCTAGTGACTAAAATTCCAGTTCCAATTGTGGTTGTAACTCAAGGACTGGGTCTACAATGTTTGGCCAGGTAGGTCTATTTTGGGGCCTAGTTCTAGTGGGTATAGCCGTAGTTGACTTAGGACAGACATGTCAAACACAAGGCCCGGGAGCCAGATTCGGCCCGTGAAGTGGTTTCATGTGGCCCGCGAAGCCATCTTGGAAACAGTGAGGGAACGGCCCCCACTGCCCTGGCCCTGAGACCCTCCTTCTGCCAGAGACCCTCAGATCTGTCCCACTCCTGCCCAGGCCCCCATAGGCACCCTTGATGCAAACGATGTAGAGCTGGCCACGCCCACCCAGTAGGCCATATGCACTCTAGCCACGCCCACCCAGTAGGCCATATGCACTCTAGCCACGCCCACCCAGTAGGCCACGCCCACCCAGGCCACACCCACCCGGCCCCCTGAGGGCAACCGCAATGCTGATGCGGCCCTCAATGAAATTGAGTTTGACACCCCGACTTAGGATCAAACATTCTCCATGTCTCTGCCTGGCACTTTAGTCATCAGTGAACTCGTTCTGAGTGCTCCTACCAAATGAAGTCAGTTGCTGGAAATAAGGAAGAGAATTTTCTCAGTTTCAGTAGCCACTTAAGGAATTGCCTAATGATATGTAATTGTTTTAAGTGCTTGCACTATATATTACATATACTTTATCATATTTATATGTGCCATGTCTTGTGAATGTACCTTGAAGCACAACATTCATACTTAAAAGTACTTTTGTTCCCCCCCCCTCGATTTTAGCATTTTAAATACTTTTGCAGAAAACATCTGATGATTTGAATTAAAAATATACACAGATACATACAACGTATATATCTAAATACATACAACATATATATCTAGATACCCCATTCAGTGTGAATTGAATGTAGAGACAACCCTTTTTAATTCAGCTTTCTTTTCATAAAGGCCCTTTGGCAAGAAAATTGGATCATTGATCACTTCACTGGAGCTCTAGGAAATTCATTATGCTACCAATTCTTAAGACAAAAGAGAAGGCCTAGGACAATTACAGGTAGTCCTCAACATACGACTTCAACAGCCCAAAATTTCTGTTGTTGAGACATTTAAGTGAATTTGCCCGATTTTACGACTTTACCACAGTTGTTAAGGGAATCACTGCAGTTGTTAAATTAGTAACACGGTCATTAAGTGAATCTGGCTTCCCCATTGACTTTGCTTGTCAGAAGGTTGCAAAAGGTGATCACATGACCCCAGGACCCTATAACCGTCGTAAGTCAGTTGCCAAGCATCCAAATTTTTATCGTATGACCATGGAGGATGTCACCAACGGTCGTAAGTGGAAAATGGTCATAAGTCACTTTTTTGAGTGCGTTGTAACTTCGAACAGCCACTAAATGAACTGTACTTTGGAATGGTTCAAAAAAAAAAATAATCTAGAGAAAGTCCATCGGTGGCCTTTTTGATAGAATTTTCACATGAGCAATTGTACATATATTCTTTGGCTACAGGATCTCTATTCTTCCCCAGACGAGATAAATAACAAAAACAAAGCATTGCTGTCCTTGATAGGACGTGACTTTAAAAAAAACAACACATTTTCCATTAAGGAAATAAAGGATGTGCCCTTAAGGCTTAACTGGAATCCTTCGGCAACAATGAAAAATGTTATATAACTAGATATCCACACACTCACCTTTTCCTTCATGTAAGAGTTTGCTGAAAGGTTTCAGCTGTTTCTCATACATAATGGCCGTTTGTGTGTGACAGTGCCTCAAGCTGGTCCACGTTTGCTCCAACCGGGCAACCTACAGAGGGGAAAAAAAGGGAAGTTCTGAAGTATGCGTTCCTGCTATAAGTTACAATACATAGCCCAATGGAAGATAGCTTCCATCAAAACCAAGGCATGGCACGATAAGCGGGGAGGGACTTTTCTAGTGTGTGTGTTTTTTTACGACCTGCCCTCCCCCCAACTAGGATGGCTAATGCACTTAAGAGTTTCAAAGAGAGCTTTTTGCCTGTGATTTCAGGTGGGTTTTTCCCAGGTAGTCATTCGACAAACACAGTACAGGAGTGTGAAAAATCTCATGCGGATTCCTTTAAACCAGCAGTTCATTTCAATAAATATTCAGCTGCCAGCCGGGAGTGGAGAACAGGGAGATCCGCAGAGGCAGATCTAATGGACCTTGGTAACAGAGGCTTTTGTTTGTATATTGTTGGCCTTTCGAGAAATATTCCATTATCCTCAATATCCTCGTATAAGGTTTCCATTTTACCTGAGGCATTTCCAGAGCTTTCATTACAGCTGAGAAGGCATACAGATCCCCCATGGAGTCTTTTAGTTCGACTGCAACCTGGATAATCCTGTTTAATGTGGCAACACGCTCTTCTAAATTTCCCGTGCAGCCGAGAATATCCACCGCAATCCCTATTGCCATTGTAGTATGCCTAGAGAAAACAAATCAGGTGTAGTCAGGATAACCAAAAGATGCTATACTCCATGTGAATTCAAGCCACAACAAAAAAAGGGGGAGGGGGCTTCGGGATCTTGGCCATCACTATATTCCCATTATCACTTTGATAAGTAGAACCAAAATAAACTGGTACAGAGAATTGCACGCCTGCTGATTATAGGATTCTTGAGTGTTAAAAAAAGGGAGTATTTTGAACTGATTTTATATTGACATTTTTAAAAATTTATAGTTATGATAAACACTATTCTTTCTGTGCTTCAGGTATCACAGCGCACACACTCAAGGTATTGGTGCATTTTGTAAATACATTGAAAATGGTGAACTTGATCTAAATTCTATTCTGTTTAAAGATTGGATCACTTTTGAACTGAGGTCAGATCCTTTGACTTCATGATCATGTCCCTGTAGTCCTCTGGGCAACTGATTTACCACTCTCTTCTTCTGAGATGCTTTTTCAACTTCCTAGCTGGCACTCCTGGTGTTTCCTTCTAATCTCCCATCCAAGTATTTGCTTTTTGAGATCAGCCAACATTGGGCAAGTGCTGCCCCCTGGCTGGACACTTCACTCTATGTAGACCCACAGAAATCAGTGGAATCTAAAATCTTAATTGCCTTAAATCCAATACGTGCTCCATAGATTTATAGCAGCTATAAATAGGACTGGATCTAAGCTAATTCTTAACATTTTCCTGTGCAATTATCCAGAATATGTTTTAATAAGATCTGAGTAAATGAATGCAACCAACTAAATTCTGCAATGAAACAACAGCACCTCAGAAATAGGAGAGGTTAGATCTCAAGGTGAAGATCAGCATCAGTTGAACCAATGCAAAAACATCCACATCCACAACACTGGTGCTTCCATACTGGGAGACAGAATAAGGGGGAGAATTTGGTGGTTGATACGTACTGTTTAGGAAAGAAGCTTTAGATGCAAAGGATCTAAAACCCTTCGGGCCTTCCATTATGCTTTAGGTAAATATGAGAACAGTTCGGAAACTGATCTTCAATAGTTCTCACCCATTCTGTGCAAACGGAGGATTTTTGTTTTCTTTTTTCTTTTACTCTTGAAGTAAACGAGAGGGGCAACCACCACCACCACCCACCTTTGCTTCCATTCTATTGCTTGCTGGCTGGCATATAGTGGTTTTTAAAGAGTCCTTCAAAAAATAGCATTGGATTTTCACAATACATGATGATTATCATGATACACTCATATCAGCCTGGCGCTGTGCTCCACATTGTACAGCTAGTGCCTTTCTGATGATCTGGGAAAGGTTGGGTGATGTTATCTTGGCATCTATGGAAGCCCTAACCTGCCCCTAATGAACAAAGACCCCTAATTATAATATGCCACTTTCTGTGTTTCCAGGATGAGGAACAACCTTGATGGACACAACTTTCATGCTAGGAAAGACCTTGTCCTTTAAATAATCTCTAGCAAAAGCAAAAGCATCCATGAGCTCCATTTGATAAGGGTTGCTACACTGCTGTGCTAAACATGAAGAGATAGTAATGCATCTGTCCAAATTTAAGAAATGAAGAAAAGACTTTCAGTTCACCTGGAAAAGTCGGGGGGGGGGAATGTCTGCTGACAGAGAGATGGAAGAAAGAGACTGGCAAAGCTATTTAAAGATGTCTCAAGGTGAGTTCTCTTATGGCACAGCAAGAAAAAGAACTATCTGCCAAAAAGGGTATCCACACAAGGGATTTTTCTCAAACTGGGAGCAGGAAACCTTAACAACTTGGCTAAAATCTCCAAACTGCAGCATTTTAAATTCCCCCCCTCAAAAGATTGAGTAAAGTTGGAATCCTTGGGCTTTTCTAAGCTAACAGTTTATTACTTGATCTGCAGGATCATTTATGGAAGAGATCTGTGCAATACAAAGATCTCAGGTCTTGATATGCAAACTTTCTCATTTTTTTTACTGCTTAACAAGTGTAATTTTTTAAAATATTGCGCCTTCAGGTAACTGTTGACTCCTGGTGGCTGCCTGACCTGGTCTGCAATTTTCTTGGCAATATTTCAGAAGTGGCTTGTCTTTGCCACCTTCTTCCTAGGCTGAAAAGAGACTGACTGGTTCCACTTCACCTAGCTGGCTTTGTACCTAACTCACAGTCTCCCAGTTTCTAACTTGATGCCTTAACCCCTGCACTAAACTGACTCTCTTAACAAGTGTATTTATAATTAAACACTTAAAGGGAAGTGTGAGTCCTATCCAGTGTTTTTTTTTTTTTTGTAAAAGAAAAAGGTGCCGGAACTCACACATGTCGTACAACCCGCCTTGCCTACCCTACAAGGTTCCATCCAAAAAAGGTGCCGGAACTCCGTTCTGAGCGTTCTATGACCAAAAAAAAAGCCCTGGTCCTATCTTATCAGGACACTATTTAAAATTCTTCCTTAAATATGGACATTAGCAGGCCCTTCATTCCCAAACTCCAAAACCGCAATAGGATGCATAGGCAGTTTCTCTGCCTGGTCTTGCTTATTTGAGAATGAGACCAGGATTCTGGGCATAAGGAAGCTAATCTGATTGTATTCAGAAAATGGGAAGAGTCTATCCACCTGGAAACTGCCCACTTTGCAGGTTTTGTGACTGTGGACCTTGAAGAAAGCCCAGAAAGCCTCCTCATAACAGCTCAACATTGCAGAGAGAAACACAACGGCCGACAGTGCTCACCTTTCAATTAGATCCAGGCGCAGTTGGTGTCCGTAGGGCAAGGTAATCAGCTCCAAGCCTGATTTCACTCCCATGATCCTCCTCGTCTCTTCGGAGACCTCAAGTATCCTAGCAACCTGATGGAGGCAGATGTGTGCAAACAAAAGAAAGCCAAATGGAATCAAGACGGCCCAGACATTAACCTGCATTGAAGGGAAGGGATATCAGGTGCTCTCCTGGCTTGAGAACCCCAGGAAAGCCTTTTCTATGAGGAGACCTCCCCATTGCTGATGGAAAACCTCCAAGGTTATTCCCAAAAGGAGTCACTATTGTTGCATCTCAAGCTGCAGTTTTATCCCCTCCGCTGGAAGACCTTTCTAGCCATTTAAAAGGCTCCCTCTGTTGCTTTCTGTACAATGGAGAAAGAGGATGAAAGAGCATGTGGCCTGGCAAAACCAGCTTTTATCCTAGTCAGTCTTTGCTTCTTGGCTCCTGCTTCCCACCTACTCCCCCCAGGACCACCACTCATGGACATTAGTATTCCAGGGGTTACTAATGAAACCCTGAAACTTTTAGGAACACTCTGAACGGAAGAGAAGATAAGCGGAGACAGTGTGTGTGTATTTCAAGCAGCATTTTCTTCACAGACAGAAAGAACATAATTATCAATTGGTCTGAGTTGGTTTCTGTAAGCCAGGGAGGTTTGCGGTGCGTGTGCATGTGACAAAGTGAAAGTCCCCCTCTTTTTAATGTTTGTCAATGTTATGCATACACAAAGATGGATCAGACTATTCCCACTGTGAATACGAGGGAGGCTTGTCAGAGATGTTCTCTCAAATTAGTTTCCTGGCCCAGGCTTAAGCACTGCTTGTCTGACCCATTGCCTTGGTAATACTACTACCTCCTGTCTTCAAAACCATCTCCTCTGCCCTACACACACACACACACACACACTCACACACACACACACACACTGCTTGCTCCTGCCAGAGGCCCATGGTCCAGCTCCCCTGCCCATCACCTTTTCTACCCAATGACCTACTGAACTCGACAGCTGTGTCCTTCCCCCCTCGCCCCCTGCCCCCCCCTCGCACACCCTTTTGAGCTGATACTTAAGGAAACAGTTTTGCCTTCCATTACTTAGAGGAATAATAATCATTCTGTGATCACTAGAATACTTAACTGGGTCAATGCTACAGGAAGGGAAAAGAATATTTGTTGTAGAAACCCCCAAACCAGTGTTAAATAACCTAATGAATTAATTCCCGGGGGATGGTGGTTAAATGTGACCGACGAAGTCATGCACAATTTAAATTAATTCCAGGCAATCTCAGCTGTGACATGGAAACATCTACACCCAATCAATTAATCTATCTCCCTTAGCCCGGTACCTTCCAAGAAAAAGTGTTGGAGAGAAAGAGTACCAGATTACGATAAGCCTCCCCATTACAAAACTCACTGCCAAGACCTGGGATTACGGAATATATACCCAAATATTGATGGATTGATCCTTGCTCTTCTGGCTCACTAATGTTTTAGCCTGAGTGTGCTTCTGCTCCCTGCAGTTCTTCTGAGAAAAGCAATGAATGACAGGAGGAAGTGTATTGTATAAAGATAGCAAAATGAACTTGTTGCCAAGGCAACAACAGGTAAAGCATTTTAAATCCAGAACATTCACATAACATTTGGAAGGAGCTCACATAGAAACTTTCCTAATTCACTGACCTATAACGAAGAGTCCAGGGGCGGGGGGGGGGGGGAGGAGAAGAGGAAGAGGCGATATAGCATTGTCAGGTCTGTAAAATTCTGTTATTATGGCCAATCTCAATAAAAGTAGCATGGACATTTCTGTGCAGTTGTTTCCCTGGTCTGGTCTACCTAGTGCAGCTGACAAAATGCTGCCTTTGGGATATGAGAAAATTAGGTAAAGGTAAAGGTTCCCCCGCACATGCGTGCTAGTTGTTTCCGACTCTAGGGGCCAGTGCTCATCTCCGTTTCAAAGCCGAAGAGCCAGCACTTGTCCGAGAACGTCTCCGTGGTCATGTGGCTGGCATAACTAGACGCCAAAGGCACGCAGAACGCTGTTACCTTCCCACCGTAGTGGTCCCTATTTTTCTACTTGCATTTTTATGTGCTTTCGAACTGCTAGGTTGGCAGAAGCTGGGACAAGTAGCAGGCACTCACTCTGTTACGCGGCACTCAGGATTCGACCCGCCAAACTGCCGACCTTCTGATCAAGCTCAGCGTCCTAACCCACTGAGCCACCGCGTCCCATGAGAAAAATTACAACAACTTAAAAACACTCTGGACAGTTGCACACCATCTATTTCCTAGTCAAAAGGCACTCTCTGCCAATCATTACAAAATGCTAAATTTAGAGCATGGGATGAGGGAAGCAAACCTTCTTGGAATGCATGCTTTCAAAACTTTTATAGTTTTGAGCATCAACTGCCTGGAGGTTAGGGGAAAAAGAAGTATTATATGATAAAAAAGTCATCCAGAGTTCAGTAAAATTCCGTTAATGAGGCACGGTAATTCTAGACTAAAAGTCTCATCTCATATTTGCCTCAAGAGTAACTTGTCTGCAAGTTCCAGACCTGTGATTATCTCTTGAGCCACCAACTCTTCCAGTCTTGCGGGCTTCAATTAATCTTCCCCAATCAAGTTTTTGGCTTCTTGATTTGTAATCTTCACTATCTGCATCTATAATGTCATACCTCTTCATCTGGATACGTACAATTATGCAATGCTTGAGTAAAAATAACTTTTTATAACTTTTCTTTTTTCTTCTTGTCTTCCCTCAATATTCTGATCTTTTCCTCTGGAACTTCAACCATTTCTTTCCCAAATTTATAATTTTCTGATTGTTCTCAGGTAGTCTCTTGACTGCTCTTCAACCCCTTCATCTGAATTATACACAATCCAATAATGAGATACACTATCCTGTTCAAAAACATTGCACTCCATTAACGAGCATTTTCTAGGCCTGAATGGGACGTTTACGCTAAGAAACAGGTTAAATGCAAGTCTAAAGGAGGGCGCCAACTTGAAGATTCAAGTTTAAAAACACTTGAACTGATCTTGTTGCAGAGGTGTATGTGTCTCACTGCTGTCCAAAGCAACCTAGGAAACAGTCTCAGGTCACAGATAAAACAAACCCTCTTCTCCTTAGCTTGCTGGCTAGGGATAATGGCAATTGCAATTCAAGGCTTATGGAGGACAGTTTGAGAAAGCTGTCCTCAAGGTACATGCCTGCAGGAGTTTTCCAAAATTAAGCCAATCTGTATGGCATCCATGCTTAGATGGGGTACTACTAGGGTGCTCCATTTATACTGATAGTTGGCATCATGGAAGGAGGGATACAAACAGAACTAATCAACTGGATGATTACACAAATTAATTCCATGATGGAGGAAAAGCAGGGGTCAGACAAAACCTACAAAGATCAAATGGAAAGGTTAATTATTCAAGAGAAGAGTACCAACTTTTGTCAGAATTCATTTAACAGAAAACAGCAAAACACATTTATTGCATTGCTGAATGGAAGGAGAAAGCAGGGAGTAAGCATCAACAGACGTACTTAAAGTAGTTTGTTAAGGCACAGTGAATCAGATAATTCCCTGGGGCCAAGCACACTCATTTCTCCCTGGCAAAATAAAATACCGGTTTTAACACTGACAAAGAATCAAGCACATCAAAACACATTGGATCCTTGAAAATGCAGTGGTTTTTTTTTTAGGTTAGCTTTCTGGGTTTCGTGAGTCTGCTGTCATCCGGACTTTTACATCTTGCCACATGTTTCTACCCCAACTACAGTAAAGGTGGTTGTGTTTAGACTGCATCTCTGGATTGGTTTCCAATTTCCCTTCTGCAAACTTAAAGGCTCTTTAAATTCCCAAAAGAAAGGAATTGTGCTTTTTTTTTAGAAGATAGTGATTTCCCCTGATTATTCTTTGCTGTATAGATTTATCCTGTCTATAGGCTGTTCTTGAGAATCTTCCAGTATAGTGAATACCATGATGCTGTTTTCTGCTCAGAAAAGTAGGAGGCTGACACAATCTAACTCAACAACATTGTGGATCCAAACCAAAATAACATGCAAATCAGATTCAGTTTGAACAGGGAAAATGGCAGATAAATTGTATCACTGATTTCTCACCTATTGTACTAATCTCCCCTTACTTTTGGTCCTTACTTTAATGGTATCTAGGATGTTTCAGGTTGTTTACTGGTGATACTTTACTACTTATATTGGGGCTTTATATTGTATTTTTGGTTTTGATCTTTTTTATGTCTATCTAAATTTGTGAAGGCTACAAATACTGACAAATCAAATTAAATAATTCAAGCAGTGCGGCATTCATTACAAAATTTTAGCTTTCCGTAAGGCTTTCCCCCCCAAACAGTGGGAGAAGATTAGGGGTCATGTTAATACAGACTGATCTGGCATCAATCCATGTTAACATGCCATCTAATATTCATTGTTTTTAATGTTTTAACTGGTTGCGTTTTATAGTTTTAAAATGATTTCTGATGCCTCTTAATCTTAGATTGGAGCCTCCCAGAGTTGGCTGAAAGATGGGTGGCTATATAAATGTTTTAAATAAACAAATAAGACTGAAGTTGTTGGAAAAAGAACTGTGTGTGTGCTTTTCTTTATGAGGCCCATGTTGCTCTAAAATTTATATAAGGATTAGAAGCCATCAATGTATATTGGAGATCCTGTGCATGATTGCCACTGGGAGATTCACTCCCAATAAATGCCTCTGAAGAAAAGAAAGGCATTTAGACATTCCACCCACAATCCTAATGACAGTCATATATTGCAGCATTAGCCTAATAGGCAGCATCAACCTCATTAGGGACCTAACCCTCCCTTGGATGCAGGTGGGTTGCAGTAAATGTCATTAGTAATATTATTCCCGCCTTCCTTAATAATGGGTCCAGTGGGCTATTGTGTTTAACTGATCTCATCGAGAGCCCCCTCCTGGGACCATGACAAACACGAAGTCAGGAAACAGACATTTCCTCTCTAGTCAATTTAAGTGCCCCGTGTATATATAGATTGAAGTCTCCAAATGGAGTGCTCTAAGTGATGAGGGAGAGATCTCAAGAAGGTCTTTTCAAGCTTGAGTGCACAGGATCACAGCTGAGGCCAACATGATTTAGACAATCCAGACAGACGGCTGCTTTTAATAAGTCTCTAATACTTTTAGGAAAAGGAGGTCAAAAGAGCGCTACTAAGCCAATGTCATCGAGAAGCGGTGATCTTTTCAGGAAACTGGGCAAAAGTCATACTGGTTGACATTTAAGAGATTATCTGATAGAGATTCAAAGGAATAAGAAAATTTTCACAGAAAGGTAGCGTGGAAGACACATCCCTGCAACAAGGACTGTATTTAATTCCCCGTTTCCTTGACTCAATTACGCTAGGTACTTTAGGGTAACCTTTCTTAGGTTGAGTTGGATTATAGCTTCCAAAATGGCCAGCCAACATATGCAATTTCCATTGGCTGCAGGGAATTCTGGGAGTTGTAGTTGAACATGCTTGGAGGGCACCCAGGTTAAGGAAGGCTGCTTAGCATGTTTCCAAGCAAGTTTCCAAGGCTGATTTCCCTATTATTTGGGGGAATCAGTCTGGTTCTCTGGATACGCACTATGTTGCCACAGTATTATGAAAATTGAACTCTGGTATATTTGAAGATGGGTGTTGTGATTCAGGGTCAGCCTGTGGGTTCGGCAGTTGGGTCGGATGACTCAGAGGAGGAGGAGGAGGAGGAGGGGGGTGTTGAAGAGCTTGCTGAGGGGATTGGACAGCTTGATGAGAGCCCCCAGCCAGGCCCCTCTCATCTGGTCACGACGCAGACCCAGCTGTGTGAGCCTGACAGCGTGGATGAAGATGACCCACAGCTGGCCCTGTTCAAGGACGCCCGACGCAGGAGGCAGTCAATCAGGAGTAAACAGAGGAAGGCAATGGGGCACCTCAGAAGGAGGCAGAGAGAGGCCACGCCCTGAGCTGTATTTAAGAGGAATGTGTGGGAGGGCTGGTTTGTTGAAGGCAACCGCTTGGATAGTTCCTGTTTCTTAGCTCCTGGTTCATGGTTGGTGTTTTGTCTTGCTCTGTTTTATGTGAATAAATTTGGCAGGCTTTATTCCAGCCTCTTGCCGTTTGTAAAGGGGTTGTCCCTGCTTTTGCTGCAGGGCCGGTAGCAGGCTGGTACAGAACAATGGGGAAGAAATGGGGAGGTAGTGACAGATTTTATTTTCCTGGGCTCCAAGATCACTGCAGATGGGGACTGTAGCCAAGAAATTAAAAGACGCTTGCTCCTTGGGAGGAAAGCCATGGCAAATCTAGACAGCACACTAAAAAGCAGAGACATCACCCTGTCAACAAAAGTGCGTATAGTCAAGGCTATGGTCTTCCCAGTTGCAATGTATGGCAGTGAAAGCTGGACCATAAGAAAGGCTGAGTGCCAAAGAATTGAAGCCTTTGAACTATGGTGCTGGAGAAGACTCCTGCGAGTCCCTTGGACTGCAAGGCGATCAAGCCGGTCAGTCCTAGAGGAGATCAACCCTGACTGCTCTTTAGAAGGCCAGATCCTGAAGCTAAAACTCAAATACTTTGGCCACCTAATGAGAAGGAAGGACTCACTGGAGAAGAGCCTAATGCTGGGAAAGATCGAGGGCAAGAGAAGAAGGGAACGACAGAGAATGAGGCGGCTGGATGGAGTTACTGAAGCAGTAGGCGTGAGCTTAAATGGACTCCAGAAGATGGTAGAGGACAGGAAGGCCTGGAAGAACGTTGTCCATAGGGTCGCGATGGGTCGGACACGACTTCGCAACTAACAACAACATATTTGAAGAGCATCAGAGTGGGGAAAACTAGAATCAGCATAGCTATGAGGCTTGGTCTGTCAGCTTCACAAACACTTCCAAATCTGATCCTGGAAATACCTACACCAGCAATTATTCCCACATTATGTCCTAGGAAATATCAACAAGAGATAGCAATTTAGGCACAAATCATGTAAGATCTTTAGTTTGTTGCCAAGGATAAAAACTGCTCTTTGTTTGTTGACGTTTCTGTAACTTTCCTATTAATATCTAACATGAAGAACAAAAATTTCCCACAAAAATATGGAGGAGAAGAAATAGAGTGATTGCGTTCTATGAGATATTCCAAACTGAAGGCAAAAAAGCAGTTTTTTTTTCATTCCACCGAAGTCCTTCAAAGGCAACCAGCAGCTCCCATATATTTCAAAAGACGGCCCACTAGAGGGCACACTTAGCATTCCAGTGGACACTGTGGAGTTCTTAATTGGCTTTGAATTAAATGCATTAGGCATTATCAAATTAAAGAAACCTAAGAATTCAGACAAGAATTCTATCCCTTCTTTCAGAGAGTTGTCTCTCTTAATCCTTCTGTTCTCTCCTTTTGATAGAATGCCTGTTTGGCTGATTTGCAAGAGTTTCCTTTCTTTATAGCATTAAAAATAATAATAATAATAATTTGAAGAGTATCAAATCCAGGCCCCTGTTCTGAGATAGGAAGTTATGGTCTGGTTCACCCATCGTGCTAAATCTATTTATTGAATAGATAAAAAGTTGTTTGGGTTTTGCTATAGTTTAGCTACTGTGAACCATGAAAAATAGTTTACAAGCCACTATAGGTAACATCACAAAAACCAAACAAAACCCGTAACAGCTTACTGAGGTATGGGGAAATATGTTTCATTAGCCTTCTGGGATAATGTCCAGAATTACTCACATCCCTTTTGTGCAAAAAAGGGGCCATTTCTCAAATAACTACCAATATATTTTGGGGCAAATAATATACCAGACTTAACTATTCTTAATCCAATTGTGTCTTTGGACATAGCCACAGTTTAAACAAGCTGCAACAGAACTAATACTCTGCTCAAAGCTTCAAGAGATGTGTCCACCTTCGGCACACTGCTGCCCTCTGATGATCATCCAGAATCACCCTTCAGTTTGTAATCTGACCAGCTCTACAACATGCAGCTTCTCCCTAGAGCAGGGGTGTCAAACTCAATTTCATTGAGGGCCACATCAGCATTGCGGTTGCCCTCAAAGGGCCGGGTGGGTGTGGCCAGGGTGGGCGTGGCCTACCGGGTGGGCGTGGCTAGAGTGCGTATGGCCTACTGGCTGGGCATGGCCAGCTCTACATCGTTCGCATCAAGGGTGCCTATGGGGGCCTGGGCAGGAGTGGGACAGATCTGAGGGTCTCTGGCGGAAGGAGGGTCTCTGGGCCAGGGCCAAGGCAGTGGGGGCTGTTCCCTCACTGTTTCCAGGATGGCTTCGCAGGCCACGTGAAACCACTTTGCGGGCCGGATCTGGCCCCCGGGCCTTGTGTTTGACATGTCTGGCATAGAGACTTGATCCTTCATTCAGCATGCAAAAGCAGATACTGGTTGGTACGGCACATTCTCAGAATATCTATCCCGAGAGGACTTTTCCCAAGGCTCCCCTTTCCATCACTTTTTCTACACATAATAAAAACTATTCACCTGGCTTTTTCTTGCTGATTTTTTTTTTGGGGGGGGGGGTTGGATCTATTGTTAGTTCTATTCGTGTAACGTTGGCATTTATTTTATGTGACTGAGGAGTGAATCATACGTTGTGTTAAAGTTATTAATACATAAGTAAATGTATATTGAGAGCACGTGATATTCTAAAGCCAGAATATGCTTGCTTCTAGCTGTGCATGAAACAGAACACCAAATTAGCTATTGGTCTGATTTAATATGGCTGTGAAAACCACCCCCCACCCTGTTTAAATTAAAAACAGAGATTTTTTTTACCTTGCAGTCCATCTTCAGAATATGCTGGGCAATGACTTTTGCATCATTATTCACAAACAGCTCTTTCACTCTCTTTAACATGGCGGTCTCCAAGGGCTTGTTTTCTAAGGGAAGAAGTTTCGACTCAAAATGGTTTGGCCTGAAACTAGAGATCTTCTCAACGACAGGTGCGACAAAGATGGGAGACTCTCTGCTTATCTCCAGCTGAGCTGTCTGTGGATCCACAGAACTCAGCAAGGAGTCACTGTCCTCCAGGATCAAGGATGAATGTATCCCATTGTCCTTAGTTGTCAGATGCTCTACAAAGCTGTCCTTCTGACATGGAGGTGGCTTTGTTGGCCTGGCCTCTGTGGGCAGAGCTGTGTTCAGTTCACAATAGAGGACTTCCAAGCCTTGCGGTGGCCTCAGAAATGGCAGTTTACTGGGCTTTGGTGGAGGTCTCAAATGAAGTTGGCTGTCAGACCCCCTCAGCGCATCACTAATTTGCAACTCTGAAGCAAATCTCCGGAAAACCAGAGGGCTCAGATTAGGTTCACTGCCAGTTCTAAAAGCCGGAGACTTCATACAAGGACTGTTTTCAGTTTCCATTCCTTGGGAAGGATATCTTGAACCTGGAAAGTTAAGGGAGAAAAGAAGTGTGACATTGCTATTTTGAGGTATCAAATTGAAGGTGACCAAAGCTTGATCAGAAAGTCAAAGAAGAGGGAGGATTCCTAAAGTCCCTTGCCAGAATGCCACTAGCCACGTAATTTGTCCAGAAGTGGACCAGACCTACTCCCATGTCTACTATTCTGCCTGACTTTCGGATATGATATTACTCTTTAACAAGGTGATTTCACTGAAATGAACAGATTTCACATCACAACTGAAGGTTGTGATATCAGTAGACTGCACTTTGCAGAGGTACAAAAAAAAAACAACAACCAGGAGGGCTAACAGCAACTGTAGGGAGAGGAATCCAAATACAGACAGTCCCCAACTTACAACAATTCATTTAGTGACAGTTCAAAGTTACAACAGCACTGGAAAAAGTGACTTATGACCGTTTTTCACATTTACAACCGTTGTAGCATCCATCCCCTGATCAAAATTCAGATGCTTAGCAACTGGTTCGTATTTATGAGGATTGCATTCTCCTGGGGTCACGTGATCAATTTTTACGACCTCCTGACAAGCAAAATCAATGGGGAAGCCAGATTCACTTAACAACCGTGTTACTAACTTAACAACCGCAGTGAGCCACTTAACAACTGTGGTCAGAAAGGTCAAAAAATGGGACAAAACTCAGTTAAACAACTGCCTCACTTAGCAACAGAAACTTTGAGCTCCATTGTGGTCGTAAGTTGAGAATTACCTGCATAAAGATACAGCAAGTGTAATGAAAGGGGGGAATGATATGAAAATCCTACCATTTAACTTATAACATGGATTTTGAATAACACATTGGAGAAAAGGTGTGAATTGATACTTTGAGCTTGGCATGGGCCAATTATTGGGAGGAGAGGGGAAGAGGAGAAGAAATGGGATTCTCTAAAGCTTTGGGATATGAGCTGTGTACCTTCTTGCATGGGAGTGCCACCTCCATAATATGTTCTCCTACAGATCTTTTCATATGTGAACATAGTGAGCATGTCAGCCTCGTGAGCTTTCTATTTCCCCACAGTCCGGGCCTGTCATTAATTCCTAGAGGAAAATGTTTCAGGATCCTTGTATTTGAATGCCACATACGTAAGATGTATAGCTGAGGGACACTTGAGTGACACATTCCACCCATCTACCATACTTTCCCTGCAGTCATCCCAGATATACAAAGCAGCTGCAGCGGGAAATCACTCTGTGGTGAATGAGATATTACCGGCTGTACACTCAGCAGTGGAAAATCTCCAGGCCTTAGAATAGGAGCTGATCTATAATTGACTCTGATGGGCCAAAGCAGAAATAAGGACTTTGTGACTCACTAAGATGAAAAGAACATTTTCTAGAAAAGGGAAGCTGGGTATACAAGGATTTATGAATGCAAGGAACTCCAGAGACTAGCCCCTGTGTTAACCAGAAAGCCAATGGCCTCTAGAATATAGATTAACATTTACAGAGTTATTAAAGATCAGGATTTGCCAACTGGTTCACAAGCAAAGGTTCTCCTGACATAAAAGAGACTTGGCTGAATTGCAATGTCGCCATGCAAAGTGAGAGATTGACAAAGCTTCTCATCCTCTTAAAGCAGGGGTGTCAAACTCGCCACATCACGTGACATGTCACGATGTATTGAGACTTTCCCCCCATTGCCAGAGCTGGGATGGGCCACGGTTTCGGGATTCGGCATGACACATCTGGCCTGTGGGCCGACAGCTTGACACCCCTGTCTTAAAGTAATATGAGGCAAATTCAGCCACTTCTCCAGTTCTCCTTTATTTCTCAAAACTGGGAGAATGAATAAGGAAATAGGGGAACATTCAAACAAGGGAAGAGATACACCCCAGATATACCTCAAACACTACCTGTACTATTAATAATGTTCAGGGGGAATATACCTTATTTTAACATGATAGATTTATACTTAGATGGCAACAATTTTGTATTATGCTAAAATTATACTTTGCAAATTAAGAAAAGATCAGTCTGATTACTCTCACTTTGAATAATTTATTCTATAATTAGTTCTGTTTTGCATCACTTATTTTGCTTTTGGAAGCTTGGAAATTATCAATAGGCAGTTTAGAGAATACTTCAGTCCCTCAGCTACCTCAGAGACTGGAAGAGGAATTGCTCAAAAACCATTTTGAAGTGCAAAATGCTTTCTTGAGAAAAAAGAAAGCAGAAAATAAAGAGGAAATGGGAATTGGGAATTTAATTTAAGCACAGAGGTCCACAATTCGTCTTGCTTTGTCAATTTATCATATTTTGGCCCTAAGGGTACTTACTCCTCATGGTGATTCTCTGGACATGTTGGGATACATCTGCGAGACAGATGTTTTCTGCTATAACAAGCTAACATAATTATCATTCTTGGAGGAAAAGGAGAAGATTGAGTGAAAGACTCGGTTGCCATAGATTTTGTTATTTCGTCTTTATGTTCTGTTTCCTATTTTTAAAGAAATCAAAACCACACAGTCGTGTGTGTGTGTGTGTGTGTGTGTGTGTGTGTGTGTGTGTTATATAGTTCTATATAGATGGAGGCCACAGTAAAGAGACAGTCCTTAGAATTCTTGTCATTTTTTTGTTGAATTTTTAGAACCCAGGCATGTTAATACTGGGATTTTGTTGCCTAGGTGTAGGTGAATCCATATAGCTCTTTATGTTTCTTTTTTATCCTTAAAACAATACCTGTAGTAGTACTGCAGTATATGGAACAGCAGCAATAGCAGCTAGGAGATAACAAGATCCTCATTCGTTACCATTTATTTAAGGTGAAAAGTCCTTTAAGCTGAATTTAACTTTTGGCGCTTCTTGCCAGTTTACCACTGCCTTCTCCCACAATGTTTTTTTCAACTTCTCAAACTATCCTGCAGCCCTGAAAAATCCCAGGTAGTCTCCCAGCTGAATAACTAAGAGGTCCCTGCAGATTTTTGTCTGCTAGTCATTATCAACTATAGGGGGTGGCACTCATCTCCATTTCAAGGCCATGAGCTAGCGCTGTCCAAAGACATTTCCATGGCCATGTGGCCAGCATGATATCACAGAGCACTGTTTCCTTCCCACCAAAGTGGTACCTGTTTATCTACTCACATTTGCATGCTTTTGAACTGCTGGGTGGACAGGAACGAGGTGAAGATGAGTGCTCACCCTGTCCTGTGTTGCTTGGGTCTTGAACCTGGGCTCTTGGCTTTCCAACCAACAAGCCCAGTGTCTTAACCACTGAGCCACTGGGCTGCCCTTGAGTACTAACCAGAGCAAATTCTGCTTAGCTTCCCAAAGCAACTAAGGTTGGCTAAGAAGTCCCTGCACATTTTTGTTATCTGCGGGAGCATTGTTTATTTCACCCTTTTTCAAATGCTTCTTTAACTCATTAATTTTTGCAATAGTTAGGAAATTTGCCTCTAATGATATTTGGCAAATAAAATGTTTATCTAAAAGTACATTGGATGAGATTGCAGTCTTTAGTTTATCCAAATTGCACTATTCCCGAGACCCAAATAAGGCGTGGATAGGTAAGGATTCAAACAATCCATACTGTATTTATCACTAAATTAAGAAGGGGAAGGCAATCTGGCTAAAACTGAGCTTCTATTAGGATAGGAAATCCATATAAATGTTTTATAGACACAAGTTATATTAAGAGCAACCTACGGCCCCAACTCCATTCACCGTTTAAGTGTAGACCAAACATACCTATTGGCAGATAGCTTTCCGACTGATGAGTCTTTAAAGGGAATCGCTTCTCCGGCACGTGATCCAAACATGCGGGCTGACTACCGCTTTTTTCTTTGTTTCTGAAACAAAGAAGCAGTTGGCACAATGCAGTTCAACTCTTCGGGGAATCCATCTTCAGCCCTCCGCACCTGATCTATTTCTTCCAATAGTCCACTTAGCTTTATTGGGTTCAAAGGAAATGCAAAGTTCGAGAGGGAGAGAAATATTGCTTTTCAGAGGCCTGCAGGAAACCTTCCCTTCAAAACACGTCTGGATTATTTAGGTGACAGCATGGCATGTGAAGGAAGTGGATGCTCCTCTGGGAGCAAGTGAAAGTCTTCAAAATTTAGAAAAGTTAATAGCATTCTGAAAATACCTGCTGGTCTTTCAAATGGGCTTTGTCTTCAACAGTGTTTCTGAAATTTGGGAACGTCAAGAAGCGTGGACTTCAACTCCCAGAATCATGGCTGGCTGGAAAATTCAGGGAATTTTCAGTTGGAAGTCGACAGTTCTTGATATTCCCAAAGTTGAGAAACATTGTTCTAAATGGACAAAGACAAGATAAGTCTATCTTTAATATTTTATTTGTGTTTAACTTCTGCACACCAGAACCAAAACAGCATAAAGCTTTTTTTTTAAAAAAAAAAATTGCACTACTTCCTAAAGCTTCTGTTACAGCAATCTTGCCTATTCTGGCATTTATCAAATGTCACACAATGTATTATAAACTAACCTGTTTTTGAACCCATGCTATCGGTTAGTTTGTGGTTCACTGTGTGTCAGAAGATTAATGGAATAAAGCATGGTTAAGTTAGCTAGGAATCAACAACCAGTATGAATGAACCTTACTGTGGTATTACTCTCAAGATGCAGAAGTTGGACCAGAATATCAAAGTTGGGCTAGTAAGATCAGCTCACTCTTTCACACAGTAATCACATCCTTACATTCAACCTAGACTACTTCAAAGGTTTTACTTGAGAAAATGAGAAGGGAACCACACAGATTTCTTTGAGCTCCAGAGGGAGCAAAGAAGGATTTAAATTCACATACACAGGCAAAACGCATGCACATGCACATGCACAGACACACAGACACACAGACACAGACACACACACACACCCATGAAGGTATTGCAAATTGGTTAATCTGCTTGCCTGATTATTTAAGGTAACATAACCAAAGAACAAAATAATAATAATTCAGGAAATAGGTGGACTGGATTTCTGGACATGCTTAAAATTATTTTAAATGGCTATAGAAGCGAGATATTGGCTTGCAAACTCAGAGGTGGCTTAGGAAGTGCTGACCACGTTGCATAATATAAATCCCCTTTCTTGACAAGGTACTACGTAATTAACTTGGTCTCTCTTTCTGTACATATTTTAATGGAGAGAAGCAAAAAGAGTCCCTGGCCTTTTCCTGCCACTTGAGCGAATACAACTTTGAGATGTATTTGAAAGGGGCAAGGCAGGGAGCAAAGGGTTAAACGGCTTTCCCCAACCATTGGCCCTTCAGAGCTCTCTTCCAGCTTTCAGGAAGATGATACCCTTTGATTCGATTGCAGACCTTCTGCAACATGACTTGAACGATAGAAGGAAAAGGAAGTGATTTTGCAAACAAATCCATAAATGTACCCCAACTGTTGAACGTTATAAACCACACACACAACAACTCTCTCTCGTGAAACCAAGTGGCGGTACCTTAAAAGATTTCCTAAAGTGGACTCTCTGGCTTGTCGATTGCACATATTAAGGCTCAGCCTTTGTGGGGTTTCTACTTGCCCCTCTGGAATGCTATCTTCTCTTGGCAGGACTGGAGAAATCCCGTATTTCTCCTCCAGGCATCTCAGAGGAACTGTTCTGTTTATGGGCTGAAATATAATCGCTCCGCTCTGCTTTGATATGGGCTTGCGATTTCCTACGTAGCATCGCACCAGGCCAGGGACAGTGTCAAAGCCTTCGTCTTCAAAGTGAAACTGCACCCGGCAGTGAGCTTCGCTGAGCCGCACGATAGTTTTATTGATCTTGAAATGCTGAGAGATGTTTTTCCACTGACAGGTAAGGACGAAATTGCCAGGACTGGAGAGAGAATCTCTGATCAAAAAGTCACCGTCTCTCTGAACGAGGCTCTCAGACACCTTTAAGAGAAAAAACAGGCCTGTCTGAAACAAGAGGAAATTATCCATTGCTAGGCTTCCCCAGTCAGGTTTTTTTAAATCATTGTCTCGCACATTTTTTAGTAAGGATACCCATACAACAATCTTCATGGCACAGTGTGGAAGGGGCTAGATTATGTGTGGGATGACCTATCTCCAATTCAGTCTGCCCATCCCTTGAGATTCAACAGGATGGCCATGCACTGGTTTTCCTCTATGACAGGGATCTCCAACCGCCAGGCTGCAGCCCACTACTGGGTTGCAGCAAGTTCAGAACCGGGCCATGGAAAGAGTTGAGAGAGCATGCATGCAGTTCCCTTGCATGAGCGGCAGTTACATGAGCATGTGCAGCTCCCCTCACACAAGTGACGGGAGCTTGTGCTTACGTGCGCAGCTCCCCTCACACAAGTGGTGGGCACGTGCGCTTGCACATCCCTCCCCTCGCATGCTCTAAGGCAGTGGTCCTCAACCTTTCTGATTTGGCCGCCCAGGCGGGGGAGGAGAAGGGATGGTTCTGTCCAAGTAGCAGGTGTGCATGTGCTTGCAGAGCTCGCATTTGTGCGAGCGGCAGGTGCTTGCATGAAAGGAGCTTCTTACGAGAGTGCAAGCGCCTGCCTCTTGCATCAGGGGAGCTGCATGTGCGAGTGCAAGCATCCATTGCTCACGCAAGGGGAGCTGCCCGCACATGTGCACTTGCCTGATGCTTTCCGCACCCTGCTTCCAAACTGGCCGTAACCTGGTAGTGGGCCACAACCCTGGGTGTTGGGGACCCCTGATCTAAGGGGATCCAGCTTGGTTACCTTCTCTGTTGTAATGCTTGCCCTTTAGAATGGCATTGACCCTGCTGGCTTTCCATAACTCTTTACAAAGTTGGGGATTCTTTTTCTTTTTCCTTCCTGGACCTGTGTGCCAAATAGTTTGGGTTGTCTGAATAGGTTGGGTTTGGCCTCAGTTTGTGCTCTTTCATGCTATGCTTTTTCAGTCTCTATTGTTTGTTTTTTATATTTTTAATCCTAGGTTAGCAACCCAGAGTCAAAACTTGCAAGCCACATAATTTGCTCGAATAAAAAGTAATATTTAAAAAAATGGAGAGTGGATTACAAAGCATTAAAATATGTTCTGGAATGATTCATATTTATTTGACAAACATTCAGCAAAAACAGCAAGTCATATTATAGTTTGCTGCACAGTCAGCCAATGTTTAAACTGGATTTGACATTTTTATCCATCTACCGAGTCCTTCCCAAGGACTTGGAATATAAGCAGATATGGAGATTTGATGATATTAGAAGTATCATCACAGGATGTAAGTTGTTCCGAGTAAAGCTGCCATTTGCAATTGACTGATGGTGAATTTGTCAATGCCAATTATTATTGTTATTATTTTCCTTCTGCAGCTGATCTTATCCAGTCCCTCAGCTTTTCTGTATTAAGGTTCTGCCAGATTTCAATTTATATAGTCTTTCTTTTCTGGCTTTATTTTCATTACCTTTGCCTCATACAGACATGTATTAGCTGTTGGGTTTGAAGATTACAAAAAGATTAAGCCTATTTCCCACAAGACCAAATTCAGATTGCTTTATAAATATAAGACATTCCAAACTCTCCTATCTGGGGAGAATCATAATTCCAATTCTGTTACTTCTGAAATCAAGACCAAGATTACTTGGCTAGAAAGCAAGAATGTTTTGCAAGGAACAATCCCCCATCACCAGGAATCCCTTCCCTTCCCTCCCCTTCCCCTTCTTCCCTTACCCTACCCTACCCTACCCTACCCTAACCTAACCTAACCTACCCTATCCTACCTATAGAGCGAGCAAACTGAAAATTACGGTAAATTCCACTTTTTGAAGAAAATATATGCTCTCTTTCACAGCAATCATTTCAGTAATACTTTATAATATGCTACCCTGTCGCTTTGGAGTGCTCAGAGAGCATTCCATGAGGTTTAACACTCACCTAGATCATTTTGTTTTCAACTGAGAGGAAAGATTTCCTGTTGTGTTTTCAATCTCATTCAACTATTTACAGCAACTATTACTTGGGAGACTCCATACCGCAATAAAATTGTTAATCTCTGAGGCTGCATAAGCACTCTTAACCTTCTGACTGCTACAAAATCAACATTAATATTTTCCTGGAATTATTCAGGGTACGCATACTAATTGGGAAAAGAAAAGTGCTCAGCACACCATGAGGTTTAAACATACCAGTGCTAATAAAACGTAAAGCTTTGATGATGTAAGCAGCCTGGTGCCTTCTAGATAGTTTGAAAGTATAATTCCTGTAATATTAGCCATGGCCGGTAAGTGCTATAGTCCATATCATTTTCAGGACAACAGATTAGTGATAACTGATGTAATTTGACAGTACTCACAGTGACAATTTCATAGGTCACCCAATCCCATCATGATGTCCATCAGAGTGAAATTATCCTTGATGTTAATTGCACAAATACAATTGCCATGTATATATTTTGAAACTACACATTGTAGCTACAGAAAGATGAAGGCAGCTGCTAGGCCAAACCCTCTTTGTGGTAGACATAATCTTAGAACACAGTACTGCATTGCAGGCTAACTCTGCCCACAGTCTGTAATTCGACCCTGACGAACTCAAGGTTGACTCAGCCTTCCATCCTTCCAAGGTCGAGGTTGGTAAAATGAGGACTCAGATTGTTGAGGGCAACATACTGACTCTGTAAACTGTTAAGAGAGTGCTGTAAAGCACTGTGAAGCGGTATATACTGTGAGTCAAAGTGCTATTGGTATTGCTAATCAAAACTCTCCTTCTGACACTTGTATTTGTACTGAGGGCAACTTCAGTCAATCCAATTTCTAAGGCACATTGCAGAAGACACCTGAACCACAGCAGGGTGAGACCTTTCGCGCTGCTTTTTTATCACATTTTTAAAAACTTTACATCTCCCTCAGAGAGGGTCTCTGGGCGGTGTACACATAAAATATTAAAAACATAAAAACCACATATAAAATTTTAAAAGAGGCAAGTGATGTGAAACATTAATTAAAAGACCACTTACAGCTTTAAATGACCTTTAGACCACCTGCAACTGCTTATTTGAAATATTAAAAGATAAAATCAATATAGATTTTGCCCTGGCTGCCACCAATGGACAATCTTTTCTTTTGGAAACTCCAAAATACTGAATTGGATCTAGCTGAACCAGAGCAATTAAAAGACGCTTGCTCCTGGGAAGGAAAGCCATGGCAAATCTAGACAGCACACTAAAAAGCAGAGACATCACCCTGTCGACAAAAGTGCGTATAGTCAAGGCTATGGTCTTCCCAGTTGCAATGTATGGCAGTGAAAGTTGGACCATAAGAAAGGCTGAGCGCCAAAGAATTGAGGCCTTTGAACTGTGGTGCTGGAGAAGACTCCTGCGAGTCCCTTGGACTGCAAGGCGATCAAACCGGTCAGTCCTAGAGGAGATCAATCCTGACTGCTCTTTAGAAGGCCAGATCTTGAAGCTAAAACTCAAATACTTTGGCCACCTAATGAGAAAGAAGGGCTCACTGGAGAAGAGCCTAATGCTGGGAAAGATCGAGGGCAATAGAAGAAGGGGACGACAGAGAATGAGGTGGCTGGATGGAGTCACTGAAGCAGTAGGCGTGAGCTTAAATGGACTCCAGAAGATGGTGGAAGACAGGAAGTCCTGGAGGAACGTTGTCCATAGGGTCGTGATGAGTCGGACACGACTTCGCAGCTAACAACAACAACAACGAACCAGAGCAGACTCATTAAATCAATGGAATTTAAATTGCTAGGTAAGTATAAATAAATAGGATTGTAGACTATGGTGAACAATATATTCTTTCATTGGTTTCTGTGAAGAAACCAGTTCTTTCAAAGGCTTCTTTACCTGTATCCAGCACACTTACTTGCAACCTGAAATACTATTCCAATTGTCTTTCCTTTTTTTAATCAGACAACCTTTAATTATCAAACATTGCAAGATTGATTCCCACAGGAGTAGTTATAACTGAGGAGATTTGCATTTTGATTACTAGCTCATGCTGTTTTAGTTGCCCAGGATTAAAATAGTAACAGCTCTTCTCCGTCAGGTACCAAAGTGCATATAGGTGTCATGACAAAAACCAGGTTGAGAACAGAAATGTAGTTTATTGCTTTTAGCTAAATCCCTAAAAATAGGCATTTTGAAATGTCAGTACTATTATTTTCAACATGAAGTAAGCTATTTCTCTAACCAGTTGTGTACATAACGTACTATTGGAAAAGCAAACAGCAATCAGAATAAATTATGCAAGTTAAATATATTTGGCCTATTTTGATATAACGGCATTCAGTATTTATTAATGTTTTCAAATAATTTGGAAGTCTTTTCTCTAAAAAAAAGTTTAGCAGAGAACAACAGAAAAAGGATCCCCAAAATGATTCATGGCAAATGCATGAGAGCTAGAAGCATGCTTGTTTCTTTTAAAGAAAGTGAAGATTTTCAGAATAAATTAGCATAAAATATGCAAATCCAGGCAACAAATTGTGTGGTTAGTTGACAGTTTCAGCAAAACTGAAAAACACTGAAAAATGACAAAACTGACAGTAGAACACACAGTGAGCATCAGAGGTAGATAACTAACTTCAGAGGTGGATAACTAACTCAAACATATTTCCAACAATTCACCAACAAGGAACAGATCACTATACCCTACCCCAGGGCATGTCAAAAGAACCAGGCCTTTGTGGCTTTATGAAAGCACAAAAGAGTCAGGGTCAGGCAGACTTCAGGGATCACAGTGTCTACAGGACAGGCACAGCTACCAAGAAGGTGCATCTTCTCAATCCCACAAGATACAATGCTTTACAGCAGGGGTCTTCAAACCTGGCCCTTTTATGACTTGTGAACTTCCACTCTCAGAATTCCTTAGCCAGGCATGTTGGCTGAAGAATTCTGGGAGTTGAAGTCCACAAGTCATAAAAGGGCCAAGTTTGAAGACCCCTGCTTTACAGCTTGGAGCACACCAAATGGTCCAGATTGTACCGGTCAGGCAGAAACAACTGGAGAAAGACAACCCTCCAGCTAACCATGTCCTAAGACTTGGACTAATCCATTA
The DNA here is from genome assembly GCF_947247035.1 of Vipera ursinii. NCBI lineage: Eukaryota > Metazoa > Chordata > Lepidosauria > Squamata > Viperidae > Vipera > Vipera ursinii. The sequence goes on along the minus strand of NC_139516.1, from coordinate 87,170,007 downwards.
TGTTTCATTTTTCCACCAACTGTTCCTTTGTTCTACCTGCAGAAATCTTAAGAGCGATTCCTGTAGCTTGTCTCATTAAAAGGTGAACTGTTGGGTCTACTTGATGTGGGTTCAAGTCTTGGCAGGATTTGGTATGACAGAGAAGTAGGGAGAACACTAAAGACTCCAGGCTTAACTTTAAAAAAAAGACCAAAAGGTACACACCTGCCGTGGAATCCGCCCATGGTACCAAGCATGGCTCCGCAAATCATCACTGCTCATCTGCAATTCTTCTTCCAGCTCCTTCTTCAGTTTTTCTGGGGAACTGTCCATCACCTGCTTCTCCTTTAAAAACTGCAAAAAAGAGAACAAGGTTGGAAGGCTTGGTTATGCCGAATCAGCATAAGAAGCAAAAGAAAAGAAAAACCTATCGGTATCCAGACAGAAACTTTCATTTTGCCTCACATGTCAGGAGGTCTGCAATAGCCAGCATTTTGCCAGCTTTTGATCTTTAAGCTGCATTGGCTAAAACTACTGCTGGGTGAGCAACTTAGGTAATGATTACTTGCAAAGGGGTGGATCACTCATGTCCCAACTGGATGTTTTGGGATAAGCATGAGTGTTCTGTTGGTCATTTATGTCCCTTCCTGCAAGGAATGCAGAAAGAAAGTAAAAAAAAAGGAACTGCACTTAGGAGAAAGAGCTGGGCTGAAGCAGAAGGTTCAAGTTTAAACCTGTTGATCAGGGATGGCACATTTACACTGACTTCGCTCAAGCATACACATTTTAGTTAATGGAATCAATTCATTTTCTAACTTTGCAGAAACCATCCTAAACCAGGGTTTCCCGGTTAGACTCAGCCTTCCCAAACACCTCAAGGTGTAACCATATTATCTTGGTTCACATATTATGCAAATGCACCTGAAAGGTCTGATGTGACCTGGTCAGGTTTGTGTGCATGTAACAGCAAAGACTGGTTTAAAGAGGTGTGAAGTGGGAGGCACCATGTAAGCTTTATTATGAGTTGTGATCAATACATTTGAAACTCTATGATCAAGTTTTGTAAGTCCTGAACACTAGCTTCTGGGCCAATAATAAAAGAACTCTGCCTACGTTGCAGCAATCACTCACAAGTGCTTTATTATAATTTCACTACTTCACTATTTCTAATACATCAGTATGGTAACTATATTACATAATCCTATTTTGCTTCCGTATGTACCTATATGAAGGGCCTGTTACTGACATATCCCCAGAAGCTTTGATCGCATGTGCAGAAGGATTCCTATTCTCGTAGCTTGTTTAAAGAATAAGCTGCAGTATATTGCAGACAGACTGAATAGCAGCATGACTGACCTAATCTCTCAACCCCGGATTAAATAATTTTTGATGAAGCAGCAACACAGTGCAGCGTGAAGCTCCTGGCTACAGTACTCCATCATTGCTAATAATCCAGTTTTCCTTTGCTGGTCCATTGTGGATTTCTTAAAAACTGTAGAAACATAAAATCAATAATCCAATAATAACTTCGTTCCTCCACATCCTCTTTCTGTCCTGTTTTGCCTCCATGTAGGTAGAGTTGAAAACTAAATAGTGTGTGGGGAGAACAAAGTGTTAGACTAATTAGAGGACCTCTACAATGGACCAGAAGAGAAAGTTGGACCTAGCTTTCTTCTTTCAACAACACAAATGACCAGGAGAGGGCAGTTTAAACTTCAAATAATCCTGAAGCAGTTTGGTATTAAAGCAAAATAGGTAGTGACAAGGATTTCATAATTACACAGATGCTTATCCCACCCTTGACACTGTTGCGAGAATCCTGATAATTAGGAGATGCAGAGTTAAATTAAACATGGGCTGCAATTTGTATTCTCCAGATGCTTTAAAGTTTCATGAACACTGCCATAGCGGTATGGGAATTGTAGTCCAGAGCATCAGGAGTACTCCAAGTTCCTGCAATAAACCATCTATGAATTAAATTAATCCTGCTTTAATTTAATCCCCCTTCTTTAATTTACTTCTGTTTTCTTAGATAACTCACAGGGATTGCAGTGGCATTTTAATTAAAGTTATGTCTCTACTTGCAGATTTTGCCTGAAATCAGTGGAAATGTAAAATAATTTTACTCCTTTCAGGACACATCTGCTTTCTTTCCTATTTTTGTTATTTACATTTTGCAGCTTTACCTGAGAACACCGAAAGAGCAAGATATCTTATAAAATCTCCAAATCATTTTAAATTGTTGAATCGTGAAAAAACTTCTTCAAAATAAAAGTTATCTGAAGCCACTGCTGCATAGGTTCTTGAAACAGAATTAGGAAATCAGTGTACATTTGAAATGGAAACAGGCTGTCCACCTCTGAGTTAAAGAATGCCTTGCCAGGAGTGGATAATCTATCACCTCGAAGGCTGTATGTATTCTCTCAACTCCTTTCTCTCACTAAAAAATCATCAGTTTCCCAGATGAGAAGAAAAGATCTCTTTAAGCTTTCAGATAATTTCTCTCAAAATTAAAAGTATCCCCTCCCCAAATCTTCAGAAAATCCCAGAAATCATCATTTCAACAAGACAATGCCATTGCCTCATCCACTGAAGCTCTTCTCTCTCTCTCTCTCTCTCTCTCTCTCTCTCTCTCTCTCTCTCTGTGTGTGTGTGTGTGTGTGTGTGTGTGTGTGTGTGTAAGCACTGAGCGTACAGACACTCAGGAAAACATCTGTGTTCCAGAAGCAATGTTCTGTTTTCTTGCTGAAGGTCTTTGTCAAATTGGAAATATGGTCAAATATAGGTGAAAAAAGACATGTCTCCAACTGTCCTCTCTCCAACCTGCAGCTAATGTTTTTTTTAAAACAGATATTTCATATCTGTGAAAAAAGTGGAGAAACTCAGGAGCCACAGGACCTGGGGTCCTCCTCATAACCAGCATTTTGACTAATCTGATCCCCATCAGCAGCATTTAAAATATTTCAATTCGACAGAAAAGAGCAAAACACAAGACCTTCTGCAATTCAGCCTCCCTTGATTGAAGCTATCAATGAAAAAGCCAACAAAAAAAATAACAAGATTCTCAGGCTTTTGTAAGCATCCTGCTGGTTTCTAAAGAAATCTCTGCTTACAACTCCTGAGAAAGAAGCAGAACTAAGTAGTATTAAGTTGGAAACGCCATGAATGTACGCTAAAAGCTACCATACAACAATAACCACCGAAACATTTTTCCCATGACTACAGGCTTTTTTTTTAAAGCAACTTGGATGAATTCCCAGGCTTCTAGTGATGTGAATGAATCTTTATAGTACTTGAAAGACTAAAGGAGAAAAGTTCTTATTCTCTAATCTAGCCTTTCTATGAATAGTCTGAATTCCTGGGGGCTTCCACTTTCCTGGATTCTTCTTATAACCATACAGTACTTTGATATATGGCATTTTTAATGAACTTCCAACAATTGTCTTTTGAGATGTAGATAATCGATTAAGAATTAGCATTTAATCAATGTTTGGCAAACAGGTTTTTTAAAATTCAAACAACCCTTAATATGTTGGATCAAATGTGGCCATTAATTTTAGTAGACATTATTATTCTGAATCCAGGAGGAAGAGACCAGCAGGGACAACCTAGCTCAGCAGTGTCTGAGCTGCCTGCCACCCACCAAGTCATTTTCTGTGGAGTGTAAATGTTGTATAGTTCTAGAGACATCTAGGCTGGACCACAGGAAGCCCTCTAGAAAGTACAGTAGCCTGAGGGTCTCAATTCAACTAAATGCGGGGGGGGGCTTTCCTTGGCATCTTCTAGGCCAGGGGTAGGCAACCTTGGCTCTTTTATGACTTGTGGACTTCAACTCCCAGAATTCCTGAGCCAGCCATGCTGAGGGGAAAGAGAGAAGTTTCCACGCTGAGCCATGCTGGCTCAGGAATTCTGGGAGTTGAAGTCCACAAGTCATAAAAGAGCCAAGGTTGCCTACCCCTGTTCTAGGCACAGGCAGCAGAAAGGTGAGACTTGACCAGGGAGATGGTCAGGAGGCTGAGTCAGGGTAAGGAGGAGGGCTAGGGTTAGCCACCCTTCCACACAGTCTGGCTTTACTGAGCGAGAGGTGAAAAAAGAGAGTGAAGATATAAGCAATATCTTTCTGAAAGGAAGGAAATATCCATCTGCTCAGCAAAGAGATAGAAGAAAAACAAAAGCAGAAGGTCAACCCCACTAAATAGACCAGATAGGAAATCCAGGAAGATTAAAACCAACTGATATAATACAGTATTTAACAGTAACAAGTCTGTGCTGTACTTCCTCCTCCTCCTCCTCCTTAAACCTCGGTGAACTGAGAGTTTCTGCCTCAGCTGCTTCCAAATATTATCTCATTTCTCTGGAGTTTTAAAAAAATGTTTCAGCCTCCTTTTGCTTTGGTAACAATTCTTGCTTATTTCCATCACGGTCATCTGTCTTATGTTTCACACCAAATTTGAGCAGAATTCTAAGCTGATTTAATTTCATTCTAGATATGATCTTGGTATGCTCCATTGGAAGATCTTGAAGGACCAGGTTGGGAATAGATCCTCCTGGGGAAAAAAGATTTAACTATGAGATTGATATCAACTTGATGCCACAAAATGACCAGAGTGGCCTGTGAAGTGGCCATCTGACCACGACTTGTGATTTTACTGCTGGCCTCTCCGTTGACTCTGCTTGTTGGAAACCTGTTATGAAGTGTGCAAATGGCAATCTCATAGCCATGGGACAATGTGATGGTCAAAAATGCCCACTGTTTGCAACGTGCCCAAATCTCGATCACATGACCATTGGGACACTGTGGCAGTTGTAAGTGCAAGGGTAGGTCGTAAAGTTATTTTTTAAACACCATTGTAAGTTGAAACAATTGCTAAACAGGGCAGTTGTTAAGCAAGGGCTACTTGTAGCCTCACAACGATTTGTGTTTTAGATGCCTGGTTTATAAGTGAGAAAAGGCAATAAATTGAGCTCTCTCTCTCTCTCTCTCACACACACACACACACACACACACACACACACACACTTTTTATTTCTATTCTGCACTTTCCCACATTGCAAAAGGACAGATATTACGTTTCGCCTCAACTTAAATCGTATGGCAGATGACTTCCAGATGACCAACTTTCCCATCACCAATTGTCTGATTTCAAAATAAAAGTAAAATAGCTTAAGTAGGCTATTTCTTCATCGACAACAGAATGCTGCTGAAATCAGGCCATGTTTACATCTTTAGGACTTGGTGATGCCTTACAGTCAGCTAGACTGTAAGAATATTCTCCACAATTTATTCTGCACCAAAACCTAAAATCATTGGCTCCATTAGATGGTCACTAAAGTGGCAAACTACCAATCACCTTATTCTGTCTATTCTATATCCATGACCCCTTTATTCAGTTGTGATTTCTTGGTGCCATGTTATAATATGAGGGGGGTTGGAAGGCATGACAAGACATGTGTTCCCTATAATGGCTAGCAAGACTGGAATGCTACACACTATCTAAGAACAGAACTTCCCCAATTGCAATGAACTCCACAACTGCCATAGTCAAGAGCCAAGACAAAATGGCAAGATCCCTGGGAAGGTGGGATCCATTCATTTTAATGGTGCAACTGCATTCCATTCTGGATGAGTGAGTGGGTCAATAGTCAACAATCCTTTGTAGATCTGGAGCACAAAGCAGCTTGAGCTTAGGCTGGTCCTTTATGGACCAACCTCTTTCATTTTCAGGGAATTGTAGTCATGATGATCCAATAGAATGAAGGACAGTAAACCGTTCATTTCAAATGCTTAAGCAAACTGGGTTATCTGAAATGTGTTCTATGTGTTTTTTTACTGAAGGTTCACACTTTTCTTAGGAAAAAAATGAAGTAAACTTCTTATCCACTTTGAGTAAACAAGAGGGGAGGCTGGATATTATATTTATGCTGCATTTTGTTTTAATTATCTCCCTCCTCCAAATATTATTGACTTTTTCTTAGTTCTCCTAATGGGAGTGTTTTATGCCATCTGTTCCTTAACATTTTAGACAGCAAGGTTACCTTAAAACAATTTTTCATCAATTTGTAAAATGTAAAAAACAACTGGACTTTATTTAAATGGTTAAACAGTTAAAAATTTGCTAAATGATGCCTCTCAGATTTGGAATCTATGAAGAACTATGACTATATTGTGCCTGGATTGGAACTGGAAAAAAAATCTGATGATGCAGCTATGGAAGAATGCCTGTATCCCGGACTCTAAATACTGATTTAGTAAGATCTCTCATCTCTCACTCTTTGAAGTATGCTAGTATTATTCACAGTCCAATCATTAAAAAAAAGTAGTTCCAAGACAAGCCTGAAGCAATTACTAGTGTGAGGAAGGCACCAGGTGATTTCTCTGTGCAAAGATACTCTTATTTCTCCTCAGATTGTACAAACTTTGTACTGAAGGAGAAATAAGACCCAATAATATGATTACATGAGTCCTAGGTTCATTGTTCAAAAACTGAGTCACAATATGGAAAAATGGAAGAAAATTATAGTTTCAATAGAATGATATCAAATATGGGCTTTTCTATGTATGTTTAAAATATAATTTAGGTATAGATATACTGTAATTCAAGTAGGGTTTTGCTTTACTACTTTGACATGATGATATTTTGCTTAAGGTTTTCATTTTCAAGTTTCTTTGGTTATTTTTTTCTCTTTGCTTTTGCTTTTAGGTAGTTTATTATAGCCTTATTTTATTTCTCTTCAAGATAGATAGATAGATACTCTCTTTTTTAATTTATATAGGTTTTTATATAGTAATAATATAGTCACATAGCTACACTGATATTTATAGAACATCACAGATAACAGTGTTTTGAAAAAGAAATGTTAACTGTAATGTGTTTTAAGTTGAAATAAAATTAAATTAATGAACCAGATATTAAATATTGGAGAGTTCATCAATAGCAGAGTGGACAAAGATCACCATAGGTTGGAATTTGAAGTTGTTAGAGTTGGAATCAAATAGGCAATCCTTTTTCCCTATTTTGGCACCGGTTGGAATCAGGAAGGGGAAGCTCTAAGAAGGCTCTCAAAAATTAGTAGGCATTTATGACACAACAGAAACCCGAGGACCTTCTGCAGGCAGTGGAAAATTCAGTAATTTCTCAAAGGGAGCCATCAGACCGGTTTTGGGTCATGATAGAAGCTTGAAGGAAGACATAACAGCTTGATCCCAAAGAGAAGCTGCAAATGAGTAGAACAATTGTACCAAGACTATTTGTAAACTCCCAAAATGTTAATCAATGTTTGCTGCATGACCTTTACAAAGGCAAAAAAGGAAAAAGGTTAGGTTGCACTCATCTGACACTAGCACTTTATGCAATGACCACAGGGTTGAAGGCCATGACTGGATTGAGTGAGACAATAGGGAATCCTTATGAACAGCCTTTTGAAAGTGCTAAGAGAAAAGAAGAAAAGTAAGAGAACAATGAAGCAGGAGAGATAAATAAATTTGGTAAAGCAAAAGGACTATCAAGCCAAGGACGATATACTAATATTGTGCCTATGAAAAAGAAACCAAAGGCGTTTGGTGAGAATAAGGTCTAGTAGTTGCATAGTAGCTGTGGGAGCAAGGCTCCCATCAATCAATTCTACAACACCTAGAACTTTTGAACTGAACAAGCATATAACTCAGGCATGTGAAATACAGAAAATGCGCTGAAGACCCTTATTTCTGTTAATGGCAGAACCAAAGTTTGGCTCTGCTTCCAGATATAGCCCTAGCAAACTAGATAGGCTCTGAGTTGTGGAAAAAATAGGAAACACAGAAAGACTTGGCATGTAAAATAAGCAAGGATCCTCCAGTAAATTGTTCCTTGCTTTCCTTGTAAAGTACATAATGTCAAATCGTTCTTCTGGCCACACATCTGGCTGTAGTTTAATGTTCAATAAGCCAACTTGGCTGATTTCGTCTCATTTATCAAAGATAAAAATAAATCCGCAAATGGGTAGCCCACATGTGAGGTTACTCAGAACAAACTAGCTGTCCAAAGCCTCTATTTTTCTCATTCCCCAATCTTGGCTTTCGTGACTAAGTGTTTACAGATGCTGATATATTAGTTCTAATTGGAGTCATGATCTGGGCCCACCATCTCTTAGGCATATATTCTAATTTTGTATAGCCAAAATTAGATATATATAGAAGATAATTTTTTCTATATCCAGAGAAGTTTAAAATACAATTTCCGTGACTTTTATTAAACCGGAAGGAATGGAGACCTTCAAAGCTTTGCCGTGAATATACCAAGCCTATTTTAAGCAGCTGAAAACCTTTTAAATAAGAACTTATATCTGAACAAGGCCAGCTGGGTTTCTTTATAATATGCTGCCCTTTCTCCTGTTCCCTGAGATAACGTGTAGACTGAACCAATGGAAAGTTACCATGACAACACACAGCATCATTTTAAGTATTACAGACTCACAGCAAGATAATCAGCACACTCAAGAACTGTATTTATGATTCTGCTTTGATAGGAAATGTAAAGCCCCAATGTTCACATGGATGCTTTGATTCTAGCCAAAATCAAATAACAGCATTTACACTAATCTAAACTGCTGTCTTTGCATCAGGAGTAACCTTTCCTCCAATTATTCTGACATTGTTTCTCCGATAATTTCTGGGCTTCTCTTTGTGGTTTGCACAAACCTTCCCAACCCTGGCACTTTCTACCTGTGTTAAATCCAAAGATAATTTGGTTGAGGATTCTGAGAACTGTAATCCCAGCATGTGTGGAAGATCCTGGATTGAGGAAGATGGCTTACATCCCCTTGACAAAAAACATCTTAGAGAGTTTTTTCCATAACTGCAATTAGACAATTTTAAGCAGCTATATTAGGGGCTTATGGGATTGAACATTCTCTTTAAAGCTATCAGTATGACTCCCATTATGAAGCATGAAACATTTTTCCTGTCTTTCTTCTTTCCTTGCTAATCTTGATTAAAAACAATACAGCTTGTACAAATCTCATTTTTATCACCATTGTGATTACATGAATAAAATCGACTTTGCTTCTGTTGTTTGACTGCTGACTACACTTAAGGAGCATTGAGCACAAAATGGATAAAGCAAGCCTCTATAATGGTATCTTTTCATCATCAAGTATCACCCGCTACTAAATACCTTTTAAAAATCAGAAATGAAGACACTGTTGTTAGCTAGTCAGTTTCAAGGCCTTGGCATACTCAGGCCAGCCCATTTCCTTTCATCATTGCCACAACTCATTACTGTAGAGGCAGTCTTAATTATTTTGGTTGCTACTAATTATGACTGTTACATACTTTACAAGTATCAGAAACAAGATGATTGGGCCACTTTAATGAGAAATCCAAGAAAATGAGGACCCAGATTGTTGGGGGCAATAAGGTGACTTTGTAATAATGCCGCTTGGGGGTGTGTGTGAAAGCCCTAATAAGCAGGCATATACATAGAATGAAGGCTACTGCTAAGCTTGTAAGCCACCCTGAGTCTTCGGAGAAGGGCGGGATATAAATGGAATTAAAATAAATAAATAAATAAAATAAAAATAGAGCAGATGAGAACAGTTCTAGGAAGAGAACACTGAATTAGGTAAACTGATGTGATCCAGCACAATAACAGGGTTGTTGTTGTTGTTGTTAAAAGCTTCACATTTGGATAATGATGTTATATTCTTATTAAAAATAAGTGCTTTTGAACTTGTTATCAAAAATGTTGCAGAATGATAGCAAGCTTTTTGTTAGATAATCGTCTTTTAAATATGTTTTTTAAGATGGAAACAACAGAAAAGTACATTAATAATTAAAGGAAACTTCTGATTATTAATCACTGTGTGTATATATATATATATATATATATATATATATATATATATATATATATATATATATATAAAATTTATTTATTTTATTTATTTTAATTCCATTTATATCCCGCCCTTCTCCGAAGACTCAGGGCGGCTTACAAGCTTAGCAGTAGCCTTCATTCTATGTATATGCCTGCTTGTTAGGGCTTTCACACACACCCCAAGCAGCATTATTACAAAGTCAGCTTAATTGCCCCCAACAATCTGGGTCCTCATTTTACCTACCTCGGAAGGATGGAAGGCTGAGTCAACCTTGAGCCTGGTGGGATGCGAACCTGCACTATATATATATATATATATATTTCAATAACCCTTAAATAATAGATATTTCAAACAATCAGATCCGTAAAAAAACCTCACTCTATTTTTTAGCTTTTCCTTTTCTTTGCAACTTCATTTCCAAACAGAAATGCTTGAAAAAAAAATCAATCTTTGAATTTCTTCGTAAATTGACTTGATCTGCATCTCATTGATTAGAGATATGAAAAGAATAGCTTGTGCATTTTCCAAATATTTTGAAATAGTTTTAGTTTAAAATCTATAGCAAAATATATGTAAAAGTACATTTTCAAATTAAACATGTTTCAAGTGGATCTTTGGAAATTTATCCAAAAAACATATTTAAGAGCCAATACAATTTCAGTTGCATTATTCAGGCACTTTTGATGCACATTAAGAATAAAATTGCAATTTAATGTGGACACAGAACTGAACGAAAGTACATAAGCCAAACGCATACAAAAATAAAGTACACATGTTTAGTCTGAAATGATCTAGTTTGTTATTTTAAGTTACTACTATTTCTAATGACTATTTCTGCAAAAAGCTTAGGATGGCATAAGTAGAAATGTCCACTTTATCCTCATAGCTATTAAAGTCATTTCATGCATATTTTAATACTGTAATCTCAACTGCTACTAATCTCTAGATACTCTAAAAATGGTTTCACCATTACTAACATTTTTTGCTTAATATTGTAGACCACCTACCTTGACCCCAAGAATAGAGTTCTGATGATAAAAGCAGCACAGAGATGCCATGAATGTCTGAAAAGTATTGCAGTCCTTAGGCATTTTTTTTCTTTTGTCCCATTGACCAAAACCTCCCATGGAGAACAAAATGGATGGTCCTTCTCAGCTACGTCCAAGAGCTCTTACTAAGCTCTTGTACTGAGTTGTTGTCCACTGGGGCTCCTACACTCCCCACCTCATCCTTTCATTCCAGGCTGAAAACTGATCCTGTCGTCTGTGCCCGTCCTCAATTCCATCAACCATGGGATCAGTGACACCAGGGGACTTTATTCAGCCTGCCAATGAAACTTTAAACCCTTGAAGGACATTGCTTTCTCTCTCTCTCTCTCTCTCTCTCTCTCTCTCTCTCTCTCTCTCTCTCTCTCTCTCTCTCTCTCTCTCTCTCTCTCTCTCTCTCTCCTCTCCCTCTCCCTCTCCCTCTCTCTCTCCCCCCCCCTCTCTCTTTTCCCTATTTTGGACTCTCCCAGATTACAACATAAGTGGGCAACAAAAAACTCCACACCTTTTCCTTAGCAGCAAAATCTGTGATCCCCGGAAGATTTTCTAAGTCTTGTTACACACCTAAATGTCCACAATGAGATCAGTAGTGCTGTTAGATACACAAGCAATAAGGGACAGTTGTCTAGAGGGTTGCATGGCTCCGTTACTCTTCACAATCAAACAGGTTGTTGTACCTTGCAAGCAGGTAACCAAAGGGGTGGGGTGGGGTGGGGTGGGGTGGGGTGGGAGACAAGACTATTTGTCTTAAATTAGAAAGCTTTCCTGCAGCCATATCAGAGAGAAGGAAGTAACATCACAGAGGGCCCGTTTAGCGTCACTGTAATAAATGCAGCCTTCTGCTCTTTTAATTAAAAGATCAGCCACTGATATTCCATACTCAGCTAGGGCAGTCTTCTGGAAAGCAACACTTAAAGATGCTTGCCCTGAACAACTTGAGGTCTTGACTTCACTACCCAAAAGAGCTACAGGAGTTTTGCCCTGTATTTTGAGGTTTGCAGGCTTCAGACGTTGAAAGGAAAGCATGTCCCTTTGAAATCGAAGATTAAAATAAACTTTGTAATCAAATGTCAAGCAGGGCATGTCCAGTGCAATTGCTTTGTAGAGAAAAGCTCTAAATAAAGCTATAGCAGGAGTGTGTTTTCAACCTTTAATAACAGGCTGTCCTTTAATAACAAGATGTCCTTCACGCTGACTGCAGTGTGTCAAAATCAGAGAACAGAATCCCATAGAAAAGGATTTGCAGAGCAAATGACTCCAGTAAAGCACAACCACCAACGTCAGAGCTGATTGTGTGCCTATAATTTCAAAGAAAACACCTTTCAAATCATACAATCAGATTTTAGTTTCAGCAAAATCCATCCCCTAACTCTAATGTCACATTGCCTAGTATCTTACCTTTAATTAAGGCCAGCTTTGAAGAAATCCTATTAGAAAAATCTAAGAAATCTAGTACTATAATCCAAATCTAAATATAATAAAGGTTTAGACCAGGGGTAGGCAACCTTGGGAATTCTGGGAGTTGAAGTCCACAAGTCATAAAAGAGCCAAGGTTGCCAATCCCTGGTTTAGACTTTAGAGCAAGACATTTGGATTCCAAAGCTACCTTTGTCATGAGAAAGAAGAAAGAAATTTAGATTTTTCTGCTTACAAGACCCTTCAAGCAGGAATGCTCTCTTGTATCAAGACCTTGCCAATAGAAAGCTAGCACAAAAAGTTCCATCATAATAATTTTCACTGCTTAGGCACACATGTTCTTGAACTTCCTTTTTATTCAAGGCTGAAGCATGTATTTTTAATGTGAAAGTTCTATAACACAGCCAATGTTCAAAAAGAATTTTTTTAAAATTCACTATTATAAATAGCTACCAGAATTTTTGACCAAAAGATATTTATTATGAGATAATAACTTAAATAGCCTTAACAATGTAGTCATCCATTTATAGTCATGAGAACATCATCCATCCCATGGTTAATTTTAGATAGGGTTAGAAGTCCCTTGTGAAATAAATGAATCATAACTTGTCCATGAAGCCAATTGACAGAAATGTTTATATGAATAGCTCCTTTCTTAATAGTCTTGTGCTGTGTAGTTTTTGCCAGACTATAAATATTTTTGCTCTCTCTGCTACTTGAATGGAGAAGTGTAGTTCTAATACAAGATTTGAAAATCTAACCATGATATAAAAAGTTATTTGGCTTAATTACTATTCTAGTTGGGTAAAAGTTTATTATAATCCAATTGTTGATTTGTTAGCTTGCCTTGAGTATTTTTTAAAGGAAAATATAACTGTAACAAAGCAACAGCCCAACATTTCTGGTTTCACAAGACAAATATTTGGAAAGGAACACTGAGATACAAACGACACCTTCTCTTGTGTGGTTCCACAAAGCCCTTAAATCTGTCTTTGGTGTCAGGTCTGGAGTTAATAGATTGAGAGGAGGCTGCCGTGCCTAGTTTTAAAATTGTTTGTAGTCTGGGCTATCTTATTTTATTTTGTTTATATTTTTAATTGTCTTACTTATAGTCTGTGAGCCGCTGGACTGGTGTCTTATATTTAATCAAACTAATAACTTTGTTCTTTAATTGCAATGTCAAGTCAGAAGCAATTGCTTAATTTCGCTTATCCTTGTAGTAAACTAGGATAGTCTATATGGTCCCAGTGGTGTTGCCCATTTAGAAAGCCATAAGGATCTAGCTTGTTGAACAGTGCCCGAGATAGGGCAATTTATGACCTCACTCACAGCTGTGCTTGTATTACTATTCTCAATATGGGTGGTTTTGATTTGCTTAATGCTTGTTATAGTTAGCCTGTTTTAAATTGTTTTATCATAATTGCTTTGGTGAATAAGGCAATTAATAAATTGGTTAGCTAACTAAGAATATAAACTCCTAGAATTCCCAACAATGAACGAACTGCCTGGAAAACACTGGAGCTGAACACTGGCGCTCTGGGGAATGCTAGGCAGGAAAAGGCTAATGAACTAAAGAAGCATCTCTTCACATGCAATTTATTTTCGGAGGCCCAAATGAAGGTAGGGAGATGGATGCATGGGAAAGGATCTTCTAAATGATGTTACCCTATTCATGAAATGCCCTTTCTGAAGACATCTGGCCTGGTGCCCTTCTATTTCCTTTACTGTGCTAGAGACTTCTTTCAGGTATTTCAACTTTTAAATCCTGCCTTGCAAAAAGAATTCTAATGTCCCTTGTTGTGACAGCTATTCTTTGGCATTTTACATTTCCCTCTTTTCTGTGCAGATTACTGCTGCTGCTTTTATTTATTGATTTTTACACAATCCATCTAGAAAACATCACTGATTGGCTCAAAAATGTAATAAATATTAAATATCAATATTATATTTTCCCTCTAAATCTATTAACCAATTTTACATAGGGATTGGCCTTCTTAGCTGTTAAAATCCACAGGAGATACCTGTAAATAAACTATAAGCACAGACTAAAAAAAAGCATCATTAACAGCCTAAATGAAACCCTTACACAATTGCTATATATTCTATAAATGTGCAGGCAATTTGCAAGTCTCTAATTTCTTACCATGATTCCTCACTAGTCATTTATAATGTCTTATACCAGCTCTCACTCATTATTGTGGCTGTATAAAGCTTGTCTTCAGTACCAATACTGTAGACTGGTACATGGATGATTATTACAGCCCATAAGATGCTCTCAATCATTAATAAGGAAATAGCCTAAGTGATCAAACCTTTGGGGAGTCCACAGAACAAGAGAGACTGGGGGGGAGGTGGGGGAGAAAGCAAAATTAGTGTGTGTGAGAGAAAAGGAGAAGCAGAAGAATGACCCACATTTTTTTGGCTCTGACCATCCCCCTGTTTGCCATTTTGTCCCCAATCTATAACTCCACAGGAAATGTGATTTTCAAACAGCAAAAGGTTTCCTGAACTGCCTGATAAAGATATAATTCAGCAGTTTCTTTGACAATTCCTTTGGTGTACATGGGTTTCCAAACCAATCATAGCAGGCTAAATGAATGAAAAATCCATTCTGTAATAGACATGCACGTGGCAACTGCTTGCGACAATGCTACACAGAGCTTCTGAGTCCCCAGAACAGTTCTTTCTCTCCAGAGACTCTCACATCCTTCATAAGTACAGATGGCATTGCTACTACTAATATATTTTGTTGCGTTGGAAATCAGGATTTGCTATCATTTTTGGAAAATAGGTGGCTTTTTCAAATTAGACTGCCGATATGAATTAGTAGGCTTTGATAAAGCTCTGCTACTGGTGCTGTTTCTAATTACGGTAAGCAGTTTCCCTCTGCAAATCATTTCATATTCAGCTTCCTTTGTTACAGAATTTGAGTCCATTTCTAAATTCCACATGCTGAGAACTTGGACTCTGGCTCCCCCATATGGTTAAGAGCTATAGGTTGAAAATATATTCTTTGAGGGAAAAACATTTTTTTCAAAATCAATTCAAATTTATTATAGCCCTAAGGCTAGATACAAACAAAATATTGAATAAAAGAAGCATGACATCCTTCTAAGCATATACTCATAGGAGAAAAATAGATAAGTATAATGAAGTCTAAAAATCACGAAGAGCATAGTTACTAGCAAAATAAATCCAAATAAAAATACTATTATAAAGTTTCAATTCTAAGTAATGGTACAGCGTATCAGAAAAATGGTAGCCCAGAACTGGGAGACTGGAGAGGAAGGGGGGAAAGGTTGTAGTATAGTTGATTTATTGTGCTCCTTTAAAAAAACCAGACGTGTTTGATGAAATTAGTAATAATAATAATAATAATAATAATAATAATAATGATGATGATGATGATGATGATGAATGGTTTCAAGACAAAGCTACATAAGCATGTGCATGCACAGGTACACGTTCACATAAATGATGCCTCCATTTTACAAGCAGGGCATGCATTCCAATTGCCTTAAAGAGGCAACACATTTTCCTCAGGCTAGTATTTTATCCCATTTGCTCTATATGGCTCCCTATTTTGACATAAAAATGTCCTTTTATTTTTATTGAGGGAGGGAAATGCCAACTTTTACTGCTTCCCAGTGAGCCTTGGGCACCAAAGCTTAGCTTTTTTATAATACCAAGAAATTCCTCAATTGAAAAGTCCTCAGTCATTTTGGTGGGGAGAAACTACCCCAAAGCTATTTTACTTCCTCTAAATTTATTACATTCCCTCAGTGCCTGTAAAAAGAAACTATTTTCCTTGCTTCTTGCCTCTTCTGAAGTCCATTGTACAGATTTATTTATATATCAAATTTTTATACCAATGACTTTGTTTGTTTGTGCTAATCAAAAATAAGAGTTACTAAAATATCATCTTAGTAAATAATAAATCTATCCACTAAGATGTATGCCAGATCTCCATAGGTTAGCATATAGCATTACTGCTCCCCAAATATGTGAGATTTTAATTGCACCAAATACGCATTTTCCCTTCAGATATAGACACTTGATAGCAATCATCTTTACAATTTTAATTTTTAAGCTATTATACTGGACCATTTTAGCTCAATGAAATAGTGTCAATCATTTCACAATACAAATTCAATATAAAGTAATATAAATGAAATACCTTTTGGAAAAACTTTTAATTCTGTACCATCTGCAGTTCTGTAGGATTTCAACAAATGCAAAATATCTAGCTTTACATCAGCACAAACCTATTCTAGGTTTAGAAACTATCTCTATACATATTTTTGGTAATATTTTAAATTCCAGGAGTTTTGAATAATAAGTTCCAAATACAGATGTGCAAGGTAACAGAATCAGATAAAGTCAGTATAGAGAAAACAACTCCATATCTGAAGACCTCTTTTGAAATACATCTTACAGTTTGCAAGCAGGTGGTTATCAATTCTTGTACTTTCTCTTCAGGATTGCAAGAAATGCCAGTTTGATTTGTTACACTAGAGGGCAGCATACTACTACAAGGAACATGCTTTGAAAATATTTCTAATTAAATTTAACATAAATTATAATATTTATAATTAAATGTAATATAAAATAATATATCTAATTACATTTAACAAATTAAATACTATTTCTAATGAAATTTATTTCTTTGTTAAATTTAAATGCATAAACTAAATGTCTGGAATTTAAAAACTGCAAATTATTAACATCTATATTTGCAAAATTATGGTGTATGATGGCCTGGATAGTAAAACAAATAGAAGAAGAGTCCCTCTGTGAAGGTAACAGGCAGTTCCAAAATGTGATAGCAAGATAGATAGATAGATAGATAGATAGATAGATAGATAGATAGATAGATAGATAGATAGATACAGTGTTTTTTTTCTAAAAAAAAAAAAAGGTGCCGGAACTCAGAGATGCTGTCACTGGGAGCGATGCCAGTGTCTTGCTACGGCGTCTCTGCCCATCCTTTGCACCCCCGCCCTTGTGGCTCAGAGCCACATGCCGTGGGGATTCCCCTCCCCGCAGTTGCCACGCCGCAGCCTGTGCTGAGCCCCCACCCGGAGCTGCTCTGAACCCCGACCCAGAGCTGTGTTCCTCGTGGCAGTGGTCTCCGGCGCCAAACAGCTGATGGCCTCCGGCACCAGCACTCGTTCACTTACTGCCCCGTTGCTTCCGAATGCAGTGAGTAAGCGAGCAAGTGGTGTTTGGAAGTGTTTGGAAGCAATGGGGCAGTAAGTGAGTGAGTGAATGAACAAATGGCGTTTGGAAGCGTGGGGCAGTAAGTGAGTGTGTGAACAAGTGTGCACGTTCAGCAAGTGTGAAGTAATTGTGCTGGCATTTCTAGGCCTCTTTCCAACCACATCCAGAAAAATTTGTAACAAACATTGGAATTCTCAAAGCCATGTTTGGTATTTCCCAGCAATCTGTTACTGGAAGGAAAAAGCAATCCCTGCTGCGTTACTGATCCCAGAGAAGCATTTGCATGTATGCGGGCATCCTTAGGGTGCCATAGTTATGGATGAGAAATATTGGTTGCAAAGTTGGCATTTCTGGATGTAATACAGATATTTTGGACTTATTTTTGTTTCTTTGCATGTTTGATATTTTGAAAAAGGCATATGCTACTGACTACGCTTATGCACATATGTAACATCTTCTGCTAGGATACATGACCATTGCTTGTCCAGAATGTGAAAAGTGAAAGATTGTGACTAAACAAAATTTTAATGTACAGATAATACCACCAGAAATTATTTTAGCCTTTTTAACAAATGTTGTTATTGATGTTAAACTCACCATGGAAAACATCATATATTGTTATGTATATGCTAGGTTAATTATGTAAAGACTGAAGTGCAACATAACTAGATTCTAAATAATCTATTTTGCAAAACACACAACAGTCCAAACAGTAAAAGTAAAGTCCAAATTAAGAATATTTCACTCTTAAGAATTGTTTAATTTAAAGTGGTTTAGTTGTAATAGAAAAGGGACGCAGTGGCTCAGTGGGTTAGGACACTGAGCTTGTCGATCAGGAGGTCGGCAGTTTGGCGGGTCGAATCCCGAGTGCCGCATAACAGAGTGAGCGCCTGTTACTCGTCCCAGCTTCTGCCAACCTAGCAGTTTGAAAGCACGTAAAAATGCAAGTAGAAAAATAGGGACCACTACGGTGGGAAGGTAACAGCGTTCCGTGCACCTTTGGCATCTAGTCATGCCGGCCACATGACCACGGAGACGTCCTCGGACAAACGCTGGCTCTTTGGCTTTGAAACAGAGATGAGCACCGGCCCCTAGAGTCGGAAACGACTAGCACGCATGTGCGGGGGAACCTTTACCTTTACCTTTTAGTTGTAATAGATGGTTATAGATTCAAAATAGTTTTCAAGAGTATTTACAAAAGATACTATTTTTTTTCTAGCATCAGCTAAATTAGACATTGAGAAAAATGTTTCTCATTTCTTTCCTGTTACCTTTATTGATTTCATTGCAGAGATATTAACATAGGAAATAGATTATTTTGTTATCTAATTTTACCTTCCAAAAGACAGAACCAGATGAAAATTGTGAGGTTCTTTCCTGTTGGCTTTTTTGAATTAGCTGTTTTAGATTCTAAAAGTTTAGTTCCTAAAGTAGTAACCTTGTAAATAATTTTAATGTCCTCCTCTAGTGCAGGGTAGGCAACCTTGGCTCTTTTATGACTCAAGGACTTCAACTCCCAGAATTCTTGAGCCAGCAAAGCTCAGCTTGGAAATCTCTCTCTTTCCCCTCAGCGTGGCTGGCTCAGGATTTCTGGGAGTTGAAGTCCACGAGTCATAAAAAAGAGCCAGGATTTACCCCTCCAATAGGCTTTTGAAAGCCAATAGAGGGAACTTTTTTTTGCAAAAAAAAAAGGGTGCCGGAACGCCGTTCTGAGCGTTCTATAAGGAAAAAAGCCCTGGATAGATAGATAGATAGATAGATAGATAGATAGATAGATAGATAGATAGATAGATAGATAGATAGATAGTTTTTTTTTAATTCTATCTGCTTGAATTCAATACTGCTGCTGAGAAAACTGCAAATGACAGGTGTCAGGTTCAACTTCTGAAGCTGAGCATTGGAACTTCCCTTGCTTATCTAACACTTGTATAGCCCTGATCATGACTCTTTCACTTTCAGCAGGTAGGACGTCATATTCTGGAACAAATACCAGAAATCTAACAAAGTCATCATTGGCAAGTTTCTACAAGCGTAGTATTATATTACCTTCCTGAGGCTAGGATTAACTGAAAGTTAAGTCATTGGAATGACTGTTCCAAGGGACATACTGTATTCAAAAGAGATTCTGCGATGGCTAATTCATGTCTCCCCATGACTTAACTGCTTCTCTCCATGTCCTGTACTCTGAGTTGAAAGACTATAGGTTGTGGTCTTCTTTGTATAATATCCCTTCATATTTCTCTCAGTCACTTTTCTCAAAAGCCATTCTTTATAGGCCAAATTTTTTATTGCTGCCCCCATTCCTTTCTTTGCATTTGGTTCATTTCCTTCCCGTGGTCTGCCAAATGGAGAACATTGAGATTCAAATTGTTTGAGAATAGTAGAATGTTTCATAGTTGAACCAATATATATAAGGCCTTCTTCCTCCCTGAACCCATAACCCAGAAAGGCATAAACAAGCAAATTACATATTTGCTAGTGGATTGAGAAAGCAGGTGAAAGAATCTTTGAGGCATAATTAAAGTGTTTTAATTCTGTAGTCAATGATAATGTCCTAAGAACCTAAGAATAGCTGTGAAGGACTGAAGTCTCTAGAGGTGCAACCCAGAGGTCTATGGGATATCTACAAGCAAAACATGAGCACAATTTTATCTTCCAACTTTTGTCCCAATTCTCATGATAAACTTTACATCAGTTCAATCAGGTGAAAAGATTTCAGGGAGCTGTATAAGCTGAATGACATAGCTAACATTTCTAACAAGGCACTCAACATGGATGACTACAATTCAACAAGAGTTTATTCACTTTATTCCCCTTTCTGGTGATTACATCACCTCAATCTACACATTATTTGTGTGTGTGTGTGTCTGTGTGTGTGTGTGAGTGAGTGAGAGAGAGAGAGAGAGAACCCCAAACCATATCACTTCTGACCGTAAGCATCCTAGAAAAACTACTGAGTTTTGTAACTGTTCCCTTAAGATGATCTTAATTCATCAAAGTACTATTCAAAAAATGATGATCTATAATTATTGAATATAATGATGCTCACTTACAGTATGAAACTAATATTGTTTTCCATGTTCCTTCTTTAAAATCCAGAATAGGAACTAGTTCTCCTTTTTTAAAAGTCCAGTTTTAGCACTCTTAGGTTATCAAGGAAGAAGAGAACTAGAAAACAGATCTACAAATTTTGTTACGAATACCCTGAAACCATCTACTTTTATACTCATAGCTGGTATTATTTGGTCTTCTTACCTCACTCAAAGAAGTGAGTCCACTTATGTACATTTTTAGGCAAAGTAGAAGAATCCTTAGCAGCTCTCTCTCTCTTTCACTTCGTCATTTAAAAAATGAAATGAAAAATAATAATTCACTGCAGAGGATGGCGATGATGGTGATTTACATCTAAGGGCAAAATTCCTTTCATAGATTCTCTTAAACAGCCAGCAAGAGGAGCAGACAGCTCAGCGCAGCATTCACTTGGGAAATAAAAGCCAATTTCTAAAAAAGCTCTTTAACTGTGACCAGCCTTGCTGATGAAACAAAAGAGGAGCTACAGTCCAATGGCTTCTTCTCACATTTGTCTGTTTATGGGACCAGCACTGTATAATGAGCAGCTCTCTTTTTCAGAATCACAGAATGACCTAATGCATCAATCCTTTAAATGTTATAAAAAGTATTTGCGTACAGCGATCACGAGAACTATTGCTTGTAGAGGCTCCAATCCTTATTGATGTTGCAAATGAGGGCACTGAAAATATCCTCGTGTGTTTCTGGGCAACCTTGGTAGGAAATGAAACGAATCCTTTCTGCTTTTGCTTTTTCAGGGAAACATCTCTAGACAAATCTCTTCACTGACATCCAAAATACAGCTAATCGTTTTCTTCACGGACATACAAAATTATTTGTCCAACCAAAGGAAAGCAGATGAGACAACTAAACCTAGAAAAAATGCACTGTCCAAAAGGAGGGGATGTATAGGATTTGAAATGGCTGGCATGACTCATCCTTAAAACATAAGCACAACATAAAATGCCATTGTTTTCTTAAAACTGGCCAAACAGACCTTATGTCCGCGGGAGTCCACTGTTGTACAGATAGGCGGGAGTGAGTCCCTCCTCCTGAGGTGTGGCCCTGGGGCTCAGTTGGGCTTGTTGCTAACATACCTGGCACCCAGCTGTGTGGCAACGGCCCTGCCCGAGGTTCTCGACGCCCTCTCAGGGTTGTCGGTTGAGTTTCCCAGACTTATAGTTCTGGGCGACTTTAACCTGCCTTCTCTGGGAGGGTCATCTGAGTTAGCCCGGGAGTTCTTGGCCTCCATGATGGCCATGGACCTGACCCAAGTAATTCAGGGTCCGACTCATGGGGGGGACACACTCTCGACCTAGTTTTCTTATCTGGGCAGTGGCTTGATGATCTGGGAGGGGGCTCGCCAACTATTGTCCCCCTGTCATGGTCCGATCATCACCTCCTGCGGTTGGTCTTCCGTTATGCCACCCCCCTGCTGCTGGGCTGCAGAACCAACTAGGTGGTTCCACCCCAGGTGCCTAATGGACCCGGAATGATTCCAGACGGCGCTTGGGTCTATACCTATCCCCCTCACTCACAGCCCGGCCGACGCCTTGGTTGATGCCTGGGAAAGGGCTGCCACCAAGGCGCTCGACCGTGTTGTACCCTTGCAACCCCTGACCCGGCGCAGATCCCGGTGGGCTCCATGGTTTTCTGTGGAGCTCCGGGAGATGAAGCGTAGGAGACGGGGTCTACAGAGCTGTTGGAGATCCAGCCGATCCGAATCTGACCGATTGCAGTTAAGAATCTTTATAAGGTCTTATCTTGCGGTGATGAGGATGGCGAAGGCTAATTACTTCGCTGCCCTCATTGCATCCGCAGATAATCGCCCGGCCGCCCTGTTTAGGGTGACTCGCTCCCTTCTTAACCAGGAGGTGAGGGAGGATCCCTTACAGGGACGGGCTGAGGAGTTTAGTCATCATCTGATGGACAAAATCGCTCAGATCCAGGCCGGTTTGGACTCTGACTGGGCAGAGTCTGACGTGGAGGAATCGGACGGTCTTGAGCATGTTATCTGGACTGAGTTCGATCCTGTTTCCCCTGATGATGTGGACAGGATGATGGGGAGGCTGAGCTCCACTACCTGTTTGTTGGACCCGTGCCCCTCCTGGCTGGTTTATGCGGCCCGGGAGGAGACACGAGGCTGGTTCCAGGCAGTAATAACTGCTTCCTTGAAGGAGGGTATCTTCCCCGCCGCCTTGAAGGAGGCGGTGGTGATACCCCTCCTCAAGAAGCCTGCCCTGGACCCGGCTGTTTTAAGTAACTATCCTCTGGTGTCCAACCTTCGCTTTGGGGCGAAGGTTGTTGAGAGTGTGGTGGCGCATCAGCTTTCTCTGTTCCTGGAGGAAACTGATTATCTGGACCCGTACCAATTGGGTTTCAGGCCCGGGCACAGCATGGAGATGGCATTGGTCGCGCTGGTGAATGATCTCTGGCGGGATCGGGACAGGGGTTGTTCCTCTGTCCTAGTCCTATTAGATCTCTCAGCAGCTTTTGATACCATCAACCATGGTATCCTACTGCGGCGTCTCAGGGGGTTGGGAGTGGGAGGCACCGTTCTACGGTGGTTCTCCTATCTCCTGGGCCGCTCGCAGTCGGTGTTGACGGGAGGGCAGAGATCCACCCGGAGGCCTCTCGTTTGTGGAGTTCCTCAGGGTTCGGTTCTCTCTCCCCTCCTGTTCAACATCTATATGAAGCCGCTGGGCGAGATCATTCATGGTTTCGGGGTGGGGTATCATCAGTATGCTGATGATACCCAACTTTTTCTCTCCACCCCGAACCAACCCAGTGATGCTCTCGCCGTGATGTCCCGTTGCCTGGAGGTGGTCCGGGTCTGGATGGGGAGAAACAGGCTTCATCTCAATCTTGCCAAGACTGAGTGGCTGTGCATACTGGCATCTCAGGTCAACCAGACTATTCCATCTTTAACAATGGGTGGGTGAGGTGTTACCCCCCGTTGATAGGGCTTGCAACTTGGGCGTCCTCCTGGATTCACGGCTCAATTTTGAAGACCATATAGGAGCCGTGACCAGGGGGGCTTTTGCCCAGGTTCGCCTGGTGCGCCAGTTGCGACCCTACCTGGACTGAGATGCCCTACGCACAGTCACTCGTGCTCGTGACCTCCCGTTTAGACTACTGCAATGCTCTCTACATGGGGCTGCCCTTGAGGACCACTCGGAGGCTTCAACTGGTGCAGAATGCGGCCACGCAAGTTGTGATGGGGGTTTCCCGATACTCCCATGTAACACCTCTACTCCGCGAGCTGCATTGGCTTCCGGTTGCCCTTCGGGTGAGATTCAAGGTGCTGGTGATGACCTATAAAGCCCTAAATGGCTTGGGTCCAGCATATTTGAGGGAACACCTGCTGCCGGCATCAAGCTCCCTTCGTCCTGTGCGCTCCCACAGGGAGGGCCTTCTCAGGATACCGCCGGTTAAGGAATGCCGGCGGGTTATTCCCAGGGGAAGAGCGTTCTCTGTGGGCACGCCGGCCCTATGGAACCAACTTCCCATGGAACTTAGGACTGCCCCCGACCTTCGCTCATTTCGCCGGGACCTGAAAACTTGGCTCTTCGAGCTGTCTGGCCCAGGCTGAGGGGTTTTAATTTTTTTATTGGGTTTTAGTTTTAAATTTCGGGGACTTGAATTAATTAATTGTTTTAACTGATTTTAATTTTTGTATGTTATGCTTTTAATTTTCCCAGTAAACCGCCCTGAGTCCTACGGGAATAGGGCGGTATATAAATTTAATAAAATAATAATAATAAAATAAATAAATACAGGTAGCCTTTGACTTACAACCATTTGTCTATCAAATGTTCAAAGTTACAACCACATTGAAAAAAGTGACTTACAACCACCATCACACCATTCCCACAGTCACATGATCAAAACTTAGGCACTTGGCAACAGGCATGTTTTTGTGACAATTGCAGCATTTCCACGGTCTGGTGATCACCATTTGTGACTTCCCCAGCCGGCTTTTGACCAGCAAAGTCAAGGGGGAAAGCGAGACTCACGTAACGATCATGTGATTCACTTAACAACTGCAATGATTTGCTTAATAATCATGGCAGAAAAAGTTGTAAAATCAGGGACAATTCACTTAACCACTTTGCTTAGCAACAGAAATTCTGGTACCGATTATGATTATAAGTCAATTGACAGGGCCACGTGGAATCCTATACCTAGAGAATGATACCACTGATCATTCGGCAAACTGGTGTTCTAATGCTGGGATGCAAACAAAGCATTTACCATTCTTCTGCAGTTGATGTACTTTGCCCTAATGGTCAGGGCATTGTCAGCATGCAAAAATGGTAGTTTGCATGCCAGGGTAAGGTGAGTAAATTGTTCCACTCACTCTTTTGACCCGGGCAGGATCAATAACTGGGAAAAGTCATGAAAAAAACACAGAACAAAAAGAATTCAGGTTTCAGTTCATTTCAAGAGCGAAGTCCGGGATATTAAATGGTAAGCGTGTTGCACAGGTGATGGAGTGTGCCAAAGAAGAAATTCTGGATCCGTATTTTGACAAAGATTTGTATGGACCTGGCTAGATTATATACCATGAGGTCTAATAATTGTGAGATAGAGGAAAATAAACTCAAAAGACGAGTTGCCATTTGGGGTACCAAATTATATTTCTTCATTGCATTTAGCTCCAAATGTAAATATTTTGGGGGACTTTTCCTCAGATGCAAAATATAATTCTTCACAAATGAATTAGCTAAAACAGTATGTCTCTTAATAGGTCCAGAAGAAATTATAGGACTGCCTATTTTTAAATTCCTTCTTAAATTTTGTTAATATAACATTTTGATTATTTATTAATATTTATTATTTTTATAAATACTCAAGGCAATGAACATATCCAACACAACTTCCTCCTCAAATTTTCCCCACAAAAACAACCCTGTGAGGTGGGTAGGACTGAGGGAGAATGACTGGCCCAAAGTCACCCAGTTGGCTTTCACGGCTAAGGCAGGACTTGAACTCATGCTGTCCTGTTTTCTAGCCTGATGCCTTGACCACTAAACGAAAATGGCCCTGTTAAGTGATTGCACCTACACAGCTACAACCCTTGCATATCTTCACCAGCCTTCTCATCAATATTTAACTGAGCCATTATTTATTCCTGCTAGGTCTTTTTACCTGTTGGAAATTCTGCAAGCATCTTGGAAAACTAGACAAACTGAAAAGCAAGCAATGGCTTCTCAACAGACATGGAACCACATCCCCCATTAGCCTGGAATGATAATCTGATTACAGCACATCCCTAGATTACTTCATACGGCACAGTTGATCTATACATGGTTACTCGGAAGTTCCAAGGGATGACCTATTCGAGATTACCTGGAAGTTCCATCTATTTCAAAGGTTACTCCCACTGCAGAGAATTGCAATTTAAGGCTTATTTTTATGGCTTCCTGCTTATCAAAGTCACTTCCTTCTGTAATAGGCATGTGTCAAAGATTATCTGAAATGAAGAAGTGCAATCACCAATGGACAACCTTTAGGGGCAATTAGCTCTCTGAGTTCAAGGTAAACAAGAAAGATTTATCACTGGTATATTTGCAAGGAAAAAGAAAACCTAAAGTAGATGAGTTAGAAGCATAGTTGCTAAATAAACCACATCATCCTTGGATGTTGGTAGAGCTGTTGCTTGGCAGTTTTTGAATATAATTTACATGAATACACACACTTCCATGACTAAAGTCACGAGATGCTGTGTTGTGCTGCTTCACCTCCTTTCTCCAAGGTTGGTTCCAGTCAGTGGGGATTGGGAAGGAGACAGCCCACCCCTGGCCTCTACTATGTGGGATGCTATAAGTGCCCAAACCGCAACCCCAAACCCACTTATTTATCGCAAAGTGCCAGGGCCGCATCAGCATTGTGGTGCCCTCGGGGAGGGGCAAGGAGGCACCTCTGAGTGCCACCTCTGGCATGCAAAAACGGGCCACTGTGCTGCAAGGCGCAAAAATGGCTGCTGTGACGCTGCGGGTGCTGATATAAGGTGCTGCACCACGCAAGAACGCGGCAGGGCTAGTGACTATCATGCAGGCTCTAGCCCCGCCCCATTTGCAGCACATGCACGCTCACGGCCCCGTGTGTGCATGCACACATGTAAAATGCTTTCCCCTCCCTTTTCTTCCAGTCCACCAATTGACAATGGTTGGTGACCTCTGCTCTACCACTTCTACTCAAGCTTGCTAGTTGGCTGCTTTGTCTCCTTTGTGCTTGGTGGGGTAGCCTGATGGACCTGCTGCTGGCGACGGTGGTGTGCGTGCCAACAGAGAGGGCTCTGAGTGCCTTCTCTGGCACACGTGCCATAGGTTTGCCACCACTGCTATAAGGCCCGGTACTCTCTCTGCTCCTGTTAAGCACCTAGATGAAACTATGAGTGAACTCATGCGTTGCCATAGGGTGAGGTACCATCTCCCCAATTACATCTGTTTGTCCCTTCAAATTGGGCAAGAGAGTCATGCTGTAGGTCTTGTCTCTCAGGGAATTATACTTGGCAAGCCCAAGGAAGGCTTCATTCTTTTGGTGTCCACATTCCCCAAAGTGAAGTCAGCTCCATTCCTCCTTATTTTATGGAAGTCCCTCAAAACATGGCTTTGTCATGAGGCCTGGGGATCTCAGGGGACAATGAGGTGGCTCCATTGCTGATCAAATCTTGTGTGTGTCTGTATGTCAATATGTGTACATGTGCGTTTATATGACTGTATTTGACATGTTTATTGTTTTTATATCTTTTTTGCTTTACACTGCCTAGAGTCACTTCTTATGAGATGGCAGCCATATAAATTTGATAAATAAAAGTAATTTCTTTATGAATAAAATAATAATAATGACTACAAACCATTGTGGCAAAAGAAAGCAAATATAATACCATTAATAATAGGCTTCTTGGTGCAATCCCAAAACTGGAACACTGTTTGAACATCCTTGGCACTGATAAAGTACCTGACAGTCAATTGCAAAAGATAGTTTTGCCGGGAACAGCTTACATCCTGCGACAATGCCTTTAACACCATCAAACTACATCTGCCTATCTCAGGTCCTCAGGAGTGATCTAATGCAGGGGTGTCAAACTCGCAACGTCATGTGATGTGTCGCAATGTATCGTGACTTTTTTTCCATTGCCGGCAATGGGGTGGGCATGGTTTCGCCATGATGCCTCCGGCCTGTGGGACAGCAGTTTGACACCCCTGAACTTATAGGTGGATAAAAATACCAAATTCAGTCTAAACATCTGGATGACTCTGTGACCAACAACTGACTTAACTGATAGGAATACTTTAACCTATTATGAAACCCAAATAAAAATATGGTTACCATTCACATGGAAAAAAGTTAACCAGCCTAGTTGGCCTTCCTTGTTTTCGTGTATTGTTTGAAACCAGACTTGCTGCTTGCTATTGCTAAACAGAATAAACCTGTACACCAAGAACAATTCTGGATTACTATTTCAGCTTCTAAAGAGAGCAACAAGCTAATAATCTCATGTTTAGGCTAAACAAAGCATTTTTAGTTTCTTTAGTTCAGGCATGTCAAACTGCTGGCCCGTGGGCTGGACGCATCACCCAGAAGCTGCACCCACACTATTGCCAGCAATGGCAAAACAGCCCTGATACATCTCGCAACGTCACATGATGTCGTGAGTTTGACATGTCTTGTTTGTAGTACAAGCAGGAATGAGTAATCTTAGTCCCATTAGCATCCTGCTTGTTCACAATAAACCAGAATTTACATAGATTCGGGGTTTACCAATTGCTCTAGTTTTCTTGGCTTTCTTTCCAACACTGGTTCACCATTTCAGCATTTGGAATGAATCTTTCCTACAAATAGGCATTCTGTTCCTATTAAAACAGCTTGTGGCAAAGCAAGAGAGTGATGATCAAATTACAAATTTCCTTTCATCCTCTTTGATACAACAGAATGATTGCTGGAATATTACCAAGAGAAAATGAAAAAGCTCTTAGTGACAGTGGTGATTAATTACTAAGTTTGCAATCTGACCTTGCTTTCTTCAAGCTTCAGTCAAGTAATCTAATTAGTTATCATTTTCTCTTTTTTTTTTTAAAAAAAAGCTGTTGTTGTAGTTGTTAGCTGCGAAGTCGTGTCCGACCCATCGCGACCCTATGGACAACGTTCCTCCAGGCCTTCCTGTCCTCTACCATCTTCTGGAGTCCATTTAAGCTCACGCCTACTGCTTCAGTGACTCCATCCAGCCACCTCATTCTCTGTCGTCCCCTTCTTCTCTTGCCCTCAAACTTTCCCAGCATTAGGCTATTCTCCAGTGAGTCCTTCCTTCTCATTAGGTGGCCAAAGTATTTGAGTTTTAGCTTCAGGATCTGGCCTTCTAAAGAGCAGTCAGGGTTGATCTCCTCTAGGACTGACTGGTTTGATCGCCTTGCAGTCCAAGGGACTCGCAGGAGTCTTCTCCAGCACCAGAGTTCAAAGGCCTCAATTCTTTGGTGCTTAGCCTTTCTTATGGTCCAGCTTTCACTGCCATACATTGCAAAAAGTTAAGCTACCATAATATATATTAGATTTAATGAACCAAAGAAGGAATACAATATCACAATTACTACAATTTACTAATAAAATAGAGGTTTTAAGGTTCTTTTTTAAATTATGGAAATACTAAGTCATAGTTCATACCTTCACATACTCCAAAGCTGGATCCATAGCATTCTGGTCTCTGAAAAGAAGTAGCAGTATGTTAGCCAGTGTGTATAATCATTTTGTGTCATTTAAAACAAAATTTTATCTTGTTACTCCTCTTCTATACTATCTCTTTTAAAAGGAGAGTAAGTTAAATCAGGGGAAACAGGGTGGAAAGACAGATTTATTCCTGGCCTTTTTCTAGCATCAGAAACCCAACGCAACATTTGTCTGCCTCTTTGATCTCGAACAGCTACTGATTTTATTTTATTTCCAGTTTGCATCTAAAACAGGTTCTAGACTGAATTCACACATCATATGAAACCATAATCCAGTTTCCTGTGCAGCTCTTACCATAATGGTTTATAAACATGATCCATGCCTTAACTTTATTATTCCCCATTGAATAAATACAATAAAATAAATCATGTTTATTATAAGATCCAATCCCAGCCTTGAGTCATGGCAATATTTAGAGATATACAGTAATTAATCAGAATCTGGACAATATTTAGCACTCGATCTTTTCCAGCCATTCAGCAAACATGGGATGAGCTATCAAGCCAGCAAAAAAATTAGTATTATAAAAAATTAAACTCACAATGGACTACCTATCCAGAGCACTGGCACAATTTATAAAATGCTAGTAGTTTCTAATAATTAATAAAGTAATAATAAAAATGGATGTATGGGAAATAATAAGATTGGAAACAATTTAGACTACAGTTATTTATACACCCCTGAGAATTCAGTGCAATTTTTTTAACCCCAATATAAAGAGAGTTCCAGTAATCTTAAAAATATCCATTGTGACTAAAAATCTATTCCTTTCTCTGAAATGTCTATTAAGATAACCTTTATTGTCAATTTTTTTTACTGTGGGCACAACGGCACACATCAAAAATGAAATTTAGTTGCCTGCTCTCAAAGTGAAACACATACATGACGCACACCTAACCATACTATATACAACATATGTATAGACCCACACCCCTACATTACATAACAAATAAATATTAAATACTGTCCAACTTGAATATATAACCGAAAGAGGAAGCTTGAGAGTTCACAAGGTTAATGCTGTATGGAATGAAACTATGGCTGAATCTGGATGTTCTGCTACGGATACCACGGAGCCTCCTCCCAGAAGGTGACAAGGAAAACAGGTCGTGAAGAGGATGTGTAGTGTCCCAGACAATCTTACGGACCCTGCTCAAGCAACGCTTCTGTGCTATGTCCTGGATGGAAGGGAGGGAACTGCCAATGATCTTTTCGGCCATCCTCACCGCTCTCTGTACCGCCTTCCTGTCTAAAGCAGTGATGCTTCCAAACCAGACTGTGATGCTGTATGACAGGATGCTCTCGATCGTCCCCCTGTAAAAAGTGGTCAGGACAGGGGAAGGAAGTTGTGCTTTTCTCATGCGACGCAGAAAATGCAGGCGATGCTGTGCCCGCTTCACCAGTTTCTCACTGTTGAGCGACCAAGCCAGCCTACTTGTTAGCTGCACACCCAGGAATTTGATGCTGCTAACCATCTCCACAGGTGAATCATTAATGCACAGAGAAGTGTGGCTGTCCTGCCTTTTCTGAAATCGGCAATGATCTCTTTGGTTTTTCTGATATTTATTTAAAACTAGGCTGTTTTCCTTACACCAGTTGACCAACCACTCAACCTCCTTGCGGTAAGCTGCCACCTTGTCATCATGAATAAGGCCCACTACTGTTGTATCATCTGCGAATTTCGCAATATGGCTGGTGGCAAACCTAACACAACAGTCATGGGTCAATAGGGTGAACGCCAGCAGACTTAGGACTTAGTATATTGTTCAATATACTCAATCTGAAGTTTCAAAATGGTCAGCAAAAATCTGAAAATCTGATTTCAAAGTAAATCTGATTTCAAAGTACCATTCTAAAAGAAATCTGAATGTTGGGTTAGCCCTTCTATATAACACTGTAATGGTAATAATGCATAGAGCAGGGGTCTTCAAACGTGGCCCTTTAGGACTTTTGGACTTCAACTCCCAGAATTCCTCAGCCAGTGTGCCTGGCTGGGAGTTGAAGCCATAAAAGGGCCAAGTTTGAAGACCCCTGACATGGAGTCATATCAAGCATTTTTAAATTAGTTGGTTGAAACAAAGGAACATTTGAGGTTATGAAAGAATGGAATGTTGTGTGGCTGAACGGAATCTCCGTGCTGGCTGTGAAAAGTAATTTCTGGGTTGAGCACCAATTTAAAGGGCTTCCTTTGGACAAGGTGAATTGTCAATGAGAAAGGGAGGGGTGTACCGTATATTGCCCCAGTTGCTCCTGATTCTATTTTAAATAGCTAGTGTTTTCAATATATTCAGATCTAAGGAC
Organism: Vipera ursinii; assembly: GCF_947247035.1. NCBI lineage: Eukaryota > Metazoa > Chordata > Lepidosauria > Squamata > Viperidae > Vipera > Vipera ursinii. The sequence goes on along the minus strand of NC_139516.1, from coordinate 87,138,391 downwards.
ATAATAAACATTTATGTCTTTGGTATTTGTTAATATGTTCCTGCTTGTGGAGGGGTTAAAATAAAAAAGGGGGGTTGCTTGATTTAGGTGTTTAAAAAGAAGTCTACTTTATTTTTTTTTCTCCTAATAAGAGTCTCATAAATCCTGCCTTTTTTGTGGGGGGGGGAGTTTGGAGTGGTGGTGGGTGTGTGTGAATGTTATTTGGAGCTTATTCTGGCCTGTTAGGAGAAATTGCAGCAATGGTTCATATTGCAGGCCTCCTATTCTACACATGTTGTTAGGTCTGAGTTAGGAGTTATATACTCATGTTTGGTGAATCATTCTCCATGTAATCTTCAGTTAAGAGCTGTATTGTTAGAGGTTCTGACAAACCAATTTCTTAAATCTGAAACCAGTAGGCAGAACTCTGAGCAATATTCAAACAACAACAATACTCAGAAAACTTCCAGAAATATCTGCTCTAAAGGACTGTAATCTTCCTACAGGGCATTACTGAATACCATAAACATTCTATTCATTAAGAAAATATTTAAAAACCACAAAATGCCAGGTTTATAATATTAATAGTACATATCTGAAATGGTAGGAAGTATTATTGGGTTTTGAAGGGAAAAAATAGTTTGTTTCACTGAGTAGACCTATAGTATTTTCCATCATCATTTTTCCCAAATGTGAGTGAAAAGAAATTATTTCTATCCAACCCCCTATCCGCCAAAATGATTAGAAGACAGCTTTTAAATGCACTTTTATTAATTGGAATGATGAATAAGAGGGGTTGAATCATTAAAGAGACAGTGAAAACCGCTTTCATTTTCTAAGCAGTAATTTAAATAATACTGAAATAAGCCTTTTTAAAAGATATAGCATATGAAGGTAAATGAATTGAATTTTAATGGAAAATATACAATTACCTCTGTAGTTTTAGAATAAAATAATAAATGAGCAGAAACGTACAGATGTAAAGGTGATACTATACTCAATTAGGGGTTCAAATTACTTTCCAGGTTTAATACTGTATTGAATAGAAGCTGATCTTCTTTTAAATCACTCTGAATAAAGCATTACAATATCTTGTAAATCAACTTTATTATATAGTAATTAAACAAAAATTCACATATGCTATAGTAAGGGGGAAAAAATCAGATATGAACTTTTTTCTCTTTCCCCCACGATCCTCTAACTATAATAGATCCTAACTTTGAACTCTCATAATTTCTTACTGCTAGCCATGGGGATTAGAGTGGATAGCAGACAAAATCTAAAAAAGTCTGAACAACACCAGATTCTTTCTCCTACTGCAGTACTTAGAGACTAACAAACATACATTATAAACCATAATAAATTTGTTAGTGTTTAATTACACCAGGTAACTGACAAAAAAGATAGTTCTTATGAGTTTGTGCTGAATGCATGTATTGGTTTTTGGTATACACTGTTTTTGTTAACTGATTAATCTTGCTCTTCCACTGGAAAAAGCTTTTGGTGGTGCTGAATGACAAGCACCATCACCACCAGCCCACCCGGCAGCTTCAAAAAGGATATTTATTAAGTTAATCTTGTGCTAGCAATTCAATATCCAACTTTGGGAGACATTACTTTGGAACTAATCAGACCAGGAACCTTCTAACCTCTGTCTATTGTTGAAATCAGATTATTTTGAACTCTGTGACCTCTACAAATCTGAGGTCTAATTCATATGTTCACCAGATATGACAAAATCACCCCTATCTTCAGCAATTAAAGCAGATAACACTTGGGTCACACAAAGCACTACTAGGAGAAAGAAAGAGAACAAAAGATGTAACCTTTAATTAAGCAGGCTACAAAACAATGGCTTAACCCGGATTTGAAACACAACAGTCACAATATCTGCACTCATCAAAGCAGAGTAAAGGGAGCTCAGGACAAGGAGACAGACTGTATCTCTCTATTAAAAGAAACTCCTAATAGTAGAGGTTCAGCTTGGTAAACTAAACAGTTCATTATCTATTTGAAATATTAACCGGCACAGTTCATGTAATAATCATTATCCATTTTAATTGCATCTTCAAGATCCAAGTAGAGAACAACTTTTATTTTTTTAAAAAAAAATAGAACAGATCTCAAATCATTGGTTGAGTCTTTCCCGATCTAGCATTTTCCAGTTGCAGGAAGTGGACAATGAACCTGGGAAATGTGTTTCATGCACATCTAGAAGGCAAAACCAGCCTCACAACCTACATACTTGTGTTGGACATCAGAAGGCAAAAAGGGAGAGAGCTTTTTCATAAATGCCACCATGCATGTGTTGTTATAATTTTTGATGCAGGCTTCATTTGGTGTGGACACCTACATCAAAACCAATCAGAAAAAATATAATGACTATTTGAGACATTCCAATTTCCTTTTTTTCATTTACACACATATTTTTATGAACTTGGGAACAAGTCATTTGAGAGAAAAAAAACCTCACAAAGCTTATAATGCAAGTTCTCCACCTTTCTTGAGCTGATGGGCACATTCAAAATTTTGAAACCAAGTTTCAGGTTCTCTGAGACAACGGCTATAGGGTTTGCCGATATCCACAATCACCATCAGCATGATTAGTCAGAAAACACCAATTACTACCTTCTTCTAACACAGGATATTCTCTGCTTTTTCTTCATCTTTTTCTGGGCAAGTGGACACCCTTACAGACAAAGCACAGGACTGTAACTACCCTATCCATAATGCTAAATTTCTAAAAGAATTCATAAAGCCTATTTGTGGCTCAGCTGCATTCTTGGAAATAAAGAAGCTGGCTGTTTACTCTGTAGCACGCAGCCTTTCTGTTGAAAATCAAAAGAATCTACTTTAAAATTCAAAAAGAGTGGGCAGGGAGTCTGGGTGGTATCAAAAGTCCCAGTAGCACACTAGGAATCCTGGTTGTAGTTAAAATACTGTCCAGCTACTGCCCCGAACACTATTTGTGTGTCTTTTGATAAAGAGAGATTCTAAAAAATTCCATAAACAATAAAGCTTTTGCAATTTCACATTGTTTTTATTTCTCTGTGTGTGTGTGTGTGTGTGTGTGCTCTTCTTCCTTTGCAAGATTTCTGGTTACAGGTCCTCTTCTGTACATGAAAATACTATGTCTCTTAAGATTATCAATTACCTTTCTCTCAAGTTATTTTGCACACCCATATGCAGGCAAACCCAGAAAACCAATAAAGAGAACTGCTAATGTTGCTCTTTTCATCAGTTCTAATTAACATTTATGAGGCCACCAGCAATAAACCTACAGGATTATAACTCCGCTCAAACACAGCTGCACAGGAGTCCTCTTACATCAATTTAGCTGAAAGCTTGTCTCACCACCTTAATCAGCTGCTTTTCATCTGGTGTTATAAAGTTCCTAGTTTGAAGATGTTTGCCTTCCTGGAGAACCTCAAGTCATTCCTCTTTTTCCTCGTCTCTAGTGTGTTTGCTTACAGGCTCTTTCCTGTAAGGACAACTTCTACTGATACATGATGAAAATCAGCTAACTGAGCGGTGTCATAAGCACTGACTCCCGGGACTGTTTGGCTTCCCAGTGATCAGATAAGTCCAATTCCCATGTCAACAAAGGGCCATTTGATGTAGCTCATTAGCATTGGAAAGAAAAAGTGGTTTCATCCTTCAGAAGATAAGAGAACTAGTATAACAAACAAACAACTTCCCATCGAAAAGAAATGTTAACTTCTGGACACACCCTGGTTCCTACCATGAGCACTAAAACAGAAACATATACACACTGGGAGTAAAATAAGCCAGTTGTAAATGTGGTTATCTTTAGTGTACGAATATTCTGAAACACCACTTTGTAAGTGACATTTTACTGTCTAATAACCCAGCTTTATTTGTAGACATTTATGGAGGGTTTCTATTTTTAATCCATCCAAGGTTTTCCCACCGTGCAGTCTATCTTTTTCTTTATGCCAGAAAAAAAATCCCATTCTAGTGGGAAGATGGAGTAGCACTACACTGACTTTTAACTAAATTTATCTGGACTATTAAAGCTAGGCCGTGAAAATGCAGACAATCACTATATGACAGATCATTGGATAAGCTCTGGAAGTACACTAAGATTCAACATTCACCATTACTTTATTTAATAAAGGCCATTGATGGAATAAACCAGGGGTCTTCAAACTTGGCCCTTTTATCACTTGTGGACTTCAACTCCCAGAATTCCTCAGCCAGCTGTTTGCAGCACCTCAAAGTCACATGACCACAATTTACATTTTTGCCATAAATCAGTGTTTATTGACCACTGCAAAAAAAGGTCATAAAAGTGGGTCTGGTCACATGGTGATCCACTTTACAACAGTCATTACTTACAACTGAAATTATGGTCATAAGTTGAGCACTATCTGCAGTTTAAAAAAATGCATTTGTCTTACTAACATTATTTTAAAATAATGTTAATAAGACAAATCCATGCTTTCAACTACTTACATATTAAATATACTGTGGTTTCCACTTTATTATTATAATGTCAGCACTACTATAGCACAACCTGTCACTTCTGATGTCTATGGAGATTCTGTTGCCTCTTGAAAAAAATTGTACTTTTGATATTTAATAACTTTCCAAATGCAGTTTTTTTAAAGAATAAAAGCCATCCCCCATAGATGTCAATGTGATTCCTCCCCCCCCCACAATTCTCTTAACTGCCAGGAACTTCACAAATGGACTCTAATGAATTAGCAAGCTCTCTTTGAGTAAAGTTTAAATACACCTGTCTCATGTCCTTACAATGCATTTTTTACTTTTACGCACTTGCAGATTCATTCATTTAAATCTATCAATCCCATTTGAAAAGTACAGACATTTTTACTTAGGTCGAGACCCATTTCTATGTATCAGCCATTAATGCTGGTGCTTTGAGATTTACATTACATGTTTATAGGTAAAGCAGGTGTGAAAGGCTCCCAGTTTAAGATCACTAAATTCATATTTGAAAAATTAAATATACATCGTGATACAAGTCTGTACATACTGTCAGATCAGTTCTCCTGGAGTATTATTGTCCATGTGAGCACATGGGCACATGGGAAGTAAACACACTTATGTCTGCAGTGTTTCAAGAAAAGAGGAACCAAAGGTTTATCAGACCAACTGGATTACTTATTCAGATGCTTGTTTTTAAACAATTAAGGCTGAGAACAAAACCCTGAACACTATATGGACAGAAATTGGCATGACACGGTTCAGTTTTTACACCAAACCACTGAATCTCCAATTCACCAGAAGAACATTTCCACCTGTCCCTTGCCATTCCTCGTTTGAAGCAAAAAGATAAAAGAGTCCATCAAAAAGCCAGAAGGGTCACCAAAGTTCTCTTTCTAGAGAAATCATGTGGTAGCTCTTGTCTCCTGCCCAGTTTGCCTAGCTTGAATCTTATGCAGAATCTTCCTCAAGTCGAACTCATCTCCTGGCAACTACGTGGATAATTCCTTGTTGTTTTGTCCGCAAAAATATGACAGTGGTTGCTGCTACAATCCTCCAGGATGTTTTTCCAACTCTACACTGTTAGCCCAGGGGTCTTCATACTTGGCCCTTTTATGACTTGTGGACTTTAACTCCCAGAATTCCTCAGCCAGCTTGTCTGGCTGAGGAATTCTGGGAGTTGAAGTCCACAAGTCATAAAAGGGCCACGTTTGAAGACCCCTACTTTAGCCTGTAGCTTGGAGATTTCCTAATCAGCTCCCAATCAAGTCTGTTCCTGCTTAGCTTGTCTGAAAATCAGCCTTTGAGCAAACCAGAGTGGTGAGTTAGCAAATATCCTCTCAAACCATGAATATCAGAGTGCTAGTTCCTCTGCACACTGAGAATACCTGGAGAAGCAACCCTGCAGTGTGCCTAGTTTCGGATACTTGGGACTATGTTAAACAATTCTACTTCTAATTGATTCTCTCTCTCTCTCTCTCTCTCTCTCTCTCTCTCTCTCTCTCTCTCTCTCTCTCTCTCTCTCTCTCTCCCTCTCTCTCCCTCTCACACACACACACACACACACACACAAACACAGACACAAACACACACACAAGTTCAGTTCAAAACTGGATTTGTTATGCATGAACAACTAATCGCCAGACCATTAGTGAAGTCAAACTAAAGTTGCCTTTTCAGTTTCTGGAACTTTTGAGACATTTTCCAAATTGTTAAGAGAAACACATTAGAATTCAACCCAAAGGTAAACCCCAAAAGGTCAAAAGGGTATCTTCTTGATCCACCCCACAAGAATGCCTGTACGTGACTGTTTATGACCAACACTCACCAGTCCCTGCTGTGTGCACAAAAACTAACTGCATCTTTTGGACAAAATTATCCAATTTTTGTTCTCAAATGGCAGTAAGGAGTTTCAAATACTGAAAGGCAAAGAAAAACAATAGTCTAGCAATGCTAGACACGCTGGCTGAGGAATTCTGAGAGTTGAAGTCCACAAGTCATAAAAGGGCCAGGTTTGAAGACCCCTGACATGTGAATAAGCTAAATTCACATAAGCTGAGGCTGATCATACAGACGTTTTGGCTGTACTGTGGTAATGATAATGATAACTTTATTGTCACTTTGAATGTACACCAATCGGCATACATCAAAATGAAATTTCATTGCATACAGCTCTCAAAGGGTCACCACCTCCGATATATACTTCTTGTTCGTGGCCCGCTCAAATTTCACATTGTCCATTTTAGTCTCTAGGGAGTGAACAATGGCACACAGGACAGATGGAAATGGGGCTCCATGTTGATTAGCCCTCAAATTCGCTTGTATTCTGACAACCTTGCCTTCTTTCCTTTTTCTGATCCTGACTCTTCCACCTTTTCCTTAAAGAGGCCTTGCTTCTTTTCGCCCCTGGAGCACGCTGCTGCTGCCACCAACTCCTCCAAAAGCCCCACTCCCTTCCTCTGGGCCTGCTGACAGCCTCATCCAGTTCCTTCACTCCATAAGCTCCAGGTCCTCTCCTCCTCTGCCTCCTCTGGAAACAGCCCTGATTTGCAATACAATCCATCACTGGGCCAGCAGTCAGATCTTGCTGCTGGTAGAACAAATTCAAACAGCACCAACGACTTTTAACGGTCTCACCAACAGTTCCAAAACACTAGAAACTCGCCAGGCCAGCAAAGATTGTCGGTCGTATGTCGAATGTTACCTTAGTTCCACCATGTTGCTCAAACACATTAAAATCTTCCTGATCATGTGGCCTATAGCCCTTACTATCCCTCCCATACAAACTTTTAATGGAACTTATCAGTACTTTTGATCAGTGACGTCATCAAAGTAAACAAAGCCACGTGCTGATGATGTCACCAGGCCATGCCCATAAACGGAAGTGACGTGCGCAGCCCTCCTCCCCGGATGTGACGTGCATAATCCACACCCCCACCCCTCGTGGTACAGGACTCACAAGGCCATAACCCTAGCCGGATATGACGTGTCGGCCCAACCCCATCAAAATAAGCATGGGTAACCCTAACAGATAAGGTGTGGTGTAAGGTCATAGCCCTATTTCCAGATGGTGCTTGCCGAACCTAATCCCATCAACAAACATGTGGCGGTCAAGCTTCTGTGTACTTGATTACATTAACCCTAGACTAATTCCATGGACGTGCAAATCCAAAAGAAACACAAGCCAAGACTAATAGTTATTTGCAAGATGGTAGAGTTGCTGAAAATTCTTTAAAAATAATAATAATACAACAGGTGGTCCTTGACGTACGACCACAGTTGAGCCCAAAATTTATGTGGTTAGGTCAGACATCTGTTAAATGAATTTTGCCCCATTTTACACTCTTTCTTGCCAGTTGTTAAGTGAATTGTTGCAGTTGCCAAGTTAGTAACACAGTTGTTAAGTGAATCCGGCTTTCCCTTTGACTTTTCTTGTTGGAAGGCTGCAAAAGATGTTCACCTGATCCCAGGACACGGCAACTGTCATAAATATAAGCCAGTTGCCAAGTGTCTGAATTTTGATCACATGATCATGGGGATGCTGCAACGGTCATACATGTAAAAACGGTCTTGTCACTTTTTTCAGTGCCACTGTAACTTTGAATTGTCACTAAACGAACTGTTGTAAATAGAGGACTACCTGTAATAACAACAAGGGCGAATGTGATCTTTTGGTGTTTTTAGCCTTTTTAGCATTAGCCCAGGCCAGGGGTGGGGAACCTTGGCTCTTTTATGACTTGTGGATTTCAACACCCAGAATTCCTGAGCCACCTGGCTCAGGAATTCTGGGAGTTGAAGTCCACAAGTCATAAAAGAGCCAAGAATCCCCACTCCTGGCCTAGGAGATAACTCATCTCCTCAACTGACTGAATTATTGGGATGTTTAGGGTTGTCTCCTCTGCTATTCATCATGTACCGAAACTATTTCCTAAATATTTATTTGGTATCTACTGAGATTACATTTTGATTTTAAAATTGCCTATACAGTATAATGGATATTATTTGGTGCATATTTATACTTTTTTAAAAAAAATAAGACCAAAATAAATGATAATCAGATAAAAGAAATATTTACATGCAATGTATTTATTCTGCCACATGCCACAGTCAGCTTTCCTGCACTGGCAGACATTTGGACCTATTTCTTTATATAATCATAAAACTTTCCAGAGCATAATCTTAATAGGCCAATAGCAGCACTAGATGCTACTTTTTGAAATACCTAATAATGAATAATGATCTGACCAAGTATCACGAGATAAGAAAGGAATGTTTAAATAATAAAAAGCACTAAAATCAGTACATTCATGCTGCCTTAAGGGTTTTATACATTCCAGAAATCCACTTGCATTCTTATTCTTCATTTCTCTCTCCCTTTTCACATTCTTGTAATACTAGTTAATAACTTACAAGGTTTGGGGGAAAACATTCACTTTTCAATTTAAGGTCACAATGTCAAAGGCAGAAATTTACAAAGATTGAAATTTACCAGAATTTTTCATTCTTGAGTCATCCAAATGTACTAAACAGTGTAGTTTTACAGTACCGTAAAGGCCATGAACTTCGACAGAACCCATTTTCTTCAATATTGCACAGGTAGATACGACACCCACGTTACTGATCACAAACAGGGTGTCTATTTGTTTTAACAAAGGAGAGATGATCTCCTCCATCGTCATTTTTAAAAAAAGAACATCAATTGCATAAAATGTGCACTGGCTAATTTACACATATAGACCGGGAAGCCCTATTGTTCAGAGGAATGAAACAGCTCCTTAGGACAGCAGGATTGTGGTGTGAAACTCACACCAGTTGTTGGAACAGTGACATCATTGTAGAATGGTGCACAGCTCTCTGGAGCAGTTTATTGTCCAGATTGGCTCTATGCATCCTCTTGAGTGGACTGAAAGTAAAAAAATGTGGAGGATTTGTGCTGTCACCCTGAGGACAACCTCACAACTATGCTGAGAATACTGTAAGTGGCATCATTCAGAATCAAGGCTGAGCAAAGGATTTAAATAGGTAGTTCATAATGCATTTTATCATCAATTAATCAGGTGGGTCCTTTGCTAGGCTTACAGAACTGCTTCAAAAGCTATCCCCCACTTTGGACTCTACTGTATATGCATTATTTGCACAATATATATGCAGACTGACTGTAGACATCAAAACAATCACACAAGCCTGGCAAATAAACCCAATTACATTAAAGCTTACAGTTCAGACTATGCACAATCCCACTCATGGTTTTCTGCAAATTCCACTGGATTTGGGCAAGTGCCAACATTTTCTAGAATGTCATGGAATTTTTGAGAAAATAAAATCACACACGAAGGGAAACAAGTTCACATATTCACAATAGCCCTCTGAACTCTATTGGGCTTAATACTTCTACTGGTTTTCAAAGCCAAATTTTATCGCCTCAAAAGGAAGTAACAATTCATTCATCGGAACCGGCCTTTCTTCTTCTATAGCATTGCAATGTATTTTTAAAAGCATTGTCCCAAACTAGAGAACTATTGTTTGAATGGTGGCAAACCATCCGCTTCCCAGACCCTTTGTCTTCTTCTAAAACAACATTAATCATGTGTAGTCTGCATGGAAATGGGATTATCGTGATCCAGCCTGAAAGCTGATTATATAACTTATTTTTAAACATTTCCAGGAATGGGGGATTCCACAGTGTCCTTTTGATGACTCAGTAGCTGTTGGGCAGTAGTGAAGTACATAGTATATTGTGTAGCCATTTGTTCTACATTAAACTAATGAGTTGATGTTTTTAAGATTCTGAAAAAAAATTGGATATAGTTCCATGTTGAATAACATAAAAACCCAAATGAGCAAATCAAAATAATTTGCACCACGACTGGTTAATTACTGAGACCAAGAAATCATTGGTTGTTAAACAAAGGGCAGATGGTATGGATAAAAAAGTGATTATTGGTGTGACTGAAGAGGGAAGCTATAGCAACACAGATTAGGTTAGATGGTTTCCTGTCGGCATTCGCTTGTCTCTGGGATGGGATATTATGTGTGTGTGTTTATTCGAGAAGGAGGGGGGAGAGAAAGAGTGAGAGAGAGTGGGGGGAGGCATGAACGAGGCTCAGATGTTGGGATCTCCATACGTCTGTTTTTCCATGTACTCTGGAGACCAATTTATTTAATCTGATCTGGGCCTGTAAATCCTATCAACATTACTGTCTCCTCCTGTTGCTACAATCTCAATGTCTGTGATAATTGTGGTACTTGTTCTTCCCTCCTCCCTATGGACTACTCACACACCAGAATGCCAGGAAACTCTCAGATTTTAGAATGGTGTTTCTCAACCTTAGCAACTTTAAGATATGTGGACTTCAACTCCCAAAATTCCCCAGCCAGAATGTTGAAAGGGGATCACTGCTTTAGAACCACAGAGCAGGCATGGCATGAACAATTCATTCCCCTTCTTCCTTGGTACAGCAAATCCAAAGATAAGGCACTCCCTGACAAATGGGTATCTAGGGATTTGCTTGAAGCTCACCAGTGAAAACAAGCTGACCACATTCCAAGTCATTGCTCCTATGGTCAAAACTGGACTCATCATAAAGATTATATCAATATTCAGTCAGAGCTATTTTTTTTAACTTAAGCCAATTAAATTTAAATGGCAGTGGAAAACTACTCTTTTCTGTTTTCTTTGTGACAAGCTTTCAGATATTTCTACGCGTATCTCCCATATGCAGCGGCTCGTTAAACGAACTAAATAAACAAGCCCTATTCTATTCTCATGGGAGTTATTTTTAATACTCATTAAACCTATTTCTTTACAGAATTCTTTATTGCCCGAGTGTGATTGGACAAACAAGGAATTTGTTTCCGGTGCATAAGCTCTGAGTTTACATACAAACTACAAACATACAGTGTACATACAAACATAAGCTCTCGATATAACCATTTATTTACATTCCTCTTACAGTGTGCAGCATTCCATAGTGCCCTTACTTCTCAAGAGTCAGAAACTCCGATTCTACAGATGCAATTAAAATTGCATCAGACTTTTTTGGCAGTTGCATGACATGTCGATTTCACATTCAACCTTTTCACGTATATGACTGCCAAGCCAGGTATTCTTCCCCCAATCTAGTTAATATTTGTGCATTTGAGTCGATTTTCCTTTTTAAATAAGCCAATTTTGTTTTGTTAAATTCGGTCCAGTTTTCTGCTCAATTGATCCAGCTAAAAACATGGTCAAGTTTCATACATGCTATCATCACTCCTCAAGCTCAGATGTGCCCTCACAAAAGCTTGCATTTTTTATTACACAGCCATTGAGAATTCTTCATGAATGTACCAGCACTCCTTCCAGATACCTAATGAAGAAGCTCCAATGTTAACATTACTGCCAGTGCCCCACCTTGTTTCACCTCCCTATATTTGATTGCGTGGCCAATTCATGTCCATGAGTTGGAGTTGCAAAGCCTTTGCTCTGCTCTTGGGACACAAACATAGCTTAGGGGGTGTGAGTGGGAGACAGCAAGGAGCCAGAGTTTCTACCCGTGGAAAAACAGCCTACCCCAAGCTCCATGGAATGCCAATATTGCACATTGAAAAACAGAAAACAAGCAATTGCTCTTCTGCCATAGCTGAAAATGGGTTCAGATGACAGGGGTGACAATGGTTGGCCCAGATTCAGAAGTGGCACCCACCTCTGGTGGAAATGTGAAAGTATCTATAACTTACAATTTAATCTCCATTTTTTTACTCACCATAACGAGTAAGTGGCAAGGCTCTAGTAAAGTATAGTCTTCACTAGGCTGGTACATTAATATCCATTCTTCCATCTCAATTAAGCTTCGGGCATTCTATCAACCCAACCGTAAGTACGCATGCACACACACATTCACAGATACACAATTGTGCCATTCTATTTCCTGACAAGGTGCAATGTTCAGCTGCTCCAAACAGCTGAATCATCCCTTGCAGCTGTTGCTCAACAGCTGTACTCCTTGAGTTTTCAATGCCAGGGGTTGCCAGGGCTCATCAGCCAGCACCACTGCACAGGCGAGGAGAAAGGAAAGGCCACACCAGTGGGAGAGCATATAGTGCATCAGGTCTTTTAAATGCAGGTAGCCCTTGAGTTACAACCACAATTGAGCCCAAAATTTATGTTACTAAGTGGAACATTTTAAAGTGAGTTTTGCCCCATTTTATGACTTTTCTTGCCAGAGTTGTTAAGGGAATCAATGCATTTGTTAAGTTAGTAATGTGGTTGTTAAAGTGAATCTGGCTTCCCCGTTGATTTTGCTTCTCAGAAGGTCGCAAAAGCTGATCACATGACCCCGGGACACTGCAACCGTCATAAATATGAACCAGTTGCTAAGTATGTTAATTTTGATCATGTGACCATGGGGATCTGCAAAGGTCATAAGTGTGAAAAATGGTCATAAGACAGAACTGTCCCTAAATGAACTGTTGTAAGTTGAGGACTGCCTGCAGTAAATATGGTCCATTTGCAAATCCTCGGGTCCAAATTCTTTTATGCACTTAATTTACCCAGGAGAGAGAGAACAAAACTCTGGGTCTGCAGCAAGATAGAACTTCCAGTGTGCCAAATCAAAATGAAGATGATGGGATGTAGATGATGCTTACTATTTCAATGGCCCAACAAGCAAACAATGTGAATTAAGCATCCGTTACATGTTGCTTTGGTTTGCATGGTGAAATGCAAAAACAAATGTTAATTCATTAAGGAAACAAGCAAAGATGACTGGAAGTATTAGCCAAATGGAAAACAAAATAGAGGAGAAGAGAGAGTATATGGCACCATCAACCAGATGTTTAGACTGGATTTGACACATCTAGTGTCAAGTCCTATCAAGTCCTTCCTGAAAACATGGGATAGGTAGATGTTGTTTAACAATATTAAAAGTATTATTGCAGAATGTACACTGCTCCAAGTAAAGCTGCCTTTTAAAATTGACTAATGGTGATTTTGTCAATTCCAGTCAATATTTTGGAATTGCACCCAAGATGCCAATTTCCATTGGTAATACAGGTAGTCCTTGACTTATGATAATGATTGAGCCCAAAATTTCTGTTGCTAAGTGAGACATTTGTTAAGTGAATTTGCCCCCATCTTGTAACAGTTGTTAAGTGAATCACTGCCATTGTTAAGTTAGTAACATGGTTGTTAAGTGCATCTGGTTCCCTCAATGACTTTGCTTGTTAGAAGGTGATTACATGACCTGCAACCATCATAAATATAGTCAGCTGCCAAGCATCTGAATTTTTATCACATGACCATGGGGATGCTGCAATGGTCATAAGTGTGAAAAATGGTCATAAGTCACTTTTTTCAGTGCCACTGTAACTTTGAACAGTCACTAAATAAACTTTTATAAGTCGAGGATTACCTGTACTGTTGCTTTCCTTTGCCACCGTTGTTCTACTTCTATTTTCGGGTCTTCATATTTTGTGATTTTTCTCAAGTTCTCTCTCTTCTCTTCCACTGTCTTCAGGTACTGCCATGTCCACAATCCAGATTTTTGGGGTATTTTTGTCAACAATTATTATGTCTAGTTGTGAAGCAGATACTTTTCTGTTTGAATTCTAAAATCTCAAAGTGTACTTCAGCTTCTTCATTTGGTGATACTTTGTCTATTTTGTACTCCCACCAGTTCTCGCTTGCAGGCGAGTGATATTTCTTGTAGATATTTCAGTGAACTATTGTTGCTATTTGGTCATGCTGTTGTTTGTAATCAGTCTGTGCAACAGCTAATTAGGTGGCGCCCTGTTTCTTCAGCTTCTTTAAAGATAAAGGTTCCCCCGCACATGCGTGCTAGTCATTTCCAACTCTAGGGGCTGGTGCTCACCTCCGTTTCAAAGCCAAAGAGCCAGTGCTTGTCCGAGGACATCTCCATGGTCATGTGACCGGCATGACTAGACACCAAAGGCGCACGGAACGCTGTTACCTTCTCACCGTAGTGGACCCTATTTTTCTACTTGCATTTTTACGTGCTTTCGAACTGCTAGGTTGGCAGAAGCTGGGATGAGTAACGGGCGCTCACTCTGTTACGCGGCACTCGGGATTCGACCCGCCAAACTGCCGACCTTCTGATCGACAAGCTCAGCGTCCTAACCCACTGAGCTGTCTGTTGCTGCTTTCTCAATTCTGGCTTTGTATGCATTTGTCTTTAAAACTTGGTCTTGTGCAGCCAGAATCAGCCCCCGATTTCTTTCTTCAACTTTCCTACTCTTAGCCATTGCCAAGCCTTGTTGTTATCTGCTTTGGCCTGCTAGTTTTTTGTTTTTTTTAATGTACTGGTCATGTACATATACTTTTGTCTCTTTTCTATTCTTCATTTGGTCTTCGTATAAGCCAGTTTGGTCACTTTGATATTTAGCAAAAGTTTATGGTATACTAGCTTCAGGGCATCTTCTCTGCCCTTCAGATATTGGTTCTACACCTACCTACACTCCTTGGTAAATAGAATCTGTCAGTTTTTCTGAATAAAGATTATGATTCATTGTCACTGTTTTTCTGGTCTTCTTATTCGGGGCTTCTACTTCAGTTTCAGCCCAATCCACTATTCCAGTTGTATATCTAATGACTGGAACTTTCCAGGTGTTAATCACCTTGATGGTATTTCTATCACTGAGTTTGGACTTTAAAATCATCTTCATTCTTTTGATGTAGTCACTTCTAACCTTAGCCTTAACTTCAGTGTACTTGATGTTGTTAGCCCGAAGGATTCCCAGATATTTGTTGTGATCTTCTTCATCCAGACTCTCGATGAATCTTGATTTCCTCTGTTTTCACTGCTTTTCCCTGTTGATGGTAAGACTGGCACATCTGTCCAGTACAAACTCCATTGCAATATCTTGACTATATAATCGGAGAGTGTAGAGCAGTGATTTCTTTTTAGATTGTGTTTTTCCGTACAGCATTATTATTGCTGCTGTTGCAGTTGCAGTCAGCCAAATGTTTAGACTGGATTTGGCAATTTTATCCACCTATCAAGTTTTTTCCAAGGATCTGGGATCGGAAGATGGTGTTGTTCTATGTTGCTAAAAGATATCATCACAGGATGTAAGCTGTTGCAAGTAAAGCTGCTTTTTGCAATTGATTGATGGTGATTTTGTCAATGCCAATAACAACAGCTCATTATTTTTAGTTTTCAATCTTTGTATTCTTGGGATGGATAAATAGGTTTTCTTCCAGTAGTCCTGCAGCTGCTGGTCTTGACTGCTCAGCCAACAGCCCCAAGTCCTGTAAGCCCATTTGTCACCAGATGTCCAGGAACTCCAACAACAAGCACAGTCCTTGTTGATCCAGGGGACAACCGATGTGATATGAGTTTCTGTAAATTATTGTACATCTCCCCATTTTATTTATGGGAGAGACACTCTTTGTCCTGCTCCTTTGATGAAACCTGTCCAAAATCGCTGAACCCCTAGAGCATACAATCCTCACAAGCACATCAAGGTAGCGCATCACTGAGGGATTATTATATTTGCAGATTCTCAAATATTTATAACACTTCAGATATATGAAGATTTTTGAATGCATTACTATATATATTTTTCCATTCTGTTAACTATGTTATTATAGATCAATCTATTCAGAAGACACAAGACATGATTGACAGAAGATATGACTGAGATTTCTCTCTACAGGGGTGGGGAAGAAGAGAGATTCTTCTTAGGCATTACTGTAAGTGTCAATAAAGTAGAGTAGTATTCACAATAGGTTTAAACTTAACATGATTTACCTGTGTAAGCGACTGTCACTCTTCCTATTTTTCTGGGGATACTCTTCAATGACACCTTGAATTAAAGATCCTGGAGACTGATTTGCTTTGGTGTATGACAACATTCTCATGTTGTTGAAGGCATCACATGACCCAAGAAGAAGAGTTCCCTTTTTTTTTCTCGGAAGGGTGCCATGGATAGAAACATCTTGATGGTTACCAGAATGAAGTTCATCAGCCAGGGTGGGTTTGCTGCTCAATAGATCCATAGAAGAGACCAAGGGAAACTCATGGTTCATCTGCATATCCCGTGGAAGATTTGCAAACTTCCCAGCTGCTATCATTCTTAAGTCTACAAAAGAAAAATAGAACATACTGGACATTATAAAACATGGAAGCCTTTTTGTTCTACGAAAGTAAAATAAATGAGGGTTGATAGACCCAATGTCTTGAATTAAAACACAGGTGGTCATATTTTTTGGAGGGGAATGTACTGGCCTCCCCAGAAGTCTGTGGAGACTACAAGAATGTATAAGTAGACAGCAAGGGATAGGATCCCAGCCATTTACACCAATCCAATTGCTCCCACTTTCCCCAGTGCTCATTGTCTGCTGGATTGATATTACTACAGTAAACGATTGAAGGCTTTAATTGTTTTATTCCTTCTGGAATTTCAAGAAAATTATTCCTGAATTGTTAAAAGCAGCCAAAAAACAGCAGTATTACTAGTGGAAGGGGCAATGTATTAGTTAGTAGCTGAAGAAGAGCAAATCTTGCCTACGAGGGCCACTGGAGTGGGAGAGGTGTTTGATAAGTATCTCATCAGTCAAATCAGATTTTAGGGCATTCTAAAGAACAGTTTTAGGCATTCACAGACCAGAAAAACAGTCACACTTATAATCCAGGTTGCCATTACATTTGCCATCATGCTTTCAATCAAGCCTAGCATATTCAGCTACTGTGTAGAAGAAGGTGCTGCAAGAAGAATGGGAAACTTCATAACTACTTGTTGACAGCCTGTCATCTTTTCTTCAATGCATTTACAACAATTATTGCATACCCAATAAAGCAATTGGAGAAGGTATACACAGAACCCAAATCACTTTTGATATCCAGCATGGGACCAGCTGTGATCATCAACTGCAGCTTTACTTTAGTTTTGACCAACAATTGCTAAGCACATTGGTTTGTGCTTAAATTGTAAGCCACCCTGAGTCTTCGGAGAAGGGCGGGATATAAATGGGATAAAAAAAATACAGTACTTTAGGTACTAAAAAAGTAAAGGTAAAGGTTCCCCCGCACATGCATGCTAGTCGTTTCCAACTCTAGGGGCCGGTGTTCATCTCCGTTTCAAAGCCGAAGAGCCAGCGCTTGTCCGAGGACAACTCCGTGGTCATCTGGCTGGCATGACTAGATACCAAAGGCGCACGGAACGCTGTTACCTTCCCACCGTAGTGGTCCCTATTTTTCTACTTGCATTTTTACGTGCTTTCGAACTGCTAGGTTGGCAGAAGCTGGGACGGGTAACAGGTGTTCACTGTTACGTGGCACTCGGGATTCGACCCACCAAACTGCCAACCTTCTGATCGACAAGCTCAGCGTCCTAACCCATTGAGCCACCGCGTCCCTACTTTAGGTACTGCTTTGCTGCAAAAGCAGCAGTTTTTGGACCAGTCAACGTACCTTGCATATTGTGCCAGGATCAGAGTCTCAAAAACACACCTTCAGAGGCATTTCAGGAAAGTAGGATTTTTTTTACCCACAACATTTCTCTTTCTAATTGTTGTTTAATGCCTCAAGTTCTAAAGAAGGTCAAACGTCAGCCAGGAATCATTAGCTTCAACAAAGGTGTCAGGGAAGACTGATATTGTACAGACAACATCAATTTAAGAGATTAGTGGTATAAACTTGGCAAAGGGTGCCACCTGAGAAAAAAAATCTTCTTTAAGTAACATAAGTATGATCCCTGTATTTCAGGAAGATCTACTGAGACAGAAACAGATAACTGAAAGTCTTGCTTGTGGAATAAATCTCCTTTGAGTTAAGGACAGGTCCTTGCAGTTTTCTTGGCAGCACCATGAAAAGGCTTTGCCAAAGCCTGCTTCTTCAAGGATATTTGTCAGCTTCCCTGTCTAGTCTACAGCTTGGCATTCCCCTGCCAGTCTCCCATCTACCTACTAACCAGGCCTGACCCTGCTTAGCTTCCAAGCTCAGATAAAATGAGCCAAGGTCTACTACCCACTGACAAGCTGAGATGTATCTAAATATCATCATCATAGGAATAGTTTATCAAAATATATTTTAAACCTTGGGTCCTGGCTAACAATATTCATGGATTAGGATAATTTCTCTTTTCAGAAAGAGCAAAACACACTTACAATACTGAAATGGCTTTTTATAACAGGTGCAAATTGAAGGCACCTTAAATAAGATTTGTGAGAGAGATTAGTTGTAATAACTGAAATGGAAACAAAATACAGGTAGGGTTTGAGTTACGGCCACAACTGAGCCCAAACTTTATGTTAAATGAGATATTTCTTGAGTTTTGCCCCATTTTACGATCTTTCTTGCCAGAGTTGTTAAGTGAATCACTGCAGTTCTTAAGTTAGTAACACGGTTGTTAAGTGAATCTGGCTTCCCCCTTGACTTTGCTTGTCAGAAGGTTGCAAACGGTGATCACATGACCCTGGGACACTTCAACCATCATAAATATGAACCAGTTGCCAAGCGTCAGAATTTTGATCATGTGACCATGGAGATGCTGCAATGGTTGTAAGTGGGGGAAAATGGTCATAAATCACTTTTTCCAGCATGGTTGTAACTTTGGATAGTCACTAAATGAACTGATGTTGTAAGTCGAGGACTACTTGCAGTCATACTAAGGACTTATGACAGAATGTTCCCACTAACTGAACTTGGTGGGTATCTTCCAGAGAAAAGACCTTTTTATTGTAATGTACCATTAATGAAACACTTTTCTCAAAGAGATTCCCTTGCATCCACTTTATAAGGTTTTAATTCTGGGTACTGGATACTGATGATGATTTTATATTTTAAGCAATTTTTGAGAACTTAAGAACTGCACACATACTTTTCAATGGTATCATTGTGAAGCACTTTATTATTTTGATTTTATAATCTCTCCAGATGTTTCGAAGCTGTATAAGTACTAACGAGGAAAAGAGGTAGCTAGGAGTCATGAAATAATATACTCAAAATATTTTTCTCTTCCTGTCAAAAAAAGACATTTCTAACATTTATCCCAGAAACCAGTTTAGGAATTATCTGTTTCCTCCACAGGTCCCTACATCTTAGTGAATTATCTATACATGTAATAAACAGACTCCACAGATGCAAAGTGCAAGCTGAGTAATTAACATAGCAATTGTCCACTATCCCATCCTGGGATCAGCTTCCAGAGCAGTGGTGGCGAACCTTTTAGAGACCGAGTGCCCAAACTGCAACCCAAAACCCACTTATTTATCGCTGGGTGCCAGGTGGGCGTGGCCCACTGGGTGGGTGTTGTTCTTGTGGTCATGGAAGATTGGGTGGGTGTGGTCAAGGTGGGTATGGTCACCTCAATGTTGCTCGTGGGGAGGGACACCTGTGCGGGGTAGTCAGGGTTGGGGGAGCTCCAGGAGGTCTCTGGCAGGTGGGTTGGTAGGCAGGAGACTCATCCTGTGGGGTGAGGTGAGGCAGGGTGGGTGTGCCATTGCCATGGGGCAAGGCAAGGGCTGGGGCGGCTGCTGCCTGACACCATCACCCCCGCACACAGAGGCCAGAGAGCGCATGGGGGCTGACGGTGTCTGTCAGTAGCCACAGCCTGCCGGCCCCTCGACCGGCGCACTCTGGGGCTCCGCAGCCCATCACCAGCAGTTCAAAGAAGCCGCCTCCGAGATGGATGGTTGGCCAACAGCTGAGGAGGTGATGCAGTGGGTCATGCCTAGGAAAAGGAGAGCATGCGAGGCCAGGAGGGACGGGATGGGGGGGAGAGAAACCATCTGTGTTGGGATGCATCCGGCCACGTAGGACCTTGGCAAGTTAGCAGGTGGCTGGTTGAACAGGGACAGTTGCCATCTCTGGGGCATGGCACGGGTGCCCACAGAGAGAGCTCTGAGTGCTGCCTCTGACACCCGTGCCATAGGTTCACCACCACTGTTCTAGAGAAACCTATATAGGATTGCAGTCATGAAACAGATTGACAAAAAAAAAGATCTGTGCCTTTGGAAAGAGACACTAAGATGCTAATTTTAAGTGTTATCCTTGTTCAGGGGTAGGCAACCTTGGCTCTTTTATGACGTGTGGACTTCAACTCCCAGAATTCCTGAGCCTGCTGGCTCAGGAATTCTGGGAGTTGAAGTCCACACGTCATAAAAGAGCCAAGGTTGCCTACCCCTGTCCTTGTTGAAGAATAGAAGAGCACTCTTTTTTTTCAAACTAAGGACTACATTTCATCTTGTTGATATTTGTCTGCTGAACATTGGGGGGGGTGTTTAAATGAATTCCAATCCCCCTGCGTTCATTGTTAATGCCACATTCAAAATTAAAACTAAAGACAACTTTTGCAGTTGTTCTGGCAGTTGCGTTCCCCGAGTTTGGAGACCCACATGTGATTCTGTGTTGATCAAAGACTCTTGTCTTAAATGATGCCTTTTCCATACATCAATCTTAAGAGTAAAACAATAACCAATGAAAAAAGATGCTGGTGGATACTTTAGTAATACCTTCAACAAGCAAAAGTTGTTGCTTTTGCTAAGTCTGAGAGGTATAGACATTACCGATTTTGCACCTTGAGACTTTAAAATGCAAGGAAGGCACAGTATTCAGAAAGAAGTACTGCTCAACAACCATATAAGGTGGGAAATATTCTTTTTTTCTTTTCTTTCCCTGCTAGGGTAAGCTCAGTCAAAACAACTTCAAAGGATGGATCAAGATGCGGGAGGGTTTTCTTACAAAGAGATATGGAAATGAGCCTCTGGATGCACCAGGTTTGCTGATGTGCAATCAAATACAAAGTTGTTAGCTCTGCAAACCATGTTGCTTCAGGCTATTTTCCTTGGCAGAGTGGATTATCTGTCAGTTCTTTACATGACAAAAATTATAATGAGGTCTATTAGGGTTGCCAGTTTTGAATCAGCCTCTAAAGTTCTGCCTTTTACAGCAGCTGGATCAGCCAACATTTATTAAAGGGCAATGTTTAAATTCTATTGTTTTTTTACACATCAAAGTTCTTTTTAAAGAGGCTGAAAAAAATCAGGCAGTTTTCTTATTTTGCTTCAGAATAACGATGTGGCTTGCAATATCCATTCATGGGGAATCAAAATTTCTACACAAACTTTCTATTTTGTAATCCAAATGAATTGGCAACCTTTATGACTTTTTTTATTTGTAAAGACCCAAACATTGTCAGGGCTCAATTTTAGAGGAGGTCATGGTAAACAAGCATCAAACCAAAGTAAATGAAAAAGCAGATATTTCCATCCCTGTCTGATCCGACTATGTAACCAAAAGAGCATCTGGAAATTTTTGTTTCAGCTAAATTAAAAAAAAAATTTTTTCACCAATTCTGACAGAATACTCTTTTCTTCAGAAGGTTATGAATTAACAATAATAAACATAATCAAATGTTTGGAGTTAAGTTTCATTAATAGATGCTTTTATTAATTAGTATGATGATTTTGGAAAAATTGACAGATTGACTCATGGTAGACATCAAAGCTAAGAATGTAGAGGCCTTAATTAAGTCTGAAATCATTAAATTCAGTCGCATACAGTGAGCTCCACAAAGTGATTCCTTACATATTAAGAATCACTAAATGCCATGCAATTACGTTTTGTAATTTTTTTCAAAATCTGATCGGTTGGTAAAAGTTTGCAAAGTTCAACGCTCATTTTTTCAAACGAGATAACCATTTCCTTGTTATCTCTGGCCATTATTTAGGCAATAGAGACGTTAGGTGATAGAGGTCATTCCACTGATTACAAAAGACAAAATTGCTTAAAGCAAACCAGAATGTCATAACCTGTCAGATCCTTAAAACTACTATCTTTGGAATCTTTCCTTTAACAACTTATCTTAGATTGTCTGGAACATTTATAATATAGAACTTGTCTGCTACTCTTTATTCAGATTTTCTAAGGAAGGAAGATCCATCTTCTTGGGGCCACACAGTCGGCCCAGGGTTTGGCCATGCAAAACCATTTAGATTCCCAAGGACTTCAAAAGAGATTTGCAGCATTAAAATATTGTAACATCTCATACAGCAATAGGAGCATCTTCTAAAACATGGGCAACCTTGTGAGAGATGGAGGCTTACTGATTTTTTAAAATTTTGGCAGGGTCCCTAAGCCATCATATGAGATTATCTGATAGAATGTTCCTGAAAAACTCAAGGTCCAGTGAAGGAGCTGGGCACATCCAGAAATGCAGTATTGTTGAAATTATTGTGGAAATGCCTATTGGACCTGACTGAATATGACAGTTGCAAAGTCTTGTCAGATTTGGTTCAAGGCCTGATTATAAAACATTTTCTTCTGACTCAAATCTTTTGTCTTTTGCTGCTGTGTTATGTGTTTAATAACAATAAATGGAATCCAGATCAAATAAAAATGGGATTCTGCTCTGAGACACTTCAAAGGGCCACAGAACTATTTAAAATGCATCTCTGGAAACAAGCTATCTTCTCTTATTACCAGGGGATGCCTAAAACCATAACAAAAGCAGATGCCAGGACCAACAAAAACATTCTTTTCATCTCCTTGTCTTGTATCCTTTCTTTTAATATATCTTAGTACAATTACCTCTGGGACAGTCATTAAGCCTGGGCAAAGTTTTATTAAACTTCAAAATACACATTTATTTTAAAGCCTCATTCATTTCACGTATAATTTCCTAGTGAAATGATTTAGGTTCATATCCTTCATTTGAAAAATAAACGCTAGCATTCTTGAATAAGCTTGAGAATAGACGGTTCAGATAATCCTCGATTTATGACCACAATTGGGACAAGAATTTCTATTGCTAAGCCAGGCAGTTCTTAAGTGAGTCGTGACCTTTTTTTTTTGCCAAAGATTAAGTGAATCACTGCAGTTAAGGGAACCATGTGGTCGTTAAGTGAAGCTGGCCTGCCTCATTAGACTTTGCTCATTGTAAACTGGCTGGGAAGGTTGCAGATGGTGATCACATGACTCTGCAAACATTATACATACCTGCTGGTTGCTAAGCACCCAAATTTTGATTACATGACTACAGGGATCCGTGATAGCTGCAAGCCCAAGGGCTGGTTGTAAATAACTGATGCAATTTCAAATAGTCTCTAAACAAATGGTTATAAATTCAGGACTAACTCTATTAGAACTCTACAGTGCTCATTACTGAAAGGCCCAAAATATGCAAGGCTAAGCATGCATCACTTGTCTATCACTTAGAGCTGTGGTGGCGAACCTATGGCACGTGTGCCACAGGTGGCACGCAGAGCCCTTTCTGTGGGCACGCGTGCCATCACCCCAGTCCTAGGCCTTCAGCTGGGTTTTATAAAACCTTTTTGCTTTAGGCCTCCACCGCTGTGTGCAAAAAAAAAAAGTTCAATCAATCAATCAATTTCAACTTCTTGCGGGGGAAAAAAAAGATATCGCAAAGTTGGAATTGATTGAACTTTTTAGTCCCACCCAGTCTGCCTTTATCACCACAGCCACACCCACCCAATGGGCCACGCCCACCTGGCACCCGACAATACATAAGTGGGTTTTGGGTTGCAGTTTGGGCACTCAGTCTCTAAAAGGTTTGCCATCACTGACTTAGAGAAAGCCCGACTTTTCCAAAGCTTATACTACTGCTTTGAAAGGGACTCTTATAATCCTAGAAAAAAGATGCAGCCACTTTAAAGAGTACAGGTAGTCCTTGATTTACAACAGTTCATTTAGTAACCATTCGACATTACAACAGCACTGAAAAAGATGTGACTTATGACAGTTTTTCAAACTTATGACCATTGTAGCATCCCCCTGGACACGTGATCAAAATTCAGACACTTGGCAACCGATTCATATTTATGATGGTTGCTGTGTCCCGGGGTCATGGGATCACCTTTTGAGATCTTCTGACAAGCCAAGTCAATGAGGAAACTGGAATTCACTTAACAATCGTGTTACTAACTTAACAACTTCAGTGATTCACTTAACAACTGTGGGAAGCAAGGTCGTAAAATGGGACAAAACTCATTTAACAAATGTCTCACTTAGCAACAGAAATTTTGGGCCCAATTGTGGTTGTAAGTCGAGGACTACCTGTACTACAGCTGAAACTGTATGCTCAGGAACCCCATTTTTATCTTTCAATCCAAAGTGTTGCACCACTCTAGAAGTTAGAAATTTCCCAGGTCGTTCCAGCAGCATTTAATCTTGGTTCATATATTTTCTGTTTAAACAATAATATCTTGAAAGACATTTTCTAGACAGGTTAATTTTAAAAAAAGAAAAGAAAAAAAGAAGAAGCCTGCAAAGAAGAATGAAATTTAGTAGTTTTGGTTCTTTTGAACTGAAAACTGGCTTCACTTGAAGAAAGAGAATTGCACTTTCATTTTTCCCCGAGAAGAACGTCATTGCTTAACATGCCCAAATTATTTGCAGAAAAGTTGATTAATATTTCAACAGGAGTGGTCAAGCCCAGAGCATTATGAAGAAAAAAAAGAGTATTAAGCAGATTGTAGACCTGTCTCGTCTGGCATTCTGTTCTCATGGTGGACAACCAGAGAAAATTCAGAACTGAACAGAAAAGTGCATCACCCTCTCATAAATTGCTTCTGTAGGAAAGAGCTATCATGAATATCAACTACTAAAAGCAATATTCTCTATGAATCTGTCTATTGACCTATTGGGACGCGGTGGCTCAGTGGGTTAGGACGCTGAGCTTGTCGATCAGAAGGTCGGCAGTTTGACGGGTCAAATCCCGAGTGCCAGGTAGCAGAGTGAGCGCCTGTTACTCATCCCAGCTTCTGCCAACCTAGCAGTTCGAAAGCACGTAAAAATGCAAGTAGAAAAATAGGGACCACTACGGTGGGAAGGTAACAGCATTCCGTGCGCCTTTGGCGTCTAGTCATGCCAGCCACATGACCACAGAGACGTCCTCGGACAAGTGCTGGCTCTTGGGCTTTGAAACGGAGATGAGCACCGGCCCCTAGAGTTGGAAACAACTAGCACGCATGTGCGGGGGAACCTTTACCTTTACTTATTGACCTATTAAAGCCAGTTAACCTGCCAGTTATTGTCACCCCCTATCCTAGCCAAGTCTACAATCATTGAAATAAAAAAGTGGTTTCTTTTGTCTGTGCTGAATCAATCACCTTTAAATGTCACTGGATGACTTTGGGACCAGCCTACTTTTGAGTGTTTTTTCTGTATTTCTATCACACCCTCTTAATTGTCTTACTTTTAAACTTAAAAGCCCCCAGTAATATTATTTGTTCCCAATAAGAAGCTGTTATTAGCCTTTTGATGGGTTCAACATGGCTCACCAGTCCGGCAAGCGGTAGCTATCCTAGCCAAAATACTCTTCGTCTACACAACTTTTAGGGTTCTGATTCGTTGAGAATTTAGTTATCACACCTTTAGCCCAACAGTTTTGAAATTCTGGTCAGAATGATCCAAAATACAATCTTTATCATCAGACTTACTTGAAATAAAGAGACAGTCTAGAGTTGGGCAAGTATTTCAGAGTGCTAAATACGCTTGGAATTGTGAGGAGCTGCCATAACTCCACTCAGGAAATGGTTAGCATAGCGGGCTGTGCCAAAATAGTACAAAAATACAATTTGCCATAAAATAAGCTGGTAAGAGTTGCTTCTGCTATTTAAACAGTCCATAGATGTTAGGTCTCATCCCAGCATATCTTGGTCTTTTGAGGGAGGGGCAGAGGATCTCACAGGGATGAAATATAGGGATACAGCCATCTACCATACAGACTGCCTACAAATGCCTTTGTATCTCAAGAGCATTCTTATAAATGACGGAGATGCAGGAAGCTGGCTGAGTTTACTGTCCAGCAGTCCAGCCTCCAATGAATCATTTTGTACATGGCAAGAATTTTTTTTAAAAAAAAAATCAGTGGGTGAGGAATTTGACAGGTGTCACATTGCATATCTGACATGGTTCTGTTGACCAAGAAAAATAATAATTCAAAAGCCACATTAAGTTTATTGGAGGATTTTAAAAATAGGTGCAGTTTCAAAGAACTGTTCATAGGCAAAATAGATCCAACAGGAGAAATGACTGAGAAAAAGAAAGATTTGGGTGCTAGGCCATGCTGGAGCATCACACTGCAGTCCTTCTTGAAATGTGAGACATTCTACAGGTAGCCCTGGGCTTACAACAACTTGTTTAGTAACCGTTCCAAGTTACAACGGCACTGAAGAAGTGATTTATGACCATTTCTCATACTTATGACCATTGCAGCATCCCCATGATCATGTATTCAAAATTCAGACACTTGGCAGCTGACTCATATTTATGACCTTTGCAGTGTCCCAGGGTCATGTGACCACCTTTTGTGACCTTTTGACAAGCCACGTCAATGGGGAAGCCAGACTCACTTAACAACTGCAGTGATTCACTTAACAACTATGGAAAGAAAGGTCATAAAATGGAGCAAAGCTCACTTAACAACTATCTCACTTAGCAATAGAAATTTTACGCTCAATTGTGGTTGTAGGTCAAGGTCTACCTGTATTATATCCTACTCTGTACAGCCAGTAAGTACCAAATTTGCTGAGAGAAGAAAAAGAAAATCAGCACCTACTCATGGTATAAAGTGGTATGTCCCAGATATCGACAGAATGAATGTCATCTTCTAAACCAGTAAAAGTTTTGCCCAAATCCTGTAATCTTTAAGGCTTAATTATTTCACTTCTAAGTTAGACTAGCCACCTCAACAAAAGCTCCTACAAAGTTTGTTTACATATAATGTAGTGATAATATAAAGAAAAATATCCTTCGAGGCCAGTTCAACTTCAATTCATGTCCATGTTGTCCTCTTGGTAAAACAGAGCAGTAATTTACCATTGCAGAGTTCTAAATAATAAATTTATGGATCATAAATAATAAGAGTGCAGCTTGTGGTCTCCTTCTCCATCCCTAGACAGACTTTTCTTCTGCGTGGTGAGTCCATCCATTGTTCTCACCCCATTCAGTCACCCTGATTTCTGAGAGTTGTCATGGATACGCTATGTGAACTTTTCCAGCCAACTAACTTTCAGTAAACCTAAATACCTTTGGAAAGAATGGACTTTCGGAGGGGGATGGATGAGAGGGAAAAGAAAATAATGAATCCCACTAAAAGTGGCTTATTGGTGTACTCAGACCATGTTTTTATTAACTCATCCAATTAAATCAGGGAAAGAATGTCATCAGCCACACTGGAATGCTTTGGAGGTACATTCGAGGCAAATTGATTTAAGTGTTGGAGTTAACAAGCGATAGTTAAATGCCTCCTATGGGACTTTAAACATGTTCAATTTATCTGGATTGGGTTCAGGATTATTTTTCCTGTCTGTATTTGCCCCAATAACGAAGGTGCAGTTGACAAAACATATTCACAATGACATCCAAGGCAGTTTTCAATCTGGCTTTGAAATCATGGTAATTCCAACTCTCCCTATCTCCCGAGATAAAGTATTGCTTTAGCATCAACAGCTCACAATGGCTCCCTAATCCTTTCTGTTGTCTGGCAGCTTAAGATTTGTATCAGTCGTTCATAAATTAAGAGAGAGAGTGTGTGAGTTCAGGGTGAATCATAGCCAGAGAAGAAGACCATGGACCAGTACCGGGCCGCGGCAGGCCAGCAAGCGGTCTGCACAAATAAGGAAAGCCCCATACACAGGATGCAGGCAGCACACAAAACCATGTCCCCTCAGGTCAATGGAAAAATCTCTCTCCACGGAACCGGTCCCTGATGCCCAAAAGGTTGGGGACCTCTGCTCTAGAGCATTGATCCTCAACCTTGGCAATTTTAAGCTGTGTGGACTTCAACTCCCAGAATTCCTCAGCCAACTATGGTGGCTGTGGAATTCTGGGAACTGAAATTCACACAGCTTAAAATTGCCAAGGCTGAGAGACACTGTTCTAAAACAAACACAACCTGCGATTCATTACTTGACCAAACAAATAAACAAAACAAATAACCAGAATAATAGTGAGGCTACCACACACTATTTTATTGAAGCAAAAAGGTAATCTGGCCATAATATGATAAAGGAATGGTGAGAATAGAAATTAATATTAATAATAGAAATTAGAAATGTTTAAAGGGTTTATTTCTAAGCCTGTACTCCATAAAGGAATACTTTGTATATTCGTATTTCAGGTCCCAGTTGATTTTACAAGGAAAAAAAAGTCAAATGGGAGTCTTTATGGAAAATTCCATTACATCTCAATTTTCATAGTGTTTTTTTAAATTTTGTTATGTTTCTTAAAGGCACTCTTACATCTCAAGATATACAATAGTTGACAATTAATGAAGCAAATATCTCTTTTATTAACCTCTCCCAAATGAAAATTCATTTTTATTTCATATTAATCACTACCAAAGTTACAAAAACAGAGACATGAAATCTGGCTTAGACAAACAAGTTTCCTGGATAACCGGTGTAAGAGATACATTGGAAATTCAGAATCTTGGGTGAATTTTTTTTTTGGGGGGGGAAATGAGAAAAAAAAGTGTGGAATACCAAAAACAAAAAATCAAAAAACCCATCCCAAAACAATTACATTAATCTTGACACAAAATAACAAAGAGAGGCAGGAAAAAACTGATTGTTGAAATGACTAAGAATTACTACTGTAGGGAAGAGCGTAATATTAGGGGATCTCACCAGTGAATCATACAGCATTTATTATAAAACCTGAAATCAAATTAAAAATACCATTTCATCAAACCCGTTTTAGCTTGTTACAAATACCTGGCCAATTATCCCAACAATAAAGTATGCAATATATGAGTACAGTCAGGGGGAAAAATGCCAATTGTTAAAATGACTCATATCAGCCCTTTGCCATTATATCACGTTCCTACCCTAGTATATTTTTTAAAAAACTGAGAATATCTTTAAACGAGTTGCGCTAACAATAACCTAAAAATGCACTGTTCTCTTTTCATATATCAAATGACCAGCTCACTCCAGTGCGACAGTCTTTCCTTGTTATTAGTCATCACAGTTCGCCTACCATCATACATCTTTGTGGGTAATTGTGTTGGGGAAAGTATGCACAATTTCTATGCCTACAGCCCTTAATACACATACTCTCCATTTTTACTCAAAAAATGCCCAACCAAAGGAGGGAGAACACTATCTTTTCAGCATCCGATCCTTTTAGTAATTGAACTGGAAACTTTAAGTTTGATTCTGTGGTTTTTTGGGATAGTTACCTCGATAATCTTAACGGGACATTGGGTAGACATGCGTAAGCATCATCTGAACTAGCTCTTTCCTTTATTGTTTCTTTGACTCCCCAAGGAGTCCCTGAAGTTTGGTAGCCAGCCTTTTCGGAAATTCGCCCCTGCGTTCTTCCTAGGATTGAGAGAAGCCGACTCGCCTTAAATTCACCTAAAGTCGGCGTCCGCGCCTAAGACAACACTTGAACTCAGCTCCTCCTAATCCAGCGCCTTAACCACTAGCCCAAACTTGACTCTCAAACTAGGTTTAAAGATGATATGCGTAGTCTGCGTTGCATTAATAGGCAGATGAAATGGTTCTCGCTCTCGGAAAGTTCTATCCCAAACCCGCTATATCAGAACACTCAGAAGGAAAACCCCGCATTTTCAAATTTAGGACCCCGCGCTGAATTCGAATCACTTACTTCTGCGTCAAAGAAAAAAAGAAGAAGAAGAAGAAGAAAAATATATATATATGCACGATCTCCGTCCGTTTTCGTCTCCACGAGTTCGTGCTCTAGTTTTACTCCTGGCGGGGACCAGTCAATCCATCCGGAAAGAAACCACACGCAACTTCGCGATCTGCCCCCTCCAGCAAGCCGGACTATCTAACGCTGGGCGGCTGCACCAGCTGCGCACTACGGGCAGGACTTTTCCTCCCGGTTAACCTGTCTTGAGTTTCTGCAGCACAACTCTTCCCTAGCCGGCTCCGTCCTCATCCCGGGCATTTGCAAAGCCAGCAGGCGCCGCCGCTCTTACCTTGCCCGGAGCAGAGGGAGGGAGGGAGGGAGGGAGGGAGGGGGCGGGAGGAGCGCCGCGAGAGGGCTCGCGCACCGCTGCTAGCAAAGGGGGAGCCGCTCGCGCGCGCGCTCGCTCGCACCATCGGGCGCGAAAGCTCGTCCCAGGTCTTTTGGCAGCCGGCCAGGACAGCGGCCCGGTCGGCCAGGCTGAGGGGTTTCACGACGCTCTTGGCGAACGACGCCGGGATTGCCCGCTGCCAAGTCGGGCAGCTGCAGAGAGTGAGGAGGGCGGAGAACAAGGCGGGCACCGGCCTTCCCAGAGTGTGATTTAGGGCTGCTCGGCTTCCGCCCCAGCGCCGGGCTTGAGGCTGCGGTGGCCCTCTATGTGAGGTCATTTGCATATGGTGACCTCCTCTTGCCCTGGCCTGGGGCTCTTTGGGAAAGCGTTTTCTGCAATCTTCCACCTCTAAAATAATTTTCTTTCCTCCCGCCCCCCAAACGAAAAAAGAGAGGTTGTGTTTTTTTTTTTTAAACTGTCTCTTGAGAGGAGCTAGCTCTAGTTGTTCAGCTAAGCCAGGGGTCGGCAACCTCGGCTCTTTTATGACTCGTGGACTTCAACTCCCAGAATTCCTGAGCCAGCATAGCATAGCTGGCTCAGGAATTCTGGGAGTTGAAGTCCACGAGTCATAAAAGAGCCGAGGTTGCCGACCCCTGAGCTAAGCGGTTGGAAGTGTCAGTGGGTCCCTTTCCCTGCCTTCATTGGCAACCCATGCCCACAGAAGAATGTGTCACACAACATCTTCTCTGTGCCAGCCACAGCTATTGCTAAGCACATTGATTTGTGCTTTAAATTGTAAGCTGCCCTGAGTCTTCGGAGAAGGGCGGGATATGTCTTAATCCTGACAAGACTGAGTGGCTGTTCATACCGGCATCTCCAGCCTTCTCCATCATTAACAATAGGGGATGAGGTATTACACACCCCTCCTCCCCTTGATAGGGTTCGCAACTTGGGAGTCCTCTTGGATTTCACGGCTCAGTTTGGAAGATCATATAGGAACCGTGACCAGGGGGGGCTTTTGCCCAGATTCGCCTGGTGCGTCAGTTGCGTCCCTATCTGGACCGAGATGCTCTATGTACAGTCATTCATGCGCTCGTGACCTCCCGGTTAGACTACTGCAATGCCCTCTACATGGGGCTGCCCTTGAGGACCACCCGAAGGCTTCAACTGGTGCAGAATTCAGCTGCGTGAGTTTTGATGGGAGCTTCCCGATACTCCCGTGTAACACCTCTTCTCCGTGAGCTACATTGGCTTCCGGTTGCCCTCCGGGTGAGATTCAAGGTGCTGGTAATGACCTATAAAGCCCTAAATGGCTTGGGTCCGGACTATCTAAGGGGACACCTGCTGCCGGCATCATCTTCCCATCGTCCTGTGCGCCCCCACAGGGAGGGCCTTCTCAGGGTATCACCGGTTAAGGAATGTCGGCGGGTTATTCCCAGGGGAAGGGCATTCTCTGTGGGTGTGCCTGCCCTATGGAACCAACTACCCACAGAACTTAGGACTGCCCCCGACCTTTGCTCATTTCGCCGGGACCTGAAAACTTGGCTCTTCGATCTGTTTGGTCCAGACTGTGGGGTTGTTAATTTAACTGGGTTTTAGATTTACTCTTGGGGCTTGAATTTAATTTAATTGTTTTAATTGTTTTTAATTTTTGTATTCTTGGTTTTAACTGCCCTGTAAACCGCCCTGAGTCCTACGGGAATAGGGCGGTATACAAATCCAATAAAATAAAATAAATAAAATAAATATAAATGGGATTAAAATTAAAAAAATAAAAAATAAAAGCTCATTGTAGGCCAGCCAGTAAGCATCCTTAATTGAAACTGCAGCCAACAAATGAAAACAGCTCTCCTTTTTATGTATTTTGCTACCCTGGAGAAAGGGCAATTTGCGCCATCCGTCAACTTTGGGAAATTGGTTGGTTAAAGCAGTCGATAGATAGCATGGGTTCCCATGGCTGATTGCACTGCCCTGCTCCAATATATGGCTGGGCTCTACTGTTTGTCGAGGAGAAGCTGTCGATCTAATCACAGATTTGGCGACAGGATGAAAAGGTAACCGTTCTCATTGTTTGTTGCGTCTCTATGACTTGTGATTAATATGATCAGTAGTTACTGAAACAGTGTATCTGCCGGTTTAAAATTGATTTATTTTATGTCATATTGAATTGTGATTTAGGCTTACAGGGAGGTTTCTATTAGTGTAGTTAATCTCACGAAATGGTCACATAATTTGAATCTGCACTATTCAAAGTGACACTTCTATGGGAAATAATTTACTACAGTGAGGATATCAAACATACAGGTAGTCCTCAACTTACGACTACAATTGAGCCCAAAATTTCTGTTGCTCAGGCTGTTGTTAAATGAGTTTTGCCCCATTTTATGATCTTTTTGCCACAGCTGTTACACAAATCACTGCAGTTAAGTGAACAAGATTTCTCCAATTTACTTTGCTTGTTGGAAACCAGCTGGGTAGGTTATAAACAGTGATCACGTGACCTCAGGGCAATACAGCTGTCATAAATACATGTCAGTTGCCAAGTGCCCATATTTTGATCACATAATCATGGGGACACTGCAACTGTCATAAGTGTGAAAACTGGCCATAAGTCAATTTTTCCACTGCTATTGTAACTTCAAACAGTCACTAAATGAATAGTTGTAGGACCACCTGTAGTTAAAAAGGAACTTGGGAGGAATTTTTTATTATTATTATCTGGTGTATGATGGCCAGGTTTTTTTTTGTTGTTTTTCATTAAAAAAAGGAAAGGAACAAAGTTCAAACAGTAGATTGGAATATCAACCAGAAAGGAAAGGGACTTGCAGACTAATGCCAAAATCTGGACAATTATAGATAAGCTTAACAATAGATTAGAGGAAAGTTGGGGAACTTCAAGTACTCCAGAATTTACTGGAAAAGAGGTATGGGACACTGGAAATTGTGATTTAGCAATTTGCCAATCTGATGAGGCCATAGCTCAGGGGTCTCCAAACTTGACAGTGGACTTCAATTCCCAGGATTCCTCAGCCAGCTCTGCTGGCTGAATAATTCTGGGAGTTGAAGTCTACAAGTCTTAAAGCTGCCAAGTCTGAAGACCCCTGCCATAGCTTATCTATTGTTGAGTGAGTAAAACAAACCAATGTCACAGTTTTTCACTTTTGCTGATTTCCTAAGCCATGGTTAAAAAGTCACATTTGTAACAAAGCACAATTCCTTCCTCCAATAAACAGTCATAAATAAATAAATAAATAAATGAATAAATAAATACAAACAGTCATACTGCTAAGCTTGTAAGCCGCCCTGAGTCTTCGGAGAAGGGCGGGATATAAATGTAATAAAAATAAATTAAAATAAAATAAAATAAATAAATCACATTCCCCAATTAGCTTGAAGCACTGGCTTTCTCCTCAGCTCTCCAGCCTGCCAAAACTCTTATCAACTCTGGGCCCAATGACCTTGGGTTCCCACAGCTGAGTTATTGTTATGACCAGCTGGACTTTCATCCACATTCCCGCTCCCAGCATCAACTAACTCTAAAAGCAATAGCGAAAAATGGCTGTATTTCCATCTGTTTTCAAAGCAAGAATATCTGATGTTAGCAGCATTGACAGTATCATCGAGACGACAAAGCACAAGTGACTGAGCGCATATACAGGAAAAAGCTTCTTTCCAAAGAACTAGAATTTTCCATCATCCACAGCAGAGTAATGCTTAGGGACAGTGTTAGGTTGACCAGAGGAGATGGGACGTGCCTGCATTAGCCTAAAGTGGTCAATATCTCCAATAGGTATTGGACTGTGAGATTATTTCCTGGTTGTGGGAGGGGAGTGGATTTTTTTAGTCTACATGGCCAGGCTCTACTCTGTCTTGTTCATTAGGTGAGTGTTGCTGTAATATTTTACTGCAAGGCAAGTTAGGATGAAGTGATGACTACATTTCCCTGCTGGTGATAAAAACATTTACCAATTGCATTCCCATAATTCTCTAAGACTAGTAGTTATAGTGATCTGTTTTGGTTTGATTTGCAGAGTGGATGGGGGTGCTCCTCCTGCATTACCCTTCTCTACGTGATGGATTTCCAGCAGTGCTTTGAGCTCCACGTATCAAATATTACAGGGGATCCATTGGGTGGAGTGGAGCTGCCAGGCAGACCATTGGACAGTGTGCTTGTGCTGCAAACAGTTTGGCATGCTGCATGAATTGTCAACAGCCAAAGTTGCCCACGGAGTGGTCTTCCAGTTAAGGAGGCTTTTTTTCTACGTGTTATCAACCCAGGTAGAAAGAAATGCCCAACAGCCAAATCACTCTGGGTGGTGAAAACTGCTTAAATCAAAGTGGCCAACAGGAGCTGGGCTGCACCCTCATTGAGCTGCTGCTGATCTACCTCCTGCCGAGTCATCAGCTCAATGACTACTGAAGCATAGGTACCTATCCTAGAAATAAGAAGGCTGGCTTGTGTCAGGAAAAGATGGGAAAAACCACTCCCACCCACACTGATTCAGAAAGAGACAGCTTTGGGCTAGGGATGAGGGGAAGGCTGTGTGCTGAGTGTATGACCTTAAACATTGGTTAATGAGGCATCCTTGAACTTAATTTAGAGAGACACTGTAAACTCAGACTGGCTGATTTAATGTTATCACACTGACTAGAAGCACCTCACCATGGTATCAGTCCTATCCTGACGTGCCAGTTATTGAACTTGGTCTTTCTGCAACTAAAGCACTTGCTCTACCACGTAGCTAATGGAAAAAGTCTTTGGCTAAGTGTGTGCTTAATTCTTTACTACGGTAACACATCCTGACTGGAATCTAGCACCGTGACGTAGACGGTGAGGTTCTAATGGGAATCAAGACAAAAACAGTTGCACTAGGCTTGAAACCTGCCCAACCTCAAATTAACTCCTTTCTCAAATCCTTACTTAGGTCTCCAACAAAATGCAGAGATATCTGCGCAGGTGAGAAGAGTAAGGCAGCAGCATGATTAAGTGGATTATTACTATAGAAATGACTAATAGTTGCTATTTGATATGAGTAAAAAGTTGGTATTATAACTCTATGATGTATCTTATTGCATCAAAAGAAGTTGGAAGTCACTCTTGTTTCTTTTCTTTCTTCACTTCACCCCGTCCACCCCCTCCACCTTCCCCCTTTTTTCCATTGCCTTCATTTATATTTGTATTTTACATTAAGAAAATCTTTTAATTAAGAATATAATTGGGGAAAAAAGCTCCAGCCCTTTTGTACACGTTTTATAATACTACAGACATGTGCAAAAGGAACAGAGTTTGCAGCACAACAGCCTCACAATGCTTTTTGTTCTTCTGCGGTCCCCCGTGGCTCTGATGAAAGCATATACATGCATAATCCAATCTATTAGTTAAATACCTCCTCGTGTTTGATCCTATGGAAAGAAACGTACCCCAATGAATATTAGGTTGGAAACAACCTTCCCCAGCTTGCTGCCTTTCAGGAGACAATTTTTCCCAGAATTGGTGTATTATGATCCAAATTCTCAGCCTATTCCAGCATGTCTGGAAAACACCAGACTGGGAAAGCTCGGTTTGATGCTTAGCTGCTACACAGGTCTTATGTATACATTATAGACTACATAATAAAGCATGCATCCCTTTCTTTAATCTCTCTGCATGGAGTTAACCTTGGCCAAGAGTGAGTACCAGCTCCGGTCATTCTCTTTTGTTTTTTGGATTTAATTAAAAGCCTCTCAGTATTTCCCTCTTTTACCAATTCGCTATTTATAAAGGCTTCATCATCGTAAAGGACCTGATTTTCCAGATTCATTCCTTTTTCTTTAAGGTTATGCCCTCTCGCTACCAACTTTTCTAAACTCCTACATGCTAGCAGCTGTCTGAGAGGAGTCCCTGTTTTGCCTCAGGCTATGATATTTTGCAGCTGTGTTGTCTTCTGTGTAATCCCAAACAACGCCCCATTGCTTTTTTTTTTTTGTCTGAGTTCATAAACCAGTAGCCCAATGGATAATTACTCTGTTTAAGTCTAAGAAGCACCTTTCTAAATATTTCTTGGTCAGCAGTATGAATTTTTTTGAACTGTGTTAGAAGATTTGATTGCTTAAGAAAAATCACTGACAGAACCATTTTAAATATCTTTCCTCGAGCTTGTTCCTTTTCATATACGGTATATTCTTTTGCTCAAAAAAAATTAATGCAGTTATTCTTTTTGTCTCTAGCTACCACTGAACATCAGTTATTCACACAACATCCAGTTGTTAGAAAGAACAAACGAGCATGCTGCTACGTGCTTCTGGGTTGCTCATTTTTGCTTCTTCCTGCCCATAAGATTGTATGAGCAAAGCAGGAAGCCTGTTCTCCTTGCTTTGGTCTTTCTCTCATTACATTTCATAAAGTAGGATTTGATCTTGGCTTCTGATTCTGATTGGCTTGGACAGGAACAACCAGGAATCTCAGCTCACAGTTAAACACCCATAAATGGAGGGTTTGTAAATGATTAAGGCACCAAGCTAAAAACCAAGAGACTGAGTTCTGGTCCTGCCTTAGGCATGAAAGCCAGCTAGATGACTTTGGGTCAGCCACTTTTGCTCAGCCAGACTTACCTAACAGGGTTGCTGTGATGGAGAAAAGGAGGAGGAAGGAGACGCGTTAGATATGTTCACCACCTTAACTATACAAATAACAGAATAAAGCATCTTAAAAAATCCCATTGATAAGAGGAATTAAGCAAAAATAGTTAATGCAACTCTGATAAGGCAGAAGATATATATATGATTCTGTTGGAATATTTATTTATTTATTTATTTATTGATGGGATTTATATCCCGCCCTATCTCCTGAAGGACTCAGGGCGGCTCACAATAAAACATATAATAAGTACATAAATCAAGATAAAATGAAAATTGAGAACATCAGTGCAATAAAAAATTAGAGAATTTAAAAATGAATTAAAAATACTAAATATAAATTAATTAAAATGCCTGTCAGTCTAGGTCAGCTTGGTGGAACAGGTGTGTTTTGAGGCCGCGGCGAAAGGATTGGAGGTTTTGGGCTATCCGAAGCTCAGGGGGGAGCTGATTCCATAGGGTTGGTGCTCCCACAGAGAAGGCCCTCCCCCTGGGGGTCGCCAGCCGACATTGCCTAGCTGACGGTACCCTGAGGAGGCCTTCTCTGTGTGAGCGTACTGGACGATGGGAATTTGTTCCCGGCAGCAGATGGTCCTGCAAGTATCCCGGACCTAAGCCATGTAGGGCTTTAAAGGTAAGTACCAGCACCTTAAATCTCACCCGGAGGGCAACTGGTAGCCAATGCAGCTCACGCAGGAGGGGTGTAATATGGGAGTATCGGGAAGCTCCCATCACAACCCGTGCAGCTGCATTCTGCACCAGCTGAAGCCTCCGGGTGGTCTTCAAGGGCAGCCCCATGTAGAGAGCATTACAGTAATCAATACGGGAGGTAACGAGTGCGTGGGTGACTGTACGTAGGGCATCTCGGTCCAAAAAGGGGCGCAATTGGTATATAAGACGAATCTGGGCAAATGCCCCCCTAGCCACGGTTCCAATGTGATCTTCAAAACTGAGTCGTGAATCTAGGAGGACGCCCAGATTGCGTGCTTTATCAATGGGAGGTAACATCTCTCCTCCTATAGTCAGAGATGGAACCTCTTGGACTAAACGAGATGACGGTATGTACAGCCACTCAGTCTTGGCCGGGTTGAGTCGAAGCCTGTTTTCTCCCATCCAAATCTGTACCGCTTCCAGACAACGGGACATCACATCAAGGGCATCACTGGGTTGATATATGTGTGTGTGTGTGTGTGTGTGTGTGTGTGTGTGTGTGTGTGTGTGTGTTCATATTCCAACAGAATCATTGTAGATCGATTGCTTGTATTATTCAGTGTCTGTAGGCATCTGCAGAGAGTGCCAAGGGGACACAAGCGATACAATGTAACACCATTGCACAAGTGACATGGCTTTTGTAATTGGGATCAGTTGTGTTGAGCACAATATGTACACATCATAATGATATATTTCATATGTCATCATCACTTATAGACAAATGTCTCTGTATAAAATTTATGAGTTCCACTAGAACGGGTTCCCAACTGGGGGTGCGAGACGATATTCCAAGGGCTGCGAAAACTTTGGTTTTAGAAGTTTCAAAATTATAGTGTATGTGCATAATTCATTGCTGTTATTTCAAACTTTTGTAAGGGAGCGAGAACATATCAGAAGTGTTCTAGGGGTGCGGGGTTTAGAAAAGGTCGGGAACCGCTGCACTAGAATAACTGTTGACAACCACAATAATGTCATCAAGCAGAAATCTTAAAAATTAAGGAATTCTTGAGCAACCTACTTTTAACCAAATACCATCCTTTCTACCCATGCAATCTATTCTAATGCTATCCCTTCATTTCTAGTTTCTCAATGTGACAACATTAATTGAAGAAGTGCTCCATGATAAACCATACTTCAACTGGGAAAGCATTAAAAGATTCAGAACAAATGGAGGTAACAAACTACAGATATTTTTCTGTTGTAATTTTTTTTATCTTAAGGCAAGGTTGCCCAAAACATCCTTAAGAAAGGAAAGGCCGTGTAAGGCCAGGGAACGCAGCTGCATGATATGTCATATTTCATCTAATTAAGCAGAGATTGGTATAACCAAACAGGTATAACCAAACAGCAGCCATTATCCATTGTATTATAGCCAATTTCTGTGAGCATGAGAATATTATTAGAGAATTGCTAGTGCAGAATAAGAATAGTTCTACAAGAAGAAAAGCAGTTATGTTTACATAACTAAAAAGCTCTGCTCTTTTTATCAAGACCCTGTTAGGAATAAATTGGTGAAATATATCACAACAATTCCTTTCTGACACAAAAAAATATTGTAATAGAGATTAACCAACAGCTCCTACCCTGCTGGAATATGTCCAAATTTCCTAATTATCTCAGAAAAATTATGTGGTAGGTCAGCATTTGGTAAAATCCTTGTGTCAACAACTAAGAAGTTGAGATGAAGGGCTGTTTCTGGTTACTGTTCTAGCAAATAAACAGGTATTTTTTTATCCATTCAAAAAGGAAAATAGTCTACTGTAAATCTATATCCACAGGCCCTTTTAGATTATTCCTCTTTGTTATGTCTATAAGATGATGTCACCTTGGACCTGCCCCATCCTTAAAGCATCCTCCACACATTCCAAGTTCATATCAATGGATTCCAGGTGCATTTGAAGCTGCAAGGCAGTTGAAGTCCTCCCAGGGCTAATTAAAAAGTCCTTCCCCTTAGAATATAAAGGGCAGGAGAAATACATGGCAGGTACATCACATCCAATTTTAATGTACTAACTAGGCAGTGAACAAAAGGTACTTACTCCAATTGTCAACATATTGGTGAAACCTTGCAGCTAGAAGACTAAGACCTACAGGAACAGATCCAGTGGAAAAAGGCAAATTTTCCTTGCATATGGTTGGAATTGCTGCTGTAGTTTTCCAAAACTACTTCCCAGTGGTTTAATTCTACTTTGTCAAAGGATCAGTAAAAAACTAGAAACATCAGTTTCATGGTAGGCCCAGGTCACTGCTTATTGATTTATATGGTGATATTCCTATAGAATGGGAGACAGATTGGTGTAGTGGTTAAGGCAGGCTGGAAACTGGGAGACGTGAATTCTAGTCATGCCTTAGACATGAAGCCAGCTGGATGACCTTGTTGGGCCAGTCAATTTCTCTCAGCCCTGGGAGGAAAGTAAAAAACAAACCATTTCTGAAATCTTGCCAAGAAAAATATAGAGGCTAGTCCAAGCAATCTCCTGGAGTCAACATTGCCTCAAAGGCAACAAAACAACACAACTGCCTCACTTCTGAAAATATTGCTCTTTTCTCCTCCTTGATTTCTTTCCCAAATCAGCAACATATGGACTGGCCTTCCATTCCTGAGTAGCACTAGGCAGAATATAATTGCAAAGATGTGTGTGTATTTTGTAATATTGATGATGAGAAGGA
The DNA here is from genome assembly GCF_947247035.1 of Vipera ursinii. Lineage (NCBI taxonomy): Eukaryota > Metazoa > Chordata > Lepidosauria > Squamata > Viperidae > Vipera > Vipera ursinii. Next base: position 87,097,996 of record NC_139516.1, on the reverse strand, counting down.
GACAGTTTGTATTTGTACCACTTTATAAGGCCTTGGTAAGACCGCACTTGGAATAGTGCACCCAGTTTTGGTCGTAATATAAAAAAAGATGTTGAGACTCTGGAAAGAGTGCAGAGAAGAACAATAAAGATGATTAGGGAGGCTAAAACATATGAAGAACAGTTGCAGGAATTGGGTATGTCTAGTCTAGGGAAAAGAAGGACGAGAGGCGACTTGATAGTGTTGCAATATTTGAGGGCTTCCGCAAAGAAGAGGGGGGTCAACCTACTTTCCAAAGTACCAGAAGCAAGACAAGAAACAGTGGTTGTAAACTAACCAAGGAGAGAAGCAACTTAGAACTAAGGAGAATTTTTCTGATAGAACAATAAATCTGTGGAAAGACTTGCCTTCGGAAGTTATAGGTGCTCCCTCCTTGGAGGTTTTTAAAAAGAGACTGGACAGCCATTTGTATGAAATGGTATACAATCTCCTGCTTGAACAGGGGGTTAGACTAGAACAGACATGTCAAACACAAGGCCCCGGGGGCCAGATCCGGCCCGCGAAGTGGTTTCATGTGGCCCGCGAAGCCATCCTGGAAACAGTGAGGGAGCGGCCCCCACTGCCTTGGCCCTGGCCCAGAGACCCTCCTCCTGCCAGAGACCCTCAGATTTGTCCCACTCCTGCCCAGGCCCCCATAGGCACCCTTGATGCGAATGATGTAGAGCTGGCCATGCCCACCCAGTAGGCCATACGCACTCTAGCCACGCCCATCCAGTAGGCCACGCCCACCCTGGCCACACCCACCTGGCCCCCTGAGGGCAACCACAATGCTGATGCGGCCCTCAATGAAATTGAGTTTGACACCCCTGGACTAGAAGCTCTCCCAGGTGCCTTCCAACTCTGTTATTTTGTTATTCTGTATAAAATACTTAGAGCTAAAACAGGTTACGTTAACACTGACTCTAGACAACACAGAGAATTTTGGGCATAGGACCTTTAGAAAGTGTCACATGTTTTCTCAAATCCATACTGAGTTCAGTAGAGTTTACTCTCAGGTAAATACAAAGATCAAGGTTGGACCCAGAAAATAAAAGTCCAGTTTTATTATTTTTATATTATTCATTATATATCTTGCTTTTTCAGCCCAGACCAAAAGAGTTGTTGCAAACTGTTTGTAAAAGCCTTCAAGCTTAAAAGAATTAAGGCCTATTTGCAACGAGTTATATAAACAGCATCAAAGAGAAACCACAAAGACCCAAGGCTTACAATTGAGCAAGTAGAATAAGGAAATCCTCTACATCCTTAGAACAAAAACCTTCTTATTTATTCTCTGCCAGAGAAGGAAAGTTACTTTCTCACAAGCACCGTAGTGAATGTGTTATAACTTCATTTTTCCTGCTTGCAGAATTATTTTTCTGCTCCCTTTTTTTAAAAAATGATGAGACTTAATGAACTGTAGATTATTTTACTTGGACAGTTCTCAGTGTCCTCCCCAAACTTAACATTGAAGTTAGAGCAGCTAACACACATGGACAATCCCTGCCATTGAACAAATCTCTGACAGCTGATTCTTGCAGAATGATTATTATAAATACTGTCATTCTGCTGGCAGTACTACAGATAAAAATCAATAGATAACAGTGCCCTGAATTCAGCTCAGGTATCATCCCCTCCTCCTTTTGCCTTCTTCAGATCTTATACTAAATACTTTGGCTGCTCTCAATAAGCCTCTTATGTTTTGCCAGTAACCCAGAGTGGGATCAAACGTTTTTATCTGAAATTTCCCATCAAGCAGTATATTAAAAATGAAAACACATATTCTTTCCCTCCTCTCTTTCTCTCTTTCTCTCTCTCTCAAAAAAAAAAAAAAAGTCTAGACCTGAATTTGGAACGTGGGTAGAAATTCTGTCCAAGTGGCTCATCTACAAAGGAAAGATGAAGAGTCAATGGATTTGGAAACAAATGGACAAATCCTGTCTGTTCTATGACAACAGCTATTGTATTTTTCCTTCTTCTTGAAACAAAGATATTTGAGCACTTCTCTGAATGTCCAAATAGATGGATTTTCCACCTGCCAGTTGGGATCTTGCAAAAAAACGAAATCTTTGCCTATACCTGTTCCCAAACCTGGCTCTCGTATGAAACATCTGGATATTTTGACTGTTTCCCTGCCTTCCCCCTCTTTGCAACTGTCCTCTTTTATATAGTAGTCTAAAGAGCTCAGCAGGTGTGAAATCAACCAGAGTTAATTAGCAATAAATCATCTAAAATTATCTGTTCCAGGCCACTTGGTTTTTGTTTATTGTTTCCTGTGGCTTGTCAGTTTCAGAAGAGCAACTGCTTTGAAGCAGAAGGAACAAAAAAAAACAATGGCCCTATCTTAAGCATTGAGCAAATCACAGGTCCTAGGTCTGGACACAACACTGTGTGGTCACCGGGGAACTTGTCTTTGTCAACATCAGGACTGTCACTTCATCTACTCACTGCCTCACCTCCTAGTTCAGGGGAAGGCAACCTCGGCTCTTTTATGGCTCATGGACTTCAACTCCCAGAATTCCTGAGTCAGCATAGCTGACTCAGGAATTCTGGGAGTTGAAGTCCATGAGTCATAAAAGAGCCGAGGTTGCCTACCCCTGTCCTAGTTGAAGTTCATTATGTCAATAGTACAGGTGCGCAGAAGGGTTGAGAAATGACTTACCATATAAACATTCCAAGAATGCAAATTGTTCAATGTGCCCAATTCTGTCAGATCTCACTTAACGAGGGGGAAAGATAGCGTGAATTTGAGCTCCCTAGGCCTGAAGTATGAAGCGTATGGTTCTTACAAAATCTAGTATGCATGAGGGACAAGAGTACTTTCAACCCATTCCTTTTGTTATAGCTGTGTGTAAATTAGCTCCCAGAGCTTAATTTTCATACCTATGCATGCTTGACACTTCCCAGATGCTTCTAGAGATGTCTGCAGCTTGTCTGGCTTTGATAACTTTACTTCCTTAATTGTCACCCCACCCCCAGAAAAAGTTTTCATTTCATTCTTGGTGCTAAGGAGATACTCAAGAATGGCAAGAAGGACGTGCCCCCAATTCTGAACAGCAGAATACTCTTAATGCCAAATAGAATATATATTTTAAAAAACCATCCCCTTCTGTCCTTAACTCTCCTGCGTAAGCACAAAATTTTTTGAAACTCATGAGATGGAGGGAAAATTGGAAATAAATTTTCACAAAGTTGTTTGGAACTGCTAGAGCTAACTCTGGTCTAGCAGAGGAAGGGAAATTAAGCAAATAGACAAATGGGCAGGGATGCAGTCTTTGCTCCTATTCTTGCACTAATCATCCGTTATTAGAGAATGATAGGATTGCTCAAAACATTCTGATAATAGAGTTATCCAAGGACTATCAACCTAGTCCATAAGCACCATATTAAAAGTCTGGAATAAGTACAGACCTATTCCCTCTTGTTTTGTTATTAAATATTGACTTTTGTGAACAGGAAAGGACAAAGAAATTAGCTCATTGCAGAAACAAATCACATAGAGTACAGGATTAGAAAGGACAAGAAAACAATAAAATATGTTGACACTTTTTCTTCAGAATGGCCAGAACCACCGAACTAATTTCAAAAGCCTTCAAATAATTTTTAGTATATAGGTAGTCCTTGGCTATGATGGCAGTTGGGACCACAATTGCTGTAGCTAACTTATACCAACATAAAGTACAATGACACGTGATTGTGCTGCTTTGCAATGGTAATTCTGACAGTCCCGGTTACTGTCCAGGATGAGGAATGCATGGGTCATTAAGCAAGGATCTCATGAGCTGTGACTTCTGATTTCTATTTCTCCATTGGCCTTGCTCATGGAAAAATGACAAGGGACACTGGAAATTGCAGTTGTGTGAGCACAGAATACTGCAATTGCTGAACCTCCAAGGACCGGTCATAAGTCCCACTCGTTCAGACTGAATTGAATTTGAACATTTTATAACAAAAAAATACGGAGCATTTGCTGGGTCTTATTTACAAATGTATTTATTCATCAAATTTAAAATCAACTCTGGGAAGTGCACAGCAAGCACATGAAACAGTAAATGTAAAAAGAAACCAGATAAAAATTTATAAAACCATATAAATAAACACAATAAAAAAAACCAAAGCTACAAACCATTGGTGAAGGGAGGATAATTCTTTTTCCATTGTTTTTTATTGTTCTATTATCATACTTCTGTTCACAGTCTTTCCATTTCTTCCTTTTTATTGTTGTAAGCTGCCTAGAGTAGACCCACAGTGAGATAGGCGGCAAAGAAATTTAAACAAGCAAACAAATCATCTAAGCAATTCTCTAGTTCCCTGGGAGAACTCAGGCCTTATAAGGCCTTGAGGGTCTTTCGGACTACGAAAGGGAGTGAGCTGATCTAATTTTGGAGGGAGGAATGTCCCATAAGGAGAATGCCACAGCAGAGAAGGCACATCTCCTGAGACCCATAAAGTGTAGGTCCCTAATTGGTGGTATCTGCAGCATACCTATTCTGCCAGATCTAGTGAGGCCGGTTGATGTAACCGGGGAAAGGCTGTCCCTCAGGTAGCCTAGTCCCATACCATGAAGGGCTTTAAAGGTTAAAACCAGCACCTTAAATTAGACCGGGAAGCAAACTGGCAACCAATGCATCTTGCGAAATAGAGGCATAACATCCACATTACAAATTGTTGGGGGAAATATGTCTCAGAAATCAAACAGGGCTAAAGATTCTATGCCTTGAATGGATACCGAATCTTGATACAGCAATTGATAGGAAGCAACAAGAATTCAAGGGGATTTCAATTTACACCAAAGGTGTAGAGAAAATTGAAATAAGATGTTTGATCACTGGTACATTGCTTAACTGCTGATCGCTAAAACTGACAGCTCATTCTCCAAAAATGATTGAAAACGCAACAGTCAGGACAGATTACATTTTTGTATTTGTTGACAATGTTGAATCGGTCAGTAGTTTTGGAAAATTGTTTATTTTAGGATGAAAGGGATTCTAGGAGTTGCATTTCCTTTTCCACCTGATGTTTTCTCATTTAATATTACTAAATCATATATTCGAAATAAAGTATCGCAAACAAGCATTGCACATGAAAAAGGCAACAAGTATACCCTATGGTTCCTACTGGAAAAAAGAAGAAGGAAGAACAATGAATTCAATTGTGGGAATATGCCTCAGTGTTCAAAAACCTGACAAAGAATTTAACTCAACTTGGAAACCATTTCTATGTATGGATTTGTACCATACTTGAAATTTGAACTTCTTTTAATATAGTAATAGTCTATCTCTTCATCATATGTTAAAATAAATCGTTAGTACTTGGATGGCTAATAATTGGTTTGTGCTTAAATTGTAAGCCGCCCTGAGTCTTCGGAGAAGGGCGGGATATAAATGGGATTAAAAATAAAATAAATAAAAAATGGCTACTAATCTAATTTTATACTGCTGTACTAGTGTAAAGAGTCTCTCTCTCTCTCTCTCTCTCTCTCTCTCTCTCTCTCTCTCTCTCTCTCTCTCTCTCTCCCTCTCCCTCTCCCTCTCCCTCTCCCTCTCCCTCTCTCTCTCCCTCTCCCTCCCTCCCTCCCTCCTTCCCTCCCGTCAATAGTGGACTTGGAGCTTTCAGAATAATCTTAATATAGTCAGTTAAAACCAACTAATGAAATATTGGGGATTTTAACTTAATTCTATGAAACTTGCAAATTCTGTTTCCTCATTTATTATTGTCTTTATTCTTTTTCCCCTCTTTTACTAATGTTTAGTAAAAAACAATATAATTAATAATAATATCTAGTCCAAATATAATCAATCAATCAATCAAATCAAACCATCACAAACAAGGAAAAGTGAAAGCTAACACAGTTCAGTTACTGTTTCCAGTAATTGAATATGCAGAGGGAAAAGACAAAACATTGCTATAATCAGGCCTTTTTGTCCAGTCCTTCAACAATGTGATTCCAGACTTCTGGGACATAGTTTCCTTGAAGGCTACAGCAATGTTGATAAAACAGCTGAACGCTGAGCTCATGGGTCCTGATAAAAAGCTCAACTGTTGGCTCTGAGGGCCAATCAGCTACTCACCAACGGCATCCTAATGTTTGATACCTGCAAAAGCTTTTTATACTAAATTCCATGTGAATTGTCTCAGCAGGCAAAGTACCATATGGTCCTCGGAGCTTTTCATCTAACCTCCAGCATAAACTTTACCCTGAGAGGCACAATGGGAAATAACAGAAGATAAAACGGGACATTATCCTTAGCAAAACAAGCACACGTACAGGTGCCAGCAGCACAGGGAAATGAAAAGCCAACAAAAATATTTGTCAACAATTGGCAGCTCCAGAACACCAGCTTGGTGTGCCAAGGTCGCTCTCCCCCAGGAATGTTCCTAGGAAAATAGCTGGATAACGTGACATGACTACAGTGGCAACCTTCAAGAGATATCCAAGGCCTAGCTCTCAATAATAAGGGTATGAGAATATAGTTTTAAGGACTTCTTGTTGGATTCTTTATATCTCTCACTACATCTCTAATAACCCTTTCTACGTACGTTTTCCTGTTGGTGAGTCTTTCCTGGGATCATGAATTAATTATTCTGAACAGCTCATTTTTCAGTTTTCTATCTCAGCCAGCTATTAATAATGTTAGAAGAGCCATAATTCTCAGTAATCCCTTTTAGAAACTATTTCTGTCCGTAGCATAATTTAAAACTAGGGCACCTCTAAAGAACCCTATTCCCAGGTGTCGGGCAGCTATCCAACAAAGAGATTTGTTACTATAGAGTTATGGTGATCCTTTGATACAAAGATCAAAACATCTGGGCTGGACTGGAGCAAAGGCCCATCTAATCCAGCATCCACTGTCCTAATTACCATAGTTGCCTAGGGGAAACTCATAAACAGGATCTTATCTTGCTGGTCTCCCAGCATTTGTATTCTAGGACAGAGGTCCCCAACCTTTAGAGCACCAGGCACCAGTTCCATGGAGAAAGGTTTTTCTGCGGACTGGAGAATGTGTAGTTTTGTGTGCTGCCTGCATCCCATGGATGGGGCTTTGCTTGTTTGTGCTGACTGGTTGCTGGCGTGCTGCTGCCTAGTACCAGTCCACAGACCGGGGGTTGGGGACCGCTGTTCTAGGGCACTACAGAGCCAGCAAATAAAACCAAGGTTAAGCAACAGAGGCTGCAACAATGTACTCTAAAGACAGAAAGAACAGAAACCAGTGTTAGAGCAACAAAGACAGTCCAGGTAGGAGGAGTAGCAAGGACAGCACAGCCACCAGGACAGTGAAGAAACAAGGCCCTAAGTGTGAATGCTGAATAGGAGATGCAGGATTCAACACTAGGGTGGCTGAACCATTACAGATGGTTGCAGTAAAATGAAGACTACAGTATCATGCTTCTGTTTTCTGTTAATCCTTTCAGACTAACTGGCAAGAAAAGGCTACTTGTGATCAAAAACACATCCAAAGAGATCTTTCTTGCCATCTGGCATTCTTAATCTTACCTGCTGCCTGATACTGGGCTTTTTGGTACCCGCATTCTCCAGAACCCAGGATGATCTTTCCTTTAGATGTGGCTTAGATGCCAACAACGTCTTCTTCATTGACATATGTGCCCCTTCCCTAGCTCCTTTTCAGGCCTTGAGTTATTAGATTCCTGGAGTTCAAGGGCTCAAAATACCAATGTTGGAGGTAATGCATAGTGTTTTATCCTTCCATTCAATCACATCTGATTTGCAGAGATTCCCTGGACAAGCCCATGCCGTTTTCTTTGCAGAGTTCTTCAGAAGTGGTTTCCTATTGCTGCTTTCTAGGGCTGAGAGAAAGTGACTGACTCAAGGTCACTCACAAGTTTATACCTAAGACGGACTAGAACTCACGGTCTCCCAGTTTCTATCCTGGTGTCTCAATCACTACGCCAAACTGGTTACTATTGATAATTCCCAGGAAAAGTGTGCACATGATGATAATGGGGACTGGTATTGATTTCTAGTAATAAATAGTTTTCACATATTTTCACTCTTTCATGGATACTGTGTGAATGCCTTGGGGAGGGGAGGAATAACCTTAAGGTAAAGGTAAAGGTTCCCACACACATGCGTGCTAGTCGTTTCCAACTCTAGGTGCCGGTGCTCATCTCTGTTTCAAAGCCAAAGAGCCAGCGCTTGTCCGAGGACGTCTCCGTGGTCATGTGGCCGGCATGACTAGATACCAAAGGCGCATGGAACGCTGTTACCTTCACACCGTAGTGGTCCCTATTTTTCTACTTGCATTTTTACGTGCTTTCGAACTGCTAGGTTGGCAGAAGCTGGGACGAGTAACAGGTGCTCACTGTGTTACGTGACACTCGGGATTCGACCCACCAAACTGCCAACCTTCTGATCGACAAGCTCAGCGTCCTAACCCACTGAGCCACTGCGTCCCTATAGGAATAACCTTAGGGAAGGCCTATAGCCTAGCTGGGGAATTCTGGGAGTTGAAGTCCAGAGGTCTTAAATTTGCCAAGTTTGGTTATTCAAACCCAAAGAAAGTTTCCTTTGTTCCTAAAGTTACAAAGAGATGACTAAAACAGTGCCATTCAGCAACTGTAATATACGAACAATTCTAAACAGGCATTAGTCTAAACCACAAAATAAAAAACGCAAGGTAATAGATTACTGAACATACACATCAGAAGCATATCAAGTACAGTAGTCATATTTCATACTGCTATGAGTAAGGAAAAAGAAATGTATCTCATCCATTCTTGTAAAATAACCAAGTGCTGCCTAATGGTGATGCTATACAGTCACGTCACACCTCAGGAATTGTACCCTTTTGTTTGCTACTGATTTTCTTTTCTGAGTAATAGTTGCAATAATTAAAAGTGGTAATGAAACGCCAGGAGACTTTGCATAGTTTGCAGAACTGTACGGAACAATACAGTACACCTAACTGATGTTGAGTTCTCTACTACGGTAGACACACCTATACAGGTAATCCTCGACTTACAACCACAATTCAGCCCAACATTTCTGTTGCCAAGTGAGACATTTGTTAAGTGAATTTTGCCCCATTTTATGACCTTCCTTGCCACATTTGTTAAAGGAATCATTGCAGTTGTTAAGTTAGTAACACAGTTGTTAAGTCAATCTAGCTTCCCCATTGACTTTGCTTGTCAGAAGGTCGCCAAAGGCGATCATATGATCCTGGGACACTGCAACCATCATAATTTTTTGTCATTTGTGAACAAATTTGATAAATAGCTCATCAATCTCGTTATTCAGGCCACTAATAAAAACGTTGAATAATGCTGACTGGAGAGATCCCTGCAAGATCCCACCAGCTACTGCTCCCCAACTCAATGCACAACCATTAATGTTCACTTTCTGAATGCAGTTAGTCAAGCAGCTATGGATTCACCTTAGTGTAGTATTCCTCAAGCAGTATGAATAGCTTGTCAACGAGAACGTCACATGGAACCTTTCCAAAAGCTTTGTGGAAATGAAGGCAAATTATATCTGCAGCATTGGCCTTGTTCACTAAAGTTGGTACCTGGTCAGTGAAGATGGGGTTTCTCTTAACTGATCTATTTTGACAAAGCAGTATTGAATCTTAGCAGTCACTGTACTTATCTTATGTTTGTTAACAGCCTGCTCTATTAGCTGCTGTAATATTTTTTTTAGTATTGTTGTTAGACTCACTGGGCAATAATTTAGAAGAATCTTTTTGTTTGTTTGTTTTCTTGGAGAGAAAAACACATTCGTGTTTCTCCAAGCTTCTCCCATCTCCTCAGTTTTCCAGAGCAACTCAAAGATAACAGCTGGAGCAAGTTCCTGCAGTATTCTAGGGTGTATTTCATCAGAGGCTGAGGATTTGAATGAGACAATTAATTATAGAGCCCTTTACCTTACCACGCTTAATCTACCTGTTTCCACTTCTGATGTAAAGATGGAGACAAAATAGGAGTTACGTTCCTCTGCTATCTTCTGATCATCTGTCTAGAGTTCGCCTTTGAAGTAAGTACAATTGGTTCTCAACATTCAACCAGTCACTTAGTGACCATTGAAGTTCTGTCAGACCTCCCCCCCCCAAAAAATAGGTACCGGTACTTACAGAACAATTCAAAAGTTCTGACAGGTCACATGACTGCACAAATATGTTTTTCCCTCTAAGAAGACAAAAAAGTGGGCTACTTTTATGGCTGTTTACAACGCCCCACAGTAATTTGACCGTGACTTACAATGGGGTTTTTTCCCCCCAGAAACCAGCATTTATTCCAGTTTCTGGGGGAAAAACTCACCCATAATGAACAATGGGTTTGGTTCATGACTGTCACATTCACTTCATGACCACCATATTTGCTTGATGATTGCTGCAAAAAAGATTGTAAAATAGGGTCCAGACATGTGATGACATACTTCACCACGGTCACGACTTGTTAGACTCAATTATGGTTGTAAGTTGAAGACTACTTGTACTACATACTAATGAAGGAGAATATTTGTAGCTCAGGGTTGAAATGAGGGCTCCTAAATAGGTAACGTCATCAGTGCTACTGGTAGTAAGGAGTGCTGTTTGCTGTCAGTTTATATTCTGGAGTCTTGCCTGTCTGTATGGGTAGGGGGTGGTCTTAGGGATCCTTTGGTTAGGCTCTTTACTAATGGCTCTTTGGCAGTTTCCTGATTGGGGTATTGCTTACTTGATTGTTGTTCTGAAGTTGACCTTGAAGCTAGTTAGGCTAATGAAACATCTGCAAGAAAACAAGCTCAGAGAGCAGCAAGGACCCCTCACTACTTGTAGTCTTTAGTAGCTTTTTTACTCTGCTTCTTGCTGTTGATATATTTGAAAAAACTCTTCTTGCTGGATTTTGCTTCTCTCACTAACCTTGACCCATTTTTTGGCCTTGCCTTCCTGATCTGAAGATTTGTAGACTCCTTGGCTTTAGCCCTTCCTTTGCTTTCCAATAAGCATATTTCTTTAACCTAAATCACATTGTGAGCTACCTTTCAACCCCACTGACTGCTTTAGATGTCTGTTAAATTTATTTGATATTGGTATGATCTCTGCTTTAAGACTGCTTTGAGTGCACAGATTGGGGCATGTTTAAGGAAGCAGTGACCGATAAACAACGTACAAACGTTGAGGAGTATGCCACCACGGTGTCAGCGTATATCCAAAAATGCATAGAAGATGTCTGTGCCCTGAAAAGCATTGTTGTGAGGGCGAATGAAAAACCGTGACTGACTTAATGAGATTCACAAGATGCTGAAAGCATGGAATGTGGCTTTTAACTTCGGGCTGCTAGTTTAATTCTTTTTAAACTTTTGTATTATTGTATTTTTATTGTTGCTAGCCACCCTGAGTCCTTCGGGAGATAGGGCGGCATATAAGTCCCATAAATAAATAAATAAATAAATAAATAAATAAATAAACAAACAAACAAATAAATAAATAAATAAATAAATAAATTTTTAATCTGGTGACATGCTGGTACTTAGAACAGCCAGAGCAAATCTGAAAAGTCATAAAAGGTGCAAAGCAAGCCCATTGCCTTTTTTTCAGGACCCAACAAACACCAAGCGAATGTGGCAAGGAATACAGGCCATTACGGATTACAAGGTGACTCTATCGAGATGCAAGGACCACACAGACTTCCTAAACCACAGGTCTGCAACCCACGGCTCCGGAACCACATGTGGCTCTTTCAGCCGTCTCCTGCGTCTCCCAGTCCTCTGCCATGTGCAGTCCCCCCAAAAAACAAGTGGGAGTAAAAAAGTTCAACCAATCAATTCAAATATGCAGGGTAGGTGCATATCTTGCCTTGGCTCCACTCTTCAGTCAAACCCTGTTCTGCGCATGCAACTGGATTCTTGATTTTCTTACCAACAGGCCCCAATTTGTGCAAGTTGGAACAAATACCTCTAATACCATTTTCTTGAGCACAGGGCTGCGCCCTAAGTCCACTGCTATTCACCCTGTTGACCCATGACTGTTGTGCTAGGTATTGTGAAGTTTGCAGATGATACAACAGTAGTGGGCCTTATTCATGATGACAATGTGGATGCTTACCGCAAGGAGGTTAAGGGGTTGGTGGACTGGTGTAAGGAAAACAGCCTAATTTTAAATACTGGGAAAACCAAAGAGATCATTGTCGATTTCAGAAAAGGCAGGCACAGCCACAGTTCTCTGTGCATTAATGATTCACCTTTGGAGACAGTTACCAGCATCAAATTCCTGGGTGTGCAGCTAATGAGTAGGTTGGCTTGGTCTCTCAACAGTGAGAAACTGGTGAAGTGGGCACAACAGCGCCTGCATTTTCTGCGTCACATGAGAAAAGCACATCTTCCTTCCCCAATCCTTACCACTTTCTACAGGAGGACGATCGGGAGCATCCTATCATACAGCATCACAGTCTGGTTTGGAAGCATCACTGCTTCAGACAGGAAGGCGGTGCAGAGAATGTTGGGCATGGCCGAAAAGATGATTGGCAATTTAACTCTTTACTAGATGTGAATTATACTTACAACCACGGTTAAGCCTGGAATTTTGGTCACAAGTCATTGCATCCATAAGTCAAGTCACCATATGATCAGACTTGATTTTATAACCATTTTATGATTGTTGTTAACAAGTCACCACAATCATTAAGCAAATCATATTGTTATTAAATGAATCACTTGGTCATAAGTGCAAGCCAGTTGGCAAGCATCTTAAATGAGAACACATAAGCACAGTGTGGTACAGCAGTCATAACTTCGAGGACAGTCATTAGTAACTTTTTAAAAATCCATCATAACTTCAAACGGTTGTTAAACAACCAGTAGTAAGTTGAGGACTACCTGTAGGTTTTTTTTAAGGTTAACTGCATCCTGAAGATTTAGTGGAGAATAGATTATAGAAGAATCATCTTTGTTTATTTAGATAACCCTATATATATTTCCAGTTTTGAAGAATGAATGGATTGTTATTGATGTACATTTATTTTGAAATATATATGGATAAAAGGGTAATTCTGATGTGAAATGAAATGACACCTAAAATTGATTAATGTTGTCAGGAGAAGAAAATCAAAATGAAAATATATCATAATTTTCTCTTCATTTTTTAAAAAAATTATATGTAACAGAAATAAGAAAGGGAGGAAAATGTGTTGTGTCCTCAAAGAATAGAGTCATATAGTCATAAAATAATAATAAAGTAACATCTGGGACTGCCTTAAGGATCTACATGATACACAAAGGCAGTAAACTAAGTTTACAAATCCTACTCTTCTTCAAATGAAAGGCTTAAGGCTTAAGGATTTCCAGTTGTGGTAGTTGCCAAGGTCAACCAGAGGGCTACTTTGATACTGAAGGATTATTTGACAGAATAATAATATGTAGAAGACTTTGAAATTCCTTATGATGCAGTGAGAATCAAATCCATCAAAACTGATGAAAAACTTGCATTGATAATGTGGACTTATAAATGTGAGCAGGAAAAAAGGGAAATAATTATTGCCAGGCACTGCTGTTTCTTTGATTGCCTGAAGCACGCATGGATTGAATTCGAGTCCATGAAGCCTACGGTACTTTTTATTTTGTATCTTTCCTCAGTCTTTGGCTCACTCTCTGAAAAGACTCATACAGAATAGAAGGTTGGCAGAGATAGGTAAGGGTTGGAGAAGGATGTAAGACCATAAGAGTAGGTACAATATACTGTCAGAATCAATCACATCATCTTTTCTCAAATTCCTGTCCTCCAGATTTTTGAGCAAAGGCCACATTAGCTGAGACACTGTGGGAGCTGAATTCCAGTACTCTGTGTCTGGAGGACTCTTGTTTACTGACCTACCCTCACCTATACAGGTGCATACATATGTTTGCTTCTAAACTACTTCATAGTAGCGATTCCAAGCAATATTGTATAGGAGTGAGCAAAGTAACTCTTAATTGCCTCTACCATTAAATTGAAAAGAGTCCAAAAGATAAACCAAACTAATGCAAATCAATTGGCGATCTAGCAGGAAACAGAAAATCACTTACCTCAGCTTCTGGTCAAGTCAAAAGAAACAATTTTTCAAAGTTGCAATTTTGAAAAGCTACAATTACTGTAACTTTTTAAATCTTCTGAATACTATTTGGCATAATAGAATGAGGCACGAAGTGAAAAAGATTCCATAATAAACTGAGGATCAGATAACAACTAGTTCCCACTGTTGAATGATCTGCAGTCACATTGAGCTTACAGTAGACTATAGATCTATTTTCAAACAAGATTCTCAGATTGAGTATGAGGGCTTACTGTCTCATTTTCTGTGCCAAAAAAGAAGGAATAAATGTGATTCTGAATGTCAGTTCTACGATTCAAATCTATGTGTATCTAGTAAAAATGATAATGTGATGTTAGCCATTCAGTCAAGTCTGATTCTTGGTGATTCTATGGGCCAGGTCTCTCCACATCTTCCAATCTTGCACTGCTTCTTTAAATATTTTGATAGCCGAAACTACATTTCCATTTGATTCGATTATTTACACCAAGATATAAACCAGTCTTACTTGATCTGGTGCTCTCCATATAAGTTAGAGCACAAAATGTCAACAATTCCATCTCTGGAAGTAGCTCCAGCACAGATTTGGGGAATATCTGGTTGGAGAAGTTAGTAATAAAAATACAAGTATAATTCTTATATAAAACACCTGAAAAAAGAATTACATGCATAAATATTGTCTGCAAGCAGTATCACTTGAGATAATTGCAAAAGCCACACACTTTTTCCTATTTCACTTATCTCCAAGGTCTTAGTTTTGATTCTATGTTTTATTTTTCAAAGTTCTCCTCTACAATCCTGAGGAAAGCTCTTGAGTTTGTTGATCCTAAAGCAGGACTGAAGTTAAAGATGATGTCTACAGGCATATTCCTTGAGTATGTTTCTTGCACGATAAGTTACTTTCTGTGATTTATTTTCTCACTTCCGTGTACTGCTCTTTTTGGTACTTTCATTTCAACCAGTTATAATCCAGAAAAGCTTATGCCAAAGTAAATCTCAGTTTTAAAAATGATCCGTTCTTCTTTGCTTGCAGAGGCTAACAGCTACTATTTTGGAAATCCTTTTGGAATGTAGGGTTCAGGCTGCTGATTCTAATTCTTCATCTGGGATAACTACAGAGCTGAAAGATTTCAGGAAGATTTCAACCCCTGAAAATTTTTCCTACAGAAAGGGAAGCCCATTTTAAAATGACACATTTTCTATTAAATGAACCAGTTTCATCTAATGGTTGAAACACTGGGATAGAAACCAGGAGACTGTGAATTCAAGTCCTGCCTTAGCCATGAAAGCCATCTGGGTGGTCCTTGGCCAGTCACTCTCTCTTAGCCCAACCCACTTCACAAGGTTGTTGTTGAGGGGAAAATAGGAGGAAATTGTATTGGGTATGGTTGTCACCTTGAGTAAAAATAGAGGTGGGATACAAACGAACAAACAAATGTGAATCTTAACAACGATAAAGCTAGATAATCTTAGATTGGTAATACTGTAAAGGTGGGTGGGAAGGAAGATACACAAATGGTTCCCTTCCCTCTCTGAAAAGTTCCTGATTTGCATAAAATGTATACATGCTGATATGTACACTTGCAAAGCTAACATAGAAATGATGACTACAATTTTAAAAGAAATATAGCACATTTTGCCCTCTGGCAGAAGAGGGTGACCAGTTGACTTGTGGGCCTCTTCAACCTGTCATTCAGGCATGGCTAAATATTGGGACAACCTCCAGATTCCTATTTCCTTTTCTTAAAGGTTTTATCTTGTAACAGGATGGACGTTGGCCAGTTTTTTCTGCCACTTTGCAATTGCACTTTGGCCAGATTATACTTTGGACACAATGCCTTCAACAGGTGGCTAATCCTCTGTAAAATTTAGTACATGGCTTTCCTAGGACCTGCCTCTTTGGAAAATTATTACAGCTTGGGTAAACCTGCTGCATTTGAAAGGCTTTCTCAAAGGCTCAGTACCATGCAAAACATGTTGGTAATCACTTCTTGGATTGCTTGTGGGCTACAAAATAGCATACTGTATATCAGGGGTCTTCAAACCTGGCCCTTTTATGACTTCTGGACTTCAACTCCCAGAGAAGTCCACAAGTGCTGTACATTGTCTCCTGGCTGGAGGAGATCAAAGAAGTGAGAAACCTACTTGAAACAATAGGTTATTAGCATAAAAGCCCTTAATAGTTCCAGTGTTGATTCAAGCAGAGAGACAGCCAATTGGCAATTCACAGATGATTTTCATTCAGATATATTCGATCCAGCAGTGGTGGTCTGCCAAATCAAGATTTAAAGTTTATCCAAAATTTAAAAAGAAAAATAAACAACATGTATCAACGAAAAATAGAAACAATCTAGATCAGGGTTTCTCAAACTTAACTTCAACTCCCAGAATTCCTCAGCCCGTCATGCTGAGCCACACGTGCTGGGCAATTCAGGGAGTTAAAGTCCACACATGTTAAAGTTCCCAAGATTGCATAACACTGATCTAGATCCTGAGGTATTGAACCTGTGACCACTAGATTCATTCATTCATTCATTCATTCATCCATCCATCCACCCATCCATTCATTCTATATAACTGTCCATCTTACGTAACACTGGATGGCTTACAAAATTAAACATAAACTTCTGTATACCCAAAAATAAAAAAGTAAAATAACTATGCAAGCATTAAAAGCATAAAAAAATTAAAAATCATACAAAACAGTCAACAGGAGAGCACAGTCACTTCAGGAATAGTACAGCCATTTTATAGGCTCTGTACCATGACTATCTGATCCCCAAGCTAGATAGAATTTTGACCCCTACCAGCCCAGTCATCATGGCCATGGGTAATGGGAATAGTAGTTCAGCAGCAGAGAATACCAAATATTGTGCGCTGAAATGTTACATTCTTAAGATTTGGAATTAATGTTTGACTATTTTGCCCCAAAACAAATACTGTTACTGCTAGTTGATGTCAAAACAGCTAATCAATATGGGCTACTTGGTTTTAATTTATTTTGATTGAGTACAAAAAACAAAAACAAAAGAAGTATAAATCATACAAGGAAGGAAGGAGGGGAGGAAGGAAGACAGGTTTTCGAATGGTCTATGATTTTAATGGTAATATTCTATATAGACAGTAGACAATAAACAGTAGACAATTACATTATAGTTCTCCATGGCTAATCCACATTTGTTAGTGATTCATTCATAAACTGTATTTGCTGTGCAGAGTATTGATGATACTTGACCCCATACTGGTAGATGATCT
Source organism: Vipera ursinii (assembly GCF_947247035.1). Classification (NCBI taxonomy): domain Eukaryota; kingdom Metazoa; phylum Chordata; class Lepidosauria; order Squamata; family Viperidae; genus Vipera; species Vipera ursinii. The sequence goes on along the minus strand of NC_139516.1, from coordinate 87,080,725 downwards.
CATTTAACAGGTTAATGTAGAAGTTAGCTAGAATCATGAAGAGAACCGAGGGACCCCCACAAGAAAGAAAAAGGCCTTCAGCCAGATCTCTCCCCCCACATTAATACTAATTTGAACTCTTCCTGGAGGAAGAGAAAAATCTCTCCAATATTGTGTCCCCGACTCCCAACCCCAGTGATGGATGGTATCAAAATTTACTGAGAGATCAAGGAGTGGCACTACCCTCATCCTCTCTCACCAGAGCTCATCCTCAAATTGAGTGAGTGCTGTCAAAGTTCTATACCTGGGTCAGAAACCCAGCTGGAATCCACCATCCAGATAATCAGTGTCCTTCAGGTCTTTCTGACTCTACAATATGACCAAGGTTGGAAATAGGCTATAAGCTGTCCAAAATCATTGTGTCTAGCAATGGCTTCTTCAGCAGCTGTGAAACATCAGTGAGGGTAGAATGCCACCTCATCTCTCAAGGATGAATTCATCACCACCTGGATTCAGTCCCAAATTGTCTCCTAGGAAGCCTTAACTTACCAGAAGAGGCATGGATTTAGTATATAGGTGGTCAAGTTCATAGCTTTGAGAATCTTGTCCACATCCTTGGGACTAACAGCCCAAAATATAATAATTCCTTGTACTTTGCCATAGATTCCAATTCAGATGTTGGTGTATGTTATAATTGTAAATAATGTCACTGAGCTGTATTAGGTAAATAGTATTTCTCCTTTAAAATAGAAACTGATTTTTTTTGAAAATCATCATTTTTAGTTGCTAAATGATCCAAAATATAAATCCCAATTTCCACCCAAAGTTTCTGTATAACAGGTTTTTATTTTATACTGAGCCAATGAATATGTGAAAAAATATATATACTTTTGGCTTTCAGTTGTCTGTTGGGTGGTAATAGATGCCTGTACACACAGTTTGAATCACTGCAGCTAGATAAAAACTTCTGTATTTGTGAGTCTATACAATAGAATCTATTTTGTACCTTGTTTTCTTTCTAACTCTTGAAGGAGTAAAATGTTCTACATAGTTTATCTGGTTCAGATTTTCAATTCCTGTTTCCTTACATCCAGCTTGATTTAGATGGAATGAATTCTATTACAGGTAAAAAAAGGGTTTGTATACATTAATACAGTATATATTAAGATGCTTTTTTGACTTTAAAGCTGAGCAATAAGATTAAAAATGCTTAAGTATTTTATGTTTAAGATACTTTCCATATATTGGCATTTCTAGGAATCTGCTAAAGCATCTCTAAAATATTTCATTGGAAAGATACAAATGAGTGCAATAAGAATATATTAGTTTATTTTTATTTGAAAATCACAGAATAAATAAAGGTCTATGGGTAGAGCAGTGGGCTAATGCCTCCTTAAGTAACACCAGCTGCCTGCAATTAGTGCAGGTTCGCATCCCACCAGGCTCAAGGTTGACTCAGCCTTCCATCCTTCCGAGGTAGGTAAAATGAGGACCCAGATTGTTGGGGGCAATTAAGCTGACTTTGTAATAATGCCGCTTGGGGGTTGTATGAAAGCCCTAATAAGCAGGCATATGCATAGAATGAAGGCTACTGCTAAGCTTGTAAGCCGCCCTGAGTCTTCGGAGAAGGGCGGGATATAAATGGAATAAAAATAAAAATAAATAAATAATGAACAATTACATAAAAACATAATATATAAAAGTTCACTGAAAGATTAGTTAACAATCCAGATATGAGAACACACATATAAGAGTACATATTAAAAGAAATTACAAGCTGTTTTAATTCATGCTGTTCAGGCAACTATATATACTACAACAACCTATAGTAGTTTTTGCTTCAATTTCCATCATTTATAGCTATTAACAATGCTTTTATTACAGCCAAGTGTTTCCCAAGTTTTCCAGGGGTGCTAGTTTCTCTGATTTAAGTGAAGGAAATCTAATACAGTATATTCTAAAAATTGAAGGTTACTTTCTGTGTTCCATGCAATAGATGCATAATTTATTGATCACTGCATTCTGTGAGGTAAATTCCATGTAAATCAATATGAACGCCATTTAAAATACGTATTATGAAGATTAATGTATAAAATGTCTAGACTAAGAACAGGAGGGAAAAAGTGATGACATTGTGGAGTTTTTACATGTTTTGTTAAACAAAATTTGTCTGAAATGGTATAGGGGTTCCTGCCTGAGCAGGGGGTGGACTAGATGACCTCCAAGGTCCCTTCCAACTTCTTCTTCTTCTTCTTCTTCTTCTTCTTCTTATTATTATTATTATTATTATTATTATTATTATTATTATTATTATTATTATTATTATTATTAAAACTCCAAAAAGAACCGCTTATGTATATACATGTGTGTTTATATTTCAATGCAGTGCTGAAATAAAACAGCATCTAAAGCTATAATAAAATTCTATTATCTCAAAGATCTGGACAAATCCATTGTTTCCACAGTGACACAATACCAGTCAGCCAAAAACTAGCAGCTAATTCCTACCTTTGAAAGCCCTCAGGCAAAGACAAGGTTCTGGTCTATTTAACTCTTAAAACACTTCTGTGTTTTATCTTCCAGTTTGCTGTCTGTAGACTCCAGCTTTTCATCTTTTGCGGTTCTAGGATGAAATTCTTTATGTGAAAAATGAAAGGTGAATTTCACAGGAACATGTTTCAGCTTAATGTCCCACAAAGTTGACTGCCTCTCTGTTTGATGAATGGAGCTATCAAGGGGAAAAAAATTTATTCTCTCTCAAGCCGTTATTGATGCTACGTTATCTTCACAATCTTTCATCTTTAATCAATTTAGATTATCCAACTACATTTTCAAACTCAACAGGATACCCTTGGAACAACCTCTGGAAAATAAGTTCATACAATTTGAGAACTAAGATAGTATTTTTCTCTGTTTAAGCTTGTCATTATTCTCAGGAACCTATCAATTTGTTTTCGCAATAAGCTTCCAGGGATACGAACTATTATTATTTGTAAAATGCATTTGTTTACATAAGGAAGTAGATAGATAGATAGATAGATAGATAGATAGATAGATAGATAGATAGATAGATAGATAGATAGACAGACAGACAGACAGACAGACAGACAGACAGACAGACAGACAGACGTGTGTATATGTGGAGAGAGAGGGAGAGAGAGACTATTGCTAAGAAAACCATATGAATGTGTCCATAAAGTCACCAACAGTTGAGTTTATGGATATATTATTGTGGTTTTCTTGTCAATGGTGTGAAAATGATTTTGCACTATCTTCTTCTGGGATTTTATAACTCTTGCTTAGACCTTGATAGCCTCTGGAAGTCTCCCATCCAAGTACTAACCTGGGACTGAACATGATTATCCTCCAAATCCAGACAAGGTCAACCAAATAATGCCAGTCGTTGAGGCATACATAGGCACACATATAAGTACAACACATCCTTGACACTCATGGATATTACATGAAGGGTTATATCAATATTAGATCTAACCGTTCTAACAGGCTGTGTTTGAAATATGGCTTGCAGGGTCTCCCACTTCTGCAAAACCGGCTTTGAGAGAGTCCCATTGAAGTGGAAACAAAGAACAAAGGGGATCATTCTTCTCTCTTCCGCTGACAGAAATTCTTGCACTGCCAGGAAAGGTTAACTGGATGCAACTCTCCTTGGAAAGGGGCTAAAAAGTCTTCCCAAAGTTGAATTCAAAGGTCTATAAGGACACATCCATGTTCTTTTCATGGCAAGGGGCTAATTGGGTGTCATGTCTCTTGTAAGAGTTCTGTTGTAAAGGCCAAAGGTTTTTTTCTAACTGAAAACTACTTAAGAACATTTTACAAGGTATCAGTAATTTTGTGCTGGATATATTCATTACACCTAACCTGGAGAGGCTCTACACTGGAACACAAGGCACTGCAGTACTCTAAAATGCAACTGTTACTCCTAAACACATGCATCTGTAGTCTTTATAATGTGAACAAGAGGCACCCACAATACTTATTATTTATTAAACAAATTTGTTTTGCCGTCCAATTCACACATACATGACTCCAGGCAGCTTACAACATTTAACTTGTTCAAGAGAGCTAGGAAGTATCAAAATGACCACATGCTGCTTGTGACCAATAGTCCTACATGTGCAGGCTGTGACTGTTGTGGCTTCTCACGTTTAACTTTTTATTCTGGGTTTGTTTTGGGTTTTGTTTTTTTGGCAAAGATGCATAGAATCAAACATCTTCTTTCTTCTTTTAAATTTGATGTAGATTTCTTTTAAAAGAATGTTTCATGTCCACCAGATACTTAACTGAAACAGAAATTGTTTCTCTTTCTCCTCTCCTTTCTTTGGATATTATCAGCAAACTCGATCTTAATCCTTTCTTAATCACTTTCAATCCTCACTAGTCACTTTCCAAATACTTAGAGAAAACTATTCTGTTTCATTTTTCATGCTGATAGCAAGATGCACTTTCCCTGTAAAAGAACTTTGCAAAGGAAACTGCTGGTACTTCAACTGTGCAGCACATTATATTTAGCAGTGCCTGGAAGCTACAATGACCCAAAAGACTAATTATAAAAAGTAGTTAGAGAAAATAACATAAGGAAGTTGGACTGGTGCATGTCTCAAATGTTTGGTGAGAAAAGCTCATGGGATATAATTTCTCTACAAATCTAGTCTCATGCCTGCTATTTTGAGCAAAATTTAATCAAAGTCATCCCTAAGATTTTGTAATGCCTTGGCTGCTCGTTTGAGGAAGCACAGTAAACATTTGTGAAACTGATCTGTGTGTAAAAATACAAAGGAACACAATTTGCCACTCTAAATACTGTTTTCAGTTATTTAAAGATATTGGGATTTGGTCAAAAACAGCAGCAGTGGCATTGACCAAAATGCTGATTTGTGTTGTTCTCATCCCACAACAATGGCAAATACCTGGGAGTAAGTGAAGAAAAAAAAATGTATCATAACCATGCCTACATTTTCCAAAAGCAGCAACACACTTGGAAAAACCTGCTTTCTTTGAAAGTATGGCTAGCGATCCACAGACACATAAGCCCTATAAGCAGCAGGAATCAGAGCATCTTGAAAGAGCACTGAGATCCATGGAGGATAATCTGACCTATTGACATTTGTGACTGATTCAGAATTTGAAGGCAGCCATTCTGAGAATAAATAAATTCCACTACCCTAGGCCATTTAGTTACAACAGCCATGACATGCTTTCGACATTGAAAAGGTATTCAACAGCCCATCTTAAACATTGACCTAAGGAAAAACCATAAATGATTTTTTTTAAAAAAATATCCTTGTTTTAATGGCTTGAATGAAATGAATCAAGTGAAATCAAAAGAGATTGTGCAACCAATCTTGCAGTTAGAAATGAAATAGCAGTAGTGGTTTATGTGCTCATATGACTTCTGATAGGTTTTCAGAGCACCTGAAGTAAAAGTCATAGCTATAATAACATCTATGTTTTTCCAGGACATTAACTCATAGAATCATAGAACTGTGGACTTGGAAGGGTCACAAGGATGTTTTGGTCAAAAGCTCTACAATGTGATTTTTCTGGTTGGCTTGGTGACCCACGATGGACACTATACCCTGGAGGTGGTTGACGGGGTAAGAAAACAATCTCATCCCTATGCTGTCTATCCTCTTGGCCCTCTTTAATTGTTTTATATTTATCTTTTTACTATTTGTTAGCCACCCAGAATCATATAAATATAATGCATAAATAAATATGTGCAGGGAAACCAATTAAAATATCCATGAGAAGTAACTATTCAACCCTTTCTTAAAAACCTGCAGATAAGGAGAATCCACAACTTCCATAGGTAGACCATTACACTGTTATAGAGGTATTACCCTCAGGAATTCTTTTCCTTGTCCTTTTTATCTCTATGAGATGTATAAAATTTTTGTACATTGTATTGCAAGTATTGCATCTCTTTTCAAAAGTGAGAAATCCTTACTATCCTCATGTAGGTTAAACAGCACTTACCAAACACAAGGGAAATCCTAGCAGGCTTATGGAATTGCAAAGTTTGTAGAAAGACTAGCAACCATTTTTAAAAAAATTCTTTCATTGAGGTATGAAACTCCAAAGCCATGATGTAAAAAAAGAGCAAATCCTAGATAAACAAAATTGAGAGAGCTTCTCTCCGAGAATTCGTTCAACCAAGGAATGTACACACAACATTCTCTAACATATGCACTTGTTCCAAATGTACACTTTATCCCTGATAATCTGAGACATTTTTGCATACCCTGAAAAATACTCGTGAAATCACTGCTATAGGGGTATGATTAAATCAATGTGGTAAAATAATTGAAATTATTTTTCTCATAAAAAAATTGGTTTTCTTACTTCTACCCTATTACATTGGAAATCAGGAAGAGTGACTGAACTGAGATACCCATTTGGAAAGAAATGAGATGCCTCCTTAAGACACCTTTATTTCATAAAACAACAAAAAATCTTTGCTAGCTTCTAATTAAATGCAAGAATATACATGCATAAAAATTATTCATTGCTGATTCTGGTCATGCTGGCTGGGAATGATGACAGCTATATTCCAACTCATTTGGAGGACATATGTTTGAACTCCTGAATCTTCAAAGCAGAACAATGGCACATGGAATAATAGGTTATTAAGATAGAAACAGTGAAGAGTGATCTATTGAGAATGCCACTGCTTGCTACTTATGGGATTTCCCGGAGGAGGAGAATTCTCTCCTATGTCAATGTATTTTTACCTAGATGGGAAATAGACCTCTTAAGGTTTAGATTGTAAGACGCCCTGAGTCCTCGGAGAAGGGCGGGATATAAATGGGATTTAAAAAATGCAACAAAAGTCAAGAATTAGGCATTATTCCCTAATAGAGAGTTTGGATTGAGTTATTGCTTGCTTAATATGTAACAATGCTAATAAAAAATAATTACAATGGCTAGAGTCACCCTGGTGCAGCAAGCCACACCCAAACAAAGCCTATTATAGCATTGAGTGTTATATGAATTCCATTTTGTACATGTGGGTATATCTGTGTACATCTGCATGAATACTTCCATATCAGCAAAACCTGCCAAAACGTAATCTTGTTTCTACTGATGTCTCCATTAATACCCTATGTGACATATCAAGCTAATGCAACCCATCAGTAATGCATAGAGCAACATCATCTATCCTTGCTTCCTGCTGGGGAGATGCACTGGTGAGACAAAAGTGCTGTTGCCCTGTTCTGTGGAAGTGAGGTAAAGGTAAAGGTTCCCCCGCACATGCATGCTAGTTGTTTCCAACTCTAGGGGCCGGTGCTCATCTCCATTTCAAAGCCGAAGAGCCAGCGCTTGTCCGAGGACGTCTCCGTGGTCATGTGGCCAGCATGACTAGACACCAAAGGCGCACGGAACGCTGTTACCTTCCCACCATAGTGGTCCCTATTTTTCTACTTGCATTTTTACGTGCTTTCGAACTGCTAGGTTGGCAGAAGCTAGGACAAGTAACAGGCACTCACTCATGTTACGCGGCACTTGGGATTCGACCCGCCAAATTGCTGACCTTCTGATCGACAAGCTCAGCATCCCAACCCACTGAGCCACCGCGTCCCTTTTTGAAAGTGAAGGGGGCAGCAATTCTCAAATATTTCGATCTCAGGGCCCCCTTACATTCTTAAAAATGATTGAGGACCCCAAGGAACTTTGGTTTGTATGGGTTATATCTATTAATATTTATTGTTTTAAAAATTAAAATTGAGAATTTTAAAAAATATTTATTTATTGACTTCATGACCTCCTGAAAGGGCCTCAGATCCCAGTTTGAGACTCTGGTCTTAGTTGTGTCTGGCTTAAAAACCAAGAAAGATATGTGGTGATTCTTCCAAACAAATTTCTTTATTGTTCTACACCTAGAGACAGAATCTTGCCATACTAAAGCCCTCTGCTCTCTACCTCAGGCATGTACTCTGTGAACTATTAGAGAGGCACTGTCTTCACCTTCTTTCACCCATACTGTTTGAACTGAGTTGCCTCTTATTCTTCTGGAATGCACCTCTCCCTTCTGGGAATCCAGCTTTTTACATACCATCACAGATTGCTTATATATTCTCCCATCTAGTCATATACAAATATTGGCAAAATATTGAGATGTTGCAAAGTCCACAGAAGAGTGACATTAGCATTTGGAGCTGGGTATTTTTTTTTTTCTGGCCTGGAAAGTCACATTAGCGAAAAAATGAGACTTGTTTCCAATCAGAGTAGAAATAATGCAGCAGCTTTTTCTCTATCAGATATAATTAAGGCAGTGCCATCTAGTGATTTAACCGTATAATGATAGTATCCGCGTAGAGATGCTACCTATGCTTTTTTTTTCAGCTGTACATGAACAAATGTCATTCCATGAGCAAAATTAGACTTCTGCTTTGCTGTCTTGATTAAAGATTTTTCTCTTTTGTCTGTGGCTCAGATTTCTGCTTACTATGTACAAAGCCCAAAAGAATTATGACTTCTCAGCAAGAAAAACCCTTGTTCTAACCTGCTTACATGCTAAATATTTTCCACACATGGTTGCTTAGGGGCTGATGTCATATGATTATCAGTGTGTCAGAAAGAGAGCCACTGAACGTGACTGCAAACCACAGTGCTGAGGTTATGCATTTTCAACAGACATGAGGAATGGAGAAACCTCAAGTAAAGCATGACATAATGCAGACTCAAGACAACTTCAAGTGGATGGGTGCTTTATTACTGGAAAAGTCAAACAAGACTTTAAATAAGAAAAACAATTCCTCTTTGCAAATTTTTGAAAACTAGTATGGCTTTTGTCTTGAACTTATATTCACCAACATAATTTTTATGTCAGTTATCATCTCTGTATTCTAAGAGAAGCAAACAAAGCAGATCTTAAACATAAAGTTATCCAAAATAAATCCTTCAGAATAAATAAATGTAATAGCTGGAGAACACGAGAAAGAGAAACCCAGTATATTGAAAGATCATAGCTAAATAGCTGTATAGCTGTATATGCAAACCTTTACTATCTGTTGCTTGTTGTAAGTGACTGAGGCCATTCAGAATGAAGATGGAATTGTATTTGATCCACAATATTCCAACAGAATCCCATATTCCAATAAAGTTTTATTGCACTTCAGTGATCTGGAGAGCCCAAAATTTACATTATATTACTGCAAATATTTAAGACAGAAGGCTTCCTCTGCCCATCCTCATGGGATCATGAGATCTAAGGTGCTAGCAGAGCTTTGGGTATATTGATAAGAAACTTGATTTTCAGATGTTGGCAGGATGTACATGGATTGCAAAACTACGGTATGATTAGGGTTGCTACTGCTACCTATATGACGAATCTAGCCTAACCCAAAACTATAAAGAAAAAAACCCTGAGCCATAGAAATGCTTCTGATTCATCTCTATTAGTCATTGTCAATATGGCAATATCAAATCCAGACAGCAAAACCATTCAACCTGGATCAGTAATTTGTTCCCGATGAAACCAAGTGTACTCATTCTACAGCTCAGGAAGAGGAAAAGGCTGAAGCTACTAACGAGTTGAGAAAATGTCCTGTAACTCGTAAAGCCGAAGAAATACAGAGAGGAAATGTGAGAGGATGAGAAAGAAACAGGAGAAACTTTAAACATAACCAACAGATGGGAGAGGAGTTGGTTTCACAGCTGCTCATCTCATAAACTTCAGTCCAGGCTGAAAAAATCCCAAAAGTAATGATTCAAAACATTCAAGAGATTCCTCCTTAATGAACTTTATTATTATTATTATTATTATTATTATTATTATTATTATTATTATTATTATTATTATTATTATTATTATTATTATTAAGATCTGGAAGTTCCAACTGCAGTTTCCAAGATTCTATAAAAAGGTAAAGGTAAAGGTTCCCCCGCACATGCGTGCTAGTCGTTTCCAACTCTAGGGGCCGGTGCTCATCTCCGTTTCAAAGCCGAAGAGCCAGTGCTTGTCCGAGGATGTCTCCGTGGTTATGTGGCCGGCATGACTAGACGCCAAAGGCGCACGGAACGCTGTTACCTTCCCACTGTAATGGTCCCTATTTTTCTACTTGCATTTTTACGTACTTTCGAACTGCTAGGTTAGCAGAAGCTGGGACGAGTAACAGGCGCTCACTCTGTTACGCGGCACTCGGGATTCGACCCGCCAAACTGCCGACCTTCTGATCGACAAGCTCAGCGTCCTGACCGCGTCCCTAAAACTTGAATTAGAACTCCTGGTTGAAGCCTGAGTGGTTCTTGCCTCCTTGATTGCAGAAGGTGGCTTGACAGGAGGAACCTTCTATGGTGTGCTTCAGTTTCTCCCTTGCAATGTCTTCTTCCGAAAAGTGGGGAAGAGTGATCAAAAAGGGGAACATCTACCGCTTCCCTCCAAGATACAATTTCTTGATCTTGTGTCAGCACGCCTATGAATGTGAACAGGAATGCGTAGGTGAAGCTGGCGGCTGGACTAAGAGTGTTACTGCAAGGAGTTAGTGACGATGGGTACCAAACCCACCATACTTGCATGAGTCCCACTGAAGAAAGCTTGCCTAGTTCCCCTGACCTGGATCTTCAGAAAAATAGCCAAGGTGTAAACCTATAGGAAATGCAGAACAAATACTTTAACATCCATTGACTCTTAAACGTAGAACTTTGCAACCAAATGAGTTGGGTAACCGAAAGCATCATCTCTAACTCAGCTTGTCATTCTTCTTCCTATAAAGATAAGGAGATAGTCAAGTGAAAACTGACTCCTGATAAGTACACGGACAAATCCATGCAGATTTCTTGGAAAGAACATGGAAGTGATTTGCCACTGATGGTTTTTGGGATATATTTTTTGGGAGTGTCTAGCCCTAGGATTTCCTTTTGCCTCCCATCCAATCCTTAGCTTTCAAACTCAGACCAATGTCTGCCAAGTGTAGCACCTGAAATCTTACTCCTCTACTCTTTTGGTTGGAAGATTTCTTTTCCCCATGTCACCTTAATTCTTTTTAAAAGGGCAGTCTCCCTATGGGAGAATTAGAAAGTTCTAAGCCTCCCAGATTCTCATCTGTAACAACAGTGAAGCACAAGGTAGTCATAAAAATTCCCAATCAGTCAGCCTTTTGACATCCTTGCCCTAAACCTGTCATTAAAATAAATTTAAAAAAGTAAAATTATGATGCAGTGAAGGCCTCCCAAACTCTGTCCTTCTCTCATCCTTTTTGCTTCATCCTAGTTCAGAAAGTTAAGCCTTCCAGGTAAGAAGCATATCTTCATCCCGCTCAATACAGCATTTGGGCCTTGATCCAGCCGAATACTTTAGAACATGCTTAAAGTTTCGTCCAGGATTTATGGGATTTGCTGCTGACTCTATGATTTGGAAGGAGAAAATGCACAGATTGATAAAATGCAAGGTGCTGAATTCCACTAGGCTGCAAAAATCTGGACATAAAAAAGTGCTAATCAAGTCAAATTCTTTCTTGCAGGTCAGAGACCCAGACTAAATAAGACTTACTAAATAAAACAACAAAATAGAATTTGCAGAGCAAAAGATACAAAATAAAAGAACGGCTGTATGTACAGTTAGTCTTTGACATACGACCACAATTGAGCCCCAAATTCCTGTGGCTAAGTGAGACATTTGTTAAGTGAGTTTTGCCCCTTTTTACGACTTTTGTTGCCACAGTTGTTAAGGGTATCAGTGCAGTTGTTAAGTTCGGAAGACAGTTGTTAAGTGACTATGGCTTCCCCATTCACTTGGTTTGTCAGAAGGTGGCAAAAAAGGGGACCCTCAGATCTGTCCCACTCCTGCCCAGGCCCCCATAGGCACCCTTGATGAGAACAATGTAGAGCTGGCCACGCCTACCCAGTAGGCCATATGCACTCTAGCCATGCCCACCCAGTGGGCCACGCCCACCCAGTGGGCCACACCCACCCAGGCCATACCCACCCGGCCCCCTAAGGGCTACCGCAATGTTAATGCGGCCCTCAATGAAATTGAGTTTGACACCCCTGCCTTACGTGGACGTAAATAATTCACTCTTGGCTTAGAATCCATGTAGATAAAACCGGAGCTTTGACAGCTGTTTCATCAGCAGTGATGCCTAGAGCTGAAGAAACGGGTCTTAAACTTGAGAGATGGCTTGTCTCTTCAGCACAAGAATGGCTATAAACAAACAGGAATAGGTACGCCGTAATGCCGTGGCTACCTAGAATGCTAAAAAGATGGAATGTACAGTATTCCGTGATGAGGCAGAATGATTTTGTTAGAAGGCATTCCAAGGGTGGCATGAGGCTCTTGTAAGCGTGATTAAATACCGACCAAAACTTAATCCTTAGAAAGTATTTGAAGTGGCAAGTCTAATAATACGTGACACACACTTTGCAACATGGGCCTTCTGCAGTTTGTTTAAAAACATGCTGCACTTTTAACCCTGGGGACAAAGAGAAATACCAAAGGAATCCCAGGCAAAAAAAGAGCAAAGCTGAACAACTAATAAACAATAGCTATCTAATCGGCCTGAGCCAGCTGCATTTGCTCAGCTATAAATGCTAAAGAAAACCCAAAGGCAAATTTAACAAGAACTGTAGGATTAGGCCTTATAAAGGACCAGCATCTGCATTCTTAACTAGTTTATTTCAAGGTTTTACAGAGCATTATTTTCTGTATATGCAGCTTAACTATGTTCAAGACAGCCTTTCTTGGTATAAATATTTTTTTCTCGAGCTAAACAAACTGGGCTAGATGTTGATTTCAACTCTTGGGGGTGGTTTGATTTTGCTGCCCTTTAAAGGCAAAACTTTGAACAAAATTCATCAGGGACAAGGAGGTCTTACCATAGAGTATAGAGCATAGGCAGGGCTTTTTTTCTCATAGAACGCTCAGAACGGCATTCTGGCACCTGTTTTTTGGATGGAACCTTGTAGGGTAGGCAAGGCGGGTTGTATGACGTGTGAGTTCCGGCACCTTTTTCTTTTCCAAAAAAAGCACTGTGTATAGGCATAGAGGAAGAGGAGAAACCAACAGTAGGCTGAGCTGAATAATTCCCGTGGGAGGAGCCTAAACTGAACAGCTTTCGTGGTGTCATGTTCAGTGATGGCATTCCTATGTCACACATGTCGAAGTTGACACACCACCACCGTATTTTGGGTGACACGCCAAAACGTTCGCCAACTATTTTCAATAGCACGTCCTGTTCTCTGTGATTTTCAGAGGCTGTGGAGACTGCGCAAGAATGGGGTGTGGTCTTGCACAGTCTGCGAGCCCACTTGAAGTCATGTGAGAGAGCCATGCTCTTGCCTCCCTCCGCAGCTTCCAAAAATTGTATTGAGTATGGGGGGGAGGTGTGTTTTTGTCCAGTCTTTGGAGGCTGCAGAGGCTGCGGAAGAGCATTTTATGAATCTGCTTCAAGAACGAAGGCCTCCTGTGACCTGAGTTGCCTTGGGTAGCTCACAGAGGCCAGTCAATGGGAAGAAAACCCTGTGTGAAGGTAAGTGGTGCATGGCAGATCCTGGTGAGCCAATGGTGCCGTTCACCAAGGCGCACATGTTGGGGAATGGCACAAGGTGGCCTTTTTGAGTGGCAGTGGTAGTAATAAGACTGAAGTCAGTGCCTTTTTTTTGGTGCATTGACACATTCATCTTCTCCCAGTTTTTAATGTAACTGCCCACATTACCGTGGGATAGGGCTTTTGATTCTATTTTTACCCTGTGCAATTTAACGGTGTATTTTATACTTACTGTTTTCAGTAACTTTGCAGCTCACTCTTACAAACATGTGGTGGCTAGAAAAAAAAGATGTGCATGTATACATGTAGTTCATCTAACTCTTGTCTCATCCGCTGTTAGATCCAGTCTTAACTGTCCCACTCGGTCATCTAGTAAAGAAAAGCTCCTGGGCCATTGTTTCCACCAAGAGTATAATTTACTTAGTCGAAGTGCTTACAGAAGTAGCAAAGCTGAATCTGGCAATTTCGTGTGCAAACTAGACAATTAATTTCCCCTTTTCATCACCCTGTTATCCGTCAATGTCCAGTTAGGTGCTCTCGTATTGTTTGAGTAACGGACCCTCCCTTTGTAGGCTTCCCAGCTCAGGAGTCCATTGGGTGACCTTGAGAAGGCTGGTGCGTCTCACGTTTCTGGCCAGCAGGGCTTGGTTCCCATCCCTCCTCGATTCCTCCCTACATTCCAATCTCTCCTCCCTCCCCCTCCCCCATTACTGATGTCAGGCTGTCAGCTTGCGACGAGAGGCCATCAGGAGGGCAGCCATGACTCTCAGTTGCTGAGATGAGGCTGCTGTTGAGACCTTGGGAGATTCTGTCAGTGCAGGAGTTACCCACTCAAGGACCAACTGGGGACATAAGGGCAGTGGTGAGATGCAGAGTTATAGCATGTTTTAATGTTGGCTTTCTCATCAGGATTTAGAACTGGCTCCACCTTAGTTTCAGACTTGGTTAGCAAATTAGTATGATAACACAGCTTTCTGTGAAAGTGGATTACTTTAATCAGGATCAAAGAGTTAGAGGCAGTATATGAGCATGTTAGAGGAGTCTGCAGAACAGAGCCAATATTCATTCCTCAAATTTGTGTAACCCGGTCTATAAGTATAAACCAAGAATGGAAGTTCATCTACCCCAAAACTCTGCCTCTAATTGGATTTTAGACATATTTTTGTACGTGCCAAAGTTGTGATCTCATCAAGAGTGCTGAGCATTTGCTGCCATCTGGATTTGCCCAACGATAGGCAATGCATTTCCTTCTGGTGTGTTCTTAGTAGATGATAAATTTCTTAGAAAAACAATGCAAACAATGCCTTGGAAATTTTGGCAAAAGCCAGCGGATATTAGAATAGGCAATGACAAATGTTTTACATTCTAAATAAAGCATCCTGTGAATCGGCAGGCAGAAGCCAGCCTCTGAAATTGCCACGGCAATGATAATCAAGATCCTTGGAGCAGAGTTAGCGCACAAAGAATCCAAAGACAGGCAAAAGGTTGGCTCATTATTAAAATCTGAATAACTACTTAATTCCAAGGTGGAATATTTTGTAGGTAGATTTTGTGCTCTCTTTCATACAGAGCAACTGGCTTTTCCTAAACTCTGGTTTGTTTTTTGGATAAGCCCCAATTGGCTTAAAACAACACATTAAACTATGAATCAGGGTTTGTTTACAAACCCACAAAACTAAACCAAACCCAAACAGACTACACTGCTATTTAGCACAGTGTAACAGCCTGTAATGAGTCTCATCAGGCCTATTTCAAACATTTTCTATCATTATCAAGGCAAAGTAACAGATGAAGCAATATTGGAGGTAAGAACCAGAGATTCTTTATGACCCAGAGGGACCTGACTGTTGTTGTTAAAGCAATAATGGTGAAGTTAAGATTTCCCTTTGCCACAGGTGCTCAAATTCACACCCACAGATGAAGCATGAACTAGTCTCAATCCTGTACAATCATAAGTAATACAATAATATGGAGTCCAAGATGTGTTTGAGTTTCAGTTCAGAGTCACTTTGCTACACAGGACTGAAATGCAGATTTTTGGACCAATGCCATCTTGAGAGTAGCAAGAGCCCACGAGAGTTACCATTCTCATTCTCATATCATTCTCAGCTATCAATCAGAGCTATCATTCTCATATTTGCATAGGATGCCCAAGGAGAATGGAGACAATTCTCAGTTATAGAAGAACATGTGGAGATGCTGTTTTAATCATAACAGTGCACCATTCTTGTCCTTGGCCTAGAAATGGACAATAAAATCAAGGGCACTGGTTTCCAGCCAAAAACAGTCTGGAAACAAATTTGCTTAAAAAGATTGGCTACCATACCACAAAACAAAATTTTCCCAAGGCAAGTTAGAATGCTTGAATTGCAATGTAAAAAAAAATAACTAGAATAGCATTTTTATACTGTGTGTGTGTGCGTGCGTGTGTGTGTGTGTTGGATTTGAGTTTCCTAAAACGTGTAACAATAAGCTGACAGACGTAAAATAGTAGTAAAGTATAATAGTTAAAATATGTCAAATCTTTATTATGCCTCTTATTATAATTTATTATGGTTATAGACCAGCATATAGAGGGTGGGATATAGCCAATTAATAAGCATAGCTGATATATTACAGTCTTTAAAAATTATAAAAAGCCAAAAGCTATATAACAGAAAGTATGTATAAAAACAAGACTCTAAAAGGAGGGGTAGGACCAGTACATGGGTATAGCAAAGTAGATAAGGACCTATAAATATATGAAAAACTTGGGAAAACAACAATATCTTTGTGTGGTACTGGAAAGACAAAAAAGTAAACATCTACAATAGTGAGCCTCACTGGGAAAACTATTCAAGATCAGCCATTTGCTCCCAATTATTGCTCCCTATTTGTTTCTTCTTTCTTCAAGTGACTCAACCTAAGATTATTAGATTTCCAATGTCATCAGCAAAAAAGAAAACAGTACATTTCCCATGAAATTGCTGAAGAATGGGAGGCTAATTTTCCGTCTCTTTCTCAACAATTTTACTCAATGGGAAACCAGCAATCTGCTAGCAAATTGCTGGGGGGGGGGCCAGAAACTTGGCTGTTTTTCCTTTTCTCCTAATTACTATGTGAGAGCGTCTGTCTGTTTGTGAGAGGAAGAGTAGAGAAGAAAAATGTTATTTTGATCGACAAAGAGAATGATCATGTACAGGAGGGGGAGTGGTACTAATGTAGCCCTGAACACTCAGCCCCAAAACCTGAGTAGTTCTAAGGCCCAAAAATGTTGCCCTGTACTATTTAGTGGTTGCAGTTTCCACTGGCTCTACTATCGGTATTTGGAGGAGCATGATGAGAACCAAAGTTTAACACTTCTGTTCTAAAAGGACCCAGTTTGAGAAAGCTAATCTACTAAGCTTTAGAGCTGGCTGAGGAATTTTGGGAGTTGAAGTCCACAAGTCATAAAAGGGCCAAGTTTGAAGACCCCTGCTTTAGAGCAATAGCATTTAGAGTTATATACTGCCCCATAGTGCTTTGCAGCCCTCTCTAAGCAGTTTATAATGTCATCTTTCAGGCCCGGTTACAGCACGGAAACAGCATTGGTCGCACTGGTAGATGATCTCTGGCGGGCCCAGGACAGGGGTTGTTCCTCTGTCCTGGTCCTACTTGACCTCTCAGCGGCCTTTGATACTATCGACCATGGTATCTTTCAGGCCCGGTTACAGCACGGAAACAGCATTGGTCGCACTGGTAGATGATCTCTGGCGGGCCCAGGACAGGGGTTGTTCCTCTGTCCTGGTCCTACTTGACCTCTCAGCGGCCTTTGATACTATCGACCATGGTATCCTGCTGCGGCGGCTTGAGGGGTTGGGAGTGGGAGGCACTGTTTTACGGTGGTTCTCCTCCTACCTCTCGGGCCGCTCGCAGTTTGTATTGGCAGGGGGGCAGAGATCTACCCCGAGGCCCCTCACTTGTGGGGTGCCTCAGGGGTCGGTTCTCTCTCCCCTCCTGTTTAACATTTATATGAAGCCGCTGGGTGAGATCATCCATGGCTTTGGGGTGAGGTATCACCAATATGCAGATGATAGCCAGTTGTTCATCTCCACCCCAAACCAACCCAGTGATGCCCTTAACGTGATGTCCCGGTGCCTGAAGGCGGTGCAGGTCTGGATGGGAAGGAACAGGCTCAGGCTGAACCCCTCCAAGACCGAGTGGCTGTGGATACCGGCATCTCGTATTGTCCAACATGTTCCACCTCTTTTGATGGGGGGGAGGTATTGCCCCCCTCTGAAAGGGCTCGCAACTTGGGTGTCCTCCTGGATTCACGGCTTAACTTGGAGGATCATCTAACTGCTGTGACCAGGGGGGCCTTCACACAGGTTCACCTGGTGCGCCAGTTGTGCCCCTTTTTGGACCGAGATGCCCTATGCACGGTCACCCACGCCCTTGTCACTTCTCGCCTGGATTACTGCAACGCTCTCTACATGGGGCTGCCCTTGAAGTGCACCTGGAGGCTTCAGCTGGTGCAAAATGCGGCCGCGTGGGTGCTTATGGGAGTTTCTTGATACTTCCATGTTACACCACTCCTGCGCGAGCTGCACTGGCTTCTGGTTGTCCTCTGGGTGCGATTCAAGGTGCTGGTAATCACTTTTAAAGCCCTACATGGCTTAGGCCTGGGGTACTTGCGAGACCACCTGCTGGTTCTCTCCCACAGAGTCGGCCTCCTCAGGGTGCCATCAGCTAAGCAATGCCGGCTGGTGACCCCCAGGGGGAGAGTCTTCTCTGTGGGCGCACCGACCCTCTGGAATGAACTGCCTCCAGAGCTGAGGATGGCCCCTGACCTTCGGTCCTTCCGCCGTGACCTGAAGACATGGATGTTCCAACAATCGGGCCTGGACTGACTGTAGTTTTAAATTTGGTTTTATTGGGTCTATTGTTATGTATTTACTTCATTGTTTAATTCTTTTTTAAATTTTGTATTTTATGTTTTTAACTTTTTATTGTTGTGAGCCGCCCTGAGTCCTTAGGGAGAAGGGCAGCATATAAATTTAATAAATTCAAATTCAATTCAAATTCAAATCTTATTGCCCCCAACAATCTGGGTCCTCATTTTACCCACCTCAGAAGGATGGAAGGCTGAGTCAACCTTGAGCCCGGTCTGGATCGAACTCCTGACAGTGGGCAGAGTTAACCTCCAATAGTGCATTCTTACCATGCCCACAAACAGGGTTCTTATATTTATATTAAAATGTGAATACCATTTATTTATGGTCATTGATTGGTCTTACTAATTGAGACACTTAAAAGAATAACATCTCTAAAAATATTTTTGAAGGGTAGCCTATTCAGAATGGCAGTTTTTGTCTGCCATGCCAATAATTTAAAGCAACGCATTTTGCTACAAGAGGTTTGTGGGAGGGAGAGGTAAGGGGGGGATTTATTGATCACATTTCTAGCGTACCCACATGGAAAATGTCCCTAGGTGGCATCACAAGACTGAAAAGCTGTAAGAAAGAAACAGATTTAAAAATGTTAAATAGCACGTCCCAAAAGATTGTGAATTGAAGTTTACATTGTAAACCCCTTTGCGCAGAGACCTATGTTTTAAGTTACTATAAATCAGTATAAAAGTAAAGTCTGCTTGGTGCTGAGCTTGATGCCCGACAATATTGTGGTGTGTCCATGTGGTTACCTGACAGTAACACAGAAGTGATTTGGCACTGCCTTTTTCTGAGACATCATTTTCAATTTCCCAGTCTAATCCACAACCTGTGGCATTTCCATTTCCAGCTACTCTCCCAACCAGGCACTTAGTAGGTGGGACTTTGTTTAGCTTTTTGAGATTGTCCAAGGTCATTTAGGACTGTTCATATAAATATAATGCCAGTAAATCAAGTTTTGGCCCAAAGGCTGAATTGATTCTAGGCAAGTATTCTGGGAACTGATGTGCTTTCTCACTTTGGAGACAGTGGAGGAACAGTAAAAAAAACGACTTCCCTTTAACTTCTTAACTATGCGGCAGATTTAAAATATTGCTCCTGTAGTCACTTTGGTTATAACTGCTGCTCCAGTAAATAGCCAACATTCTCAATACTTCTTTTCAATTTATTCAAAATGTACAGATTGGTGAGGTCCCAATGAGAACATATTTACCATACTTTAACCACTGACAGTTACGTTTCCTCCACAATGGGGCGTGCAATTGTTTAATTGCCTTTTTCAGAGTTGTTGTCCTCCTGCAGCAAAGAGTCTTATCTCAGTAGAATAATCCTTGTGTTATCAAGAGGGACGAAGAGGTTGGTGCTCTGACTCAGATTTCGGGAGATACTCACCAACAAACTCCTGTTCAACGTGAAGGAATTTTGTCAGTTTGCATCAGCCGAGATGCTACAAATTCACATCCTTGCAGAAACTCTCCCCCCCCCCCCGCCTCTTTTTGGAAGAAGTGGTGCTCAGTTCTTTGCTCAGAGAATTCATAACAATTCAGCTCCTAGAAGTGATTTCCATGTGAATGCATCCCTCCACTTCATCTGAATAGACTCCTCTGTTTAACCAGTTGCTTCTCCAAGAGCAAAGATGGTCACAGACATTATGCAGACTCTTCAGTCTGAAATGAGACAACAGGGTTTTTTTTCTTCCCTTTCACAATGGACCAGATCAGTCTGACGGAACACTTCAGCCTGCTTACAAGGGGCAGATAATTCATTGAACAGCCCATCAATGAGGCCTTCGTGCTTTATAACCCTCAAACCTACTGTGGGCTTCATTTGTCAAAATCATGGCTCAGAAGCGGCTAGAATCAGGCACATGCACTACACATTCTCGACAAATTGTTCAAAAGGTTCTCTGATGTGGAATCAAATAACACAAAACAACCAAATCTGTGTATTTTGGGGCAGTGGCGGGAGGGTGTCCCAAAAATCAAGTCGCAAGCACCCTCAAAACCTCATCCTTTTTTTACTTATTTATATCCCACCGTAATTATTTTTATAAATAACTCAAGATGATAAACATAGCGAATTCTCCTTCCTCCTATTTTCCCCACAACAACCATCCTGTGAGGTGAGTTGGCCTGAGAGAGAGAAAAAAACAGCCAAGCTCACCCAGCCTGAGGTAGGACTAGAACTCACGGTCTCCTGGTTTCTAGCCTGATGCCTTAATTACTAGACCAAACTAGCCTTTTTTCTTTTAGTGCATAGTGCATGCATAAAAGGGGAGGGGCTTCAATTCCACAAGAGCAATCAATCATCCTGACTTTTTTTTTAATCTCCATCCTCCTTGTACATGACTCCGCCCAGTTCTGCAGCTCTCAAAGAGACATTTTTAGGGCGGTTTGCTTGAGTAGACTACAGAATTCTCTCAATAATCCTGAGGTTTCAAGTTTGAGTCTGCAGCTTACAGCAGATGTTTTGCTCTTCAAAGTTGAAGGGAAACATGGAGCATCCCTCCTGCGTCTGAACTGTGTTTTGATAATAATACACTCATGCCCACCCAGCAATTAAACACTGTTTGGATCAGCAAGTCCGTGTCCAAATTAAAATTAAAGATGTAATCGTGGAAAGAGCTACTTGTCTCAGAGAGGAGTTATGCTCCCTTTATCTTGGTCATGTACAAACATGGCTAGTTGCTCTATTGAAAGTTGGCTTCACAGCTCTGTCATTAAAGAAGCAAAGTAAGAATCTCAGGGCTTTTGCCAAGGCACCTGCAAGAATCCAGTGGGTTGTGCGTCAACAAAATATGCATGTTGGTGGTAGCATGCTGTGTGTCATCCACCACAAGTTGCTGTAATGTTTAAAAAATATACTTTTGATGCTTACTAGTTGCCCAAACAATGGGAAGCTTTCAAAGGATTGATGTGTTGGTTTGCAGTCATTTTATAACATATATAACATGCATTTTGAGGAGGAAATAAAGAGGGAACGGTAACACCAACTCCAGATTTTCTTTCAGCATACATAGCTGGTGGTTTATCACTATCTTTGGGCCATCATATATGATAATTCATGGGTCATATATGCCTTGTTGTTGTTGTTAGTTGCGAAGTCGTGTCCGACCCTTCGCGACCCTATGGACAATGTTCCTCCAGGCTTTCCTGTCCTCTGCCATCTTCTGGGCTCCATTTAAGCTCACGCCTACTGCTTCAGTGACTCCATCCAGCCACCTCATTCTCTGTCGTCCCCTTCTTCTATTGCCCTCAATCTTTCCCAGCATTAGGCTCTTCTCCAGTGAGTCCTTCCTCCTCATTAGGTGGCCAAAGTATTTGAGTTTTAGCTTCAGGATCTGGCCTTCTAAAGAGCAGTCAGGGTTGATCTCCTCTAGGACTGACCGGTTTGATCGCCTTGCAGTCCAAGGGACTCGCAGGAGTCTTCTCCAGCACCAGAGTTCAAAGGCCTCAATTCTTTTGCGCTCAGCCTTTCTTATGGTCCAACTTTCACTGCCATACATTGCAACTGGGAAGACCATAGCCTTGACTATACGCACTTTTGTTGACAGGGTGATGTCTCTGCTTTTTAGTGTGCTGTCTAGATTTGCCATGGCTTTCCTCCCCAGGAGCAAGCGTCTTTTAATTTCTTGGCTGCAGTCCCCATCTGCAGTGATCTTGGAGCCCAGGAAAATAAAATCTGTCACTACCTCCATTTCTTCCCCATCTATTTGCCAGGAATTGAGAGGGCCGGATGCCATGATCTTGGTTTTCTTAATGTTTAGTTTCAACCCAACTTTTGCACTCTCCTTCTTCACTCGCAACAAGAGACTCTTCAGTTCCTCTTCACTTTCTGCCATTAGAGTGGTATCATCTGCGTATCTTAGGTTGTTGATATTTCTTCCAGCAATCTTAATTCCATCTTTTGATTCATCTAGCCCTGCCTTTCTCATGATGTGCTCTGCATATAAGTTAAATAGGCAAGGCGACAGTATACAGCCTTGCCGGACTCCTTTCCCAATTTGGAAACAATCAGTGGTTCCGTGTCCAGTTCTCACTGTTGCTTCTTGGCCCGCATATAGGTTTCTCAAGAGACAAATAAGATGTTCTGGTACTCCCATCTCTTTAAGAACTTGCCACAGTTTGTTATGATCCACACAATCAAAGGCTTTAGCATAGTCAATGAAGCAGAAGTAGATGTTTTTCTGGAACTCTCTAGCTTTCTCCATGATCCAGCGTATGTTAGCAATTTGATCTCTAGTTCCTCTGCCTCTTCGAAATCCTGCCTGCACTTCTGGTAGTTCTCGATCCACATACTGCTGAAGTCTAGCTTGTAGGATTTTAAGCATGACTTTACTAGCATGAGAAATGAGTGCAATGGTGCGATAGTTTGAACATTCTTTGGCACTGCCTTTCTTTGGAATTGGAATGTAAACTGATCTTTTCCAATCCTGTGGCCACTGTTGAGTTTTCCAAATTTGCTGGCAAATTGAGTGTAGCACTTTTACTGCATCGTCTTTTAAGATTTTGAATAGCTCAGCTGGAATACTGTCACCTCCACTAGCTTTGTTGTTGCTCAGCTTTTCTAAGGCCCACTTCACTTCACATTCTAGGATGTCTGGCTCGAGGTCAGTGACCACCTCATTGTGATTATCAGGGACGTTAAGCTCATTCTTGTATAGTTCTTCTGTGTAATTTTGCCATCTCTTCTTAATCTCTTCTGCCTCTGTTAGGTCCCTGCCATTTTGGTCCTTTATCATGCCCATTTTTGCATTGAACGTTCCCTTCATCTCTCCAATTTTCTTGAAAAGATCTCTGGTCCTCCCTATTCTATTGTTTTCTTCTATTTCTTTGCACTGTTCATTTAAGAAGGCATTCTTATCTCTTCTAGCTATTCTCTGGAATTCTGCATTCAATTGGGCGTATCTTTCTTTTTCTCCCTTGCCTTTTGCTTCCCTCCTTTCCTCAGCTATTTGCAAAGCTTCCTCAGACAGCCATTTTGCTTTCTTGCATTTCTTTTTCTTTGGGATGGTTTTGGTTGCTACCTCTTGTACAATGTTGCGAACCTCTGTCCATAGTTCTTCAGGCACCCTGTCTATCAGATCTAATTCCTTAAATCTATTTGTCACCTCTACTGTATATTCAACGGGGATATGATTTAATTCATACCTGACTGGCCTGGTGCTTTTCCCTACTTTCTTCAGTTTAAGCCTAAACTTTGCAACAAGAAGCTCATGGTCTGAGCCACAGTCAGCTCCTGGTCTTGTTTTTACTGACTGTATAGAGCTTCTCCATCTTTGGCTGCAGAGCATATAGTCAATCTGATTTCTGTGTTGACCGTCTGGTGATGTCCATGTGTAGAGCCGTCTCTTGGGTTGTTGGAAAAGAGTGTTTGCTATGACCATCGTATTCTCTTGACAAAATTCTATCAGCCTGTGCCCTGCTTCATTTTGTACTCCAAGGCCAAACTTGCCTGTTATTCCGGTTATCTTTTGGCTTCCTACTTTAGCATTCCAATCCCCCATGATGATAAGGACATCATTTTTTGGTGTTAGTTCTATAAGGTGCTGTAGGGCTTCATAGAACCGGTCAATTTCATCCTCTTCAGCACCGGTGGTTGGGGCATAGACTTGGACTACTGTGATATTGAATGGTTTGCCTTGGATTCGAACTGAGATCATTCTGTCATTTTGAGGATTGTATCCCAGTATTGCTTTTCCTACTCTTTTATTGACTATGAAGGCTACTCCATTTCTTCTGAGGGATTCTTGCCCGCAGTAGTATACCTGATGGTCATCTGAATTAAATTCACCCATTCCTGTCCATTTTAGTTCACTGATACCTAAGATGTCAATGTTCAGTCTTGTCATCTCTTGTTTGACCACGTCCAGCTTGCCTTGATTCATGGATCTTACATTCCAGGTTCCTATGGAGAAAAAATCTTTACAGCATTGGACTTTCCTTTCACCACCAGACATATCCACAGCTGAGCGTCCTTTCGGCTTTGGCCCAGTCGCTTCATTCTTTCTGGCGCTACTAGTACTAGCCCTCTGCTCTTCCCCAGTAGCATATTGGACGCCTTCCGACCTGAGGGGCTCATCTTCCAGCGTCATATCGTTTTGCCTTTTGGTACTGTCCATAGGGTTTTCATGGCAAAGATACTGGAGTGGGTTGCCATTTCCTTCTCCAGTGGATCACGTTTTGTCAGAACTCTCTGCTATGACCTGTCCGTCTTGGGTGGCCCTGCACGGCATAGCTCATAGCTTCATTGAATTACGCAAGCCCCTTCGCCACGACAAGGCAGTAATCCATGAAGGGGATATATGCCTTGTCATTATCTAAAATAAACTCTCTTAGATATAAAGTTCTAAGAGATAACTGGGACCTAGATATGATTACTAGTGATTTGGCTCATATGTAACAATAAGCCATAATGAGGGGGTTCCCAAAATATATGAAGCCAACACTAAACAAATCAGAATACATATTGGCATAAGGCTTGAAGCCAGAGTGTTTCCTTGCGTGTCAGAATACAATAACAGGGCATATGTAACCCATGAAACTATGGTTTCTTTGCCCATGGTTTCTTCAATAAATACCATCAAACAGGTTCACAAAAACTTTGAGCTATAATTCATACTTGACAAACTACAATAAATGGGTGTGTTCAACAATAGGCTGTGCTAAGACTAGGTCTGTCGGTTGGGTTGCAAAAATCCAAATGGCCACTACTATAGGTGGCAATTAAATAATGCACACTGCATTACTGCCTTTGTTGACAGTTGGTGGTCACTAAGAGTTTTGCAGCCTGGATGAGCAGCCATAATATGGCTTGTGTGAGCCTAGCCAAGTAATAGACTAGTAGACAATGGCCATCAAAAACTTCAAACAAGTCTGAGTTTCCAAACATGGAGTGGCAACATGGATTCCAACACTTTACTTGGTGAACCATATTTGTTCACCAAGTAAACCTGGTAAGCTTGAGGACAATCTCTTCCAAGTCAATGGGCATGTGGTATACTCACAGATGCTTTCCAAAGAAGTCAACTTACAGCTCAGATTTCTATGCCATTTAGTTTATTGGGCTTCTGTATCGCCCTGTCATTTTCTTCTGGATATAAAGCTTGTAACTCTAACCTATTGGTTACTAAGGTGGTAGGTAGAAGCTGTTCTGGTCTAGATAGTATATTAGACACACGATAAAAAGAAGAGGGGTTCTGATCACACGATTGCAGGTCCCATTTTGACTTTACACACAAGTTCTTGTTCAGTCAAGAGTGCATTCTAAATGCTAGATTTGCTAAAGTGGCTTGGATTCAAGGCATTAAAGGCTTTCAAGATAATTACTAGCACACTGTGAAACAAATTGGCAGTCAGTACAATGTTCTTAATACCTGAGTAATTATGTTTAAAAAATGACTCTGGAGACTGCAGGCAGACTGCCACTTTCTGAAATGCTTGAGTTTGAATTAGCTGAAGTTTCTACACCACTTATAAAGAGGTTTATGCAACATGCATGGCTGGACACAAATTTAGAGCCAGACTGTGCCATTAGGTGTACCTGTTTAAGACCGTTTTCTTCTATTTAAATATAGTATGGGGCCTCTTCTTTATCATGGTTAGTTCATTACCCATTTTAGAAACTGAGTTCACCAAGGTTACAGATGTAAAACTAACTACCATCGTTAAATGTCTGTGGAGATTCTCAGTCATCCAGGTCATGGTTGTCCCAAAGGTGCTTTTTCAAGAGGCAACTGGACTTTCTCATTTTTCTTTGAAGACATTTTGCTTCTTATCAAGAAGCTTCTTCAACTCTGACTGGATGGTGGAAGGATTTATATTCCTTGCAGACAGCTGGTCATTTGCATCCTTTTAGAGAGTCATTGAGGCCACTTGGAGGTTTGTCTGTGAAAGAAAGAAGCAAGCCCAGTTGCCACTTGAAAAAGCACCTTTAGGATAACCACCATGGTTAATTTGAAAAAGGAAGAGAAAAGAAAAGTAGATGAAAAATTTGAAACAAGAAGAAACAAAAAGACTGGGATTTTTACATCTAAAACAAGGTATATACTTCCAAACATAAACAATTATCTTTGGATTTGGTCGAAATACAATAATACTTGCAACAGAGGCAGCAAAATCCATGAATCTTAAGTAAATTGGTTCAGCATAATAATTAGTGGGAATGACATCATGAGTCATCCATATTTTCTCATCTTGTTTACATACCGTAAGCTCATTCAATAACATCTGCAGTCCAAAGCTGTTCTTCAATAAATTATTTCAACAGCCAGGAATGTAATTCAAAGGCTATTGAAGCTTAAGAGGACCTCCTATTGCCTGCAGGGGACATTGGATTTAATTATAGATCATAAAGTATAGCAATTAAAAAAAACCTTCTTCTCTTCACAGGGAAGCAAGTGGGAAATCACAAAGCAAAGTGGAGGAAAAACTTTCTAGCTACATAATGCAATGCAGCTTCTTCCCAGTTGTTATAAAGCATATTTGAAAGTAACCCACAAAGGAGATTTCCAGATTGTCTCCAGGTTTGCTGAGAAAGTAGGAAGCTGCTACATATCAAATGAGAGTAATGGCTAAGGAATTCTGGGAGTTGAAGTCCACACATCTTAAAATTGCCAAGTTCAAAAAAACAACACCCTGATCTGGCCAGTACAGCCCACTCTGACTGCTGGTTGAAATCTGGAGAGAATGTGACTGTATATGTTTGAAAATGTATATATAGCCAAAAAGTACACATTAAAGTTTCCAATATTTCAGAATATATTAGTGACAAAACAATGTTACTCCTTAGTGATTTTTAAACTAGATGTAGATTTTCATGCTCCTACATTAGAATCTCAAGCATTTCTCAAGTGATTACTGATAGTTTTTTTACTGGATGCTAATCACAGCATCCCCAGATTAATATCTCCACAGAACATCTCATCATCCTATCATCAGTTTCACTTCAACCCTTAATAGTTTCTGCCATTTTCTCACAACCAATTAAGTTGTTATCACATCTTTGCAAGAAGAATATTTAATAATTTGGTTGCTTGAATCAAATTCAATTAAATATACTTAAGAAAACTGTAGGAATTTGATATGGGTCTTCACGTAAGGCAAATGAGTTTCAGATAAAACAGAAGGTTTAATATTTAGTTGGCAATATTAATTTTCTGTCTCTTAACACATGTATGTCTTTGTTGGTTAAAATGGAGAAGAGACTACTCAGAAAGACCCTTGAGAAAACATAAAAATAGTACAATTTATATTAAATATGTATTTTTGCCCAGTAAGTAATCTTCACACTGAAAAGGGTAATTAATAAGTGTTCATGAGAATGTCATACATAAGTGCTAAAACTCTGGGAATTAAGATTTTTACTCTTCCTTATATTGTTTTGAAAAAAAAGTTTTTTGTAGCACTGCAATACTCTTTAATCACTGTTGTTTTGCTTAAAATATTACTCCAACCTCACGAGAGTTAAAATCATGCCTCCTAAAGCCTTAGAATAGAATAGAGCTGGAAGGGACCTTGGAGGTCTTCTAGTCCAGCCCCCTGCTCAAGCAGGAGAACCTATACCATTTCAGACAAATAACTGTCTAGTCTTTTCTTAAAAATCTCCAGTGATGGAGCGCCCATGATTTCTGGAGGCAAGCTGTTCCACTGATTAATTGTCATCACTGTCAGGAAGTTTCTCCTTAATTCCAGGTTGCTTCTCTCTTTGGTGAGTTTACTTACTTTGATCAGATTATTTACTTTCTCCTTATTTGTTCTAGGGGCATCACAAATATTTCATAATAACAAGAAGCCAGAAATAGATGCCTATACAATTATAGTAGTTAAGATGCTGGCCTACAAGCCACAAGCCAGGAGATTGTGAGTTATAATCCTGCCTCAGGTATGAAAGCTGACTAGGTGACCTTGGGTCTGTCACTCTCAGCCAAATCCACCTCACAAGCTTGTTGTAGTAAGGAAAATATGAAAAGGAAAGAGTATTATGGATGTTCGCAGCCTTGAGTTACTTATAAGAAACAAAGGTGGGATTAAAAAAAATCAAATAATAACAATATAGTTCATTAGGTATAAGCATTCGTAATTCCATGTTTGGTGGCCATTTTCACGGTCAGTTTGTTAAACTGGTCATTTTTTTGAGAAACAAGTCAACATTTTCAGGAAGAATTAGTTAAGTTTTTTTTAACTTGCTCTTGAATCATAACCGAATTGAATATTTCTTAAGATTTGTTATTTGTTATACATTTTAAAAACATTCAGATTTCATTGAAATGCAATAATGTAAAGCACTGGCAGCTTTAAGACCAGAATTCACCAGTCAGCCATGGAGGTGAAGTCCACATGTCTTAAAGTTGAAAGATTGGACACCCCTGGTGTAAACTCAACTGGGATGAGTCCAGACTTAACAGAGTGGTGTTTCTAGAAGAAAATAGGAGGCTATTTATTATTTGGATCTAATGCAAACAGAAAGCCACAAGATCCAGTTGTGACCATGAATAGATAGGGAATGAATGAATGAATGAGGGCTTTTATGTTTTTGTCTTTGTTATCCTCATGATTACACCTTTTTGCACATTTTCGTAGAAAAAACAATTCAAAATCATTTTAAAGAACTAATATTTGATGCAGACATGAATTAAGGTGGATTGTCCAAGTCTAATAAAAAAATCAGGAATACAGTTAAATGCAGTTGGAAATGTGTCTTGTCAATGCTAAAGTGATATTTGAAGTTAATGATTCTTGAGATTAGTATCTTTCCTTATGCGAACTCAAACAAGAATTAGTTCTTTCATATTTTGAAACCTTTTTTTTTTGAAGGTACTAAACTCAGACAACCTTAGTCAATTGCCTTGAAAAAATAATGTGGCACACAGAGTGACTTTCGCTCTTTGGTTACTTTTAGCCAATAAAGGCTCCGAGGACCCATCAATTTAAACATGGACAATCAAGTGCAAAATGAATATAGTTCACGTAGCATTCAACCACTTCCATAGAATATATATGCACAGTAAGTTATCTAAAACCCACACACAACCATGCAATTTAGTGGTGGCTTCCCAGGTGATGATATGGTTCTAACCAGTGGTGGGATTCAAATATGTGAACAACCGGTTCTCTGTATGGATGCCGCTTCTGGAAGTCCATTCTGGGCCTAGGCAACAAAAAATTAGCTACCGGTTCTGCCAAAGTGGTATGAACCAACTGAATCCCACCACTGGTTCTAACCATGTTCTGTGGTTGAGAACATGTTTCTCTCATTACTTGACAATAGGGGGCCATTTCTGCAGGAGATCTTATGTTTGCTTTGAGTTTATGTTGTACTTTAGCTCCCCCTGCTGGATAGGAAACAATGTTATGATGAAAATTATTCAAGAAAACAATAACTTTTTAAAAAAAGAACACAATGCCTCCAAGGAGGATGAAATTGTTAGATGAATGATTGAAATATTTGTCTGAAAAATAAAAAAATCTCTTTCCCTGACTTCATTATGGAAGAAATAGTATTCAATAGAAATGTGTGGAAGGTCAGATTGTGGAAAAACAGTGACAGCACACATTATTTTAGCTGGACTTAAACTGATAAGATAGCTTTAAAAGCATTTAGCATTTCACATTCAAGAGGTCAGATGCATAAAGCAAAGTGCACACGCATCCCTTTGGCTTGGATCCTTAAAATAAATAAAATATATGTACTGTACCAAGATTAGTGTACACACACACACACGCACACACACACACACCTGTAAATAATGTGCACGTTGTGTCTACAATGTAAGTCATGCCATTGTCTAAGGAATGAACAATGTATTACTTGTACAAGATTTGCAATATAGACATTTTTAATATCAGGCTATCACATTTGGTTTACAAGAACCGAGATAACTTTTGAGTAGCAGCCAAGAGACCATTTCCTGCCATCTAGTGCAAGGCTTTTCAACCTTTTCACCCATTATACCACTTCTATGATATGGCAACATCCGAGTACCACCAGTCGCCTAGCAAGGTGTCAAAAACTTGATGACACCCCTACCCCCCCAAAAAAGGAAAAAAGGGATGTAGTACAGGTAATCCTCAACTTACAACAGTTCGTTCAGTGACTGTTCGAAGTTACAGTGGCACTGAAAAAGTGCCCCCCAAGCCACAGCCGAGCAAGACACCTGCCTGCCTGCCCAGCGGCGCTCTTCCTCTGTCTGAGGTTTTCAATGTTGTGAGCATGTCTGTTGAGGATTGGCAGTGGGAGTGGGGTGGGGGGTGTTTGGTTTTTATTCCTCCCGTCTGCTGGGTGGTTGCAGCAGGTTTTGGTCACTTCACATGACCCTGGGACACTGTGAGCATCATAAATATGAATCAGTTGCCAAGCATCTGAATGTAAATCACAAGACCCTGGAGATGCTGCAACATTCCAGATGATCGGCGCTTCTTCTGGGCTCAGAAGTGCCAGGATCAGCGTCGAGCTCCAGCTGGAGCCTGGCGCTGATCCTGGCGCTTCCACTGAGCCCTGACAGCCCTGCATCTCCAGCCATCTCTCACTCAGGCTTGTGCGGTGCTGCCACGGGTTCAGCTCATTTCCCCTCCCCCGCTACCACTTTTCTAGGATGGTTGCGTACCACCTGCCAGGTGCCAATGTACCACAGATGGTACCTATACGACTGGTTGAAAAGTCCTGATCTAGTGGTTGCCTAGTGATTTGTGGAAGACAGATTTGGTAGCCCTTCCAATTAACACTTTCTATCTTCTTCCAATCATAACCCAAAGGCTGTATGTATAATTGATCTAGTTTCACATCATCTCTATGCACTGCCATTCTTTTACCTAAACCTGTTCAAACTTTAAAGGTATAAATTAGTGATATGTGTGTGTCTAGATTTTCCTCTAATTAGCGGAAACAAGTTATAATTTGTTCAATTTTGCTAATGCAGAAGTAATTTTCTTTATACACAGTGATTTAGGTGATTACCTTTGAATCCTAAGCAAGAACAAGATACGGTTCATTAAAATTATTGCTTTGTGTCTAAATAGCACAATGCATGGAAGTACAAAGAATGTAATTATGAAGTAAATACATTGCTAATATTCCATTCTGTTTTCAAACTCACAGTAATGAAATAAGGCAAGATCCCCCAAAGCAGCATTTTAAATCCCTCAATTCTGTAAAACACTAAAATAGACAATCTAGCTTAGGAGCTTCTCTTGAAAGCAATAATTATACTCCAATTCATAATACATTTTATAACTGCACACTGCTGCGTTGTATTAAAAATACACGATTTTTCTTCCCATTGAGATTGTCAAGTTGCATGAGATTGATTGTCAGGTTGCATTAATTTATCTTTGGAACTAAAAAAAATCTCTTACTATCTTGAAAGTCTTTTCAACAAAAGATCATACCTGTTCAGGTTTCAACATCTTTTGAATCATATTGCGAGGCCTTTATCCTTCATTTCATTTCAAGTAAATGCAAAACTTGATTTTACATTTTAATGTAAATATTTAGTCCCCTGTGCTTTTTGCTAGTAGGCTATAATAATTCAAACTTAGTCTTGTATATTTGACTGTTCAGATACAATATATCAGAAATTATTGCAAGCAATAGATTAGAAAGCCAAATATATAATATACACCATATAAACCAAGCATGTTTAACACATTCTTTTATTTATTTCACTAATTTCAGTGGGATTTACTTTACACATACTTGAAATCTAGTCCCATCAATGTTTCTTGGAAATAATTCCCAGTAGGTTCAGTAAGAAGCCAAATATTCCTTGACTAGTTACAACCATACACTTAGTGATAAGTTATAACAGCACTGAAAAAATGACTTATGACCAGTCCTCACATTTATGACTGTTGTAGCATCTGTCATGTGATCAAAAATTGGGCATTTGGCAACTTGCATATATTTACAATAGATGCAGCATTCTGATTACCATTTGCAGCTTTTCCAACTGGCTTCTGACAAGCAAAATCAATGGGGGAAGCTGGATTTGCTTAATAACCTTTGTGATGCACTTAACAACCATGGCAAAAATGGTTGCAAAATCGGACACATCTCACTTAACAACCACCTTGCTTAGCAATGGAAACCTGGTTCTAATTGTGGTCATAAGTCGAGGACCACCTTTATGCTAATTTAGATTTTATATAAATTATAATGTATATATTTATGCGTCTAGTACCGGTATAGATGCATTGATTTGAGTGGAAAGAAGTCTAGCAAATGCTTAATTCTCCCATCTGAAATCAGCAAGATTAAAAGCTACATAATTACTAATTTAATCAAACCCATACACTGATGATGTTATAGTTTAGAATCTCAGATTAATTTTAAATGTCACCTGTTTATGAAAAAAAAAAATTCAGAAGAAGACTGTTTCCTTTGTGTAGTTTCCCCGGCCTAAGACATGTTAGAACGAAGCACTTTTACTAACTTGACTCAAAGCTGAATTTTCTATAGAGATAATAAAAATGGGGAGAAAGAAATTGAGTAATTTGATTTAACATGCCTCATAACTATAAAAATCCTAAAATAAGAAATTTTTCACAACCAATATTAAAAAACAACAATGAATAATTGTGTGAACCCCAACTTTTTTAAGGCTACATAGACTTTCGAATGGCAGATGAAATCTATATGCCCAAAAATAGAATGGATCTAGGAGATGTATTTAATTTTTAAACACTTAAAAATACATTGAGATGATTATTCACAAAATATTCATCATTTTCCCTTTCTGATATATTAAACTTAACAACTTAGCAGCAATTTGTGAAATTTATTCTAGGGCAGCACCCAGTGGTTTGTGGGGGGGGGGGAAGGGCAGATTCATGTGTCCCGAAGACCTCAGATTGTAGACTATCCTGATCCTAAACCTGCCAAAAAAAATGTCTCAGTAAATTGCATGTATAAAATGAATGAGATTACATGATTAAATGCTGTAATACGAATGCATTGGTTTGTATACCATTGTATTGTATTCCACTGATTGATGTAATCTGTTCAAAATCTTATACTTGATGTAGTGTACAAATTTTATAAATAATAATTGCTGTAAATAGAACAACTATGGCAAAAGAAAGCAAAGGTAATACTAATAATAATAGCCACCTTGGGTGCAATCCCAAAACATTGGCAGCACTACCTGAACACCACTGGCATTGACAAAATCACCATCAGTCAATTGCAAAAGGCAGCTTTACTCAGAACAGCTAAATCCTGCTAGGATAACATCAAACATCCACATCTGCCTATCCCAGGAGAAATGCCAAATCCAGTCTGAACGTCTGGCTAACTGTGTGAAAAATCACAATGAATAATGATAGATACAGTTACAAGTGGTTATTCTAGCTGAACAATCAGATAACTGTATATATTGTCAGTGAAATGACATGTGACAGGATTCCAACAAATGGGAATGTCAGCAAAGGTGAATATAATTCTTACTCCTCAGACTGGCAATGCCATCTCACAAAAACCCTGGTCAAGTATTCAGGAAATTGAAGCTTCCCTCACAGGGATGATTTGCTGAAACTTCACTCTTACTAAGTTCACAATCAAACATTGATTGCCTCCAGGCTTTCAACATTCAGCCTGACTGTCTGTGGGAAGAATATTTTCACAGGTATCTGCAGCTTGTCTTCCATGAAAACAAGGACTCCAGGAAGCCTGTGTGGGCTATGTGTCAAATGTGAGGGATGTATGACAGGGAGCTGATGTCATCTGAGTGATGTAAGGAGGGTGTGGCTTAAACCAGAGTGGTCACAAGGTTGTCTGAATGGGATTAATATCTTTCAAAAGGGAATAATCTCTTATTAAAGGAGACACTCCAGACAATTCTAGTAACCAAACAATCTCACTTGAACAGTGAGGACAGAAAAAACAGAAAAGTGTATGACTTGATAGATTTATACTCTATATTTTCTCCAGGTGCTTATCACAAGTTATAAACCATTCCTACCTATACTTTTATTTTCATAAAACCCTGTGAGGGACGGTGGCCTGAGGGTGGCCAGCCACTCGGGAAAAGGAGGGCCATGAACTTGGATCCCCTTGGACCAGGGGTGTCAAACTGCCGGCCCGCAGGCCGGTTTCATCATACTGAAGCCGCGCCCACTCCATTGCCGGCAATGCAAAAAGAGTCACGAAACATCGCGACATGTCAGGTGACGTGGTGAGTTTGACACCTATGCCTTGGACCATATGCACGAATGGTGATCATCACATTCAGCCAATACTGTCTTGAACGAGAGTGCCAATATTCACAAATTCACAGCTTATTCACGCTCACACATCTCCTATAATAAACACTGCACTTGACAATATCATTTGGTCATTTAAACAATGCCCATGGACTTGTAACATTTTAAAATAACAACAACAATCCAAGGAACAATGGGCCGCTTTATTCCAGGGTAATGTTACAATGTAGAAATATGACATTTTGCGAGCACATTCAAAACAAAAATAGTCCTTTCCTTTCACAAAAAGAAGCCCTTGTTGCATTGCTGTCTACACAGAGATGCTTTGAATATGTTTCTGAACTGCCTTGTATTGTTGTTTCCACAGACCAATGAATTGCAGTGATTTTTTTTTCCTGGAGGAAAATTAAGAAAAAACTTGCTCAGAATTCAACATGAATGCCTTTGTTTCAGACTGGTGGAGTGAAGCAATGACAGAATGCTCCAGATACAATCTGGAAAGTGATTTTAAAAAATATCTTCTTTTAATATAAGAGACATTTTGCCAAATCATAGAAATAATGCCTCTGTATAAAATAACTATGTACGTATTTTCATATACTTGGTATACTTTGCATGGGGCCACCAGATCCGGAATCATGCAGAACACCTCGAGATAGCCACGAAGGGTTACAGCTTTCTTTCTATTTCTCTTTGCTCCCAGCCCAGATTTTCTTCTTAACTGCGCAGAAATATTTACAGATAGTTCTCAACTTACAACAGTTCATTTAGTAACCATTCAAAGTTACAACAGCACTGAAAAAGTGACTTAGGCCCGTTTTTCACACTTACAACCATTGCAGCATCCCCATGGTCACGAGGTCAAAATTCAGACACTTGGCAACTGATTCATATTTTATGACCGTGGCAGTGTCCCGGGGTCATGTGATCACCTTTTGCGACTTATGGGGGAGCCAGGTTCACACTTAATAACAGTGTTGCTAATTTAACAACTGCAATGATTCACTGAACAACTGTGGCAAGAAAGGTAAAATGGGGCACAACTCATTTAACAAATGTATCGGAAAAATAAGTTTTGGGCTCCATTTTGGTTATAAGTTGAGGACTACCTGTACCACTTTATTATTTTTTAACCAGGTTTATACAAGTTAAGGAGTTATATACATCTCCCTAAATCTTGGGCAAGATTCACACAAGGTTGCCACTGAATTCAAATGTCTAACCAATGTAATAGATAGTGAAATGTAAAGGAAATGATAATATTGTGTCCACGTAATTAATTTAATTGTAGTTGCAAGTAATTTAAATCCAATTGAGTTTTGGATATACTTTTTGAAGTCCGCCCCACAGCAGGCCACTCAGCCACCAAGTATAGCCTTGAGGTTGGGAAAGGTTTGGGGGAAATACTAATAAATCAGAGTGTGTTCAAATGGAAATGTTCAGAGAACACTCTAAATATCTAATGAATGCAATGTTAACCAAAACAAAGGCATCTCAACCAAAATAGAAAAATAATTGTTAACTCTTTATAATAATGCAAGCTGCCTTCTTAACTGTTATAATTTCAATGCGCGCAAAATAGTGATCAAGTCTAAATAAGATAACATAGGATGGCATGGGCATACTGTATTTCAGACTTGCAAGATCAACATTGTACTTTACTAAATTTTGGAGGTCCAACAAACCAAGTCCAGATGCAAAATTGTGATGCCACCAAGCAGACATACTCTATTATTTCACTATCTGTGAACACAGGCTGAGCCCAAGAATTTTTGATTGGAACCAAAAGCAAGCTCACACATTATTCCCTACCAAAATCCAGGCCTATTTTCCCTCTGGCATTCTATTTTCAGTAGGGTAATCCAGGGAAGAAAACAAGGATTCCTTAAAACTGCGATCCTTGATGCTTTCCGAGCTTGGTTGTTTTCTTGCAGACATTTCGTTACCCAAGCAGATAACATTATCAATGTTAAAAGGGAGTGGGGTTTGAATTACTCTGCAATTTTAAGCCTATGAAATTTAGTCATAACAGCTTTACTTGGAGTTCTCTCTTCTTTGCAATGTCTTTATGCAAATTTGACTTGGGTAGTCTGCCTAGTAACATATTACTTTTATGTTCCCCTGTTTTCTTAGGGTGCTAGAATTGCTCAGACATCTCTTTCGGTTAAAAATAATATCGCCTGCTAGAAAAATGAATGTGGGTGCTTATGTTTCTGTCTCTGTTTACTCATTCTTCTCAAACAAATCTATTGTATTATCATCTGGGAAACAAAGCATGACCAAGTTTCACATAATAGATTAAGGAATTTTTGTGCTTCACGGTTTGCGGTTTTAAAATGGTTATCTCCCTATTTATTGAATTTTCAGTATTCAAATTACTGTGTAAATAGCACTTAGAACATGAGAGAGAGAGAGAGAGAGAGAGAGAGAGAGAGAGAGAGAGAGAGAGAGAGATCATATGTAAGTTGGAAGAGAAGCCATGGGAAAGACACAAAATGGTACAGCAAATAATGAAGGTTCTCACTGCTAAATTGGTGGTATCTACATAATCTTTGAGAGCTAGTTCAGTGTAGTGGTTAAGAGATTGGGCTAGAAACTGGGAGATCATGAGTTCTAGTTCTGCATTAGGCATAAAGCCAGCTGGATAACCTTGGGCCAATCAGCCATGGGAAGGAGACAATGGCAAACAACTTCTGAAAAACCTTGCGAAGGAAACTGCAGGGGCTTGTCCAGGCAGTCTGTAAGAATTGAAAAGAAGAAAAAAAACCTACCCCTTTAATTAGCAGGACTTTATACCAGCATGAAAGTTGCTGTCTGCATTATATTCTGTCTCTTTGCCTGTTTCAATTCACTGCTAGATAATGGGCAATATATAGGTGTTGTGTAGTGGGTTTCTTGCAAGTAGGAGGCGAGAGGAGAGGTCTCAAACAGGAACATTGCTTTATTGTACAACAGGAACAGAACTGAGAACAGAGGCTTCTACGCAGCTACTTATACGGTTGGCCACTAGGCGGCGACCAATAGGTTTAAAGGAACCTATTCCCACCCCAGAGCCAACCAATGATCGTCCTGGAGACTGCATGTCTGGGCAGCCAGCTACCGTTACACAGATACCCTAATTAGGCAATCTCAAGCAGCATTCAAAGACACATGAAAAAAGTTCAAGTAAAAAGGCCCAATACATTACACCGGTCGTCTTTGACTTACAACCACGATCAAGCCCTAAATTTCCATTTGCTAAGCAAGGCAGTTGTTAAGTGAGTTTTGCCCCATTTTGCGATCTTTTTGACACAGTTCTTAAGCAGATCGCTGCAGTTGTTAAATGAATTAAGTGAATCTAGCTTCCCCCATTGCCTTTGCTTGGTGGAAGCCAGCTGGGAAGGTTGCAAATAATAATAATTTAATTTCTATACCGCCCTTCTCCCGAAGGACTCAGGGCGGTGTACAGGGCAATACAATAAAATATAATATATAAAAGTTAAAAAAATATTAAATATTACAGCCCAATTCAATAAGTTAATACAATAACATTAAAATACCCCTAAACCCATCAGACCAGGCCGGCTTGTTCAAATAAATATGTTTTTAGGTCACGTCGGAAGGAGCGAAGGTCGGGAGCCATCCGGAGCTCCACCGGTAAACGGTTCCAAAGGTC
This sequence comes from Vipera ursinii, assembly GCF_947247035.1. Classification (NCBI taxonomy): domain Eukaryota; kingdom Metazoa; phylum Chordata; class Lepidosauria; order Squamata; family Viperidae; genus Vipera; species Vipera ursinii. The sequence continues at coordinate 87,042,483 of NC_139516.1, read as the reverse complement.
TGGCGCACCCACAGAGAACGCCCTCCCCCTGGGGGCCGCCAGTCGGCACTCTTTGACCGACGGCACCCTAAGGAGGCCCTCTCTGTGGGAGCGCACTGGACGAAGGGAAGTTGATGACGGCCGCAGGTGCTCCCGTAAGTAACCCGGACCCATGCCATGCAAATGGTGATCACATGACCCTGAGACACTGCAACTGTCATAAATACCTGCCAGTTGCCAAGTTCCTAATTTTGATCACGTGTCCTTGGAAATGCTGCAATGGTCATAAGTACTGTATGAAAACTGGTTCCAAGTCACTTTTTCGGTGTCATTATAACTTGGAACAATCATTAAACAAATGATAGTAAATCAAGGACTACAGTATGCCTTAAAGCCCCCTCCCCCATGGAGGTTGTCAGAAAAAATCCTAAATAGGTAATGACTATTAGGAAGAAAACAAGTATCCTTTACTACTTGCTTACTTATTACTACTCCTCTTAAGCAGCATTAGGGATACTGATACTCAAAAGTAGGGATTTGGGAGGCATAAAAGATAAGAGGATAAGTCACGTTGGTCGAGCATCTTGAATATTAACGTCAATACATCCAGAGGAATATGGTTAGGGAAAATGGACAGAGTTGCTTGAAAAAAAATATTTTTATGAATTTATCTTTCACAAGAAACTGTCTTCTTACTCCTTTCTTCCAAAGGAGTAAGCAATACATGCAGTTTAAATGTTGTAATCTATAGCAAAAGCCTGGTGACTTGCATGGAAAACTAAACCCTTGAAACAATTTGAGAATCTCAGTATTTGCCTTGGCTGTGTATCGAACGTGTTTATGGACCAATCAATGGGGTTTTAATCAATGTAAATTTCCATCAGTGGCACTGAGAATTAAGTTTCAGATGCTTGATCAAAGGTGCCCTGTTCATAAACAGCAAATGCCAATTTTTACTAGATTGAAAATTTCTGTTGCTCAAAATTGCTCCAGTATATGATGTTCATAAAAAGATCTATCTAAATGGACGTTAGGAGTTAACACTGATCTATTGGCACATAATCAATCAACTAATCTTACACACTCAAAACACTGATATTTAGTAGTTATTACACCTCCATTTACTAACCGGAGATTAATTTACTAATTCTTTTTATTCCATGCATTAAAAAGACAGGTAAATAGCTGTTCCTACAATTTTCTACTATGACTCTGTTTTATTAAAGTTTAGGCAATAAGAATGAGGAATATTGAATTATGTTCTACTATATGTCTTTTCTTGCTTTATCTTTTAGATTGATTGATTGATTGATTGATTCAGGTCATTGTTGACTTCCAGCAACTTCATGGACTTGTCTCAGCAGTTTTCTTTTTTGGAAGTGACTTACCATTGCCTGCTTCTTAGAGACAAGAGAAAGTGACTGGCTTAACATCACCCAGTTGAGACTATAACTCATGATGCTTCCCCCTATTTTTAGCCAATTGCTTTACCTACTACAGGTAGTCCTTCACTTATAACCAATCAATTAATGACCGTTTGAAGTTACAATGTCACTGAAAAAAGTGACATGACCATTTTTCACAGATGTGAATGTTACATCATCCCCGTGGTCGCGTGATCAAACTTCAGGCACTTGGCAGCTGGCATGTATTGAAGACGGTTGCAATGTCTTGGGGTAGGGATAGGCTAACTTAGCTCTTTTATGTCTCATGGACTTCAACTCCCAGAATTCCTGACCCAGCTTGTCTGGCTGAGGAATTCTGCGAGTTGAAGTCCACAAGTCATAAAAGGGCCAAGTTTGAAGACCCCTACTTTAGCTTGTAGCTTGGAGTCATAAAAGAGCCAAGGTTGCCTACCCCTGTCTTGGGGGAATCATGTGATCCCCAATTGAGACTTTCTGACAAGCAAAGTCAATGGAGACGCAAGATTCCCTTAACAACCCTGTTATACATTAACAAATGCAGTGAGTCACCTAACAACCGTGGCAAGAAAAGTCATAAAATGGGGCAAAAATCCTTTAACAGCTGTCCTGCTTAGCGACAGAAATTTTGGGCTCCACTGTGGCCGTAAGTCAAGGACTACCTGTAAACTAAACTCACTCAAAACGTTTATTAACGTAAGCGAATTGCGTTGTCCCTAGGAAACAAAGTGTGCCTCCGGCAATAGCTTTTGATAAACTTTGAATTTCTCAGGAAGAAACTGATTTTTCTTCAGGATACTCAAAATTGGGTCTTCATTCTTGTTACTGTGCATGGGGCATCTGGGTGAGGAGAATTCCCATGCTTGAGCAATCTGACAAGTGGCGTTGGTGTTCCTCAGCAAAGCGGAGGCTGGAAAAACAAAGCTAGGAATGCATTTCATGTGTGTGGGGCGGGTTGGAAGGAGAGGCAGGGAGAGAGCGTGGGCGAGCCAGACAAAGGGAAGCATTGGAAGAAATGCTGGCAAACACCAATAGGAAGAACATACAAGGTTATAAATCCACCTCACGAAGTGAAGAATATGAATCCCAAAAGGGGTTGCTGTGTGCCCTACTTCGCAGAGGAGCTCGTATTTGATGGAGTACTAGGAGAAGATGTCTGTCTAAAGGCCTCTCTTATTTACCGTTGAAAGATGAGGAACGGTGGAGCAAGGCCTGTGAGTCCTCGGAATTGAACAGCTCTTTAAAAACAGACTGAGCAGGCACACCAGTCAGCAAGTCAGTGCTTCCTTCTAATCTGCTGTACACTGCATATAGAGCGTGTTTCTCCCTAAATTATATTCATTCAAGTTTGCATCGTATCGGAACGGCACGTGCATATTTTATGCAAGGCTCTCTCTCTCTCTTTTTGTTCTCATTCTTCTCTTGGAGGAAACATATACCAGGAGCCTCCCTGAACACTTCGACTTTTTTTGTTTGGAATGAAAGGCAATTTTTATCATTGTTACTAGCAGTGCTTTTTTTGTAAAAGAAAAAGGTGCCGGAACTCACACATGTCATACAACCCGCCTTGCCTATCCTATAAGGTTCCATCCAAAAAAGGTGCCGGAACTCCGTTCTGAGCGTTCTATGAGAAAAAAAGCCCTGGTTACTAGACAACCCTTGATGCATGCAGTAAGCCATTCTTCTTTCCAAGAATATAGGCTCTGGCTGTTTGCTCTCCCCTCACTACCACCCAGGTGAAGTTACCTCCTCCTCCTCCTCCTCCTCAGCTGACCTGCGGAACTGCCTGCCACTCTGCTGGGGAGAGGGGAACAAAGGGAGAGGAAAATTGTTATGTCCCCCAAGGCCCCCCCTCCTTCCATGGCTGCCACTACTCCTCCCATCTTCTTTTGTGCCAGGCAGTCTACAGGTTTCTGGGATGTATAGTTGGAAGGTACAGCGCTGAAATGGCCACAACTTTGCCGAGTTTCAATCTCGTCGGAGTCATGGGTTCTTGGATTAATTCTGTAAGTTAGCTCATTTGAAATACCTGGATTCAAAAAATGTTGCTCTACGATGCATCACTTTGCCCAGTTGAAGGTATTACAGGAACAAGAATTTTAGGAATATATAGATAGATGATTGTGTGGGAATTTCTTTCTGATTGCTGCCACTTCAAGCTTATCATCGTTTATTTTCAGGAGACTGAGGAACCGACAGGAAGTGCTTTGGGATCTATAAAGAATTGAAATCCCCTATGGGAGAGGAGGCTGTAGGATCCTGCATTTACGAACGGAAGAAGGAGGAGAAGAACCAAGGATTAGTTATTTATTTGTTTGTTTGTTTGTTAAATTTATATGCCCCTGATCTGGTGGTTTGAGGCAACTCAGTGGCTTACAACACAATATTGTTGATGATTTTTTAAAATCCCACTTTCTGGGACCAATGGGCTTCAGTTGACCCGCTGGAAAGTCTACCACTGCCAATTAACAAGCTCAGTTCTGTGAACTTCATTACTGTAGCTGCGCCTCACTTACTTTGGCCATGTCATCCGGGGGAATTCACTGGAGAAAGTAATTATCTTATGAAGAATTAGCGGGAAAAGGAAACCACTCTGTCAAAGATCATGGTGGATGGACATTATCAAAGCTGATACCAGCCAAAACATAGAAAAACTCGAAGATATAGTGCAGGGGTGTTCAAACTTGGCCCTTTTATGACTTGTGGACTTCAACTCCCAGAATTCCTCAGCCAGGCACGCTGGCTGAGGAATTCTGGGAGTTGAAGTCTACAAGTCATAAAAGGGCCAAGTTTGAAGACCCTTGATATAGTGAAAAATTGGAAGTTGTGGAGAGACCTGGCCCATTGAATCACCAAGAGTCAGTCAGACTCGACTGAACAGATCACATCATCATCAATTACTGTAGTTGATTAGTCCCTTCTGATGGGCATGATTGCTGCCTGAAATTGATAAGACTTGTTACGTGCTGAAGGCTTTTGTGTCCTAACCTCTCTAGCACATTCCTGCAATTGAAAAGCCAGTCTTTCTGATGCTAGAAAAAGTAATTTCATATACATGTGGGTCTAGGAATATTTTTTGTGGGTTTTGTTGTAATTTTTGTCGTGGGTGGCAAGATAGTTAAATCAGTAAGTGTGCCCTTCTCCCCCAGTTCTCCTTTTCAATTGTCTCTCTCCTCCTTTGCCTGTTCAGATATCTGATAACTTTACCTAAATAAAACTTATACCTGCAGAAGAGCTTCTGTAGAAATGCATCCTTTTTCCTATAAGTCTTTCTCCTTCCTCTGTCGTCCCTCCCCACCCCCTTCCAGGCTAATTTTAGATTGTGTAGTCGTTGGAGGTACTCATCCCCTTTTTGTACTATACTACAAAATAAAAATAGCCAACAAAAGTTTTGCTTTTTGAACTGAAGGACAAGATGACATTGCCCCTGACCAAATATAACTTCACAAGAAAAGCTGACTGTATTTAATCATCAATACTGTATGATGAACATCTTTTACAAAGACTGAGACAGCACAGGACAGTTTGCATGCCGTCCACAGGGTGTAGTTAGCTTTATACAGAGTTTCTCCACCCCAACAACTTGAAGGTTGTGGGAACATCTCCCAGAATTCTCTAGCCATCGTCCTAGGGAAACCCTGCTTTAACAGATGGGGATGGGGATGGGAATGGATAGGCAGGCAGTTGCACCTACTGCCCGGACTGTCCTCATTCTCTCCCAACTGAGATAGTGTCTCCAAGGGGAACTTCACATAGTCTTCGACATACGACCAAAATTGAGCCCAAAATTTTGGTTGTCAAGTGAGACATTTGTTAAGTGAGTTTTTGCCCCATTTTATAACCTTTCTTGCCACCGTCGTTAAGTGAATCGCTTCAGTTGATAAATTAGTAAGCCGTTTGTGACGTGAATCTGGCTTCCCCATTGAATTTTGCTTGTCGGAAGGTCACAAAAGGGGATCTCATGACCTTGCGACACAGCAACGGTCACAAATATGAACCAGTTGCCAAGCATCTGAATTTTGATTATGTGATCATGGGGATGCTGCAAAGGTAGCAACTGTGAAAAATGATCACGAGTCCTTTTTCCCAGTGCTGTTCTAACTTTCGATGGTCACTAAACGAACTCTTGTAGGTCGAGGAATACCTGTATAGCAGGGGTCCCCAACCTCCAGTCCGTGGACCAGTACTGGGCCACGGCATACCAGCAACCGGTCCGCACAAACAAGGAAAGCCCCATCTGCAGGATGCAGGCAATGCACAAAACCATGCCCCCTCCGGTCCGTGGAAAAACCTCTCTCCACGGAACCGGTCCCTGGTGTCCAAAAGGTTGGTGACCTCTGCTGTATAGAGCAGGCTGGCTCCCGGATCCTCAGAAACACTGACAGCAGTATATAGAGCAATGGATGCATGTATAAAGAAATAAACTCTCATAGATGCCTTACTTCAAACAACCAACCATATTCCTTCCTGGAGGTAAAATGTGCCCTGAAATAAATGCTGCAACTGAGTCCCATCCGTTTTATGCTGCCCTCAGTCAAGATGTAATTGAGGGAATGTAGCTGAACCAGTCTGATCGCGGACTGTTCGCTTCACCCGTTTCACATCGCTGATCCAAACGGCTCCTTTTTGCTCGCCGCACTGCACCACTCACTCCATCCCAGTCCCTGCTTAGTATGTGCCAACTGTTCACAGAGCGCATGGATGAAGGAGGGGAAGAGAGAGCCTTGCCTTGGGAAAGAAGGTAAGCGTTCGCCTCTGTTCCCAGCTGCCGTCTCTTTCTTCGCTGCTGTTTTTGCATTCTGCTGCTCATTTTGAAGGCGGGGGAAACTTTCAGCTAGCCCATTTTATGCAAGTGTGGTGTAAAAGAGGCAGGGGACCCTTTCTGCTCATTTGTTATACTCTGCAAAACATTGCCTGCCGCCCCCTGCCATTGTCCACTTGCATTTTCGCCACCACATGCTGACCTAATATAATATATTGATCAAAGTGTCAGGAGAAAGAGAGGACAGTAAGCAACCAGCTAAGAGTAATTTTTGGAAAGATTTGCCGAATGTTTCTAGAGGAAACTTGATCTCTGAGTCCCAATTCCAAGAAACGTGGTTCATCTACAAGCTGTGTATCCAATTCTGACATCCCACGAGTTTCCAGGGAGCTTTGACTGATCCTCAGCTCCTCCTTGACACTTATATAAAAGGGAAGATGACTGCAAGTGGATCTCTGGGGAGACATATCCATCTTTGTGAAGGTCTGTTAAGAATCCTTTAGTTGGGGGGAAAAACAAAATAACAACTGTTTTTAGTGGTAGAGCTATCAGACTGCATATGATGGCTTCAGCTTCAATTCATGGCACCTCCCATTTAAGAACCATTCCCTCTGACTTGGAACTGATTGCCACTTACAGTAAGCACAATCTTTTTTTTTCTTTTCTGCCAAGGCCAAAGTCTCAACCAGCATTTTATTTATTACTACGTCTCCTTTTTCCTCTCTCTTCTCTGTCCCTTTGTGTTTGGTACCTAATTGCTTACTTTTCGAACGCTCTCCCAATGCAAGAATATTGAAAATTAGCCTGAGTTGCAGCTAGCCAGAGATTTGCTGGCTATTCACCACTGGCCAAGATGGATCTAGGTAGGGCTGACCTATGCAGTGGCTTGATTTACACACTGCACTAAGTCAACTGGTTGGCTTTGCTTGGTTTGTGTTTAGCTCATATTGCAGAGAATCCAGCCATTGTGGCTTGTAAATACTGTGTTTTGGCTTAGCTTATTGAAGGAGTTCAGCCAACTGAGGTTTGTTAAATGAATTGTGGCTTACCGGGATGTATGAACTGTGTTGTTCATGTTTCTAAACACACACATACACACACACACAAACACACACACAGAGAGAGAGAGAGAGAGAGAGAGAGGGAGGGAGAGAGAGAGAGAGATTTTAAAAGTCTTCTTTTAAAGAAAAACAACCTGGCCATGGGGATCTCATACTGTTGATCTACAATTTCATGAGTGGAAAAGAGGTGGGGTTTGAATCATGATGTTGTAATGCTGCTTTCGTTAGACACACACACACACTCACGGACACAAACTCCACAGAGTTTTCTCTGGCAGACACTACTGCCCTTTGCAGAACCTTTGTTTGAAAATATCAGCTATGCAATTTTCATCAGGACTCTGATTCTGGATCAAAAGCTTCCCAAACCTGCTTTTCCTTAAAAACATAAACAGCAGTGTCAACCAAGCCTATTTTTTAAAAAAATATACAATATCTGAATACTGTTCCCCATAGTTCAGCACTAACTCTGTTAAATAGTTCCACGTGTTTCTGAGTATTTATACTGGTGTTATGTCAGGAAGTGGTTCACTAACCTGCATCTCCACAGCACATCGTAGAACTAAATTCTTGGAGCTGAGTTATCTGAAGTGAAATTCTGCCATGTGCAATTGTAAAATAAAGTAACATTGAGTGCCACTGAACTCAATGAGAATTGCACTATTCTAGTCTAGCAAAAAGGGACGCGGTAGCTCAGTGGGTTAGGATACTGAGCCTGTCGATCAGAAGGTTGGCAGTTTGGCGGGTCGAATCCCGAGTGCCGAATAGCAGAGTGAGCGCCTGTTACTCGTCCCAGCTCCTGCCAACCTAGCAGTTCGAAAGCACGTAAAAAATGCAAGTAGAAAAATAGGGACCACTACGGTGGGAAGGTAACAGTGTTCCGTGCGCCTTTGGTGTCTAGTCATGCCGGCCACATGACCACGGAGATGTCCTCGGACAAGCGCTGGCTCTTCAGCTTTCAAACGGAGATGAGCACCGGCCCCTAGAGTTGAAAACGACTAGCACGCATGTGCGGGGGAACCTTTACCTTTACCTAATCTGTTCACTCCTCAGTTCGCACCAAAACAAATACCAGGATTGCTAAAGATGAATACATTTATTAAGATGTTTCTCTGAAACCCAGCCAACTACATTGGATAAAGTGGCTTGCACGCCACAGGACTAAAGTCTTTTAACCGATTACTACCATTTTAACTACTGCTTAAATTAGTAATAATACTTGTGGCAATTAAAAACAAACTGCATAAAAATAACTCATTCTGTTTTGTTTTTTCCTTATAAAGTTATATATACTTGAAAACGTTGTGAACTAGTATGTTTTGCTGATATTTTACTTTTGCTATGAAAGTCTTGGAAATACTGTGTGGGAAATAATGTGCGGGGGAACCTTTACCTTTACCTTAGTCTAGGAATGTTCAGGAATTAAGACAGCAGCCACAATAAACAATGGAATTAGGATTATTTAAGTACTATACATTTCTTTCAATAGGACTACAGCCAGCTAAACAAAATGCTTCGCAAGCAATCGATTTTTATTGACTTGTGAAAGGGATACAAAATTTTAAACACTTCTGTAATTAATTGATCTGTCCACAACAATAAAAAGAAAGATGGTATCAGAGCTGTGCTTATACTCCAAGTGTTTATACCACAACTGGTGATCATATTCAATTGTACCTACAATGCAATATTTGAAAGACTTTTCAAATGAAGTTGCTTTAAATGTTTGAACACCTAAGTGCTATTAGCTTCCTTTTTTTAGGAACAAAATAAACTGGCATTGTCTATGACTATGTGTCAAAATACATCAGGCATACAACCTGATCAAAATTATGAGATATGTTGCCACTTTGGTTTTTCCTTTGTAGAAATGTGTCTTTGAAGCATTTGGATGTATGCTTTCTGGGCTGCAATCCTGTGCACAATCTCTGAGGAATTCAGCACCACTGAATTCCACAGGACCTATATTTGAGTAGACAAGGATCTCCCAGGGTCAAACTGACAAAATGAGAAACTTGGAATGGAAGTTAACTGCTAATAATGCTTTTGTTGTGAATGAAAGTGATTCATGGAGAAGTTCTAAGAAAGGCTGAGACAGAACAAAATTTCTGTGTTAACAACTTGCTTCCAACTGCAAGCATTCAGGTATCTTTGGATGCTCTCAAGCAAGTCATTGTAAAAACAGAAACCTGGTTTACACAACATACAACCCACATGTGCTCCCCAACATCCAGCCTGCATCAATCCCATACTCAGACATTGTGTGCTAAAATTTAGGATAATTGGTAGCCAATTTTCAAGGGGTGTGCAGATATATATTTAGGAAAAGAGTTAATTTTGAGGACAGTAGTAATTTGCCATAAGTCTGCTCACATTCATACCCTTTTAAGCTCCCCAAATGGACTGACTTTGACAGTATTTCGGATATTTTAGAGCTTTCAAAAATAAAAATAAAAAACCCTTACACCCCATTTGGGGATCTCAATCATTTCACTGGATTACCTACTAATAGTTGCACCCCGCAGCTCCTTAGAAATAATCCAGTCTGTTAAGTGATTAGATGGCAAAATCCAAATCTAGTTCATATATTTTACTTATTTAATGTATTTATTAAATCCAAGTTTAGATCATAGATTATTAAACAGTGGTTAATGTGGAATTTTTAAACCAAATGTTGTACGTATGGTTTGTTGTGGCTTTAATGACCTGATAAAAAGGCTCTTGTGTTTTATTTAAATTTGGTAATTAAGGTAATGAATTGATCTTAATGTTATCTTCTACCAGAGTTTGGCTGTAGAGATGGGAAGGTACAGCTACAAAACGGGACAACTACAATGTTTCCACCTTCTTGTCTATTTTATTCCTCTCTCTGTCCCTACTTAACATAATCATATAGGAATTAAGGAGAAATCCAACTAAGCTACTGTATTTTTCCCCCTCAAATAAATTTAAAATCCCTATTTGTCTCCATAAGAATATGAGGAGGAAGGGAGAACAGAAAAATGTATGAATCTGGGAAGGTAAAAATAAAGTAGGTTGAGCAACTTCTAATGTAATGTTTATATGCAGAGTATATATAAATAATACATTTTGGTAATATGAAATAAGGATTTTATTTCTTTCTTAAAATCATTGTGTGCCTTTCTGGAAGAAAAAGATGAATGCTTTGCTATTTATAGAAAATCAAGATACAAAAACAAATGATCACTGATCACTCATAGAGATGTTGTCTCACTGACCAGATGACAATATTAGATTTTGCTACAGTTGCGGCTCTTTGCATCCCAGTAATATAAGATGAATTTGTAGAATTTAATTTGTATTTAGCCAGACTATCAGTCGTCCTAAATGTGCATACACACACACACACACACACACATGGTGTGCACATACGCATATACATAGATATCGTGGTGACAATCCGGGATTGGATGATTAAAAAAACCACAGTTAAACAGTCCACTAAAAAATTCTCCTCTCTCTCCATTTCTGTAGCTTAATCCAGCAACAATTATTGTTATTATAAATTCTAGACTGTTCTCCTGTCTTCCATAGAAGTATTGTAAGCGAATGATGCTCTGGAAAAGACAGCAGACTAAGTATCTGGTTTCAATTAAAATTAAAAGTTCTTTCTGCAGCCAAAATGGTCACTCTGAACTTACACTTATCTCTGCTGGAAAAAAATGCACTGATGAAAAATTGTGAGGCCTGGTTTATGGTTGCCTGATTAGGCTAGACAGCTTGGAATCAGAGCTAGATAATTTCAATGTCTCTTCTAGGAAACTTGGCATCTCTTCAGGCAGAATATCAGCAATTATGAGCAATTCTTTTGAAAAGACGATGGGGTTGGAGGCCATTTATGCAGATGCTAAGAAATGTGTAGCTAAACATGAGAGAAAAATCCTACTGAAATAGGCAGGTTAGAACAGATCTAATAGAACAGACCTATTGATCCTGAAAGGTTTAGACTGCGAGCAATTTTATTGCGCCTGCAGCAGCGCCATCTCCTGGTGGGACATAAGTATTGATTTTAAAAATTAATTTATTGAAGATTTTTTTTAACAAGATAAAAACAATACAAATATTAAAAAATAAAAAGTAAATAGGAAAGAATAGTGAATAAGTATGAAAGAAAATAGAAAAGGGGATAGAAAAAGGAAAGGAAAAGGAAAAGGGAAGGGAAGGGAGGGAAAGGAAAAAGGAAAGAATATAAAGAACAACTTTTGATCTTTTTGACAGCAGTTATACATGCATTTATATTTTACCCTTTATGTATCACTTAAAATAAAGATTATTTTCCCATAAACATGATGAGACCTGAATAGATTGACTGGATAATTTGTGCATGGATATATTTATAAGCATCCTGGGCTGGAAGAACAACATTATGGTAGTTAGTGAAGCACCCTCAAACCTACATGAAAGGTGTATCTCTGGTGTGAAGCGTTTTGTTTGTTTTTGTTTAGATCAGAGAGACTTGAGGATTCTTTACTCAGTATTGGCCAGAGGTCTTCTTCATGTGACCCAGAGAAAATTGCATCAAGTAATGCATGAAAATAGGAGATGCAGCTGAAGATCCTTAGCTGACTTTATCAGACTTAACTTAAATCCCCTGCTTCTGTTAGCCTTGAGCTGAGTAACTAACTGGTCTATATAAATCTGAACTATAGTGCTCTCTGGCAGTGTTTACTGTTCCATAAAATGGATGAAGCGTTGTTGGCATCTGATTGTGGAATATGCAAAGATGCAAATTAAATAACATAAAAATAACATTTAGACACGCTCAACTATTATCACAAGAAATGCAGTTTGTAGAATGTACCTAAATGCTCACAGCCGAGTACTCCAAGCAGTTTTTAAATATTTGGGTAATATGAATCAGATCCACAGCATTTTTTGATGCAGAAACCTCCTATCTAAAGTTAGTTGTGTGGATTGACACGCAAGTTATTAATGCCTGAAAGAAAGGTCTAAAGAGCAAGTATGACATTATGTCTATATGATAAGAGTTCAACTGGAACACATGGAAACCACATTTAAGCCAACGTCTTGTTTCCATGATGTTAACAAGATGCCTAAGTGGTGTTTATAGGCAAGATTAAAAAATAATGGGATCCTTGATATGCAGGTAGTCCTCAACATAATTGATTCCAAAATTTCTGTTGCTAAGCAGGACATTTATTAAGTGAATTTTGCTCCATTTTATGACCTTTTTTACCACAGTTGTTAAGAAAATCACTGCCTTTGTTAAGTTAATAATACAGTTGTTAAGTGAATCTGGCTTCCCCATTGACTTTGCTTGTCAGAAGGTGGCAAAAGCTAATCACAGGAACCCGGGACATTCAACCATAATAAATATGAGTCTGTGCCAAGCACTTGAATTTTGATCATGTGACCATGCAGATGCTGCAACGGTTGTGTGAAAAACTTTTTTCAGTGCTGTTGTAACTTTGATCATTAAACAAACTGTTGCAAGTTAAAGACCACTTGTAGTCATATGATAATTTAGCACCTTTTTGATACTGTGTGTTACTATAGTGTATATTGGTAGATTTATGGAAAACATTTTAAATGTTAGAGATGTAATGTTGAATTATATATCAATGTTTTGGAATTTTACTGTTTATCAACAATTTTGACTGTATTGAGCATGAGGGAATAAAAAAAATAATATTAAGAAATTGGAAAAGTAATATTATTCCAGATGTCAAGGAATAGTTGTCAGAAATATGTCATCTATCTGTGATGGAAAAGACAACATTTTCTAATCAAAGGATGCAGCAATATGCCCGATTATGGCAGAGATTCTGCAATATTTTATAAGAACATCCTGCATTGTTCATATTGTAGTAATTCATTGGTAAACCAGGGTCTACGGATAAGCATAAACATAAGACATTTTTTTCCTTTTTCTGCCTAATTTGTATTTTTAATTTGCATTTATTTTTATTTACTTTTTAAATAATGGTACCATGTTTTTAAATAATGGTACCATGTTTTTCATGTTAGAAAATGAGATATACTGAAAATGAAAGTAATGAAATGAAATGAAGGTAGCATTTGTTCATGATCCAGATCTCACTAAGAGCCACATCCTTCATGTCACTAAATAGTTCATCTGCTAACAGAATTGAACAGCCAGCATGGACATCAAGGCTGAAGACTCTGGAAGCTAAACTTCACACATCTGGAAAGTGCTCAGAGATATAAACCAACTCCATTGTTGATATCAGTATCCTGGATCCAGTTTTGATAACTGTTGGCTAGTCCAAAATCTTAAATATAGTTTTTCATTCAAGGCTTTCAGGATAAGACCATTATGATACACTTAATGAGTCTAAACAGGGCTACCAGATACAGATAATCACTAGATGCCATCAAAGAGATGCAGAAAAATCTAAATCTTTGGCGTTTTCTTGGTGCTGGTGATAGCCTGGTGATCATTTGAATTTTGCAATCCAAATCTGGCACCCTTAAGTCACTTGCTCCCTATCCCCCCAAATCATTGATTTGCAGTTTATAAAATGATAATGAAAGGGATAAAAGTATTATTCAGAAATTTCTAATGTGTGTAACGGTTGAAGCAGAAGCCAACTGAAGATCAGAAATAATATAGTGCTCAAAAAAATAAAGGGAACACTTAAACAACACAATGTACTGTATTTAATAGTAGGATGTCTTATTTTCTGTTCCCTTTATTTTTTTGAGCAGTATATTTTATTTAAGTATTGACAGGTACAAATGTGAAAAGCAAAAGTTACAAATTATAAGAGGAAATATCGAAACAACTGTAGGAGACGGACTGTGGTAACAGAAAATTAGATGGTGAAAGGATATGGACAAAGGGGCTTCCTGGAACATGGGAAGGAGAGTGGTTTTAGGCGGTCCGGAAAGTTTATCGGATGATTAGGGAAGGGGCGTTGAGTGCAATAGGGGAGTGGGAATCTGCATCGGGGATAGGATATAAAAATGTGTCAAACAGCTCTGTAAGGTGTGGCTGAACTCCTGTGTGTGTTTCAGTCCACCAAGCCTTTTCAAACGCTTCTTTTGAAATAAAACTTTGTTGCTGGAATTCCAAGTGAGTTTTTTTGTTTTGGATCTTGAGCCACGTTCCAAACAATAATTCCTGCTTTTATCTTGGTATAACTAGAAGGAAGCTTTTACATTAGAAGAAAAAAAAATCTTATTCATTAGTTGGGGAAAGATTACTAAAAGCACTTTGAATAAGCAGATATGTTTATAATAAGTATTTATTACAGGTAGGCCTAATTTAACAACTGGGTCATTTAATGACTGCTCACAATTAGGTCAGTAATGATACAGTAACTTTACGACCAGTCCTCATATTAATTTACACCCTTTGCAAGTTTGTAAAGCAAAGCGACGTAAGATCATATATACAGTGAGGGTTTCACTCAGCAACCACTTCGCTTAATGACAAAGTTGCTGGTTCCAACGCTGGTTGTTAAGCGAGGACTATCTGTACTGTCTGTCATTCAGGCACAGCTAAAATATTCACTACAGTCTTGCAACTTTTTTCTGGATTCTGACCATATTTTTCCGTCCCGTTCTATGGAAGTGAAAGTTGAACTACGGAAGAAGCAGAATAGGAATTGAGTCCTTTGAACTTTGGAGAAGACTTCTGAGAATAGGGTGGACAGCCAAGAAAATAAACTGACAGATCATCGAACAAATCAATCCAGAGTTCTTATTTGGGGTACAAACGACCATGCTCAAATTATTCTACTTCAGACACATCATGGGAAGACTCGGCTCTGGAAAAAGTTCCCAGGAACAAGATGGATGGACTGGGTGACCAGTGACAACGAATGCACGATTGGGTGCCTTGTTGGAAGAGATGAAGGACCAGGTTAGGGACAGATCAACATGGAGAAAGTCTATGTTAGAGTCGAGAAACGACTTGATGGCAATAATCAGCCAACACTTGAAGAATTATTGGCAGTTCAAAACCTTGCAACTTACTATAAAATCTTAACTGGCCTAATGAAGACGCGGGCTCTTTATCGTTTTACCTTCCAATGTAGCGGTGCTTACTTACTCCAGCTGAACGTGCATAGGATTTAAAGAGGGGCGCGGCACCCCCCCTTTTTTTTCTTGCAGGGCGAGTTCACAGAACACGCTAAATAAACCGCGTTTGTGTGAATGCAACCTCCAGATTGCAATCCCTCTTTCCTAAGGAAATGAGCCTCGCAAGCAGGCCTGGGGGCGCCCTTCTAATTAAAGATGCCGAGAAAGGAAAGGAAGAGCTCGAGAGGAGTTAAAGGCGGGCGGGAATAAGCAGCGTCTCCTCTTCGCAGCTTCTGCCGGAAGCGAGTCGGAAATCTTTAGAGGGCAGCGCGCGCAGCTCTGAAGCCGAATCTTGGCAGGATCCCCTCGGCTCCTAAAACGGAGGGGAGAGTCGATCTCCGAGTCGTATAGCAAATGTGCCAAGAATCCAACAGGTGGCTCCGTGGCGCAATGGATAGCGCATTGGACTTCTAGAGGATTGTAGACATTCAAAGGTTCCGGGTTCGAGTCCCGGCGGAGTCGGGAACCCTCTTTTTTTTTTTTATTCCCCTTCCTCTTATTTTTAAAAGTGCTTCCTGGATTATCGGGATCCGGAGTCAATATTTGCCGAGTCGCCGAAAAAGCGGCGACTTTAATCGCTGCAAAGCGCGACGTGGAACTTCCCTCCTCCCCCCCCCCCACAACTCTTTTGCAAGGCCGTTCTTTCCTGCGGCGCGCGCCGCCTGCCGACTCGGCAGGGGAGGCGTCCGGGTCTCAGGGGCGGGGAGATGTCGGAGGGGGGGCGGGGCTGGGAGGGGGGGCGGGGCTGGGAGGGGGGGTGGGGCGAAGGACGACCGTGATTGATGGATCGTACTCCCCAGGGCAGGGGTCTTCAAACTCGGCCCTTTTATGACTTGTGGACTTCAACTCCCAGAATTCCTCAGCCAGCAAAGCTGGCTGAGGAATTCTGGGAGTTGAAGTCCACAAGTCATAAAAGGGCCAAGTTTGAAGACCCCTGCCCCAGGGCCTCCGAAAGCACCCGGGAGAGCGAGAAGCGTGTTTCTCAACCTTAAAGCAACTTAAAAGAGGTGTGGACTTCAACTCCCAGAATTCCTAGCTGGCGCGTTTCCCTCCCCCTCTGACTGGGAAGGCATTATGGGAATTGAAGTTTCTACAGTACGTGTTCTGGGAAGAGCGCGTGGAAACCAGTCAGGTCGGCGGGATTTAACCTGGCCTTTCTGAATGCTTCCAGGAAGGCCAAATTCCAGCGTCGGTTGCAAGCAATTTATTCCGATCTCGCTCGGAAAGACTCGTCGCAATTATTTATTTATTTATTTATTTATTTATTTATTTATTTATTTTTGGGATTTATATGCCGCCCTATCTCCCGAAGGACTCAGGGCGGCTAACAACAGTAACATATAATAAATACGATCTCGCTCGTCGCAATTATTTATTTATTTATTTATTTATTTATTTATTTATTTATTTATTTTTGGGACTTATATGCCGCCCTATCTCCCGAAGGACTCAGGGCGGCTAACAACAGTAACATATAATAAATACGATCTCGCTCGTCGCAATTATTTATTTATTTATTTATTTATTTATTTATTTATTTATTTTTGGGACTTATATGCCGCCCTATCTCCCGAAGGACTCAGGGCGGCTAACAACAGTAACATATAATAAATACAGAAGTTAAGATAAAAATTAAAATTAAAGGCCTCTGTACAATGAATCAAAATTAAAATTAAAATAAAAGTTACGAGTTAAAAATTAAAAACGTAATTAAAATCCCTGTCAGTCCAGGTCAGCCAAGCATTCTTCAATTATTTCACACCGATAATTCAACATTTTAAAAAGATTTGACAATTCACGCGAGGTTGTTTGGCTGTACGGCCTGGACACAGTATTTCATGCTTGATTGAAAGGCAGTGGCATTTTATTTCACAAGAAGTATCCAGTCGCCCCGACTCTACCCCCGAATACAGACTACAAGATCGTAAAAGGGGGATTGATATGCAATGATATTACGAGGGCAGCTTAGAATCCTCATCCTGGATAAGAAGGTACAGACAGTCCTCAATTTACGACCACAATTTCTGCTGCTAAGTGAGACATTTGTTTGACCCTGAAACGACCTTTCTTGCCACAGTTGTTAACTGAATCTGGCTTCCTGGCTGACTTGGCTTGTCACAAAGTCGCAAAAATTGGTTGTGCGCCCCCAGGACATTGGAACTGTCATGAGTCAGTTGCCAAGTGTCTGAATTTTGATCACGTGACCACGGTGAAGCTGCAACGGTCGTAAGTGTGAAAAACAGTCGTAAGTCATTTTTTTCAGTCCCTTGTAATTATGAACAGTCACTAGATGAACTGTACTTCAGCCGTGTTGTTGGGCTGGGCCCTGGGGTTTCTGAAGATCTACATTCATAAATGATTATCAGGAACACGTGGCACAACTCATTACTGCAAATAAATGATTAAGGCTGAACACACTACCACGGTGGCCTCCAACCTTTTGGGCACCAGGGACCAGTTCCATGGAGAGTGGGTTTCCTGTGGAGCGGAGGAAGCGTGGCTTCGCGAGCTGCTTGCGTCCCCCGGATGGGGCTTCCCTTGTTTGTGCAGCCCGTTTTCTGGCAAGCTGCGCAACAGTGCCAGTCCATGGACCGGGGTTTGGGGACCCCTGCACTACCAAGCAAAGTGTTCCATGTTCTAAGATGGCCTTTGTGAGTTCAGATGGATTATTAAAAGACAATGCTAGGGAGTTAAGGCTCGTTATGCAAACATCCCATCTTTGTTAATCGAAGTATTTTAAAAATAAAATCATATGATAGAAGAGGCCTTTTTTTCAGTTATGGCAGGATACATTTTATTTTGTATTCTTTGTAATCATTTGTATTTTGAATTGTTTATATTTTATGGTTTATGTAATTTATGCAGGATCTAATCTGGGTCGGCTACCAGGACCAGAGGTTTTGGACTCGTGCTGGAGCCTATCCTCAGGGAACGTCTACCTGCTTCTGCGGTTCTGATAAGATGGCATTGTTTAATTGATGGAATGCAGAACATACCAACCCTGCCAGATCAAACCAGGCAGGTAAATACTTTCGGAGACAAGTAATAGGGCCCTCTGCCACCCAGGTCTTTATAGGTAAAAACCAGCATCTTGAATCTCACTGGGAAGCAAACTGGCAACCAGTGCAGCTTGCAAAGCAGGGGTGTTACATGGGCAAACTGAGCCAGGCCCACCACTGCCTGTGCCATTGCATTCTGGACCAGCTGTAGCTTCCAGTAGTCTTCAAGGGAAAGATGTTCCAGAGATGAAGCCTATTTAACACTATTCAGCATGATAAACAAAACCTATCAATATGGTTTGTATGACTTCTACGTTTATTTTTTGCACAACACCCAAGGGGACCGTGCACAATAGTGTAGAGAAGAGCAACAAAGATGATTAGGGGACTGGAGGCTAAAACATATAGGGAACGGTTGCTGGAATTGGGTATGTCTAGTTTAATGAAGAGAAGGATGAGGGGGGACATGATAGCAGCATTCCAATATCTCAGGGGCTGCCACAAAGAAGAGGGAGTCAAGCTATTCTCCAAAGCACCTGAAGGCAGGACAAGAAGGAATGGATGGAAACTAACCAGAGAGAGAAGCAACCTAGAACTAAGGAGAAATTTCCTGACAATTAGAACAATTAATCAGTGGAACAACCTGCCTCCAGAAGCTGTGAATGCTGCAACACTGGGAGTTTTTAAGGTTAAAAGCAAGACTGGTATTTGTACATTCAGAGACACACAGTTTAAAGAACAATAGAGACTAAAGTGCTAACTTTCTCAGTTGTTTCCTAGAGTTACAGAATGTAGCTCTCAAAATAGTAATGAAACTGCTAACTAAAGAACATTTTCTGTGTCATTCTGATTTGAGCTAAAAGAGTGTTAAACTGAAAGCTTCTTTAATATACAGGTAGTCCTCGGCTTATTTACAATTGGGTCTAAAATTTCTGTTGCTAAGTGAGACAGCTGTTGAGTTTTGCCCCATTGACTTTGCTTGTCAGAAGGTTGCAAAAGGTGATCACATGACCCTGGGACACTGCAATGGTCATAAATAAGAACAAGTTGCCAAACATCTGAATTTTAATCGAGAACATGAGGATGTTGTCATATGAAACAGTCATAAATCACTTTTTCCTGGTAACTTCAAACTGTCACTAAACTAACTGTTGTAAATTGAGGACTACCCATATGCATTTTTACCCCTTACAGATGCACTGCTCCAAAAGCTTTAGACACGTGGGTGCTTCTAAAATTTAGATTTCTAAATTTTCTTAATAGTAAGATGTTCCCAGCCCACACAATCATTTAAAAAAAACCTATCTTTAAAAAACACATATATTAAAGAAAGTCTATGAATTCTTACAAAATATTTTACTAGATGTCCAGAGGGGATATACAGCAGCCATATTTCAAATATAACTTTATATGATTTTTTTTTAAAGTTACACTCATTGCTTTAAACCGACCGTTTGATTTAAAACTAGTTTGTTTCTTCTAAAAATTTTAATGTCATCCTCTCTGCTGCATGTTTTCATCAGTACTTAACATAGAGTTTCATGTTCAGTTCCAAAATCTTTTTGGAAAAAGCCCTATGCCTTTTCTTGTCTCCTTGCTGTTAATGTGATCAATCCTAGCCGACCATTTGTGCAAAACTTCAACTCATAAATTCACCACTGAAAGCTAAGTTCAAGCGTTTTCCTGTCAAAATCTATTTGTGAAATTTCTTCTTCTTCCGATTTTTCTTTCCTGCTGAAAGGGCTGCTTTCTCGGCCATTATGTCTTGGTACTTCCTTTTATTGTATCTGAAGAAAAGAAACATTTTTTGTAAAGAACAAATGGAACCAAACACAGAACCCAAACAAAACCCCCATCATGTGTACAATTGTTGTTTAAAAGATTCATCAAATTAAATTCCAACGCTGCGAAATTTAATCATGGCAATTAAATAGGGCTACTAAACGACAGCACATCTAAAATCCAGAAGCATAAAAGAACCATCAACCAAGTTTTTGGTTAAGCCATCCATTTACAGGTGGTCCATGACTTACGAGCACAATTGACTCCAAAATTTATGTTGCTAAGTGAGACATTCGTTAAGTGAGTTTTGCCCCATTTTACGACTTTTCTTGCCACATTTGTTAAGTGAATCACTGCAGTTGTTCAATTAGTAACACAGTTGTTAAGTGAATCTGACTTTCCCCATTGCTTGTCAGAAGGTTGCAAAAACAAAACATGACCCCGGGACTGTCATAAATGTGAGTTGGTTGTCAAGCATCTGAATATAAATCAAGTGACCATGGGGATGCTGCAATGGTCGTAAGTGTGAAAAATGGTCATGAGTCATTTTCCCCCCAGTGCCATTGTAAGTTCAAACTGTCACTAAATGAACTGTTGTAAGCCAAGGACTACCTGTATGTTTCTTGGCTGACCAAAACTCCCCCAAACTTATAACCCAATCAGGCCTTTAAAGGCACTGCAACATATTACAGGGACTTCCATATGGGATGAACTGTATCGTATAGGATGGAAGAACTCATTCGGCTATATCTAGCAGCAATGAAACACGTTATTTTACAACACCCAAATTACTGTATTTAAAGCAAAAGTAAATACCGTCTAAACTCTGAATCAGTCAGAAGTTCATCCACAATTGTTTTCTTCCTTTCTTTCTTGGGAATACGAGCATGATAGAAATCTGCTGGAGAATCCACAATAGTTCCAACCTGAAAAAGAAAATGGAAGATGAATTTATTTTTATTTAAAGTGTGTGTGTGTGTGGGGGGGGGGGGGTAACAGGTGAAAAATTACTCTAAGGATCCTATCTATTAATACTGAACTCATTTGGGTTGCTCATCCTCGTCTTTTAGTATACAGAACCTTAAAAATTGCCCTATTCACCTAGAAAAATTTCATCAATATTACAGGAGAACAAGAACTAATTTTAAAACAAAAATGGGGTAGGGAATCAAAAGACAGTTTATTGAGGAAATCCAGAGGCCAGGAATTCCTCATTTACTGATGAGAGGAGGAAAAAAAATCAATAAGAAAAACTAACTGACAACATACTGTTCTAAAAAGAAGTATCACTAACAAATATTTTAAGCAGGAGCACTCCATGTTGCCATGCTAAATATTATGATATATTAAAAAAAACCCTAAATACTGTATAAAGAACAGCAAAGAATTTAACATTCCAAGAAAAATGTCTACACAGAAACGAACAGAGAACAAGGCAGTTCTAAGCAGTATTAGCTAAAATAGTGATTCATAAATCTAGCGTCCATTTAAGCGTGTTGACATTTTTTTTTGTAAAAATATTAATGTGTCTAAAAATCTGCAGGGGAAAATGATGACACAACTGCGGTCCATTCTGCCCTCCTCATGAGGTCCCCTGACCTGCCTCTTACAGTATTTTGGAAGGTCTCCCAACTCTCCAGAATATATTTTCGGCAGGTACAAATGGAAAAGAACTGATTAATTAAAATCAACATCCTTATTTCTCTGCCATGTTAGTGCTTCTCCATCAATTATAGAACAAGATGCAATCCACGTGCTGCCTTCAAAAATTGAAACACTCACACAAGAAATGACTGAAGCAGCAGAGACTGTGCAGCAAATAATATAAACTAGGAAACACGTGAACAATTAACAAAAAACTAAAGGACGATCATTTTTTCCAAGCCCTTGTAAAGTATTTCCAAGACTTTCATAGCAAAAGTAAAATATTAGCAAAACATACTAGTTCACGTTTTCAAGTATATATAACTTTATAAGGAAAAAACAAAACAGAATGAGTTATTTTTATGCAGTTTGTTTTTAATTGCCACAAGTATTATTACTAATTTAAGCAGTAGTTAAAATAGTAGTAATCGGTTAAAAGACTTTAGTCCTGTGGCGTGCAAGCCACTTTATCCAATGTAGTTGGCTGGGTTTCAGAGAAACATCTTAATAAGTGTATTCATCTTTAGCAATCCTGGTATTTCTTTTGGTGCGAACTGAGGAGTGAACAGATTAGGTAAAGGTAAAGGTTCCCCCGCACATGCGTGCTAGTCGTTTCCGACTCTAGGGACCGGTGCTCATCTCCGTTTGAAAGCCGAAGAGCCAGCGCTTGTCCGAGGACATCTCCGTGGTCATGTGGCCGGCATGACTAGACACCAAAGGTGCACAGAACGCTGTTACCTTCCCACCGTAGTGGTCCCTATTTTTCTACTTGCATTTTTACGTGCTTTCGAACTGCTAGGTTGGCAGAAGCTGGGACGAGTAACAGGCGCTCACTCTGCTACGCGGCACTCGAGATTCGACCCGCCAAACTGCCAACCTTCTGATCAACAAGCTCAGCGTCCCATCAACATTCTTACCTGGAAATGCCTGGGAAGACCTTTCCTGTCGTTCTTTTTGTAGAAGCGTTTAGGATCGATGGCAGCTCTCATCTTCAGAGCCTTAAGGTCGTTTTTCAATTCCTCCGTCATTTCTGGAGCTTTCATTCCAAACCAACCATCACCCGCTGTTTTTGCTCGCTCTATCTATTTTGGAAAAAGTTACAAACACATTATTTCAAAGCTTGTCAGGGTTATTCAATTCTTATGCCGTAAAACCACTGGATCAAGAGCAAGTTTTTTTATGATCCAGCTTCCGAGGTGGAAATACCCAGCCCTCTGTAATGTGAGCCTTTACAGCTTTATGTTCGGATAATTTTCAAAGTACTTATAAATATTCTTACCATTTTAAAATGTACTTTAAGGGACCAATACCCAACTTTTCCAGCAATGCAGACCAATGCCGGGGAGGGGGGGGGAAGAAGAGGGATGGTTTTGCACATATGCACCGCTTACGAGAATGCAGCTTCACACACTTGCACTCTTGCCTGACATTTGTGCAGCCCGGTTCCCAATGGTCCATGGCCCGGTACTGGACCATGGACTAGGGGTTGGGGACCTCTGCTTTAAGGAGCTGTTCTGATTTGAATGGCCTAGATTAATTTTACCAAGGAAACTCTGAGAGATCACGAAGTCGTTATTTTGAAGTCAAGAAAAGATGTTGTCACATACTGTATCCAAATGTTATTTATAAAAGGCCCATTTTATTCTCTTCAACAGCTTCTCTGAAAGCAAGTTCATGCTAGAGAAGCAACTTCATAGGGAGAGGTGATTCTTTGTTTGGATCACTGCAATGCATTCCACATGGGGCTGCCCTTGAAGACCACCTGGAAGCTACAGCTGGTCCAGAATGTGGCAGCGCTTTCATTTCTATTATATTGCACTTTCCTTTCAAAAGACCACAAAACATAGGGCACCATGTTATCATCCCATTTTATACTCATAACTATGAATGAAGCAAGTGAGGAATACACCAATAGATACGCACCATCACAGAGAATTGTGTTAAAGGCAAACTTTAAATATGGCATGATCGGTACTGCAATGGCGTTTCACTTACCCTACGTTGCTTCTTTAGCTGATGGACTGATTGTCTTAAAGGTGGAACACATTCCTTTTTCTCAAAATCGGGCGTTATAATACTCTTCTGCAAAAGCTGCCAAGAGATATTTGATTAAGCGAGGCCACTACAAACACAATGCAAACAGGACTGTAAAGGCCTTTGGAAAACACAGAGTTGTAAAATGCCCAATGCCCAAGTAGTTCTGGAAGGGTTGCTTGCAAGCTGTGATTTTCAACTCACTCTTTATTAGACGAATGCCTGGGAAACTCAGTTAATGAGCAGTGCAGGAATAGCCATTCATATACTGGCATGTTAAAAAATGTCAATAAAGCTGCACAAATTGAATCTGTAGGTACTACACTAAGTACGGACAACTGTACTTGATTCCTAAAAAATGCTCAAAGAAAAAGATTAGAAAATATAGACTACAGAAGAGGCTCAAGTAATGGTGACATCATTTTGAGGGGGTGGGTGCATAAGGAGGTTGGGACTACTAAGAATTTAACTATGGCCTAGCACCTGAGTACCTTCAGCATTGCCTGTTCTGGCTAGATTTGACCCATCTTAAGCATCTGTTAATAGTTCCTATTTCCAGGAAGTGACAGAGACTAAGGCCTGCACTTGCTGTTTTTCCAGCCCTTAGAGCAGGCACGTCCAACCCTCAGCCCAGGGGGTCACATGCAGCCCCGGACAGTAATGCAGCCCCCAGAGGATTGTAAAAAAATAAAGGAAGTTTGTTATTTATATACATCAATTATATTATATATATTTATATGTGGCCACTCAGTGTGGCCCGTGGAAGCCGAAAGGTTGGAAACCCATTGGTTAGAGCAGGGATCTTCCAACTAAAGTGAGACTAAAATTCACATTATCCAGGTTTCTAGTCTGGTCCTACAGCAAGCTGGTTCTCTAGAAGACGGGTCTTCAAACCTGGACCTTTTATGACTTGTGGACTTCAACTCCCAGAATTCCTCAGTCAGGTACACTGAGTCATGAAAGGGCCAAGTTTGAAGACCCCTGGGTTAGAGGCAATACTGGTGCTTTCACTAAGCATCTTCCAGAAATGTGTAAAATCTGAATTATCCTAGAGAGCTTTGGATTCTTCATTAATTGTATTATATTTTAATTGATATTAATCTTAATATTTCATTTATTAAATTTATATGCCGCCCCTCTCATCAATAAGGTGACTCTGGGTGGATTACAAGCAGTACAATATAACTTAATTTTAATTTACTGGAAACTACTTTTTTTACTCTGTAACTGATGTGAACCACTAAGTGCCCCAATGTATAAATTAAATATAAGTATATAAATATTTTTTTTAAAAAAAAAACATAAATGCACTGAATTGTGGCCAAAAGAAAAACTTCAGATCTTCTTACAAAGTGTTTGCTTTTTAAATAGTCCACATATTTACAATGTTGCTACAATGACATTTAGGATTTAATTCTAGTTTTCAATTTAATTGCTATTTTGACAATTACCTCATCTCTTTTTTTCTCTTTCAGTGGTGCAACTTCATGGGATCCAGACTTCTGCTTTCCTGAATCAAAATTAATATATAAACCTCCAAACTGTTTAATGTTTAGGCCAGGATCAATACTGCTTGAAAATGATACTCTAGAAGAGAAACAGCTGATTACCTAAAATTATTGACATATAACCCAATCAACACACGTTTGTCTATCATGAGCATATTACATAAAATACTTTTTAATTAAACAGTAACAAATTTCAACACTGGGCACTTATGTTTGCATATCCACTAACTCCTTTTACAGGGGACTTAAACATATAAAAAAACAACAACTCTATAACCATTTTCTATCCAGTGACTTTATACACCAAACGTAAGCCAAACAAACCACAAATTACAGTGCCCCATGCCACACTGTAACATAATGTGATTTGTTTGGATTTGGTTTATAGTTTATTGCAATCCTGCCCATGGTTTGTAAGCAGTTTAGATTCAGCATGTAGTATGAAGCCAGCCAACTAAGCCTTGTTAGAAGTGTGATTAAATGACCTTTGGGTTAGTATAAATTTCCGCACAAGTTTTATAAAACTCTTTATCTTATTCTTTGCCAAATTCACAATCAGATGCAAGTGGCTCTTAGAAGAGAAACACTTCTAAAACCTTAGGCAGCCATCTTGCCCTTTTGTGGTAGGAACTCAGGTCTTCAGGACCTAGAGGTTTTGCACCCACTACACCTTGGTACACAACATCCACTCCAACCAAGTCATTACCAAGCATATGAAGTCCCTTCAAAGAACTTACAATCCACTGTTTGCATTTAATTCATCTTCATCCTCATCCACGAACTCTTCTTCACTTTCTTCTACCTCTGATGAGTCTTCACTTTGTTTTTCCTCAAAATAATAATCTTTGTGAGAATCTAAGCCAGGAGTTTTATCAATGACGAACAGCTCTTGACTGTTCGACTGATTTTCTCCCACGGGGCTTTCACTACTTCCTTCAAAGTCTCCAGTGACTATTTCGCTGCTTTTCAGTTTTTCTAAGTTATTATTTTCAGATTCCTCACTTGTAAGAAGAGACATAAAGAGGTCTTTCTCATCTCCCCTGGCTTTGGTTGCACATGAAGAGGATTCAGCAATTACTTCTTCTAGGCTTCCATCATTATCTCTGTTTGAAGGTCTGCAGTCATCCCTATTAACAATCTGTGATGTGATCATTTTGTTGGTGGGGCTACTTACTTCAGAAACGTCATCATTATCTATTATTTCTTCTATTTTATGTAAACAGCTCTGTCTAACATTTTGGGGTGATAACTTCTTGTTTTCACTCACTGTTGCTTTTCCTGAAGGCTCACTAGATTGTTCAAGGTTTTTTGGATCACACCGAGAGCTTCCTGAATTCTCTGAAGGCAACTGATTTTCAGATACCTGTATGGGTTTTTCTGAAGATTGATCGTGTATTTCTTCTGGACTCTGAACTATTTCAATTGTATCCACTGCTGTTTGTTTTGAATGCTCCAATTCATCATCATTGTTCTTTAATATCTCCTGCGCAGGCAAGTTTTTATTATCTTCCCTTGTTACGTCCTCAGTACTGCTTGAGAAAATCTGTTCCAGATCATTGCTGGCCACAGGTTCAGAAAGACACTTTGTTTTATTGGGGCTAAGGTGCTCTTTTATCCAGTTTGAAGAAAGAGAAGGTGCTTCTTTGGCATTTAAATCAGACACGGTGGATTCCTCCGAATCAGAGATTACTATTGTCTCAGATGCATTTATACACTCCGTATCCTTTCCTAACACATTGCTTTTTCTTTCAGCCTGGCATGTTGATTCTGCTTGCAATCTCAAACCCATACTCCTGGTCACTCGTTTAAATGGGGCAGAATTTTCAAAGGAAACACCCGAGCACCACGATTCAGCATCAGAAACCTCTTCAGCTTGAACCTCACACACTGGTGACACATTACCCTTGACCTGTTGGCGCCTAGACTTTCTCACAGTTTTTTGGATCCTTGTTCCTGATACACCAGAAGAACATGACTCTGCTTCTGAAATGTCATCCTGATCTTGGCAATTACTACTTTCATTTGTAACGTTTTTTCTGCTTGGCCTGTTTTTAGCTGAAGTCTCCGGGGTACAAGGAACTACAATTTGCCGTCTTCTGGTTATTCGTATAAATAATGGTGTCTGAAGACCAGATACCGAAGAACAGGTTGATTCTGGTTCTGAAACATCTCCATCAATTTGCGATTCTGCCAGGGGCTCAGCTTTACCTTTACTCAAGTCTGTGCACACTTCTGAAGGCTCTTCTGCATCCAATTTTGTCTCAGAAGTTTTCATATCTGCCTTCTGAGATTGAGAAATGACTTGTGTATGGGAAATCCTTCTCGTTCTGCTTCTAGTTACCCTCACAGAAGGGCTGTCTTCCATTGCAGTCTGCTGTAAGAATGAAAAAAATGTCAGGTAACAAGCAAAAAGAAAAGAAACACATAAATAAATCCATGCTCCATGAGAAACTCAGAAATTCTGAACTATTAACTATTGTAGTTAAGGAACAAAGTTATGCCGCCATTGCAATGTTTTCTAGGTGTCAGCTTCTTTATAAAACCATGTTTATTAGGAACAGTACTAGTTTCCGACATACTTGCATTGTAGATTTTATACTGCTGGACCAAAAAGTCAAGGTTAACACTTTTTCACTAATAACTACTTTTTCCTGCTTCATAGCTATAATGAGAGATGCCCTGTGCCCAGCATAGCTTACGGGGCACGGTCCAGCAGGAGTTGCCACAGACAAGGAAAAGTAAATTTGGTTTGCTATTCAATTTCCCAAACGTAACCTAAGCATTTCATTTGCTGTTCTGCATTTCTTGCCAAAACAGGAGAGAGAATACTCCTCTCTCTCCTCTAACACTTGCAGCAGATTATTAAATCAAAATGTTGTACTGAAGACAAAGTTCTTGGCTAAGAAAATCGTAACTCGTGTTTGCAGGGGAGGAAAAACTAAGGAAAGATAAAAGAAGAAATATCTTACTTAACGTTATATCCCAAGCCAACTGTCTTCCCCCCCCTCAAAAAAAAAAAACTTTTAAGAAGGGAACTTTTACTAATTCAATTTTTGCAATGAGAACAGTGCCCAATGATCAGTCTCTCTACCTAGTACTGAAATGAATGGATAAATGACCATGTCTGCTATCGGCTTTGATAAACTGATTCATCACAGAAGCACAGATAGGTGAGACGTGAGGCAGATAGCTGTTGTACTGCTGAACACCTGCAGTATGACAGAAAAACACTGCAGAAGCCCTGTGCCTTCTGAATTTTACCAGTGTGATTTCTAAGAAAGAGAACCTGTAAATAAAACGAGAAGGAGAGAAAGCAGATGATCAATCGGTCCTTTTAAAAAAAACAACACACAAAACAAAATAAGTTAATTAAAAATAGAGAAAAAATATGACAAAGCTACATACAGATTTTGTGGCTAAGGGGAGAAAGGCAGACAGATAGGAACAAAGAAAAACCTTCTCACGCTTCTTGGTAAAATGTTATTACATAAACATTGTTAATTTGACGGACGAATACTATTCCCCATTTCTTTCAGTGCGCTTTAAAATTCCCATAGAAACAACTATTCTCAGAGTTGACAGGATGAGATCCGGCCAAAATTCAAATTAGAAAAAAATGTTAATACTACAGAGAAGTCCAATGCACTGCTCTCTCTAGATCTATATAGCAATATATCTATATATTTGCTCTCTCTATCTCTATATCACATTTCCCCCACGATCATATTCCAAAAGGAATAAAGGCACTTATTTTTATTTTATTTATTTATTATTTTTAATCCCATTTATATCCCGCCCTTCTCCGAAGACTCAGGGCAGCTTACAATTTAAGCACAAACCAACGTGCTTAGCAATATTTATTTTATTTTATTTCCATTTATATCCCACCCTTCTCCGAAGACTCAGGGCGGCTTACAAGCTTAGCAGTAGCCTTCATTCTGTGTATAGGCCCGCTTGTTAGGGCTTTCACACACACACCCAAGCGGCATTATTACAAAGTCAGCTTAATTGCCCCCAACAATCTGGGTCCTCATTTTACCTACCTCAGAAGGCTGGAAGGCTGAGTCAACCCTGAGCCTGGTGGGATGCGAACCTGCACTAATTGCAGGCAGCTGGTGTTACTTAAGGAGGTGTTAACTTACTTATTCTTTAGGATTAAGACCTCTAGATTTCCACCAGGTCAGAAAACGGCGGCGACCGTGCTGTCGCCCCACCTTTTTGCCCAAGCCAGAAATGAGTTTCTAACAAAAATGCACCGTCACAAACCGACGCGCTGCATTCGGAAGCTGCCCCTCGCCCTCCCTTTTTTCCTCAGCCGACCTTAAACGTTCAGAGTGAGGCACTCTCGGCGTCGCGTCCCTTTGCCAATTGCGCCGACACGCAGCAGGCACGCTCTGGTTCCCCCCCCCGCCCCCCCACACACACGAGCGCCCCAAAGGCACAAAAGCCTCCCCGGCTCGAGGCGTCCGGCTCTTAAAAACACCGCGCGCCCCAAACGCGGCGCGCGCTCCCGAAGGGCGAGAACGTTCCAAGTTCCGAGCGCGTGCGCGGGTCCAACTCGACGGAGATGAGCTTGCGTGGGGGAGGGGAAGACGCCTCCGCGCCTCTTTTTTCCGCCGCCCCCCCCCACTCTCACCTCCTCAGCCGGGCATTCCGCCTTCGACTCACTCCGCCGCGTTACCCGCCTGGTGGCCACCATCTTTCCCGCGTGTGTAGCAGGAAGCGATTGTTCGGGTTCGCTTCCAGGTGGGGGGGGGGCATTGCGACTCCGAAAGAGGTCCGTCCGAAAAAACTTCCTGCCCTGCCTCCGCCCAGCATCTTGGGAGGGACGGCTTGCGAGCTATTGGTGGATGAAAACTCTTCGCGGAGGCGGAAGTGGGGATGAGAGGGGAAAAAAAAAATGGAAGTCTCCCGTGCAAAGTCCGCCTCAGTCTCAAGTCGGCATAGCTGCAGTTAGGGGTTATTAGCAATTAAAAGAATGCGAGGAAGCTGTATACCAGGGGTCTTCAAACTCGGCCCTTTTATGACTCGTGGACTTCAACTCCCAGAATTCCTCAGCCAGCATGCCTGGCTGAGGAATTCTGGGAGTTGAAGTCCATGAGCCATAAAAGGGCCGAGTTTGAAGACCCCTGCAATTCTTATCCGTTTCGGGTTATTTAGGAGTGCGCTCACCAGCAGCAATAAGTGACTACAATTCTTCACGCCTTCAGTTGTTGCTCGTTCTGGATGATGAATTCAGATTCATTGAAAGGGAAATAGGTTTGGGTATAGTCCTGGAATTACAGGCAAACCTTCCAGATAAAATGGCAACAGAGGTGGCCATCACTTTGTGCAAATAATAATTTTACCTAAACCTGAATATGAAAAACCCAACATTTTTAGATGATTTATGTTTCAAGGCAGTGTGCTTCCCAAGCCTTTTCCTTCATTATCCAAATCGCTTATCAGAAAGTTTTACTCAATGTAGATAAAACAGTCACTTAAATGTCCCTGTTGTGATTGTGTAAGGTGTTTGTGTGTCGTTACCTAAAGCAAAACCACTTGTACTTGATTTTGGGTAACAGGTTCACGAAGCACTGTTTTAAGGTAGTTGCTTAGTTAAAAAAGATTAAACGCAATTTTGAAAAAAGTCACAAATTTGGATTTTTATTCCCCTACAAGTACATATCTCTACATATATACTTTCCTTAGTTCTGAAATAATAATCCTAGCTCTTGTGTCAAAAATGATTAGTTTTTACTAATATTTACTTTTCAGAATAATGTTAATAGATGTTTAAAGGAAAATATTACCTCAAAAAGAAATTCTTTTTGCACCACTGGAAACATCTTTACAAAGGAGATTTGGAAACTACCAGCTATGTCCTCAATGTAAAATGAAAACCTGGTAGCCATTACAAACTTAATTTCAAATTAAACAATATGCAGTAGTTATTTTACCTATTGCATGAGACTTAACTCGAAAGGTTCTGCCTGGAAAAAGATCCCTTCTTTCCTCATTCCTTTAAAATAGATTAGAAAGATAAGTTATAATAAATTATATTTTATGTGAACTTTTTAATAGCAGAACTTAGGGAAGACTAGTGGAGAACTAGATAAAAAAATCTCCCCAACTTTCCCCCCAAATTTATTAAGATTCAAACAGTTATCTGCATTTTTTTTGGATCAAGATTTCTTTTAATCCATAACTGCAAACTAATAAAGCATTCATTCACTATAGAAATTTAAAATCTGACAAACTGCCGAAAACAGCTGCTTTCTACAGTTCAATGCACTTTATATTCCAACCCAAATTTTACAAAAACAATACTTATTTTATATATTCAATAACTATTTTTATCTGTATATTTATTTAAAGCAGCACATCAAAATTTACTCCAGAATGTTGTCAGATAAATTTTATTTCAGTTGATGTATTCAATTTTTAAGGACTCCTCCCAACTAACCTGACGCATGGCTTCAATGTATTATCACTAACACCCCAACTCAATAGCATCTAATTCCAGGTAAAAGCTGAAATTTGAATTAAGAACACTTTTTCATGCTTAATATCGTGTGGAATCCAAACATCACCACCTGCTAAAACCATCTTATGCAAAATTATTTTAATATAAAGTATAAGAGGTTTCCCTATTGGAATGTATCCAAGTATGGGAATATGGTATGAAGAACATTATAAAACATTTAGTAAAGCTACCTACAACATTATTTTCATTTATAAATTAAAAACCTAAAATCCAGGTAAAGTTTGCATCTCTTACATAACTTTCATATGTGCATTATTAACAGAAATACACATTAAAATGGCAAAATTTACATTGTTGAACTACTGAAGTCTCAATAAGCAAACCTCTTTAGAGTTAATCTAAATTATTCTTTAACTGCAGCATTTTTCAATTAAATTAAGTACTTAACAGCACTGAATCAATTTCTTTTGAAGAATCCACAAATTTCAAAGTAACTTAACTGCACCTCAGGTTATTTTTAAGAATTCCTAAAAATGCCTAAGAAGCTACACTCAGTGCAATACTGAAATTTATATATATATCTTTTTAAGACTTTCAAAATATAAGTATGTTTTAACTTCAGCAAAACAAATTTTTAAAAAGTTAATTCTACTCTTCCCTGGAGCCATATACCGGTAATTCTGAGTTAAAAACAAAATCCTGAACATATGCCAAGAGAAAAATACAACAAACATAATAAAAATTGTCCATGGCTAGTCAAATTCTGGTAAGATGTTTGAGGCATAGTGAACTGATTATAAATTCATGCCTCTATTAAATATTTTACATATTTTTTACCACTGGTGAAATTATCTGCTTATTCCACCAAAATGTGGTTTATTTTGTCTTATCAGCTCAGCAGCCACAAAGCATACCAAGTCAATTATGCCTTACAAATAAAAATATTTCAATCAAAATATAGCTAGCTAGATTTTAATTTTAATCATTAAAATATCTCAAAGATTACATACAATATCTCTAAATTAGTAAATTTTAATGAAACACAATATTGTACATGTGAGCCAATTGTTCTCAACATAGATCACCATATAGTATGTGAAAGTAGTAAATGACATTGAAAGAATGAGCTCAAGAGGGCCATCCCACTATGTAATCTGGGTTTTATGATAACTTGCCAATTAAAAAACTACTACTAGGTTCAATATGTAGTAGAGAAAGGGTCTCTCCGAAGTAGCTAGTTGTCAAGATCGGTCTTAAGAAGAAGGGATCCTTTTAGCTTGCAAGATGTAGCCCTTGGATTTGATAATTCCTCTGCTTTTAACAATGACTGAATACCGCAGAAGCCAGAGGGGGGTCCATTCGTGCCCGTGGCAATCTGGGAGGCTTTCTCGAAGAGCTTCTTGGAAACCTGTTTCACAAAGCAATTCTAAAAGTTGGACAGATCATAAGAATAGTGTTTTAATATATGGGCTACCAGTATTACTCAATAAAACAAATGTATACCCCCCCCCAAACGCACTTCATAAAACATAAGGTAGCCTCCTTGACTTAGAATCTTTTGTTTGGCGACCGTTCAAAGTGACTTTCACACTTATAAACACTAAAGCATCCCCATGATCACAAAATCAAAATTCAGGTGCTTGGCAATTTGCTTATATTAATGATGGTTATGTGATCACCTGTTGTGATCTTTTGAGAAGCAAAGTTAATGGGGAAGCCAGATTTGCTTAATAACCCTGTTACCAATTCAACAACTGCAGGGATTCACTTAGCAACGGTGGCAAGAAAGGTCATAAAAATGGGACAAAGCTCACCTAACAACTGTTTCACTTAGCAACAGAAACATCGGGGTCTATTGTCAAGGGCTATTTATAATTTAAGTGTTTAAAATTAATATCATTTCCCCCACCCCCAAATTGGGGCAGAATTTTTGATAACAGAGCTGGTATTTTCAAGATGCTACAGCTTCATCTGAGACTTCTGAGATTGGAATTCTGTAACTGAAAATAACCAGATCAGGGGAGGCATTGCTGGAGCTTTTCAATACTAAAATCCACTTCTACACTATGCATAATAGATATCATCTCATGTAATATATTACGTTTCATCTAATGTATTGGTATTTTGCCTCTATTCCTCCCAATGTAATGGAAACAGGTTTTTTCAAAAGTTCTCCAGGGGTCGTTTTCCTCCCACCAACCCACAGTCAGAACAGGTTTAGAAAGTCTTCAGGCTCATTAATAGAATTGTTCTTATTTATTCTAACAAGGCAATCCTGAGATTCTTAAGGTGATATTACCTTTTGGGTCATTATGAGTTAACAGCTGAATATCAAATTCTTTTGCAAATAAAGTCAGATCTGGTGGCATTACGCAACAAGAAGCAAGATTCACTTGGTTACTACTTGGTTTCACCTAAAACAAATGAAACATTCAATATGTAATAAAGTTTGTGTCTTAATGGATTTGAATTCATAATGAGCAACTTCTTTCTTACCTGTGCCCACCTGAAGAGCTGTTCTAGCAACGTTTTATCTAGATCAGAAGTCCCTATGGCAACAATCTTTTTGTTCTGGACTAAGTTTTCAAGTTCTGCCCAGTAAGGTTGTAAATATTCTAAAGAAAAATTAATTCCATCTTCAGTTGGAGGGGGAGAAATGATCACAGAATCTAACTGGTCAACACCAAGAGCTGAACATGCTAAAAATAAAAAATAAAAATAGACAAGGAAGAATTTTATACAGACTTTCAAAAAGCAGAAACAATTATATGTAATTCATTTACTCAGTATATTTATTTTATAGCACATGCTATGCAATGCATCTAGAAAATGTAAAACATTAAGAATAGCTATAAATTAAAACAACCTATAATGAAATTTGCTTTAAAAAGATGAGACATAAAAACAAAATCAAAAGATACAAGTATCTAACAGACTTAATAATTCAGGAACGGATCAGTCTATAAAATTCTAGAATGTTCCCTTCATATCATCCTCTGAATATGAGAGTTCAGTATGGTCTGGAAGGCAAGCAAAATGATCTGGAGCTCAAGTATAATTCACTCACAAATCAATATTTGCACATTCCTTCAGCATTCATACAGGTACAACATTTTGACAGTTGTAACAAGTATGTCATAAAATACATGGTAAAGTATTTTAGATTGCAGATGCCGACATAGAGCAGGCCTGTGAATCTATAGATCTTTAGAATTGTAAAGATCAGCAAAATCATTTTAACTTACAATGAAGTATCTTATGAAAAGAGGAGAGAAATATACTGAAGAGTAGGGAAAAAAACATACAGTTCATAAATAGGCTTTGAAATTCAGCTGTAAAATTTAACTGAAAAGTTAACATGTCACCCAGTACCTTCCCTATCCTTTATATACTTTTCCTCTTTCTACATCCACGCTTTTTTTTCTCAGTAGCCCAAAATAATTTTCAGCATGCTATAAGAAAAATAAATGCCTAATTATTGTCAAGGGGCATAGGAGACTTCTAACTTGCTTTGCAAGAGCACTCGAGTTTACGAAGTCTCTGTTTCCTTTAGTGACACAAGTTTGCCTTTATTTCTCCAGAACAAAAGGACAATCTTTGTTCTTTACCAGCTGTAGTTCAAGGACAAAGATGAAAGGACATGAAAGTCTTTAAAAAAACCCCAAAACCTTGAGATAAATCTGACGGCTGTTTTAAATGTACAAAATATAACTGGGCAGTCACTCAAATTTAGATTTTGAACTTACTCATATTGACTGCTTCTCTGATTGATGAGGAGTTTGATCTCGTGACAAAGAGTTTTGCTGAAAATGAAAACGCAATCGTTAACAAGGATGCAGGCAAAATGCAAGATCATGCTTTTCTGGCTAAACATAAAAGCTCAGGATATATTAAGGGATATTTTTCAGTGGCATATCACAATTTTTGTGAAACAAAAAAGCATCTTTGGTGAATGGTAGGGAAAAAGTTTGAATCCAACCACCTCCAAAGATATTTGGTTCCGCTGTCAAATTGCAATTACCATTAGTTATTTTATCTAACATTCTTTCTTCTTAAAGTGTGTGGCTCAGAATTACTACTTCTCATAGTTTGAAAATTATATTTGTTTTGCCACATCTAAAACTGCATCAGGATCATTTTATAACCCTAAACTTTGATTTAATGTTCTACAGAAATGCAACTGGTTTTATTAGACATAACTATGTTAAATAGAATTCCCATTCACCAAATGACCTCCATTTCAATCTCACTTTTTGATGCTCTGTAACCAAGGAGCTTACAAGTAAAGCTAATAAGGAAAGATTATTCAGTTTTGCAACATAAAGCACAAAACTGATTTTTACCTGAAACTTTCAATTCTTCTCTTTCTTCAGAATTAATCTTTTCTACTGCTTGTGGGAGAGTGCAGTCAATAATGTCAGGAATTTCCTGAAATAAATATTTAAATATAATTTGTATCATGAAATAAATAATCATGAGCAGCTTTCTTCTTGGGGCAGCTAAGCATTTCTAATACACTGTCAGCTGCAAAATGCATAATGACACTTCAAAATAAATGTTCTCTCTATGTTCAGTTTTTAAAAAACAAAGTGGGCATCAAGATAAAAGTTATGACTCCCCTTGGTCTACTCCAGGGGTAGGCAACCTCGGCTCTTTTATGACTCATGGACTTCAACTCCCAGAATTCCTGAGTCAGCATAGCATAGCTGACTCAGGAATTCTGGGAGTTGAAGTCCATGAGTCATAAAAGAGCCGAGGTTGCCTACCCCTGGTGTACTCTAAGGTTATCCCCCTGCTCCAGAGGGATAACCTCCAATTTGTTTATGCTCCTATGTGAAACTGGCATTATTTGTCAGGAAGGGCAAGACAGTGATGTGCACATCATTTACAGGTCGTACATTCATTCTCAATTCCGAAGACAGGCTTACAGTACTGTTAAATGGGCAGCAATCTCCCTTTCCAATAATTCACCTTCAAAGTACTTTTTACAGATCTGTGTTGCTGGGTATTTTTTTTTTGAACACAAAGAGAACTTGAACATCCCTAAAATCAATTTCACAAGTTTGCTTTTTTTTAAAAAAAAACAACAAATGAGGATGGGGTGGGATACCAACAGACTGGCAAACAGAGCCCACAGGAACGAAAGAATCTAACCTGCACGTATGGATACTGCAAATAATCTACAACCTCCCCATTAACTAAAATTGTAATTTTCCAAAGTTATCAAACCTCATCAGATTTTGATAATTTTGCAGCTTCTTTAGTATTATTTGTAAAACTGCCCGAATCTATTAAGATTTAACCTTTGGCCTGTTGAGATACAAGGAAAAAAAATATTCAGACTGCACAATAGTGTTATAAATAGGAAACACTGCCAGTCCTGCTCCACACAGGCTTGATGTTCTTATTGTATCTTCAATGATTTGAATATAGATGCAAAAAGCATACTGAAACAATTTTGAAACAACCTGATCAGCATACACCTGACATTTCTTGTTTTATTTTTATTTCAGGGTGCATTTTGCTGATGGGTAAAGACAGGTCTACTTTCATGCATGATTCTTAATGAGGTACTTTCTGTTTACATTTTATCATGTAAATCTCAACGGACTAGAACTGATAACAACTCAAAACTGATTTATTTTACACCACAAGCAGTTGTTTTTTTTTTAAAAAAAAAGCAAATAAATGATCTTATTCCGTGAGTGAAATATTATTTATTTAAATAATTTATTCTTATTTTATCAGTAACAATCTTTCTGCTAAGTTTGTAGAAAGCTTATTTCTAGGTCAACAATTCCTAAATCTTTTTCAGATGATTTTACTGTTTTATTTAGTGGCTCTTATATTTAATTTTTAGGTTTCATTTTTATATTATTGTGACTTCCTAGTCTTAACATTTTCTGTTTCTAATATTCTTTTCAGTTACCCTTTTATTTACATTTAATCTTACCTGTCTGGCCTTTGTAATTTGCTTTGTAATTTGCTTTGTAATTTGCTTTGTGCTGATTAATGCTTATAATGAAGACTGACGCTAATGATTAAAGAAATATGAAAGGACTGCTTACTTGCATCAGATCAGAGCTGATTTTTGAATTCCATTCATTTAAGGTTTTCTGAATGCAATCCCGCAGCTGCAAAGAACATGCCAGTATTAACATTTGGTTTCTGTTACTCAACATAAGAAATAAATTAAACAATAAACCGTGTAAAAATAACTTTCCAGTATTCATTTGTTTCTTTTGCCCCTATATATAAGTATATCAGTTATGGATGTCATAGCTTACATAGCACAACAAACATGAGAACAGATGGCACACTTCTAAACTGTTATTCATAGGCTTTATTAATGAAGTGTATGTACTCTTTTTAATGCCAAATGGGGGCAAGCACTTAGTAAAGTGACTAATCATAAAATAGGTATGGTACTTGCTTACATTAGTACTTGATGGTGAATCACTTGGGAATACCAGGGCTCTGGGTTTACCACAGGTATCTATTCTTGAGAAAGGTAATGGCAATCCACTTATGTACTGTTGCCAAGAAAATGGCATGAATATAGCTATGAAATTACAAGAGGTTGAATTTGACTGAAGACTTCAGTAAAGGAAGCAAATGAACTGTCCACTTGGGGAACTACGCTCTGAATCAAAGATAACATACTGCTTTCTATAATCTTCTTCCATTTTTATCAAGAAGTATTATCAACGTTAAGCCCTTCCTTGTGAACTTCCTGAACACATCTGGTTATTTATGGCTGTCACAGAATACTAGACTAAATTGCCCATCTGCCTGATCCATTACCACTCTTCTTACATTTCTAAAGTCCCCATCTAGATCATGAGTTTTGGTACACAGAAGATAAAAACATCCAAATTATCAAAAGGTAAACAACTAGTGAACTGAAATTATTTGATCTCTTCCTCACTGTCATACTGGAGAAACTGTAGAAGCAGAAGCTTCATTGTGTAAATCAGGGGTCTTCAAACTTGGCCCTTTTATGACCTATGGACTTCAACTCCGCACGCTGGCTGAGGAATTCTTGGAGTTGAAGTCCACAAGTCATAAAAAGGCCAAGTTTGAAAACCCTGATGTAAATCATGGTTAACCATAATGTCTGTCTCAACCATTAAGTATGTATTCCTGCTTAAAAATATAAGAAATACCTTAGCCTCATTAGCCATAGTTTACCTTTTTATATCCCACCAAACTAACTCTCCCCCCTCCCAAACTGCTGAGTATCTGAAGACAAGTTGAAGTTTATTTATTGTAGGTAAATCTATTAATTCTCTTCTCAGCTGACACAGGCCAAAATGAATTTTGACATCTCTTTTTAAGAGGGAAAGACCTGTCACCTTATCTTGCTACTAATTGGTTGTTGTAAAAGAACAGTTCACAGGTGCTATAAATACATCCAATGCGAGCTGCACTGGTTGCCAGTTTGTTTCTGAGTCCAACCCAAGGTGCTCATTTTAACTTATAAAACCCTTCATGGCATGCAATAGGGTTCCCTGGTTAAACCAGCCTGCCCCACTTGATCTGGCAGAGAAGGTATGATCTAGGTACCATTGGCCAGGGCCTTCATTTGATGGGTCCTAGAAGACCTGCCTTCTCTGATGTGGTGCCCCGCCCTATGGGACTTTCTTCCCTCCAAAATGAGACTAGCTCCCTTATAGTATTCTCCAAAGCCCTCAAGTCTTGACTATGTTGTCAGGCCTGGGGCTCACAGGTGTCCAAGGACCTTCTCAGATGGCTCTACTGTTGAGGTGGCCATTTTATCATCCCTCTCCTGTGGGTTGTATTTTCACTTTTTGATAAGATTTTTTTATATTGCAATTTTTTTTGTTTTTATTTATTGTTCCTATTAGCTCTTGATTGCTGCCCAGAGTTCCCTCTGGTGAGATAGTTATCTAATTTGATAGATAAATAAATAAAAATTCTAAGCTTCAAATTGGTAAATTGACAATAGGATGGTTTTAAACAGCACATTTGTCTATTATTTATTGATAGCACTTTGGGCTCTGTAGATTCCTTCAGTTGGAAACAAATAAACAGTACTTAAAGCCACAGCTGGTTGGGGGCTATTATTTTATTTATTCATCACATTTCTATACCACCCATCCCTCCAAAGTGACTCTGTTGTTTCGGGCCAAGATTCCATTAGATTATAAATAAATAATAAATAAATAACACCTCTGTACTTCTGAGTTATATCTCATATTACCACCCTTGTTTTAACTGAGTCTAATGGTATTTATGTTTATTTATCAATCTTATACAGCTGACCACTTTACAATGTGGCTCCAGTCTAGCAGTTCTCCACTGCCTTACAAAGTCTCTAAATAGTAATGTGGATTAATATCCACAGAATTCAATGTGTTTGTGGATAGTTCTCTTAGTTGTGGAAAATACTGCCAGCTTTGACTGGTGATTTTAAAAGTACAGAATTTGGGAGAATCTCCTGTTCATACAGTCATCTGTTGAGAAGCTTCAACAAATTAAAACAATTCCAGGATTACACTCAGCTTTTGAAGACTTGGACAAAGCATTCAGCATTGATTACTAGCTTGCACAAACTGAAAGAACACACCCAAAAAAGAGACATATCCAAAGACTGCCCATTGCAGGTCAAGATTAGAAGTGTGTAATACTCTGGCAGGTCTCAAAGAACACAAGGTGTTCTCTAAGAAATGAAAGGCCTCATTTGCATTAGCTAATGTCAATGTTCATGACACCGCCATCACACGACCAATAAACAACAATGGTTTGTATGGCAGGGTTGAATGGAGAAAGCTACTATCTTCCAAAAAGAACACTGCTGCCTGTCCACAGTTGGCAAAAGACCACGTGGATAAGCCAGGAGACTATTGGAAAAATGTTCTGTGAACAGATAAGGCCAAGATAGAACTTTTTGGCTTGAAGGTAAAGTGTTAAGGTTTATCGAAAGGTAAACATTACATTCCAGCATAAGAACCTTATCCAATCTTTGAAATATGGTAATGGCAATATCATGGTTTGCTGCCTCTGGACAAGGATACGCCTTGCTATCACTAACAGAACTATGAATTCTGAATTGTACTAGCAAATTCTACAGAAAAAAATGTCAGGGTATCTTTCTGAAGCTCAGGAGAAACTGGGTCATTTAGCATGATAGTGACCCAAAACCCACAAGATTAGTTAAAGCAGAAGAAAGTCAGTGTTTTGAAATGGCCAAATCAAAGTCCTAAGCTTAATCCTATAGTAATGCTGTGAAAGGACTTGAGGCAGGAAGTTCATGCAAGGAACTCTTCTAGCACCCCTGAGTTCTTGCTACATTTGGATCATTTTCCTCAATAAATAAATGAACAAGTATAATGGTTTTGAGACATTTAACTGAGTTTTCTTTATCTAGTTTTAGGACTTGTATGGAAAGCAGACTGTGTTTAAGGTCATAATTATGCAGAAATATTAAAAATGCGAAAGGGTTCACAACCCTTACGCATCACTACCTACTATAAAATAAGAACCTTAAAATTTCCTTGATTAGTAAGTCAAACTTTAATGAGTTTTAAATACTGGGCCAGGAGGAGGTTTGCTGTAAGTATAAGATACTTGAGCATAGTTGATGAAGTAACTTTGATCCAATTTTGTTTGCAGCTTTTGTTCTTAACTGTAACATGCCACATTTAGATTTTTTTTAAAAAAAACCCAAGTGTCTCAAATGTTAGCATCTCACAGTAGGTCATACTTCCACATATGACCTGAGGCTAGAATATGATTTCCTGCTTTAATTATATCAGGATTCCATCCTGCAATTAGAACCAGGGTGAGGCAAAGATATTTGGCTGATACATGCTGCAACAAAACTATTATACAGTTCAAGCTGCTCACATTTTATATTAAGCTAGAAGTACATTAGAACATTTTAAATGAAAAATAAAACAGTAAGGTTTATCTTTGCAGGTGTTATTTTGAGTGTAACAATCTAACCTGAGTCTTAAAAGAAGAGGGGAACTGTGTTTTCCCAAATATTATTGGAACATAACTCTCAGCAGTCAATGGGGCTTGGTACTAGGAGTTATCTTTGGCAATGTTTATAGAGCCCCAGATTCAGGCAGACTTTTTCACTTTCATAACTGCTGATCAAACTTTCAACTGTTCACATTCCTGGCTTAAAATATAAAATTCCAAAATCAACAATGTATTGGAGCTTTTTCCCCATTGCCGGGAATGGGTGGCCGTGGTTTCTTCATGACGTGTCCGCAGTTTGACACCCCTACAACTCTTCTTGCCCAGGCATCTTGCAGCAGTGCCAAAAGTCAAGCCTCTGTATTTCTCCTACAAATAGTATAGCAAAATTTAAATAATTTATTTTCAAGCTCAAATTTTTGAAAACATTCAGATTAAGGATGGCATGCTGGAGCAAAAG
The DNA here is from genome assembly GCF_947247035.1 of Vipera ursinii. Taxonomy (NCBI): domain Eukaryota; kingdom Metazoa; phylum Chordata; class Lepidosauria; order Squamata; family Viperidae; genus Vipera; species Vipera ursinii. The sequence continues at coordinate 87,000,331 of NC_139516.1, read as the reverse complement.
AGCTTCAAGTCGAGGCTGCAATATGGAATACTCCACTATGTTTTAACAAGAGATTCAGTTTTGAGACCTGAACAGGGATAAACTATTTTCAATCACACCCCATGTAATCAGCTGTACAACCATGCAAAAGAAGAGAACTGTTAAGTAAGTTTATTACTACTACTATATTCCTACTATTGCTATATTTTTTGTGATGATTTCTATCCACAAACACTGGTTTGTTCATACAAGTATATTGTCCTGTAATTGGTGCAACACTTTATGAACCTGGACTCTGTTCTTTAAATACTTATGCCATAATAAATGTTAATCTTTATGGTGCTCGAAGTCAATTATTTTGACAGTTACTACAGTCAGACCTTTGTAAAAATTCTATACATCTATTACACAACCAAGTCAACATAAATATAAATAAATGTATACAGTGTATTTTATTCATCTCTTGAAGGATGAATTTTGATTTTTTAAAAATAATTCACACCCCAAGCGTTTTAGGCTTCACAGCAATTTTGTGCTGCTCCTTACCTTTGAACTCTACTCACTTGTCCCTACAAGACTTTTCTGTGTCATAGTTAAGTCCAGAGTTCTTTCCCTTTTGACTTTTTGCTAGGGAAGGCCCAAACAAAAAATACTGTATTGCAAGGCAAAGCGTTTTATATGGATGGCTTGCTAGATCAGGCTTAAGAGACTTGAGTTAGCTGACTCCTCAGTGAGAGGTACAAACCTACATTCAGCTGCCTCTTGAAAAAAAAAAGCACCTTTGGGGCAAACCATGACCTGGATGACTTAAGGCTCTCCACGGACATTAAACTACAAACCACTTTTATCATAGGCAGTAAAGTCGGTCACAACCCGAAGGTTTGGCTTTGGCGTAGCAGTAGATGGGGAAAATCAAAACACGAGGCAAATAAGTAACACCAGCTGCCTGCAATTAGTGCAGGTTCGAGTCCCACCAGGCTCAAGGTTGACTCAGCCTTCCATCCTTCCGAGGTAGGTAAAATGAGGACCCAGATTGTTGGGGGCAATTAAGCTGACTTTGTAATAATGCCGCTTGGTGTGTGTGTGTGTGAAAGCCCTAACAAGCAGGCATATACATAGAATGAAGGCTACTGCTAAGCTTGTAAGCCGCCCTGAGTCTTCGGAGAAGGGCGGGATATCAAGGGAATAAAAATAAAAATAAATAAATAAAATAAATGCCCTTCCGCAACAAGCGGGCGTCCGCCTCCGTCCATCGTCTCGTCGGCAAAGGCATCCGCGGGACGACCCCTTAATCGCCGCCTACCACCCTCACCCCCCATACACACACACACACACACACACGAGCTCGTCTCTTCTTGGCGCTCACCTCCTCGCTGGGGGTGGCCGGACATTTCTTCCGCAAGCGGCCCCAGTTGAGCAGGTTGCCGGTTTGCAGGTTGAGGGTGCGCGCTTGTCTCAGCAGGGCGGCCGCCCGGCCGCTCTCGGTGCCCATTGCCGGCGCCCGGATCTCACGCCTCTCTCTCGGCGAGGAGGAGCCGCTGTGCCCGGTCGGAAAGGTGGAGAAGTAATATTACCGCCCTCGAGTCGCCTCCTCAGAGGGCGAGGAGCGATGACTAAGCAAATCACAGTGCTCGGTCACCCTTCCCGATCACACGGCTCGGGGACAATAGGGGCAGGTGGCCGGCTAGGGCAAGGGGAAGGAGCGGCGGAGGCGATGGCAGCGCGCTGGCAGCGGAGGAGGCGCGTTGCCGGGAAGAGCCTCCGGCGCTGAGCGCCTGGCTTAACCCCTCCCAAGAGAAAGCGCAGCCCCGCCGCCGAGCCCAACGTCTCGCCATCGGCGCATGCCTGAACATCCCGAGCATGTGCCGTGGTTGCCGCGGGTCCCGCCGCTTTCCGGGAGAAGCGCGTTGACTTGGCGGCGCCCTCTGCCGGCTGCCGGAGGTATTTACGCGTCGCCGCCACCCGTACCGCAGCGTTTCCCAACCTTAGGAACTTGAAGATGCGTGGACTTCAACTCCCAGAATTCCCCAGCCAGCTACGCTGGCTGGGGAATTCTGGGAGTTGAAGTCCACGCATCTTCAAGTTCCTAAGGTTGGGAAATGCTGCCGTACCGTACTGTGTACAGTAGGTATTGAATTTCGGTTTTTAAGTTTGAGGGGTTGTCTTGGGGCGCGGTTCCGCTTTTGCTTCTCTTCGGCGTCCGTTCTCATCCTTAAATCTTCTCTTCGGTCCCACGGGCTTTCGGCAACAGTGTGTTAACCCTAGAAGAGAAACGACACCATAAGGAGGGAAGCTTTTTGGCACACCTTTGGATGTTCTTCCAGAGTCTCGTTTCGCTACTTATTTATATCGCGCCTTGAATAATTCAACTCGGCGACCATACCTCTTTCTTTCGATGGGCTATATTTGCAAGCATGGTTTACTCCAGCTTCCCGTAATGAATGCGAATGCGAGCATCTTGAGTTTATTTATTTCCTAGCAGTTATTTGTGCTGTTTATCCGATCGAGAACCTGGAGGAGCCTGCTTTTACCAAACTCTGCATCCAGCCCCACATATCGATGGGAGTGTTTTACTTTGCGGAAATATAGTACTGTAACGTGGTATTACCAATAATTGGAAAGACAGGAGACGGTCGAAGTCCTAATTTTGCTTACTGTAATGATCAAGTCGTTGCTGAGTGTTTTTATTTCTCAGCCTTTTTGGAAAATGAGTTCTGAATAATTACAGAGTTATAAACAAATTCAAGACATTATTATTTTCTTTTTTGACAGACTAGGTTATTTATATTGCTGTGCAACCCAGGATTACTGTATATCAGCAGGGCTGACATGGTGCAGTTAATTCCCAGTGCTAGGTCTCAGCATTCCTGAAATTTGCTTCAGAATAGAAAGGACTAATCTGAAATGGTTGCCTGATGGTTGCCTGTTGCATCCCTGAATGGCGTCGTGCCCTGTCCATCTTCCAACAGATTCTGTTGGGTAAAGGATTAGCTAACAATATTCTTGCTCACCTTTAAAAATATTTTCCATTTCAACTCTGCATGAGTTATTGTTCCAATTCTCAGAGCCACACTCTTGTTTTAATTTGTTAAAATGTAATTAGGTATCAGAACTTTAGGCCATGTTCTGTAAACTGATTATATTATATGGGAATTCAAGAAGTAAAAGCACCTTCCCTGGCATAAAATTTTCCCCCACCTCTTTATTTTTGTTTTTTCTCAAACAATCTTTTTTAAAAAAAACACCTCAAAAACATACAGTATGTCTCACAGGATATACACCAATTAATCCAAAGCCAAGCCACTGTCTGACTGTCTAATCATTAACCCTCTGCTATACTATTTGTATAAATGGCACAGAAAGATCCAAGATTGCAATTCCTTCATATACTCACTTTCTACTCAAAAGTAATTACCACTGAATACAGCAGGGTTTATTCTCAACTAGAATAATACAACATTGCAGTTTTGAGTTGTATAATAAAAGCTATTATTTAATATAATAAACAGCTGAAAGAATGGGATCAATTATATAACAGCCTGTATGAAATGTAAACTGAAATATTTTTGATACTTGGGTTGTATAATCCCCCTTTTGTGTGAATTTGATACACACAGAATGCATTCTGAAGTTTGGAATTTGCTGCTGCAGGCTTTTATTTCTCACTGTCTATTGGTCTCCAATAATGGTTAACAAAATCTTGGCTGCTTCCCAGAGTGCTGCAGTAAAAATGGAGTGAATATATTAACAAGAGCACAAGGTGAGAGGATAACATCTCATTCTGATGATATACCAACTATTTGCTATTTAATATTAGCATGTCATTTCAAAATGAAGGAACATAAAAGTTACCTGGTGAACACGGAATACGGTTTTCTGTGTACATAAAAGCAAGATGTGAAACTTTTTTTGTGACCAGGAGACATAATTTTTAGATCAATTTTATCCCAGTGGTATAAAGTTATAGGAGAATTGCAGTGATATGATGTAATCAAAGGGAGCGGAGGGTTTTTTTCAATCTCATTTTGTGGTTGGCTTTTATAAATGTGGAAAGGTATATCAAGCCTTCCAGAATGAGAACAACTGAGAAGAGAGTGGAGCAAATGAGGTTTGGAAGTTGCATGCATCTCACTGATTTTTCATCCCTGCATTCAAAGTTTTATACTGGCGCATTAATATGCGTGATCAATTGCATGTTAACGCATAGGGACACCGCAGCCTCTGATAAGTTTAAGTGATTTTAAGACTTGAGATGTCAAACAGAATGTTGCTGTTAATAATGAGGCTAATAATGTAAATTGGGGCAGTACCTGGAGACAGCAGAATAGAAGGGAAAGAACTAGACAAAGTAACAAAATACAGAAACCTGCAATTATAAGTAGAACAACTGTGAGAGAAGAAAGCAAAGACAATACCAACAGTACTGTAATAGGAACCTTGGGCACAACACCACAGACATTACAAAATCACCACCAGTCAATTGCAAAAGGCAGCTTTACCTGGAACAGCTTACATCCTGTGACGATCCTTTCAACATATCCACTTCTGCCTATCCCAGGTCCTTGGGAATGTCTTGACAGTGGGACAAAAATGCCAAATCCAGTCTCAATATCTGGCTGGCTGTCCAATGAACCATAATAATGTCGGTTCAAAAGAGGTTGCAGTGTAAATAAACAATAAAAAAATCACCACAGTCCTTAGAATCTGAACATCCCAACAAACAACATCAAATCAGCAAGAGATCAACAGCAACAGAACATAGCGTCATTAGCTGGGAAAGGCCACACAGTATCTGCTCACATTAAAAGACAAAGGAAAGATGTTACATGGCATCAGAAAATCACTAAGTCTGGAATTTCAGGGTTTTTGGGGTGCTACCACTAAGAGGAAAACCCCTTTGGTGTAGTGGTTAAGACACAAGGATAGAAATGGAAAGACTTATGAGTTCTAGGCACAAAGCCAACTGAGTAACTTTGGGACAGTCATTTTCTCTCAGCCCTAGGAAGGAGGCCGTGGCAAACTTCTTCTAAAAGTGTTGCTAAGAAAACTGCAGGGATTTGTCCAGACAATTAACAGGAGTGTAACTAACTGTAAGGCCTGCACATGTGCACCCATGCATGTGCGCATACACACAGGCAGACACATCACCACAACCATCAGGAAGACTACTTCTTCCAGTAGCCACACATCTAAATCAAGAGGCAAGTCTGCCCAAATAACTAAAATGTCAGCGGTTTGGTAAAGATTCAGAAAAATCAATGCTATAATATTTACCAGTATGTATATATGTTGTAATTTTATAGGTGAGTTCCGCTGACAGATCTATAGGACCTTCTACCCTCAGAATTTGAGATACATAGTGCTGTGAGCATCTTTATTTTAATAAATAGATATTTGTAACATGCTTCCTATTTATACAATCACAAAGCAATGGCAACAATACTATAAAGCAAGGGTCCCAACCCCGGGTCTGTGGACCAGTACCAATCTGTGACCTGTTACAAACTGGGCTGAGCAAGCAAGTGAAATTTCATCTGTGCATGTATGGGATCTAGGTAGTGCATGAAACCACACACACACACACACAGGTCTGTGGAATAATTGCCTTCCAAGAAAATGGTCCCTGGTGCCAAAAGTGATGGGGACCACTGCAATAAAGCAATCTGTTTACCTAAATTCCTGGGTATAAACATGCAATTTAAACATTCCTTGAAAAATACCTAAAATACTCTACTGTACAGACTTGTGATGTCTTCACAAATAAGTGTTTTATTTGCCAAGACTTTTGGATTTCATGCAACAAACACTGGATTGACTGACAATGATTTGTGATTTGACACCACCCCTTCTATTTTAAAAAACAGAGATTTGATACCACAACACTGTTTTTACTAGTTAGCTCCGGCCAGCTGGGTGACTTTAGGCCAGTCACTCTCTCTGCACAACTCACCTCAGAGGGTTGTTGTTGAGGGAAAAATAGGATGAAGAAGATGTGTTGGATATATTCACCACCTTGAGTCATTTGTAAAAATAATAAAGCAGGATATAAATAAATAAATGGAGATGGGAATCTCTAGTTCTATCAGTTTGAAGATCTAGATCCCTGATCCTCCACTGAAGGATAATTATGACTATATTGGGCTGAGCTAATATTGGAAAAGCTGCAGTAAGCCAGATAGAGATAGGAGTACCGTAGGTAACATATTAGTATATTACCTACTCCTGTCATAATTGGATGTGACTTTCTCCTTCAAAAATTAAAGGTTAACAGAATTAAGTAAAAGACTTATTAGTGCAATTATCAAAAACTATATTTTTATTTCTAATTTTTGCTTCAAGTCTGAGACCTGCTTACTGATCCAAAACCACTATTTTATTTTTGAAAAACAAGAAAACCTGCTTGGATGCCTAGCCTTGCTTACTGAAGATGATACTCTCACTCATTTTGTGATATTTTCTTGGCTTATTCCAAAAATACATCAATTCCACAATATCAAATACTGCCTCAGCCTCAGTTACTAATGACTGGTTTAGTTTACAGTTTGAGAAACAGAAAATGTGCAGCAGATGAAGGAAAGCAGAAATGTCCAAATGTGTGTGCTGATTTAAGATAATGGATATTATGGCTATAAGCCATACCAAACTCTTGCTATGAGGAAAGGAAAACTAACACTGAAAGAGAATTAATCCTCAACAGTTAATATTTCATAGAGTATGCACTCTGCTTTTAGAGTGAAAACCTTTACAGAGCAAATATCCTCTCAAAGTAAAAATCCCAAAATATACAATCAAATCCTGAAAACAGTATTTACTACCTAATAATGTATTATTTCAAACTTTTATCTTTTACTAAAACTCTTGTGCCTGTTTGTAACCATCAACTGGACACAATAGTATGTCATTGGGCAACAATTTTTGAACCAAGGTAACTCAAATGGGCTAACTTACAGAATGCCAGGAACCATTAGTTCCATGGAAATGAAATGTGGGACAGTTGTGGCCACTCTATTGCATTGCCACACCGCTGCAGTCAGTCAGATAATTGTCATTTCCAAGGCTGCCTGACAGCTTCCCACAAGGCAATGGGAAACCTGGCAGGAAGTGTAAATCAATTGTGGTTCCCGGCGCTCCCTGACAACTTCCCACAAGCAAAGCTGTCCGGGAGCATTGGCAATAGAGAAGCTGGCAAGGAATGTTGCAAGTTTGCTTGGATTAGTCTCCCCCTTCCCAGTTTGCTGTGCTAGCGACTGGCACAATTCCCATGCCCCCTTCCTGATCTTCCTGAGTCTTCCCTGACTCATATGGCACCTCTTGCCCACCTCTATAGCACCAGTGTTCTCCAGGCAGTCTCTGAGTACCAGACAACTCTACTTAACTTCTGAGGTTAAGTGCTGCTATCAGATGAGATGAAAGTTATCTAGGTGCTACCACTAGCTGAGACTAAATGCAAATAGCAATACTTGAAGTTCATCCAAAAATAATTTCATGTAATATGATTTAACACCTAGTTCCACAAGTACTGTATGTTGGGTACTGTATCCTGGTCACAGCATTTAACTAAACAACATGGGAACTTTCCAAGGATTACAGCTAAAAGGAGAGGTGCTTCACTTGTGTTAACATGTTTTGTGCAGCACGTCTTGGGATACATTTCACTAGTCCATTGATTATTGTAATATACTTTATATGGGGCTGGCCTTAAAGACAATCCATAATAATAAAAGGGCCATAAAGGTAAAGGTAAAGGTTCCTCCGCACATGCGTGCTAGTCGTTTCCAACTCTAGGGGCCGGTGCTCATCTCCGTTTCAAAGCCGAAGAGCCAGCGCTTGTCCGAGGACGTCTCCGTGGTCATGTGGCCGGCATGACTAGACGCCAGAGGCGCACGGAACGCTGTTACCTTCCCACCATAGTGGTCCCTATTTTTCTACTTGCATTTTTTACGTGCTTTCGAACTGCTAGGTTGGCAGAAGCTGGGACGAGTAACAGGCGCTCAGTCTGTTACGCAGCACTCGGGATTCGACCCGCCAAACTGCCGACCTTCTGATCAACAAGGTCAGCGTCCTAACCCACTGAGCCACCGCGTCCCTAAAAGGGCCATACAGCCTCATAAATTCTTCAACTTAAGATATTCATCAAAGCATTGGAGGGAGCTGAAAGGGAAGGGGAGGGAGGGATTTTGTTTAAAACAACTTTTTGTGTTTCTACATTTGGGATTTTAGGGAAGCTGTTGTTGAACAAAAATTATTGTTATTTCTGCTATTTTATGCCTTAAAGTTAATTAGTGATTATTATCCAAATAATGTATGGTTATGTACACCATTTTAATAAACACTTGCACATTACAAGTAGTCCTTGACTTATTAACACAATGGGGACCAGAATTGGGCTCATAAGTTAAGTTACCACGTGACTCGATTTTACAATGATCATAAAGCAAATCACAATCATAAAGTGAATCATGTGATTGTTAAGAAAATTCACTCTCCCCAATGGGCGAAAACCAGCAAAATACTATACACTGTAAATCACAAATACTTGACATGAGACATTGCAACCGGCAGTAAATGCAAGCTGGTTGCCAAGCATCCAAATTGCAATCACATGACCCTAGGGCAGGGGTAGGCAACCTTGGCTCTTTTATGACTCATGGACTTCAACTCCCAGAATTCCTGAGTCAGCTATGACTGAGTTGAAGTCCATGAGTCATAAAAGAGCCGAGGTTGCCTACCCCTGCCCTAGGATGTATGTGTGACATTTTGCAACTTTTTGGAAGTCATTTTACACAATTTAAAGGCTGCTCCACTCTATACAACTCTGGGTGACTTTCAACTTTAAAATCAAGAAGCAATAAAATAAAACCATAGATCATACACAAGGAAATAATCCACAACATGCAAAAGTCTTATGAAGGCTCAACATCTATCTACCCTATCGCTTGGCCGGTTTTTCAATAATTTTATGAACATCATCAGGATAGAAGCCATATGGACTTCTGGAGAGATGCTGTTCCAGTGGGCAAACAATGGAATAAAGAAGGCATACAGATAGTCCTTGTTTAGTGACTGCCTCATTTAGCAATTCTTAGCAATTACAATATTGATGAAAAAGTAACTTTATGGCCAATCCTTTAATTTATGAATTACAGGTCCATGAAGCAAGGTAAGCTGAAGTAAGATCATAAGCACATGTGTGGTTTCATTTAGCAGCTGCTTTGCTTAACTGAATCGTCAGTCCCAACTTTGGTTGCTAAGTGAGGACCACTTGTACTTTATATGTACCAATAAAGTGTATTTTTTTCCTACTCCAGAGTGGGAAAATAGTTCAGTAAGCACATCTTTTATGCACATATGCAACGGGATTCAGGGGTGCTACTGTCCACACAGTTCTGCTGCATGATGATGTGATTCATGGCTTCCCTGGCTAAAATTCCAGTCTTGTCCCATGTTACTAAGCGTGGGGAAAACTGCCAACAGAATATGTCAGTGTGGTATTTTAAAGCTCAGGACTCCTGGTGTAATCAAGTTTCCCCCCCCCCCCCAAAAAAAATTTCTAAGGTTGATTTCTCTACCAATCAATGACAGCAAAAGAATTAAAATTTTATTTTTCTCTTTGTTGCCATCTAGTGGTTATCTGAATTAGTGCAGAAAAAGACAGCAGCGCTGTTAAACTAAATTTTCTAAAATGCCTGGAGAAAACCAGAGTTGATTATCCCTCCTAAACTGTAATAAGCAGGCCCTGAATCCCAGCAACAATTATTCCACCAGGAAGACTCTCCCGTGGAGCCATGCAGACATTACACTTGTTATATAGGAGGTCCCTGACTTATTTTGTTTAGTGATCGTTCAACGTTACTATGGCACTGAAAAAAGTTCACTTATGACTATTTTTCACACTTATCACAGTTGCGGCATCCCCCTAGTCATGTGATCAACATTCAGACACTTGGCAGCTGACTCCTATTTATGACAATTATAGTGTCCCAGGGTCATGGCATCCCTTTTTGTGACCTTCTGACGAGCAAAGTTAACGGAAGAAGGCCGATTCACTTCACAGCCCTGTCACTAACTTAACAACTGCAGCAATTCCCTTAACCACTGTGGCAGGCAAGGTCGTGAAATGGGGCAAAATTCACTTTAACAAATGTCTCACTCAGCAACAGAAATGTGCGGGCTCAGTTGTGGTCGCAAGGCGAGGACTACTTTTCAGCTGGACTAATAATAATAATAATATAAAAAGTTGGAAGGGACCTTAGAGGTCATCTAGTCCAACCCCCTGCTCAGGCAGGAAACCCTATACCATTTCAGGCAAATGGCTGTCCAGTCTCTTCTTAAAAACCTCCAGTGTTGGAGCATTCACCACCTCTGGAGGCAGGTTGTTCCACTGGTTAATTGTTCCAACTGTCAGGAAGTTTCTCCTTAGTTCTAGGTTGCTTCTCTCCTTGACTAGTTTCCATCCATGGCTTCTTGTCCTGCTTTCAGGTGCTTTGGAGAATAGCTTGGCTCCCTCTTCTTTGTGGCAGCCCCTGAGATATTGGAACATTGCTATCCTGTCACCCCTCACCCTTCTGTTCATTAAACTAGACATACCCAATTCCAGCAACCGTTCCCTATATGTTTTAGCCTCCAGCCCCCTAATCATCTTGGTTGCTCTTCTCTGTACCCTTTCTAGAGTCTCGACATCTTTTTTACATCGTGGTGATCCACTAACTGCTATACTGTTTTTTTGATTGTGTGGAGGTTGTGTTTGCCCGAATGCGTGCGTGAGTGCGTGCGTGCGAAGCGAACTTGGCCAAGCTGCGGGCAGCCGCTGAGAACCGAACTCGCCAGGCGGCGCCGGTCCCAGCAGGGGCGATTCTCACAGCTACTTAAAACATACGTGTTATCTGCGCGCGCGTGCCGCAAGCAGGATCCCGTCGACCCCCGCCGAGCAGCCGCCGTCCGTGCTCCGAGCCGGTCCCGGGAAGCCGCAACTGAACTCGGCGCCTCCGGTCTCCAGGCAGCCGCAGCAGCAGCAGCAGCGGCGCGCAAGGCACGGGGAGGGAATGGCGACGAGGGAAGCGAGACGGCGGAGCGCGCTTCCTCCTCCTCCTCCTCCTCCTCCATCTCCATCCCTGCAAGGCTACCTCCCGGGCGTAGGGAACCTCCTGATTGGCCGGAGGACCTGCCGAGGCCCCCAATTAAAGTGCAGCCGCGGAGCTGCGAGGAGGATCGGGGGAGAAGGAAGAAGCTGCTCCCGTCGCCCGTAGCGGTGGCATCTTCTAGATCGGCAGCCGGAGGGCGGGTCACCAGATCCCCGGCGAGATGGGAAGCAGGATCACCTTCTTTGAGGTGGGTGTCTCGGCAAGGACGGGATGAACTGATAAAACACCCCCCCACACACACACACACTCACACAAACACACTTCCGAATGGAGTGGGGAATAATATCCTCGGAGTGCCAGTGTGCCCTTCTCCGGATCCAACCATCTGAGTCAGGGGTCTTCAAACTTGGCCCTTTTATGACTTGTGGACTTCAACTCCCAGAATTCCTCAGCCAGCTTTGCTGGCTGAGGAATTCTGGGAGTTGAAGTCCACAAGTTATAAAAGGGCCAAGTTTGAAGACCCCTGATCTGAGTGATACTCGGTGGCCAATTCTCGGGAGCAGGAAAGGAAGCAAGCAGGAAATCGCCCTTTCCAACCGCTTTTCCGCCTGCCCTGAAGCTAACCGGGACAACCACCGAGGGCTGCTCCCGCCATTCCTAAGCATAAGAAGCCTTTACTTTGCTTTACTTGTCTCTTCACGGTGGAATGGGACTTCCTAGTGTGACTGCTTCGGAGCACAGCCTTCAAAACATCAACATCCTTAAAGTAGCAGGCGTCAATCTCTGATCCATCTCTTGCCCCCAGAGGGGTAGTTAAGGACAACTTCTCTAGATTAGAAGCACGCAGAAGAGAGGTAGTACTTACACAAACAGTGCCTTCTAATGATAGGGACGCTTTTGCTACCCACTTTAGGCAGGCATCTTCTGGAGGCACATGTTTCTTGGACTTGAGGTCAGGTTTGCCAGCAATTTGTGCATATCTGGAAATGTTTTTGCTATGCTGTGGAAAAAACCAGTGTGTCCCGGTTCTTCTCAATTACTAGTCAATTGCACATATGTGGGGTTTGATTTTGTTAAGGCACAGGATGGCTTATTTTCTTCCACTTCCCCTAACTAAATTTTCAAGAACTTTTCAAAGGAACAAGAAATGGGAATATTCAGTGGTATAATATATATATGTGTCTATCGTAGTTTACTTTTTTACATTTATGTTAACTGACTTGTAATATATAGTGCCTGACTAAAAACTACCAATAGTTGAAATGTCTTATTTTACAGTAAATGCTTTCTGGATGTTTTCTTACCATCATTGTACAGGTATATTGAAACTCACTTCTGAATTGCATTCAGTATTCCTGCAAGACTTTAAGCTACTAGAAACATCCTTTAGAAATAGAATACATCTGAAGCATAGTTCTGCTGTGCTTCAGAATATTTAACGTTGTATTTAACTTTAACTATTTTCCTTTTAACTATTTTCATCACTTAACACATTTATTTTTTATCTTTTTTGAGAATTTAACTAGAGAAGTTGAAATGCTTTAAATATTCCAGAGCATTAACGAGGGCTTTTCTGTTTAGAAACGTATAATTATTGCTATTTTTTTCTTGCAAGTTTTGTAAGATGGCCAAACTTCCACTTTTTGGGATATGCCTTTATAAGTGCAGGCTGTTGTTTGTAAAGGAGTTTTTGTGTGGATGAAGATGGTTAAACATTTCAGATCACTTGGGGTAGATGGTCAGTGAAATGTTTCAGGCACAAATGGCCAATTTCTTGGAAGAGTCTGAGTCCAGCAACTTTTTTTAGCTTGTGTGTTGTAAACAGTATTTAAACTTAATAGACTGAGATGATTGACAGAGCTTCCCCTGAAGTACTTGGGCCTCAGAGTTATCTAGGAAACCCAAGCCATCTATATCACAGGCCAGCAATGCAGAAATGAGGATAGAATTTATAAAAATGATTTTTTTTTCCCTGCCTTTGTAAGCAGATAGATTATCAAAATTCCCCTTTCCCGGATTTGGGGAACTTTTAGCTCCTTCCACATTATTCCAGTTACTTTTAAGAAGGCTGGCACTGAACATGCTAGCACTGAAGGTTGTCAGGGAGGTGGAGGTACAATCCAAGTTACATTCTCCTCTCTAACGTCTTGGAAATGAAGAAAGTAAGCAATCTATATATCCATGCATTATAGAATTGTATCTTTAGTTTGGTCAGTTTTGAATCAGAAGAATATTTTTATCTCCTTTTCTTATATTACACAACAGAAATTAATAGTTTTAAAACTCTGAATGGCTAAAAAATAGTAGCTTATTCCTTTTGCCAATTCCAGGCCATGGTTCAGATACAGCTGAGAAGAATTGATTATATATTTGTCCCCAAAATGGCCCATTGCTGAAAATAGTATAATTTAGTATAATAGTATAATTTAGTATAATAATAGATGTGTGTATATTTGGAGAGGTGTGTGTGAGAGAGGTAAAGTCTTCACAAAAAGTGCTCATTAAATTGTAACTCAAACTGGAATGGATTAGAGTAGATTATACTGATCAAGAGACCTTTTACAGTTAGTCTACCACGATGCGCCTAGATATTTTCTTGAACAGTATGTTCAGCAGAGTGTGTACAATAATCCAGTTTTCCTCAGAAAAAGCTCAGATGAATGTATTCATGTAGCCGCTCATCTCATTTTCATCTTGGCACATATTCACTCAACTGATCTATTATGTAATTGATCCCATGCTGTTTTGTATTGGCTGAGATTAGCATCATGTTTTTGACAAATCTCAGATGTTTTAATTGTAATTATTTTAATCATCATTTAGATCAGTTTTCATGGATTGAACCAGTGTCTTAGTTGAAGCTTGTGACTAAGCAGTATTTACAGTCTCTGACTTGCAAAATTTAGGGAAAGGGACGAAGATATTTATGAAGCATGAGTGGGATGAAAGTAATTTTGAATTTGTTGGTAAATATTTGGATGAGTTTACAGTGCAACAGAAAGACGTAATATCTCTGTTTATTGCAATGAATAAAGCTAGAAGTAATTAAGAATAGATTTTGGGGGGTAAAAAAGATTGTGAGCTTTACATCATTCATTTTGGAATCTTGAAATATACAATTTTGCAGCTATGAAGATTTACAAAATATGTCTTTTTTAATTAATCAGAGATTAGCAAAAGCATATTTACCTAGAAGTAAGTATTGGAAGTCTGAGGCAAACATAAAAAATGAATTTCTCCTAGGCCACCATGCATGATATATAGCTATGTTCTGATTTGGTCACACAATAAAGATAGAATCCAAAGGTAAGTTACTAAAAACATTACAGTACTTAAGTAAACATGAATTTATTATGTTGTGGTAAATACAGGTAGTCCTCAACTTATGACCGCAACTGAGCCCAAAATTTATGTTGTTAAGTGATAAATTTGTTACTAAGTGAGTTTTGCCCCATTTTATGACTTTTTTGCCATATTTGTTAAGTGAATTACTGCAGTTGTAAAATTAGGAACACGGTTGTTAAATGAATCTGCTTTCCTTATTGACTTTGCTTGTCAGAAGGTCGCAAAAGGGGATCATGTGACTCCGGGACACTGCAAACCGTCATAAATGTAAGTCAGTTGTTAAGCATCCAAATGTAAATCACATGAGCATGGGGATGCTACAATGGTCATAAGTGTGAAAAAATAGTCACAAGTCACTTTTTTCACTGCCATTGTAACTTCGAACAGTCACTAAATGAACTCTTGTAAGTCAAGGACTACCTTGCCTTTCAAGACAAGACCACTTTGCTGTCCACATGTAATATGTATCTTTCCCTCTAGAACAGGGATTTCAAACTCCCGGCCTGTGGCCCGGACGCATCATCTGGAAGCCACGCCCACCCCACCCCATTGCTGGCAATGGGAAAACTGTCCCGATACGTTGCGCGACATCACATGACGTCGCGAGTTTGACATGTCTGGTCTAGAAGCAAATCAAGGTGCTTAGTACCCAACAGGTTGGCCAAGCTGATTGGATGAGTGGCAGAAAATCTCATCAATATGTATCTAGCATTCAAAGTATAATAGCAATGTCAACAACAACCTACCAACTCTCAGAATCAACAGCCTGAAGGAGCCACCTGCTCATTTTACCAGCGTAAGGAAAATGGTCATTCGGTGATTTATTCTCCATTCTTCCAAACAAAAGTATTCAAATGGTTATATAAATTCAGCATTCCTTTGAATTATGCATCATTCGTGCTTGCACCTCTTCCCTTGCAACTAATATTAGCAGTCTTGTTTTCAATTTTTTTTTTTTTGCTGAGTTATTCGGAAAATCTTTTGTTGTCTTTACTAGTTTAGACTCAGTAGAGGAATGGCAGTTTTAGTAATGACAGCTTTGCTGAGTTGTGTGGCTTTTGGGAATAAATAACGTATTTTGGTTTTTACAGGGGAGAAATAAATTTGCACTTTCCACAACAACAGCTTTTAAAATGAAGATGCAGAGAAATTTATATACTATGACCTGCTTTTAAAGCATGATTATCTACCTGAAATTTACGTACTTTCAGCTGAGTTTTCTGCAGAGGACATGACATCAAAGTAAATCTAGAAAAAAAATATTTTTTTGTCCCTTGAAACTAGTTTGTATACTGGGGTAGTCAAAGGAGATGAATCAAGAGGCAGTTAAAAGACGCCCATCAGTCAGAGTTAGTTTTCAAAAACCCAGCCAGAATTAAGTCTCCCCCATGAGCCTTGTTGTTTTTCAATTATGGAAGGAGTTTGTGGATCT
The DNA here is from genome assembly GCF_947247035.1 of Vipera ursinii. NCBI lineage: Eukaryota > Metazoa > Chordata > Lepidosauria > Squamata > Viperidae > Vipera > Vipera ursinii. The sequence goes on along the minus strand of NC_139516.1, from coordinate 86,984,494 downwards.
TAGTAGAGGCCACAATTGGCCACTCTGGGCTATGAGTTGAAGACAGATTAAAAAACTGACTCACATCAGAATGGCACAGTTCTCATGTAGAATTATCTGGCTGAGCAGAATCTTTTAGGAAATAATGACCTGTCAAATGCCAGAAAGTTAAAAGAGTTCTTAGCAGCAGGTCTCCTGCCATTTTGAAGTAGAAAACAAAAACAACCTAAATTGTGTGCTTAAGATAAATGCCATCCCTCTTCAGTCCAAAATTATTGTCTCCAATCCGAAGAAAATAATGATATTCTAGTCCCTGTCATATTGTCTGCTCCATATTCTTCTCTCTTGATACTTTTCCTCAAACATTAAAGGACAACTTCAGAAACCAAAAAGTTTCCACCTCTTATTAACATCAGTCAACGGACACCATGAACTTTAAATCAATAACTATCATTATATGATAATTTTTTGAATTGGTGTATAGGAACGGTAATATTTGCCCAAACATGCACGGTAGGCATATGACCAGTTAAAATACCTTTTGATATCTACTAATGGGCTGACAATTCTATTTATTCGAGAACTCTCTAGAACTAGAGCGTCTAATAAGCAGTCTGCAAAACAAGAAGCATGTAGCAATTAATATCAATGGTTGCTAGCCTTTACCAAATTAGATACTGAAAAGTAGAGGGAATTATGGCATAAAGAATTGTAATACCCAGGGTATGATTTTTAGGATAAGAACATCTACATTTCTGTATGTGACATTTCTGTGGATTTAGAATTATAATTTAAGGGCTGAAAAGAAAGCTCTACCTCTAATGTGTCCCAGGTTTCCTCAGAAAAATCTTGGGGCTGCTCATGGAAATCCAACTCTTTGGTGACAAAGTTTGCATCAAACCAAAGATTCTTGCACTGCAGCTGCTGGATGCGTGCAGTCGCTGGGTGTGGGGTTAGTGAATCATGATGATTCTGCATGGAATGTACTTAAGGGGAGACATATATGTAATCTTTGAGGGACATGTTGGTAAGTTTCCATTTGGGTCTTGTTATAGTGTGATATGCAGATGCTTTTAGGAGTAGACAAGTGGGTTTCTTCATAACCCAAAGCATCTGGATTTAAGCTGACCTGCATGGGTGATTCCACAGAAGATCCTCCTCTTGCCTCATGATTTGTAATTAGGGACTCTGTAGGGGATCTTAACCCAACTTTCCCTTGATTCACACTGAAGTGTCTCCTCTTCTTGCTTCATGGTGCAATCTCACCTAGAGAACTTGGTGATGATCCAGATATCAGGTTTATCTATTTGGGTGCAGGGTGTGTCTCCTGCATTCAGAGATAGAATCTCCTGTAATGTGTTGGTGCTTATTATCACATTTGGTAAACTTGATTTGATATCAGTCAAAGTCCTGAATTAAGTTCATTTGCTCCTCCCGAGAAGGCATAGTGAGAAGGTTGCGTCAAGTCCATTTTATCTTCCTCCTTCAGCCTGCTAGATTTTTCCCCCCAAAGAATGTTATGTAGAGCAATGTTATCAGAAAAGGGCCTGGATGTGTCTTCTTGTTCTGCCTTGGCAAACTTCCCGAAAGTCAGAAGGAGGCAGGCACAAGTATTTTGAAATACTCTAGTTGACACAGTTCCAAAGCTCTGTGGAAAGCGCTTAAGTCTTAAAAGCATTTGGGGTAGTAATGGTTGTTGAAATGACCGTGCAAGCCTCTTAAAGCCTTGGCAGCATGGAAGGCATCTTATCTCCATTAGTTCAGCCAGTGTTACTTCACATCTAAGTAACCGTGACTGAGATTTCCGGATGGCCTTCTTCATATTCCATCTTTGATACCGTATTTTCCAGCATATAAGACGACTTTTTAACCCATGAAAATCTTCTCAAAAGTCAGGGGTCGTCTTATATGCTGGGTGCTGAAACTTTAGGGACAGGGCTGGCTGGAAAACCTGGAGCGGATCTCCCATTTAGTCTGCGCAGGGAAAGCGGGACCAATTGGAGTAGAAGCTGCAGTCTGTGATTTTTTACAGGGTGGGATCTGGGCGTCTATCCTTCTAAAGTTTTTTCTTTCCACCCCAAACCAACTCCGTGATGCCCTCGACATGATGTCCCATTGCCTGGAGACGGTTCGGGTTTGGATGGGGGGAAACAGGCTCAGACTCAATCCTGCCAAGACTGAGTGGCTGTGCGTACAGGCATCTCGAGTGAACCATTCTATTCCATCTTTAATGATGGGGGGGGTGAGGTGTTACTCCCGTCGATAGGGCTCGCAACTTGGGTGTCCTCCTGGATTCGTGGCTCAGCCTTGAAGATCATCTAGGAGCCGTGACCAGGGGGGCTTTTGCCCAGGTTCGCCTGGTGCACCAGTTGCGGCCCTATCTGGACCGAGATGCCTTGCGCACGGTCACTCATGCGCTCGTGACCTCCCGGTTAGGCTACTGCAATGCTCTCTACATGGGGCTGCCCTTGAGCACCACTCGGAGGCTTCAACTGGTGCAGAATGCAGCCGTGCGAGTTGTGATGGGGGCCTCCCGATACTCCCATATAACACCTCTGCTCCGTGAGCTGCATTGGCTTCCGGTTGCCCTCCGGGTGAGATTCAAGGTGCTGGTGATGACCTATAAAGCCCTAAATGGCTTGGGTCCGGGATATCTGAGGGAACACCTGCTGCCGGCATCAAGTTCCCTTCGTCCTGTGCGCTCCCACAGGGAGGGCCTTCTCAGGGTACCGCCGGCAAAGGATTGCCGGTGGGCAACACCCAGGGGGAAGGCCTTCTCTGTGGGCGTGCCTGCCCTCTGGAACCAGTTACCCGTAGAATTTAGGACTGCCCCTGATTTTCGTTCGTTCCGCTGGGACCTGAAGACCTGGCTCTTTGAGGTTTCCGGCCAGGACTGAGGATTTTTTAATTTTTTTAACTTATTGTAATTGGGTTTTTAATCAGAGATATAGGGGTTTTAGATTTTAATCAAGGAAAATTTAATCTATTTTAATTGCTATTAATTTTTGTATTGTAATGTTGTTTTAATTGCCTTGTGAACCGCCCTGAGTCCTACGGGAGAAGGGCGGTATATAAGTTTAATAAATATAAATATAAATATATAAATATAAAGTTGAAGAGCAGCTGTAGTCTATCTCAACCTGAAAGGCAGGTGGGGAATGCCGCAGCCAGAGCAGCTGCTTAGCTCTAAGGACACATTTGACTCAGGAACTGGGCGGGCGGGCTGGAAAACCTAGAGCGGATCTCCCATTTGGTCTTTTTTTAAAAAATCCCATTTATATCCCGCCCTTCACCGAAGACTCAGGCCGGCTTACAATTTAAAGCACAAATCAATGTGCTTAGCAATAGCCTTCATTCTATGTATATGCCTGCTTATTAGAGCTTTCACCCCTCCCCCTCACAAGCAGCATTACTACAAAGTCAGCTTATTGCTCCCAACAATCTAGGTCCTCATTTTACCTACCTCGGAAGGATGGAAGGCTGAGTCAACCTTGAGCCTGGTGGGATGCGAACCTGCACTAATTGCAGGCAGCTGGTGTTACTTTAGGCTCAGTGCAGGGAAAGCTTTAGAGTGAATTAGGAAAAGTGAAAAAGTGAATTAGGAAAATAGGAAACGGTTGCTGGAATTGGGTATGTGTAATTTAACGAAGAGAAGGGTGAGGGGTGACATGATAGCAGTGATCCAATATCTCAGGGGCTGCCACAAAGAAGAGGGAGCCAAGCTATTCTCCAAAGCACCTGAAAGCAGGACAAGAAGCAATGGATGGAAACTAGTCAAGGAGAGAAGCAACCTAGAACTAAGGAGAAACTTCCTGACAGTTAGAACAATTAACCAGTGGAACAACCTGCCTCCAGAGGTGGTGAATGCTCCAACACTGGAGGTTTTTAAGAAGAGACTGGACAGCCATTTGTCTGAAATGGTATAGGGTTTCCTGCCTTAGCAGGGGCTTGGACTAGATGACCTCCAAGGTCCCTTCCAACTACTTCTTCTTCTTCTTCTTCTTCTTCTTCTTCTTCTTCTTCTTATTATTATTATTATTATTATTATTATTATTATTATTATTATTATTATTATTATTATTAAGTTTAATCTACTTGCACTGTTTTATGTTTACATGTTTGATGACAAACAGCCTTATGTTTATAAGTGACAGTTTTCCTACTAAGTACCTGCATGTCATAAGCATTTGAATTAAAATTACCATATTAAAATCAAATTTGATGTTGTTTAATTTTTATTTGGTGTGCGTTGGAAGAGGGGTAGTCTTATACGGCGAGTATAGCCCAAACCCTATAATTTAACAGGAAATGTAGGGGGTCGTCTTATATGCCGGAAAATACGGTAGTTTATGTGGATCATTTGTAGATATAACATGACTTTCCTCAGTTGAAGTACCTGTGTTTCACTTGGTACTTCAGTGCTAAGCTTTGAATTGTGTTAACAACTGTACTAAAATAGTGCTCACCCCCCTCTTGTGGGGGGGGGGTGAGCCCTGTATTGCCATGCTCACCAGCTGCCTCAATTTCCTTTACAAGACTAGGGAACCTTTTTCTACTAGCATTTTTATTTCCTCTAGCTGTTAGTTGACCTCCAGTAGCTGATCAAATATAGATTGCACTTGTGTGCACAGGAAGGAGACAGTTTTTTTGCAACTAAGGACAGATCTGCGTTCAGCTCTAATGAGTTCCCAGTTGGATCTGCTTCCTTGGTCTCAGATTCCGTTCCAGCTTTTCCCGCCTCTTTGTTTATTACAGTTAAATCCTGATCAGAGGATAACAGCTTATCTGGGTCCCTATCAAATAAGATACAGTTAGTCCTCAATTTACAACCATCATTAAGACCTTTTGTTGCTAAGTGATGCAGCCGATCTTACAATCTTTTTTGCTACAATTATTAAATGAATCACACCGTCGCTAAGCAACTCTGGCTTCCACCATTGACTTTGTTTGTTGGAATACACCCACCCTCGGAAGGTCGCAAATGGATGCTGCAACCATCATAAATACATGCCTGTTGCCAAGTATCCAAATTTTCATCATATGATTTGCAGAAACAATGCAATAGTTGTGAGTGCAAGGACCAGTCCATTAAAGTCACTTTTTTTTAGCGCCCTCATAACTTTGAATGGTCTGTAAGTGAATGCTCTTAAGTTGAGGACTACCTGTGTGATGCTTCTCAACTGTTTTTGGAATTTAAGAAGCAAGGTAGCCTTGAAGGCATGTAAATCTTTTTGTTGTTCAGACAGAACGGTTTTTTTCGTTTGCTTATCTTCTTCTTATGACTTAGTAACAAACTGTCTTACCTTTGTAGAAGTTTAAGGAGTCCCTGCATAAAGCTGGTTTGCCCATTTTCTCTGGAAGTGCCTAATATCACCCAAACCCTCTGACTTCTAGAGACTTTCTCACTTTGTTTTATCCTTTCTCTTTCAGCTGGACAACAGGAATAACTTGGCAATTGCAGCCCCTCAGATTTGGGAGAGGAATGTGCTGTGCTGCAGGCCTTAGCAGTGGTAGTGTAAAGCAGGGGTGTCAAACTCAATTTCATTGAGGGCCGCATCAGCATTGCGGTTGCCCTCAGGGGGCCGGGTGGGTATGGCCAGGGTGGGCGTGGCCTACTGGGTGGGCATGACTAAAGTGCGTATGGCCTACTGGGTGGGCGTGGCCAGCTCTACATCGTTCGCATCAAGGGTCCCTATGGGGGCCTGGGCAGGAGTGGGACAGATCTGAGGGTCTCTGGCAGAAGGAGGGTCTCTGGGCCAGGGCCAAGGCATTGGGGGCCGTTCCCTCACTGTTTCCAGGATGGCTTCGCGGGCCGCATGAAACCACTTTGCGGGCCGGATCCGGCCCCCGGGCCTTGTGTTTGACATGTCTGGTGTAAAGGAATAGGTGACTTCTGGTTTCTTTCATCTCCTTTTCTAAGAGGACTAACAGTAGACTAGACTAACTTGACTGACTCAGTGGAGTTCATTTAAATTCACGCATGACTAGATCAGTTTGGGATGAACTACACCCTCCTCTCCTTATCCATTCTTGCTCCTCACACAGCACTTTTCCTTCCCTTCCACTGACCCACTTAAGTTGTAATGTGAGCATAGAAACATGAGGTTAGAAACATAAAAGTGAAGAAGAAAATGTAATAAATCTCTTCTTTGATTCTCCTACGCCTGTTTCCTCACCACCACTCCCTTCCATTCTGTGTTCTGCTGCCCACAGCTGATCTTCGCTATCTTCTCCCCCCCCTAACACACACACACACACACGTTGCTGCCATCCTGGCCCTTTGCAAGACAGCTGTTGGCTGCCCAAGGCCTTCGGAGGCTGTGAGAAGGACTAGGCTGAGTTCAAGTAGAAATCATTGTGGCAAGGCTGGAGAAGGGCGAGATCCTCAGCTAAAGACGGTACCGTCCCGATCTAATGACTGCATCCAGGTGTCAGAATAATATTCTGGTCCCTTTCCCGAGCTGGGATTTGCGTACGAATGACACCGGACTCACAGCTTGAAGAGGAAAAAAGTTTATTTGAGAGCGTAAAAGACAGCAGTCGAAAGTAGATTACATTTGAATGTTGTGAGGTAGAGGGTATTTACAGAGAAAGTAGTTCTTGGTGTGAATGCATTTTGAAGGGTTTATCTTTGGCAAATTCCTTCGGTGTGTGTCTTCCTAAAAGCCCTCTTAAAGGATTTGTCTTGTTGGCTATTCTTTGAAAGGAATGCACTTTCAGTCTGTCAATAATTTAGCTCAACAGTTAAACAATCTTTGCTACATGGTTTCTTTTAGCTATTGACAGGTCAGGTTGTTGATTCAAGGAGTTTACAGGCAGTGCATGAATAAAATTATTCTTGAGTCTAAAACAACTTCCAACACAGGACTACCACATCTGCCATTGCAAAGTGGTTGTCATGGTTCCGACAGGTGAAACCCATCAAAAGAACTTCAAGGCAAAATTTTTCCTTAAAGAACATTTTATTCGGGAAACATAGTATCAGCACTACATAGTTGAACCCAAAACTAAATTCCCTTCCCCCAGATACAAAGTAACAAGGTACAATTCCCACTCTCAATAAACTGTCATAAATCACATTCCCCAATTAGTTAAAAGCACGGGCTTCCACCCCAGCTCCTCAGCCTGCCAAAGCGTTATCAGCTTGTCCTTGGGTTCCCACAGCAGTGTTATCGTTATGGCTAGTTGAGCTTTCATTCTAACCCCCTTCCCTGCTGCACCTGATTCCTAAAAGTAAGAAAAAGCATAGAAAAGGAGATGAGAAAATGGCTGCATTCTCATCAGTTGTCAAAGCGGGAACATCCAATGTTAGCAGCGTTGACATCTGGCCCCCCTTACAAAAAGGACCTGCGATAGGTTAGGGACAGCTCGATAGACACAGGCCTGGGAAAGGTGATTGTCTAGCACCTCCTTGAAGTGGTGCACTAGGCACTGTTCAAACCACCTTTCTATTCGACCTACTACCTTACGAAATTCTTGGACGTATTCCAAAGCAGGTCTGCCATCTTGTTTTATCTTATGAATTTGTTTCTTTGTTTTGAGGGTCATGGATGGGTCCTCAAACCTGGCTCTTAATCCAAGCAGGAAGAGATGGAGGTTCCCCAACTGAGGCGCTTGCTCATTGTACAAATTGTTTAGCCATTCAGACACTTCCCCTTCCAAATTGGCCGTGACCACATTAACTGTAGCAGCTGGATTCGGGTAGAAATTGACATTGCGATTCATGTGGGAATGCACTTGATTGAGGAAGAAGATCAGCTTTTCCAGGTCACCGTCAAAAGTTGCTCTAAGGGGTGGTGCCATCGTGGGTTGCTACCCTCCAGTGTGGCTGCATTCCCAGCAGTTGCTGGCCTCCCAGCTGTGGCTGTTGTGCCCCCAGTGGCTGCTGACCTCCCAGTGGTGGCTGCGGTATTCCCAGTTGATGCACATTCAGGGGCTGTGGCCAACGCCACTGCTGCTGCACTCCCAATGGCTGCTGACCTCCTGGTGGTGGCGGCTGTGGCATCCCCAGTTGCTGCAGGCTTCCCAGCGGTCCTGGCAGCGGTTGCTGCAGCATCCCAAGTTGCTGCAGGCCCCCAGAGGTTGCTGCAGATTCAGGGGCTATTGCCAGCCCCCCTGTTGCTGCGCTCCCACCTGTAGCTGACCTCCCATCGGTAGCTGCGGCATCCCCAGTTGATGCAGGTCTCTCAGTGTTTGTTGCACATTCAGGGGTTGATACCAGCCCCACTGCTGCGGCGCTCCCACCTGTGGCTGACCTCCCAGCTGCAGTGGCTGCTGCGTCCCCAATTGTTGCAGGGGCCCCAATGGCTGCGGTGCTCTCACCTGTTGCTGCCCGGCCAACAGGTCATGCAGCTGTTGCATTATACCATGTTGAACACTCACATCTGACTCTTCCCCCTGCGTGGCTTCGGGCTCGGGTGATGTCGATAGTGAAAACTGGGCTGTGTGACTGATAGTAGCAACGGTCAGGGCTTTCACAGTACCTGTGGTGGGCTGGACTTCTAGAGGAGCAACGACATCTCGGGCTACAGTGTTCAGAATGGCGGCTGGGACTGTCCCTCCTTGCAGGACTGCAGGTTAATGTTGGTGGCTTCGAGGACGGGGAAGCTGCTTGTGCTCCATAGGTGAGGCTGGGGCTTCTTTTAGGCATGGATTGGCGTCTGGTCCGCTGATCATTGTGATCACTTGCATGGGAAGAGTGAAAGGGTTGCTCCACACTCTTCACCTCTAGCCCCTCGAATCTCTCCACCAACGTCTCCACTGATTGGCTATGGGCTGCGGACAGGTACTTCCACTCTCCAGAGTCTTCGGTAGTTGTCGATTTCCTGATTCTCCAGTGGCCCAGGGAGCAGGACTCTCAAGAGGTTCCTTCTTGCAAATCAACTTTGGTCGCTTTCAAAGAACTTGCTTTTGGCAGGGTCCCCTTGAGGGGTTTGGAGTCTCCACTTAGGCAGGGTCCACTCCGATGACCAGATCAACTCCCACATTTTGGGTCTTGCCCCCAGCTGTAAGGCCTGAGAGGATTCCTTCTCCGCTGGTGTGCTGGCTTGTGCTACCTCCGCTGAGGCAGCAGCCATGCCCGGGGTGCTGGTTTCAGGCGCTTCTTCCTTCTCCATGTTGAGATCTTCCCCGTGTCTTTGCCAGCCTATCCCCCGACTTAGGAACGGTGACTGGAGCTCAGGACCCCAAGGTGGTTAAGGTAGAAAGTGTAGTTTTGGGTTAATCTCATGGTTCCGATAGAGGAAACCCATCAAAAGAACTTGAAGGCAAAATTCTTCCTTAAAGAACATTTTATTTGGGAAACAAAGTATCGGCACTACATAGTTGAACCCAAAACTAAATTGCCTTCCCCCAGATACAAAGTAACAAAGTACAATTCCCACTCTCAATAAACTGTCATAATTCACATTCCCCAATTAGTTAAAAGCACGGGCTTCCTCCCCAGCTCCTCAGCCTGCCAAAACTGCTAAGCTTGTAAGCCGCCCTGAGTCTTCGGAGAAGGGCGGGATATAAATGGAATTTAAAAAAAAACACGTTATTAGCTTGTCCTTGGGTTCCCACAGCAGTATTATCATTATGGCTAGTTGAGCTTTCATTCTAACCCCCTTCCCTGCTGCACCTGATTCCTAAAAGTAAGAAAAAGCATAGAAAAGGAGATGAGAAAATGGCTGCATTTTCATCAGTTGTCAAAGCGGGAACATCCAATGTTAGCAGCGTTGACAGCGGTGCAGTCACGTCATGTTTTCCCTAATGACTGTTTCTCTTGGCTGCAGGACATTCAGTCCCAATTAGGATTCTTAAAGTAATCCTAAAAGGGGACTATCTATGTTACAAAGCAATAATCCGGTGGCTAAAAGGTAAGGCAAGGAGAGATTACTCCCCAGTCCTAACTGAATCAAAAGAAAGCTGACTTACACAAACACAGGGCCAGAGGGATCCGTTCAATTTTGCATTTTTGCAATTCTTCCAAGTTGATGTGGAGGAATAATTTTCCTGTAAACAATTTTTTTAAAAAATCAATACTGTACTGCATTCACTTAAAACAGCTAAGCACAACAGAATAGCAATGGGAAAATGCTGTTTTAAGTAGAAGTGATAAAAATCTAGAAGCAATAAAGGGGCTCAGGAGTGTTTCTCTAAGTCATCTTACGTTGGGTACCTCCTTCAAAAGTGGAACTTCGTCAAACACGGAGTATGTAAACAGTGTTTCTCTGCAGATTAAAAGAGATAATTTTTCCTCTCAGGCTCACACAGCTACTTTGTAAGGGGCTGTTCTGCAGCCCCTAGATACCTTGAAGCTGACAGACGTACGAGGCTTATTTTTATTATGCTATTTATATTCTATCAGTGACAATATATTCTCAGGGGACCGTAGTTCATTGGTGGCACATGTATTATATGAGAAAAATACCATCCTATAAACAGTAGTCTGCGTTGACCTGATTTATAGTGATAAGGCTGACTGTCATCTATTTATTTATTCATTTATCTTATGCCTTGCCTTTATTAATTTTACAACTAAGGTGGTGAACGCATCCAACACACCTTCCTTTTTCTATTTTCCCTACAGCAACCACTTGGTGTGGTGAGTTTTGCTGAGAGAGAGTGACTGGCCCAACATTACCCATTCGGCTTTCATGGCTAAAGGAGGACTAGAATTCATGACTTCCAGCTTTCTAACCCGATGCCTTAACCCAGAGGTCCTCAACCTTTTGGGCACCAAGGACTGGTTCTGTGGAGAAGGATTTTTCCACACACCGGAGAATGCATGGTTTTGTGTGCTGCTTGAATCCCACAGATGGGGCTTTGCGGACTGGTTGCTGGCATGTTGTGGCCCAGTACCGGTCCATGGACCGGGGGTTGGGGACCCCTGCCTTAACCAAATATTTTTCTGGTGGAGTTATCTTAATATGAATCCCTTCTTGTTTCCTTATGAGTATGTGTTCACAGACATACACGCGGGCAATTAAAAATTGTGTTGATTTCATACTCTGTTTTTGTCAGGTTTCAAGAACAACACGTGTAATTGTTTAAGAGTAGTTTCCTTTATTGTTCTTCACCTTTAGACAGAGTCTTGCCAGACTAAAGCAACTATTTGCATAATTTCAGATATACTCTGTAAATCGCTAGGGAGGAACTGTTCTAATCTTCTGCCTGTTGATCAAACTTTCCAAGCCCCGCTGACTCTTTGCTCTCTACAGAGCAATCCCTCCCTCCTGGGAATCCAATCTACATTCCACCCTATTCTTTTGATATTTCAGAGTGAGATGGGTGGCATATAAATTTAATAAATAAATAAAGCATTGTTCACACTTGTATTTATTAGTGACATTAATTAAATAACCAATGCTAAGTTAATTACTGAGCCAAGATCAGAATGAGTCTATCAAGCCCATGAAAACTATTCTGACTTCCTTATGGACAAGATACTAGAAAACTAAGTTTTCAGGAAACTAAAAGCTACCAACATCAAGTTGTACCTTTACTTATCTTGTAATCCTTAAACTGGTAAACATATTTTGAGCCATTGCCTTATTCTGACTGTCTAGGCCAGGGATCCCCAACCCCCAATCCGTGAACCGGTACCGGGCTGTGGCATACTAGCAACCGGGCTGCGCAAACAAGTGAAGCTCCATCTGCTGGATGCAGGCAGCACACGAAACCATGCCCTTTCTGGTCTGCAGAAAAATCTTTCTCCATAGAACCAGTCCCTGGTGCCCAAAAGGTTGGGGGCTTCTGGTCTGGGCTATCTCAGAAGGTGATAATAGATGGGACACAATGATGCCATTATGCTGACAATTGTCACTAAGGAACAATATTATTATTATTATTATTATTATTATTATTATTATTATTATTATTATTATTATTATTATTATTATTATTATTATTATTAATTTTATTTGTATACCGCCCTTCTCCCGAAGGACTCAGGGCGGTGAACAGGGCAATACATGTTAAAAAGACAGAATACAAAAATTAAAAAAGATTAAACAAAATGCCCACAACTCTTACAATAGTTTAAAACACATTTAAAAGTAATAAAAACCCAACCCCATCCCATCAGGCCAGGCCAGCTTGTTCAAAGAGATACGTCTTTAGATCGCGCCGGAAGTAGCGAAGGTCGGGCGCCATCCGGAGCTCAACGGGAAGACGGTTCCATAAATCCGGCGCGCCCATAGAGAACGCCTTCCCCCTGGGGGCCACCAGTCGGCATTCTTTGACCGGTGGCACCCTGAGGAGGCCCTCTCTGTGGGAGCGTATTGGGCGGAGGGAAGTTGATGCCGGCCGCAGGTGCTCCCCAAGGTATTCCGGACCCATGCCATGTAGGGCTTTGTAGGTCAATACCAGCACCTTGAACCTCACCCGGAAGACAACTGGGAGCCAATGCAGCTCATGGAGCAGAGGTGTAACATGGGAGTATCGGGAGACTCCCAACACAACTCTTGCAGATGCATTCTGTACCAGTTGGAGCCTCCGAGTGGTCTTCAAGGGCAGCCCCATGTAGAGAGCGTTGCAGTAGAGGTGATGAAAATAAAATAAAATAAAACATGGGTTATTCAGCATTCTGAATTTGAAGACAAAAAGGTGCTCTGGAGTGACAGGATGTAAAAGCAGCACCTCTTACTCTCTCCAAATGCCACTTTTCTTGAAATTGTAGTGCAAACACAACTTCACCCTATCCTTTGATTGTGTTATTGCAGACCCATAGCCAAATAGAATGTACAGACAGTTTTCAATGGCATCCCATAAAAAGAGCTGTGCTGATTCCGTTCTATTTTCTTCTTGTGGTGACTTTGGAAATTGTATTTAATTTTTCTATAAATCAAAATGTACACTTGTACATGCAGAATCTGTCAGCTTATTAACTGTTGGCCTGTGCTGCTGAACATACGCTAAATTACAATGTGATTTGTTTGGCTGGCATACATAGAGACTATGGTCTGAACTCGCTCCTGGTTCTTTTCCAGTCACGATTAGAGATGTCACTTCTAAGATATAAAGGTTTTTTAGGACCTGGGACCACAGTATCTGTGATAACACATCATTCTGTACATTCCTACAAATGTCTTCAAGGTCATCCTCAAAGGACACATTGAAGTTACTCTTCTGTGTTGAGGTAAGGTCATGGTAACCCATAGGCAGTCTTTCTGAGTGGTAGCTTTTTCCAATGATTTATTATTTTGGCTTTTTTGTACTAAGCAAATGATTTTTTATTCTCCAAGGCCTTTTAATAGATTAATATTTTAACATTTTATACATATATGCCTAATTCACCTTGGCTGAATTCAAAAAGGCTAAGGCAGATCATATCCAATTAAAGGTTGGATAGGAAAACAAGAAGAAATTTCTGAGCTGAATGCTACATTTGAAAGTATAAAATAATTAACTCAGAAAAAAGAAATGGCAAATCACGTTTGCACTGTTGCCAAGAAAACTCTAGGGATATGTTTGTGTAGTTACCAAAAGTAAAGCTTGATTCTTGTATGGGGTATTGAATAGATTATTAACTAATCTACCTGCAGTTATATTTTCATATATTCGGTTTTTAAATGCTGTTTTAGTTCATAGTTTTTTTTAAAAAAAAAAATACAGTATAATTTTACTGTGAAATAAGTTGCCAGGAGGAAACCCAGTCTGCTTTTAAACAGCCTACATTTTTAGAATAAAAGTGAATAAATATATTGTATGCAGCAATTTTAGCTTGTAAAATGATTTATGTCTAACTTTGAGTGTGGTTCATTAAAAAAATGTTTAGGTATGACTTCTTTGATACTGGAGCTCAACTGTCTTGTTCTTGTAAACTGCAGCAGTTAACAGCATGAGATCATTTGAAATGGTTTATCTGCTTCTTTTGCTAGGTGGAAATTCTGGACTGGAAGACAAAACAGCAGCTCTGCTTCCTAGAAAAGGTTGGTAACCCTAATGTTATAAATCACTTTTTAAATAACCACATTTACAGATAACTTTTTGAGTGCTGGGAGTTTTGTATAATAACTTCATACTGTAGCTGGGTGTTTCCTTAATTATATCCTTTGGTCCCATCCATTCAACCATGCCCCCCCCCAAAAACAACAACAACAACAACAACAAAACAATATCTGCTTGCTTCCTGATAGAAAGTTTTCTGTTATACAGGTTGAGCCACACACTACAATAAGTGACATCCAAGTAATGTTCCACAAGATATGTAAGTATCTACATTTCAAAATTGATTTTAAAGGTGATATCAGTGCTTAACTGAACTATACCTAATTGTGAGGAGCATATAGGAACTCCTAAATGCCATAAGCTTTCTCAAAGCTGAGTTAATAATTCTACTAACTGCTGAAAGTTTTAGCCAGCCTTTTCACTGTGATGCTCTTCAGATGTGTCTCTAGCTTTTCCTTCCCATTGCCTCCTACAGGTAGATACATGGCTGTCCTATGGCTTGAGGCAGATTGGGACAACTCGCTCCAGCCTCTCACCACAGCCAACTTGCTACGCCCAACTTGCTATGACCAACTCATCGTGGCCAGCTTACTGTGGACTACTTGCTGCGGAATTTAATTATTTAAAATAAATTAAAAACTATTTTAATTTTTTTCATTCACATTTCATGTTGTCCCTCTTTTTGCATCCTTTCTTTAATGGTTTCTTTGATATTAGTGTAACTCTTGTCTCGTAGTGAGTTGTCCTGTGGCGAGTTGGCTGTGGCGTATTGGCCAAGGTGAGTTGGCCATGGTGAGTTGGCCGTGGCAGATTGTCATAGACCTGGCTAGAGGGCATCAAATTGGTGAAGACAGGCTGAGGGTTTTCTGGGTTGAGTTAGCAGTGCAGATCTTACAAAGCCTATTTGCTGAAGCAGAAGGGAGTTGCCAGAAAAATTCCAAAAAACTTTGGGAATTTATATATTTACTTTATTTTTTTAAATTTGTTTGCCACTATCTTCCTGCGAAGCGACCCTGGGAGGCTTACAACATTAAGCATATATGTTTACCATTTATATATTTTATATTTATACGTGCTTTTATTTAGAAATGTATTCATATATGATTACCATTGATATTAGATTGCCAGAAATGTTGTGTAACAATTTGGAAATCAATCCCATCAAGCCAAAATAGTAGAAAGAATGAATAAAGAAGTGATTTTGCAAGAATAGAGAGTCTTTAGAATTTGTTGAGATTAAGCTGGAAAGTGTGAGCTAACCAACATGAAAGTCGTGTTTTTAATTGTGAGTTTCCATTTTTCCCCTGTAGATCCTCAGTGGTATCCAGCAAGACAATCTATAAGGCTTGATCCTAGTAAGTATTAAGAGAGAGAGAGATAGAGTGTGTGTGTAAGAGAGATTAAACATTGCAGCTTTCGCTAAATCAAAGCAGTTCATTCAGATTACAATGTTAAAATCCTTTCAAAAATTAGTTATCTAAGTCACTGCAGAAACATATATAATTAGCATTTTAAATTCTGTAAAGTGAAGGGGCGCGGTGGCTCAGTGGGTTAGGACGCTGAGCTTGTCGATCAGAAGGTCGGCAGTTTGGCGGGTCGAATCCCAAGTGCCGCGTAACAGAGTGAGCGCCTGTTACTTGTCCCAGCTTCTGCCAACCTAGCAGTTCGAAAGCACATAAAAATGCAAGTAGAAAAATAGGGACCACTACGGTGGGAAGATAACAGCGTTCCGTGCGCCTTTGGCGTCTAGTCATGCCGGCCACATGACCACGGAGACGTCCTTGGACAAGCGCTGGCTCTTCGGCTTTGAAACGGAGATGAGCACCGGCCCCTAGAGTCGGAAACGACTAGCACGCATGTGCAGGGGAACCTTTACCTTTTAAAGTGAGATCTAGACTACTGTAGCCATAGATAGAACTGAGACTGTTTAAGAGGGAGAAGGAATCAAAATGAGAATTCTTTCCCCCTGGCTGATGTTTTTCTCTCAAGAGGCTACTCAGCAAAGGTCCAAGGCCATCTTCTTGTGAAAATGGTCCAGTTATTGAGACACAGTTCTGATAGAAAATCTCATGTATAACACTTTTTGCTGTGATTTCTTTTTAATACCCTGGTTTCCCAAAGACTAGACTGTGAGCTCACGTTTTGCACACAGAATGTTGCCAATATAGCTCAATGTAAGAGACTTCTGATAGCAAACCTGAGAAACATCAGCAAAGAATGAAGAATGGGAGAACCGATTACGTGGGACCATGATCTGCTTCAGTTTTCTGTATACAGGTAGTCCTTGACTTAATACAGTTCATTTAGCGACGGTTTGAAGTTACAATGGCACTGAAGCAAGTGATTTATGACTATTTATCACACGATCATGGCAGCATCCCCATGGTGACGTGAATTTGTCACCATGAGCAGGGACTTGGACTAGAAGACCAAGACCTCAAAAGTCCCTTCCAACTCCATTATTGTTATTGTTAGCACACTGATGATTATATAATCAAATTCAGACGTTTGGCAACTGACTCATATTTATGACGGTTGCAGTGTCCCGTGGTCACGTGATCACTTTTTGTAAACTTTGACCAGTAAAGTCTATGGGGAAGCCAGATTCACTTAACAAATGTGTTGCTAAATTAACAATTGCACTGATTCAGTTAACAACTATGGCGAGAAAGGTCGTAAAATGGGGCAAAACTCACTCAACAAATATCTCACTTATCAACAGAAACTTTGGGCTCAATTGTGGTCGTAAGTCAAGGACTATCTGTATTGACAATGACATGTAGATTCATTTGACATTTTCCCTTCACATGTCTTCAAATGCTTCGTTTCTTTTCCTTCAAATGTTCTTAAATGGAAAAAAAGGTTCTGATGCTGGTCAAGAGTCCTTGAGGTAAATAGGAAAGAAAAGCTGTAGAAAACACAAGCGCAGATGAGGAACTGTGTATTTTCACTTCTCTTTTCACAATAAATATTACAACTTCTTCTCATCCTCTCAGAAGGAAAATCTCTGAAGAATGAGGAAATCCTGCAATTGCTCCCTGTTGGCACCACTGCTACGCTCTATTTTAGAGATTTAGGGCCGCAAATTGGATGGACCATGGTGAGACTCTCAGCTTTGATATGTTTTAATTAATTGCTGCTTTGCCTCAGTAATATTTTGCATTATGATGATATTTAAGTTTTTCTCCAGTGAGAAATGGGAGAGAACACCAGCCTTTTTTTATTTTCTAAACTCAACAGTTGCTGGATGCAAAGGGAAAAATATAATAACCAAAAAAACTTGGCAAGCAAGTCCATAGCAACGCAGCACTGGTTGCTTGGCAACCAGACAAAACCCAGCTTGTGTAATGTCTATATTAGGGGATGCAACAAGAAAATAGGGAGAAAATGTAGCCCTCCAAAATTAGGGCGAGAAGGAAACAGTCATTTGATCCAATCATATGGAATAGTGCCAATTTTGGTAGAACAGAATCCATTCTTCCAACTTTTCATCTTTGGCCTGTTTTTTGAGCTTAAGTGCCAGGAGAACCTGGCCAGGTAAAGTGCTTCTTCGCACAAAGATGCAGTGACATGCCTGTTTTATGAATTGGCTTTTTGCCTGTCATATCTGCTAAAAGAACAAAACCAACATCTGAGAGGGGAAAAGAGATTTTTAAAAGAAAACGCTCAAGTGAGAACAGTAAGGTGAAGCCAGAATTGTGGGCACAGCAATTTGTGGGCACAGCAGGTTGTGTTATAATCCAGACTCCCCCCTCACTTCATTTTATTTATTAGATTTTTATCCTGCCTTTATTACTTTATAAGTAACTCAACATACCTAATGCTCTTTCCTCCTCCTATTTGCCCCATATAACAACAGCCCTGTGAGGTGGGTTGAGCTGAGAGAGAGTGATTGGCTCAAAGTCACCTAACTGGCTTTCATGCCTGAGGCAGAACTAGATCTCACAGTCTCCTGTTTTCTAGGCCAGCACTGATACATTGCTGCCCAGTCTTTCCCAGCCTGGCAAGTTTCAGACGTGTTACACAGTCCAACATGTTGCCAAGTTGGGGGCTCCTTGCATATATCATAAGATAAAATGGGAAATTGATAGTAAAGCAACAGTTCACTGCATATCTGGAATCAGTGCACAAAATACAACTCTGTTGATTTAAACTGGTTTATTTTGAGTTATACTGCTTATAATGACCAACTGGAAGAAGTATTTTAATAACCTATGTTATGCACTTGAGCCAATGCACCGGTCATTAACAGATAAACAGAAGGAATATTAATATTTCATTTGTTTATCCCACATTTATTTCCCTTCTCCCATAGGAGCTCATTTGAACTGATCAGCAGCCTCATTCTGAATTATGGGTTTAGCCTTCGGTCTTGACACTTGCAGTAGAATCCAGCCAACTAACCAGGCTGTGTTCCTTATTAAGCACTATTGTTTTCAATTGTGCTAAACAAGGCAAAAATCATCTCAGATCGCAAGATGCCACTGCAGGGTTTACACCATTTCAAAGCTAAAATGCAAGCAGCAGCAATTCTTCAACTACGAAGACAGTTGTGTAAAATAGAAAAAAGGAAAGCTCAGGGAAAATAAGCAGAGTACTTTCTAGAGCAATGTTTCTCAGTCTTGGTGATTTTAAGACAGACGGGCTTCCGAACTTGACAGAATTTGACAGCCAGCAAGTTTAAACGTTGGTTGGCAGTGTTGGATATAGCAAGTGGTCATTCAGTATCCATTCTGATTGGGAGGACTGCATGCAGTGTTGTTGTTGTTGCTAGGCAACCAAAGACAGCCTTCTAATAAGTGTCTCTCTCTTTTGCAGGTATTTTTGATAGAATATACGGGCCCATTGTTCATCTATTTTGTGTTTTATCTCCGCATGCCTTTTATCTATGGCCAGGATGACAGATTTACTTCAGGCCGACATCCAGTAGTTAAGTGAGTCTCACTTCTAGACTGGAGAAGTTTATTTTGGGGCATCACAGCTTTATTCCGAATGTCTTGCCCAATTTGTTTTTTTTTTAGTTTTCTGAAACGCTTTTATCTTGCTGTTTCTAGCTTGGCATGTATCTGCCATTCTTTCCACTACATCAAAAGGTTGATTGAAACAATATTTGTTCATCGGTTCTCCCATGGGACTATGCCACTGAGGAATATTGTTAAGGTAAATTGTCACAAAATCTACTTGCAGCCCTTGAATGCAACCTAATCTGGCCATTCCCTGTAGGAGCCCAGCCTGTGATACAACTTTGGGCCATAACGATGCTCTGCAAAATGAGGAACTGTTCTCTGTTAGCATGAACATCTGCTAATGAAATCTGCCATTCCAAATTATGGCTGCAAAACATGGGACTGCAATACCTAATCTTTTTTCTTCTAGCCAAGTGGGAAGATGCTCCTTGAGAGTGGCTTTCCTCCTGGATCCTAGGACAGCGATGGCGAACCTTTTAGAGACCAAGTGCCCGAACTGCAACCCAAAACCCACTTATTTATCGCCGGGTGCCAGGTGGGCGTGGCCCACTGGGTGGGCGTGGCTGTGGTGGTCATGGCAGATTGGGTGGGTGTGGCCAAGGTGGGCATGGTCACCTCAATGTTGCTCGTGGGGAGGGACACCTGTGGGGGGTGGGCAGGGTTGGGGGAGATCCAGGAGGTCTCTGGCAGGTGGGGCAATAGGCAGAAGACTCATCCTGTGGGGTGAAGCGAGGCAGGGCAGGGGTACCATTTCCATGGGGCAAGGCAAGGGCTGGGACAGCTGCTGCCTGACACCATCTGCCCCCACACACAGAGGCCAGCGAGCGCATGGGGGCTGATAGTGTCCGTCAGCAGCCATAGCCTGCTGGCCCCTCAACCTGGGGCTCCGCAGCCCGCTAGCAGTTCAAAGAAGGATCCTCTGAGCTGGATGGGCGGCCGACAGCTGAGGAGGTGATGCAGTGGGTCGTGCCCGGGAAAAGGAGAGCATGCGAGGCCAGGAGGGACGGGACGGGGAGGGAGAGAAACCAGCCGTGCCGGGATGCATCTGGCCACGTGGGACCTTGGCATGTTAGCAGGCGGTTGGTTGAAGACGGACAGTTGCCATCTCCAGGGCATGGTGCGTGTGCCCACAGAAAGGGCTCTGAGTGCCACCTCTGGCATGGGTGCCATAGGTTCGCCACCACTGTTCTAGGACACGCTCTCCTGATTAAGACTATTGAGTCAGTGGGTTTATTAGAATTACAGGGGCTATTCTAGACATGATACTTGACATTGGCCTGCAGCTACCTTGACAATAGCAAGGTATATTTTACAGATTTTTTTAATGTACTCCTACAGTAGACTACAGCTCCATCTGCAAAACTTAAGAGAATTTCTGCTTCATTAAAGTGTTGCAAATTTACAACTATCCTTTCGTAGGAAAAATTTTTGGACTTGGGGTTATTTGCAAAATGTAACTTCTTCTGGGACTGAACCATTCCAAATGCTTGTGGGGATTGATTTGAAACCTTTGCCATGTTAAAAATTCTTGAAGGAGGAAATAAAGTACAATAGATTGAAAATGAGGCTAAAATCCTTCTCTCTGGCATTCTGGATGTCTCTGTGTTTGTGTTATTTTAAGGAGCACAGTGATAAATCACATGATCTCTCAGTTCTGAGTTACCCTGAGCCAAAATAGGTGGTTTCTGAACTTATAATTTGATCCTTAAATTAAGGGCGCTTCTGGAGGTATTGAATGATTTAAGAACAATGTAGCTAATAAGTAGTTATTTTTTATAATGGTGGAATGTGATTTTTGTATTGTTTTGTTTTTGCATTTTACATTTTATATGTAGAGCATTAATTAGATCTGCATCTCTTATTTGCTTCTGGGATTCAGGAGAGAATACAGAATAGACCTGTAATTATTCTCATAACATCACACTGAGGATTGACTCAAATCTGGCTTTTGTTCCAAAATCTTAAGCCACTCTACCACACTGGTATAAACATTGCATTTTTAAAAAGTATAATAGAGTACCTACGATTATTGTCATCCATGTGGATTTTGGACTTTATGATTTTTTTCTATCTTTTGCTGTGGTGGGAGATGCACAGAAAATAATAGCGTAGTGACTGTCTCTCATATATAAAATATATCCAGGTCACATTGTAAATAGTTGCAAATTTTCACTTAGTTTTGTATGTAGAATTCTTGGGATGGGGATACAGTTCCAAATTAAAAATCTGTGACCCTAGCAAAGATGTAATAATTCTTTAGGGCTTTAAGTGCTCTTAGCAGGCAGCTGTTCTCATTAAGATTTTTATTTCATGATCCTGCATCTGAAGAATAAACTATTCAATGGCAGCTGGCCCGTTCTTTCATTACTTCTTTCAATCTCAGCTGAAACAAAGACCACTTACTATAGAAGCTGTTACTATTTGACCTGGATTATGTTCCTGAGATAAAATGTGCTTTGCTTGAATCTAGTCGTTTGCATTAATTAGAGCAGACATGTCAAACACAAGGCCCGGGGGCCGGATCCAGCCCACGAAGTGGTTTCATGTGGCCCACGAAGCCATCCTGGAAACAGTGAGGGAACGGCCCCCACTGCCTTGGCCCTGGCCCAGAGACCCTCCTTCTGCCAGAGACCCTCAGATCTGTCCCACTCCTGCCCAGGCCCCCATAGGCACCCTTGATGCGAACGATGTAGAGCAGGCCACGCCCACCCAGTAGGCCATACGCACTTTAGCCACGCCCACCCAGTAGGCCACGCCCACCCAGGCCATACCCACCCGGCCCCGAGGGCAACCGCAATGCTGATGCGGCCCTCAATGAAATTGAGTTTGACACCCCAGAATTAGAGCATTTGCTGCTCTGTTTTGTTCAATGCAGAGACAGTTTTTAACACACGTTTCTCTGCCATTGGAAAACATCGGGATGAATGAGGACAAACGTAGCTATTCTACCAGGATGGCCTTCTTACGGTTCAGATTATTGTCTCGGAGCACATGATGCAAGAAAGTGTGCCCTTTTGATTTCTGCCTAATTAACACTGTTAAAGAGATTCTGAACTCTGTGTAGGTGTTTATGTGTGGTCTGTAGTTATGCAGTATTTACAGGCGACATTCTTTGCAGGACCACCTTTTCCCAGATCCTTCTATCCTTAGTCCATTAGCTCCAGCAGGAGAGGCTTAGCTGTGGGTCCTGTCAGTCAGGAATGTCAACTTGTGAGACCCAGGCTTGTTTTTTATTGCCCTTTGGAACACCATTTCCCCACAAGGTTAGCTTGGCCCTGATCCTTCAGTCTTTTTGAAAAGCTCTCAAGACATGGGTCTGTTCTTAAACGTGGATTGTTAGAGCCCGTAAAGCAATTGTTATCTGCCTAGATTGGTTTGGCTTCTTGGCTGTTGTCTGCTTTATATTGCATTGTTTGTATTCTTTAAATGTTCTACTCTGCAAAGTCACTATTGCATATACATCAAAGAAAATAAGTAAGGACCTTTATTTTTTCATAAACAACTCAAGGCAGCTAACATATCTAAGCAAATACTTTAAGGATGCATTCCATTCAGCTCCAATCAACAAGCGAATTGTCTGCTGGCTCAGGATGTGAGGCCTGTAATTGAACTTCTGGATCAGCATTTCTCAACCCTGCTGGCTGGGGTATTCTGGGAGTTGAAGTCCACACATCTTAAAGTTGCCTGGGTTGAGAAACCCTTATCTAGACAACAGTTTGGGGAAGACTGAAACGACAGTAAGAAGACAGAAGGAATGATTTAAGATAAGGATGGTTTGAAAGCACTTTCACTACATCTGATGGAAGGAAGTATTTTCTGTCACTTAATAGAGCAGAATCAGGAATTGGTGTCGTACAGAGTTAGTGCAGATGAATTTAAAAGTGGGGAAATGGCTGTGTATGGCATTGGTCGGTTAAAAGTGACGTGATAAATATGCTAATAATACCAATTTTCGTCTTCTGACATGAAGAGGTGAGGAAAATAAACCAGTTTCTTTCTAAAATGTGAAGAGGCGAAAATCTTTCAGATGTAATTATTTTCACAGTAAATTCCACATTTTGATTGGCTGTACAAATGGCCAAATAGCTTCTTAACAGGGCTTCTATAATGTTAGCAATCAGCAGTGCCAGTGACTGGGGGGGAAAGCCAGTGGGGCTCAAAAGGAAGAAAGCAGCTTTACAAAGCAAACCCCTGTGCAGCATCACTGGTGCCTAAAAGGGGCAGTTCTTGCTATCTAACCCTGAAAGCTGAGAGAGAGACTGTGTTTGTGGCGTACAAAGTTAATACACACTTTGGCTTCCCACTTTTTCATTTTCCAATGGCTCCTTCTCTTTCTTTATTCACTGCAGGAGGGAAGATTTCCCACCAATATAACTTTTTTTCTAGATTGTTGTACCAGGTTTATTTTCCTTTGAGGTCACCAAGGTTCTCTAGTTGGTTGTATAAAAGGCTACATGTGCTAGATCAGGGGTAGGCAACCTTGGCTCTTTTATGACTCATGGACTTCAACTCCCAGAATTCCTGAGTCAGCATAGCTGAGTTGAAGCCCATGAGTCATAAAAGAGCCAAGGTTGCCTACCCCTGTGCTAGATGAGCCATACTATAAGAGACAATCATTTTAGATTTTAGATTTTTGTTCTATTGGAAGAAGAGGCAGTGTTATAAAAATGGGATATGAGGTCACTAAGTTGTTTTGGCTTGTGTAGGATTATGTGTTGGCAGCTTTTAATCAGCTGCACTCTAACATAAGATTCATTTCTCCGCACAATTACGATGCTGAGCTTTTAAGCTCTTTACAGTTGGGGTATTGGTATTTAGATTGCCTTATTGGTATTTAAATTATCTGCTCTTCATTTCACTCATGCATTCCACTTTCAAGGCCCAGTCTTGTGGCCCCTGAACTGTTGAACTTAAATTCTTTCCCACCTGCTTCTAAAGTGAAATTCACGGTCTCAAAATTCTCAAAGAGGTAGATGGAGCAGAGGACCTGCCCTCAGCTACATCTCTAGATACCAAAAAAATTTAGAACAACTCAGAAACTGATTTAAGTTTATCCTGTTTCATAGAAGGATTTTGTTTGTTAACGTAAACTCACAGATCCCTTTATACATTGCTAGTTAAATTGCTATCAAGTCTGTGCTACAAAAGTAAACACTTTCAAACAAGTTTTAGTTTTCATCCACCCATAGATGTCCATAGCTCCTATTGCTATTTTTTAAACAAAAAGGACAAAATTAGTGTTCCATCATAAGCTCCTCTTCTTTTGGACATTTATGTGATGTCACAACATATATACAAAAGGGATGGGGCTTACAATGCAGTGTTGTTTTTATCACACTGATCCCTTTGATCTGTATCTTGTCTTAGTGCAGGGGTCTTCAAACTTGGCCCTTTTATGACTTGTGGACTTCAACTCCCAGAATTCCTCAGCCAGGAACACTGGCTGAGGAATTCTGGGAGTTGAAATCCATAAGTCATAAAAGGGCCAAGTTTGAAGACCCCTGTCTTAGTGAAATGTTAACATTAGAAGTTCTTGATGCTTGAATTTAACAGTGCAGCTGTTATGTATAGATAACACTAGGACAGGTTGTTTTTGTCTGAAATAAGATATAAGAAATAGTATTAATTTGCTTGAGAAATTTAAAGTATAATTACGCTGAATAAAATTGCCCTACTTGCCATCATAGAGTTGAGAAGTTTGTGCCTCTAAAATATTCTGTATTAAAAATTTACCAAACTGGGGATCATATTTAGTGAGCTCACTGCCAGAATATTTATAAATATTGTATGTATATTACAGCAAGATCTATATTTTTTTAAAGTGCTGCTAAGAATGTGAGATAAGTGTTTTTAAACATTTAAATTGTATTTACTGTTTAAAAATATATTTTGTATCTAGTCATATAAACTAATTTTTGGTAGCATTAATACTGTAAATAGTTAGGAAATAATAAACTGACATTTTTGTAGACTAAAAATCATAGGGAAAACAATTTATTTCTTTGGTTCTGAGGAACAAATAGTGGGAAAGTTCTGTATCATATTTGAATCACTTAACTGGGGGAAAAAAGTCAAGTTGGGGATACTGTTATAATGGAGGAAACATAATTTCTCTGCATTTTGTTAATATAACTTGAGAATTAATTCTTCTTTGAATATGTAGTACCTGCTCACATTCTGCTTATATACATTAAGATTAGATAAAGAATTTGAACTGAGAACATTGTGCCCACATGTGTGCACACATTGTATATTTTCTGTAAATCTCTAATGTAAAATATTAACAAAAATAAAAATGATTTGTTTTACAGAATTGTTTCTATTACTGGGGATTTGCTGCTTGGCTTGCTTTTTATATCAATCACCCTCTTTACACACCACCATGTAAGTAGCAAAAAAAGTAAAAATAATTTGAATGTTTCTTTCAGCCGAAACTTCATAAATATTCTCTTCTGCAGATTATGGACAAAAACAAGTCAACTTTGCTCTGATCATGTTCCTGGTAAGTATATTGCAAATTAAAAATAATATAGTAAGAAACATTTGTAACTGTTATTGTCACATTGATAAAATACGATCCTGCCATAAAATTGGCATGTATGATGAATCCAAAATCTTGCCAGTAACAGACCAGTAGTGAGCCAGTTTGGTATAGTGATTAAGACACCAGGCTATAATCCTGAGTTCTAGTCCTGCCTTAGGCCCAAAACCAGTTTGGTGACCATGGCCCATTCACTCTCTCTCAGACCTAGGAAGAAGATAACAAAGCCACTTTCAAATCTTGCCAAGAAAACTGCAATTTTCACCAGAATCATCCAACAACAAAACAGGAGACCAAGAATTGAAGGCCAAAGATATTCTCATTACTCTGTCTTCTTTTTTCTTCTATTTCATTCTCATTGCAGCTAATGACAGGAAGTATATTTAAGGCAGTTTTAAAGATGCACATTTCCTGTATATTAGGTGTCTCGGAGATGAGACACTCTAGCTCTGGCATATCAAACTTCGCGACGTCGCACAACGTATCGCAGCTTTTTCCCCATTGCCAGCAATGGGGTGGGTGCGTTTTCGGCATGGCGCATCCGGCCCCTGGGCCGGGAGTTTGACGTGCCTACTCTGCTATTGCTTTTTGGTGCTTTCCAACATTTCCCCCCCCCAAAAGGTGGTTAGAGGCATTAGGAGATAAAATGGAAGTAGTAGTTTATTTATTTTTAGAATGTATATCTATTTATTTGCATTCTCTTCATATTTTTGCATTTTGCAATAGTTAAAGGAACAGTTATTTGAAGTTTGTCTCTGTACATCACATATGAGATTGAGTGCCATCCTGGAAAATACGTTGCGATCTTCAAATCAATTAAGAGAGTGTATTGTGAGTCAATGTGTTTGGAATTAGAAGCTTGTCTTGATAGAGAGCCAGTAGAGAGAAAAAGGGTGAAAAGAGAGGGGCAAGGTAAAATGTAAAATAGAGGGAAATAAATGAACATTCTTAATAAAACATGTTATTTACCACTATTGCAAACATGCTACTGTGTTTTTAAAGTGAATGCTTTACAAAAGAGGTTACTGTAATGTAGTTACAGAAGTGGGGAAGTTTTTCCATTTGACCTAGGAGCTTGTTGGTTGGTTTTCAGTCACTCACTTTTTCTCAGCCAAACAACATTATTGTGAGAATAAAATTAATGTGTACCACTTTCTGTGTTTCAAAGGAGTCGCCTCCAAACAATTCCTTGTGTATATGACATCTTCAGGGTTTGCCTTCTTGTGTGCCACACAATTTTCTGCATGATAGGATATACTACTTCTAGTAATTCTCTGGATGTTTATATACTATTAGTAACTTGCTGAACTAATTTACACTAATTGGTATGTAATCTGTATAGTTGGCAGAAACTAGAAACTCAGAACCCAGTATACAGTTTTAGCAAGGCTATTTGATCCCAGCCCTTTGGTTTACAAGAAAATTATCATGGTCAGATAGACCTTTTAGCATGGTATTTATTTAGTTCTATTTTTAACTCAACTCCTATCAAAAGTGATCCTTATTGGCTCTCCTGGCTTTTTCTCCTGCACAGGGCCTATTTTGTGATGTGCGTGTTTTTATCATTATCCTCAATTATGTGTTATGTCTTTGATTTTGTTGGGCTATTGTGTACTGTCTTTATAATTTTATAAGGCAATAATTTATAATTTATAAGATTACCTTTCTCATATGTTGTGAGAAGGGCAGCATTATAAATCTTTTGAATTAAAAAAACAAATATACATTAAAATTGTTAGCATAACAGGCTTAAAGCAAAAAACTGAATAGTTTCTTTCCATATCGTAGTTACACAATACAAAACAGTATAGATTATGGAAGTGTGGCTAGTAACTTGACTATTTGCAAACATTGTTGGCAGTTACCTTGCCCTTTTAGAAAGTTCCAAGGAAGAAACTTTACTTAAAATTAGTTAAATACATATGGTATTCTTATGCGCGTTTTAACAGTTTCCAAATAAGGGCAATAAAGGGTCATCTGGAGGAATATTTTGCTTCAGTGTTAATCAACAATGTATTGTTCTTGATTTTTTAAAGCAATGAAGGATTTCATTTTTATGCAGAAACATAAAAGCTGCGATGTGTTTCTAGAGCAGAAACATAAAAGCTGCGATGTGTTTCTAGAGGAATCGTCTGGGTGCATCCTATAGGAACGCACAATTCCAGTGCCCAATTGTCAGGTGGAGCTGTTGAGATACAGCACCGAGGTTGACAGAGCTAGGAAAATAACTCTTTTCTCAGATTTTTGAATAGCTATCTGAGCTGAATCCCCAGAGCCCTGAATAATTTACATGTTCTAAGATGAATCTGCCTTTACATAGATAAATCAAATCTGAACTTTTTGTCATGGCAGTTTTGGGAATGACCTAGTAGAAGGGCTGTCACCTAATAATTGTAATAATTTGTTTGTAATAATTTGTAACAACTGAAGCTTTACAGGTAGTCCTCAACTTATGACCATTCAAAGTTACAGCAGTGTTGGAAAAAAATGACTTAGGATTGATCCTTGCCCTTAAAATTGCTGCAGTGTCCTCTGTGGTCACATATTCAAAATTCAGGAGCCTGGCAATTGGCATTTATTTATGACAACTGCGACGTCCCAACCTCCGGTGATAGTTTTAACCTTCTGATCAGCAAAGTCAATGAGGACAGCTGTATTTAGTTAATGATCATGTGATTCACTGAATGACCACAGCAAAATGGGTGTAAAATCAGGCATAACACTTTGTGACCACGTGGTTTAGTGATAGAGGTTCCAGCCCCAATTGTGTTGTTAAGTCAAGGACTACCTGTATTTGAAGATTTGCCAAAAAAGCTGTAACCATGCAGTCCAGAGGTACAGTGATGTTGTAAACATAAATTAGATTTTGCTTTCAAAACAGGACAAAACAGATGAGATTTTAAGGCAGGGCTCTTCAAACTTGGCCCTTTTATGACTTGTGGACTTCAACTCCCAGAATTCTTCAGCCAGCATGCCTGTTTTAAGGAATTCTTCCCTAATTGGTTTCTTCCAGATGTGTTGGGACTCTCTGTGAATTCACACTCAGTAGGGGAGCCCAATCTATCTGAAGTGCACCAAATGGGTCTGTACAGTGCTTTTTTTGTAAAAGAAAAAGGTGCCGGAACTCACACATGTCATACAACCCACCTTGCCTACCCTACAAGGTTCCATCCAAAAAAGGTGCCGGAACTCCGTTCTGAGCGTTCTATGAGAAAAAAAGCCCTGGGTCTGTATGAGAACTAGGTCTGTTAAATTAGGAAAAAAGTATGCTCGGAACACTCTTCTCTATTTGAACTGCCTTGTCTTTCATTGTTTCTATTTTCACCCGCTTTCTCATTCTCTCTCATTGCAGACCTGTGAAGCTGGAAACTTTTCTATCCATGTTACACTTAGTAATCTGAGAAGAGATGGAAAAAGCTGAGTGTTTTGCTTCTATTTCAATACTGCTGCGGTTACTATTGACTTAACATTTGTATATGAATAAATGTATAGGTGAATAGGGGGAGCCTCAGAAAGGGCCTCGTCAATGAATCTGGCTGATCTCCACAGCCTGCTATACAAGATAAATATGTCC
Organism: Vipera ursinii; assembly: GCF_947247035.1. Lineage (NCBI taxonomy): Eukaryota > Metazoa > Chordata > Lepidosauria > Squamata > Viperidae > Vipera > Vipera ursinii. Next base: position 86,955,501 of record NC_139516.1, on the reverse strand, counting down.
TGCGAAAAAATGTTATAGTGTAGAACATTTCTGCTTTGCTTTTTAGTGTCCTCCAGGGTTTTGTGATCTGTATCTCTCTATCCCCATCCCCATTTTCCCCCAAGATTCAACATCCTTTGTCCAATGAGCATGCTTACTTGTTATAAGCTCTATTTTTTTCAAGGTCATCTTCTGTCCCAGTTATGGGGGAAGAAGGCTGTCTCCCTCTTTCTTTCTGATTGAGTTATCTTTGATCAATGTACTATCATTACAGGTAGTCCTCGGCTTACAACAGTTCATTTAGTGACCGTTCAAAGTTACAGCAACACCGGAAAAAAGTGACTTGCGACCATTTTTCCCATGTACGACCGTTGCAGCATCTCCATGGTCATGTGATCAGAAATTAGATGCTTGGCAATTGGTTCATATTTATGACTGTTGTAGCATCCTAGGGTCACGTCATCAACTGTTGCGACCTTCTGACAAGCAAAGTCAATGGGCAAGACAGATTCACTTAACAGCCAGGTTACTAACTTAACGGCAGCGATTCACTTAACAACTCTGGCAAGAAAAGTCGTAAAATGGGGCAAAACTCACCTAACAAATGTCTCACTCAGCAACATAAATTTGGGGCTCAGTCGTGGTCATCAGTTGAGGACTACCTGTATTGTTGGCAACTATGAGATTCTCAGCCCTTAGAAACATAGGCATTTCTTTGAAACTGCTTCCCCTTCTTTAGCTGTTTATCTACAAAGGTTGGCAGTGGTGGGACTGCTAATAGATGCATTAATTTTACATTAATACTGTAAAATGCTTTGAGTATTGAAGTATCTCTGGTAGGGTACCACAGTGAAAAAAAGCAGGTGAACTATAAAATGATATGAGAATAATAATTACATCCACACTATAAATGTTACTTTCCAAGCTTTGTGCTAAAAGAAATATTGGATGTATTAAAAAAAAACCTACACAAAGCAGAGCAGATAGTTTTAAATTTTTTGGATCTTTCAATTGATAGGATCCAAGACCTGTAAGATTCCTTATCCAACGAAGAATCCTTTCACGTGGCTATTTTATTTTGTGTCATGCCCTAATTATACCTATGAGGTAAGCATTTTTTAATCATCAGACAATATTGCAATAATTTGGTTGTGATATATATCATTATATATATATAATGATAGAAAACTACTAAAAATGCTGATCTCCAAGACTTAAAAATATGGTACCCGCAATTCACATTTAAAAAATAATTTTAGATATATGCTTAACCTTGCCATAGGCTCACTTATTAACACTAGAAAGCTTGAATTGCACCCTAAAATATATCCTGTATATATGATAAACCACAGAAATCTGTACTCTGCAGAACAGGCTCAGAATTCAACTTGAGAAGGGAAACTAAGGGAAAAAATAAATGCAAAAACATAACCGGCATAAGCAATAGATGAAATTACTGCAAAGTATTTCTTGCAGATGAGGGATTACCTCAGATTTGCTGCAGTTTCAAGGATGCTGGAAAAAAATGAATGTTTTTTTTAAAGAACTGCAAATGGAAAGAACAACTCTAAATTAGTAATAAATTAAAAATGTATGTAAGTGGGAAGATTTGTGGAAAACAGATCATGCAGAAGCAGTTTAGACAGGTAGTTTTCTAATTTAGTTTACCTGGGCCATTTGAATATTGAAATACATCAAGCTATTTTAGTTTCATACTCTTTTTTTATATAAAACTGAAGGGGAGGGGGTAAATTTTGACATACTAGGTAGGATATCTCTAGGTGATTTTGCAAGGCTTTCCCATTCCTAGTACTATAATATAACAAAAGTAACCAGAAATTCTTCACTTTGCTATAGATTATTTATCTAAAAAGAATATTGAGCATAATGATCAGAACTGAATTTTTATGTTGAATATATGGGGAGAAGAGTGGGAATTACTAATTTTTTAAATAAATCATCAAAATTATTTTAAATTTGCTTCCAGGAAGGAGAATCCTAGCAATATGACTAAAAGCATTCTGTAGTTATTCTGTTTCTGTTCCTTAATAAACATAGGAAATTGAGGCAAAAAAAGAGTATTACAGGCAGGTAGTTGATATATAGTATTAACATTAGACCCACCCCATGAAATTATATGATTGCGAGGCATGCCAGTTGTGACAATAAAAATCTCAAAGCACTCTTTATGTCTTCTTACCATCATCTTCAATTAGTAGATATCAGTGCTTTTTTTTAAAAGGCCCTACACATCAGTTCTCTACCTAGTAATATTTAAGAACGGTATACCTTCTTTACTTTATCTTAATTATGTTAGGCAGGAAATGTTTTCACACTCTTATTTGGAGGATCTTAAACCAGAACTTCATATGTGTAGCAACGCATTTCCAAAATATTGGCTGTGTCTTTAATTATTTGCATGTTTATGTTTTATTGCTTTTGTTTTACAAACTGATACTAAAAATAGTTATGTTTGATTATTTTAATATAAAGGGACTAGTTGCATTTAGCAATTTTAATCATGTGAAATAGTTCTAAATTTTCTTGGCCATTACAGCTGGGAACGTGGATTGGTTTTACTATCATGACTCAGTGCGTTCCAGGTGAATAGCATTCTTGGTTTTAAAATTTTGAGGTATTACTCTCCATAGAATATTTTGTAATGTTAACCACCTTTCTCTCTCTCTTCCAGTGGGATTGTTCACCTTGCTGTGTTTCATTCAGATGACAGTCTGGGCAAAGGACAAACACTGCACTTATATACGAGAGTTTAAGGACTACCCTAGTTTTAGAATGTCCATCATTCCTTTCTTATTATAAGAACAATGTTTTTCCCCTTCTGAATTATGAGCAGCAAAACGGATGGGCATCCAAGAAGACCGTTGGCAATGCAGCCAAGATGTGAGGATAATTTAGGTTGATTGTTTCAGATGCATGTTACTACTGTGCTACAGTGAGAGGGGCTCAAAAGTCACACTTCCTTTTCTGATATGCAGGTTTTAGCATTGACTCCTCTTTTCTTTTCTTTTTTTTTTCATCTTATTGCCTTAAGGGTCATGAAAAGCATTCACATTTTATTGCAGTTTGTTCAGCCAGGGTAACAGATAGTAGGTGCTTTTGGAGCTTCTCTGGGTTAGGCTCCAAGAAAACAAAACCATGAGCATCCATACTGCATCCAAAAGAGAAAAAAAGGTTGCATCTACCATAGTATAAGATGCGTGCTATAGCAAGCAGTATAGGTCATTTATGGGAAATCTCTAGCCTACAGGCCTAATCTGGTTTATGAGGCCAGTATGTTACAGCCTGGGCGCTTTGGCCTTAATCTAACCTGCACTGAAACCTGTCTGATTCCCCCAAGGACCCCCCTCATCACTGCCCTGCTGATTGGAAGCACATCCAGTGCATGGCTTTCCCAGGGAATTCTCACTATAGACAGATCGTCTAAGAGTTGCCTTTTGCTTCCCCTCAAAATGGAGGACCTACAGCAACTCCAGTCAGCTTCTCCCGGTACTGCATTTCTTTTGACTGGGAAATGTGCACACTTGACATAGCCATCTGTTCCTAACCACAATGGCACCAAAGTGACTTATCAAAATAAGCATTGTGATCTCACAATAAAAGCTCCACATCTCCATGCTTGCATAGTAACATCCCACAAAGTACATAGAGAAAGAATTTACATTGCAAGGGATATTTCTTCACAGTTGTCCTGTCCTTTATAGATACCAATGTATACTGGACAATTACAAGAGCAACGTGGAGAAAACACACAGTGGAAAGTGTTCCATGGATTTAGTCCTGGATGGAGAGCGGTATGCTTCCCCAATCTTGCTCTATATAGAAAAAGAGCAATGTTTTCTCTATTTTAAAGTCCACATCCTGAAAATATAACATCCCAAAACTGGTGTAGAAGATGTTACACAGAACTAGAGTAGGAACACAACGAAAGGATGCCATCAATATGCTAAGAATAATCATCTGATGCAGCCATTTTGTGAACCTACCAATCAGCCACTCAGAATTGCTTATGACTGAGGTACAATTAAGCCTAGTAAAACAAAAACATAAAAGTCTCTGGAGATTGCACATCTAAATATCCCCAATAAAAGTAGAACTTGTGTGGACGGCAATTGGGACTGGGATTGTTGTCACTGAACAATGCAGTCATAAAGTATGACACACAGGATCTCATTGCTAAGCAATCCAGGCAATCCCTGTTGCCATCATGACTCCAATAACCGGGTAATTAAGTAGGAGTTTGAAATAAGGAGCTCGTGGTATCATGGGCTGGCACAGCCTGTCTACAAGTTGGGGGAAGTGGGTGACAACGCAGCTCAAATGCAGAGGCTGAGGTAAGGAGAGTATGACATGCCGGGGAGGATTTACCTGAGTGAATGCAACCTTCCCCTTTGTCTTTGCATGTGGGAAGATAGCAGGGAAAGGTCGCCAACGGCAATCATGTCACCGCAGGATGCTGCAACTGTCATAAATTGCTAGGTGTTTGCCAAGTGCTCAGATCATAATCATATGACCGTATGTGGACACTGCAATAGCTGCAACTTTGATGACCAATCATAAGCACATGTCTAATGCTGTCCTAGTTTGGTTGCTGGACAAATAGTCTTGGCAAGCAAAGCTACCAATAAAAAAAATGGCTAAATGTACATGGGAAATGGATTTTTATCCAATCTTTAGCACATTCTATCTTCATGAAGCCCTATTAGATAGGGGATGCATTCCCTACATTTAACTTCACCACATCCTGCAACTTGGTGCTTCCACTAATGCTATAGCATCTTATACTGCCTGCGTTTCTCATGCTTAGAAATGCTTTCTATGCACACTTATTTGAATGTAGGTCTTATTGGTGTGACTTACTTTTAAGTAAACATGCATAGCAGCAGGTTACTATAGACTGCAGTCCTCCAGTCTTATGCCTGGACGCAAGGAAATATTAAACAATCCCGTATCATATTTTTAGCTAAAATGACCAATGTATTTTAAAAAAGTGTGCAAAGTGTATCAAGAAATCAGTACAATGTTGTCTTAAATTTTTAAGAAGACTAGCAACAAAAGCACCTGGGATGTTTCCAGTTTATTTCTCTAGATATAATGTACATTTTTCAGCTATTTGTAAAGAGATAATATGTAATAAACTAAAACTTATATTTTAAACTTGGATGAAATTACTGTGCCAATAGAACACCCACTGCAGTGAGTGGCCAAATTTCAGTATTTTATTTATCAACCAGAAAAGCAATATGCTCAATCATGTCAATGATAAGGAAAAATTTTTTAAAAATACCCCACCCCCACACAGAGAAAGTCCTTGTACACCAGTCAGTACCCTTGGGAAGATAGTTTGGAGTAGCCCTTGACTTAAGAGTGGCCACTTGTACATCGTTCAAAGTTGCAACGAACACCCCCCCCCGCCCAAAACTACTTACTACTTTTATGCTTATAACTTGAGGACTACCTGTAATTATCTTTCTACTAAATATTCAAGTGATCTGTAAAACTTGTTAAATAGATATGAGGTTATGGATGCGTTGTTAGCCCAATTTAGGTCAAGAAACCTTGCGCTGCAGTGTTCCCAGCAGTGGCTGTCCTGTTTCTGAAGATCTTCTTAAGGGTAGCAAAAGTCTTAGTCCTCTTTTATATAAGAGCCCCTTCAAGGCTGTGAATATGTTCTTTTTTATTTTTATTTTATTTTTTAAAAAAATTGTTCTAGCTGCCCACTCCAGTAGACACTTGAGTGGTTGTAACCGTTGCTTTGGAATATATACCACCACAGGAGTAGCTGCTGTTTGAAAGATTTGAACTGTTCAAAGTGGGTCTTGCATAATGTTTGTGCTAAATAGAAATTGTCAGAATACCATAAACCAAGATAGTAAAAGTTAGTAAAAGTAAAAGATAGTAAAAGTAAAAGTTTTCCATTCGTCCATAACATTTCATCAGTATGTAGCAGGCAGTGTGGGCTATTCTTACCCATAAGCAATACATCTGTCAGATTAGAATACACTGCCTCCATTCTGGTTCTTACTAAGAATCTGTAATGTTATTCCACTTCCTTTAAAGTTTGGAAGATTGCTGTCTAGGTCTGGTCCTCGGCAACTGGAAATTTTGGCATGGTTGCCACACAGCTTTTATTTGCTTACATGTCGATAGACAACAGGAGTCACTTTCATCTCTCTATTAGCTCCAGCTGCACGAGGGTGTAGAGGAATCTCCTCATCCTCCATCTGCTGTTTAGCAAAATTTACAAAAACCTGTGGGAGAAAAGCAGAGAAATGTACAGCAAGAAGTACCCTAGGAAACTTAAGTTCTGATAGAAATTGGGATGACAAAAAATAAAATAAAATGACAAAACGTGTCATGATACCACAACAAACCCTGGGCTTTTGTATTTGCATCCTGATATCTGACACAATTACATTAATCATGGGGCTTGTGTTGTGATGTCATGTCATTTACTCCTCTGCAGACCTTTAGGGGAGGAGATAAATCCAGAAGCTCCAGAAAGTTAAGAAGATTTTGGTGGAAAAAAACCTGTATTTAACAATTTCATTCACTGGCTGATCTGACCAAAGTAGTAGTATGCTAAGAGGGTGATTTTGAAAGCTGACATACTTCACAAAACTTTTTTCTGCCAACAAATTTATTTATTTGTTTGTTTGTCCAAGAAAATTTATAAAGCAGCCTACTCGCTCGTGGCGACTCTAGGTGTCTTACTGAAAATGTAGAAGAAATAAAAATAATAACAAAATAAATAATAATAATAAAATAACCCCCCCTCCCCACTGTCCCCTCAACGACCACACACATCATCTCAAGCATTTAATGGGCTCCATCCAGGGGTGGGATTCAAATATGTGAACAACAGGAAGTCCATTCTGGGCCTGGACAACAAAAAAATAGCTGCTGGTTCTGCCAAACCTGTGCGGACCGGCTGAATTCCACCACTGGCTTCATCCCACTCTGGGTTCCCCAGGCCCACTGGCAAAACCAGGGCCTTCCGAAAGAGTGTCAGAGTGAGGGCCAGTCTAATTTCTGGAGGGATGACGTTCCAGAGGGAGGGAGCCACCACGGAGAAGGCTCTTCTTATGGCTACCACCAGATGTACCTTCTTAGGGGAGTGTATCCCTTCCCTTTATAAGTCCGCATTAAATCCATATAAAGGTAGTATAAGCAGCAAATGGATCGCTATTCTACAGAGACAGAAAAATCCGAAACCAAACCGAAGCATGAATATCGTGAAATGCCTTTGCAACTACAAAAAATGTTAGAAAGATAAGTGCTGCTGAAATGCCTATAAAAAGTAGTCCCACTGGACGAGACTCAGCTGCACTTGCAGATAAATGAACTTCTGCCCCAAAGTGGGAAACTGAATTACCCCAGTGTCTAATATACAGTACTGAAATAGTTTCCGTAGTTGGGCTGTTCACGTTCACTTGAGTGGAAGATTCCCATTTTCAGAATATTTTAATTTACCTGATCTAGGGTAGTTTGTGAGATAGAGTATTCTTCAAGATTTAGGTTCTCTTTGTTGGAGAGAATTAATCTAAAGATCTTGGCCAGTGAGTAGGTACATATTTGGTACTGCAGCATGTTATAGTGCTTTTCTCTCTGTATCCCTCTGGGAAAGTTCTGGCACATGAATTGTTCTGCTTGGCTGAGATCTGGAAGTAATCCAAGTTTAGGTGCCTTGATTTTCATCGTAACAATGTAGCCATCTCCATATCTGTAAGGTAGCCATGATTTATTAAGCTATATGTTTGTGCAGTAATATTCACATTTATTCTATGAGACATTCCATAAAGAGAATTATTAAATTTCATACTTTCATAAATCCTTCACCATGAACATGAGATACTGATCTTCAACTTACTTGTATTTGAGATCCTGGATGGTGCCCAGACATTTGAAGGTGCCTTTAGCCATGATAGCTATGCGTGTACAGAGCGCCTCGCATTCTTCCATGCTTATAAAATGAGAAACACATTGCACTTTACATTTAACATACAAAACAAGAATCTAATTTCAACAAATGGATCTCCTTTGGTGACCTGGTGTGGTTTTATTTACATTAATGGGGGGGGGAAACTTAAGAAGACAGGAAGTGGGGGGACTAAATCCTTTCCTAACAATAATCAGCTCCATTCCCACATCAGACTTTCAAGGGAGAGCAAGTTGCAAACCCAGGAACAGCTTGCCTTATCTTAACTCTGCTCTTAGAGCTAAGCTTTGCTATAAAAGAAGAAACTTGGTGAGCTGGGCTACATTAAACTGCAATTCTCTTGGAATTTCATTGTAGGGGACGTTTCCATTTTCTCATTGTTTTTTCTACCTATTCTATTTTCTCAAAAATAATTGATAAAGGATTGGAATGCTGTCAGTCATCAATCTACAACAGGGGTGTCAAACTCAATTTCATTGAGGGCCGCATCAGCATTGCGGTTGCCCTCAAGGGGCCGTGTGGGTATGGCCAGGGTGGGCGTGGCCCACTGGGTGGGCGTGGCAAGAGTGCATATGGCCTACTGGGTGGGCATGGCCAGCTCTACATCGTTTGCATAAAGGGTGCCTATGGGGGCCTGGGCAGGAGTGGGACAGATCTGAGGGTCTCTGGCAGAAGGATGGTCTCTGGGCCAGAGCCAAGGCAGTGGGGGCCGTTCCCTCACTGTTTCCAGGATGGCTTCGTGGGCCACATGAAACCACTTTGCGGGCAGGATCTGGCCCCCGGGCCTTGTGTTTGACATGTCTGGTCTACAATATTTACATTTACATCTTAGCATTTACGAAGCTTTTCAACAAGCTTTTGCTGTACATTCCCACTATCTCATGGAATATATATGCTGTTGACTTTCATTTGGAGCATTCTCGTGTTTAACCATGACTTTGCTTGTTCCGCAAAGCTGTTTTTTTTAAAAAAACAAACAAACATGACAAATAAAAAGCAGGTGCAAGTCACCTGCAAGACTTCTCAAGAAATTTGCGAAGACCAAAACACCTGTACTCTCCCAAGTATGAGGCAGCCATTTCCCAAAGCTTTGGGGGTTGCTACTAACTAGACCAATTTTCTGATATTCTTGCATGATATGAAGACAATCCCTTCTCGGCTGCCTCCTACAATGGATTAAAGATGAAGTGGGGAGCAGGTACATTCCAAACTTAAATAATATACCTGTCTGAAGCCATCTTAGCAAAACCTACAATCTAAAGATTTATAATGCAGGACACAAAATTGTAATTTTCAAAAAGTAAAATAAGGACAGTGTAAAGTATAATTGCAATGCATGCTGGACTGGACCCAGACAAACTGGAATTCAATTCCCCATTCCTCTATCAAGCTAATTCAATGACTTGAGCCAGTCATTATCTCCCAGCTTAATCTATCTCAGCAGGCTCGGAGTGAGGATAAAATGCCAAGAGACAGTAACTGCTTATAGGAAGGGCAGAATCAAAGGCTTGGGGATCCTCCCTTCCCAGCTGAAATCTGAAATGGAGCAAATGAATCTGAATGACTAGGATGTATGATTCAATTTAACTAGATGGGAGCATGACTTACATTACCTGTGGGAGGTAAGAACTACAGCTCTTCCATCTCTGATCACACTGAAAATTGAGTTCCATAACAAGCGTCGGGACTGAGGGTCCATTCCCGTAGTTGGTTCGTCCTATGAGAACAGGAATGTAACAAGTAGTATATTTTCTCAAGAACAAGTGGTGAAGGAGTTCCCTTGCTTGTAAAAGAAGAAATATTTTTGGAGTTCCAGTTATTTGTTTGTTTGCATCCCACCTTTATTATGTTTACAAATAACTCAAGACAGTGAACATATTTCCTCTCTTGGGGGTTTAACATGCTTACTCTTGCATGTGCCAAAAAGTAACTTTTTCAAGGTCTGGATGCTATGTGTCTCATGCTTCAGAAGAAAATGTGTACCTCAGATATCAGAATTGTGTAAGGAGGCCTAGCTTATCAAAGTTAATTGAGCAGAAGAAAGACAGCATAAAAAGACTATTAACAGAATTTGCAAAGAGCTATTTCAAACCAAAAGTAGCTATGGGGTAGAGGAAGGATAGACAAAGCCTAAGGGTGGAGTCAAGAGCAGAATTAGTCTAGCGTTGATACATTCCTACAGGAGAGCTCAGTCCAAGCACTCTTGAATTCTGTTGAACCTTATATAGTGCCAATTTTGTGCTGATAGATATGAGCAATAAATTATCCTACCTAGAACTTAATCTGTGGTCCCGATTCTTCATATCTGACACGTAGTGGGATAAAGCTTTGGATTGCAAAGGCTATTGAAGTAGATTTCTTCCTCAGTTTTTCAGAGCTTTTTTAGAAATTAATATTTAACTTAGGTGGTGGGTTTCAGCCAGTTTGCACCACTTCGGCAGAACCGGTAGCTAATTTTTGGTTGCCCAGGCCCAGAATGGACTTCTGGAAGCAGCATCCACACAGAGAACCAGTTGTTCACATATTTGAATCCCACCACTGGTTACCTTATTGCAAAGCTACTTACTAGCAGGACTAAGGGAGGGCAGCCTATCAATGCAATAGCAGTGGAAAGTTTCCGTTTGGTGCCGCCACTGTATGTTCCTGCCAACTGATCTGCATTTTGCGACAGACCAAGTTTCTGAATTCCCCACTCTGCCACCTGTGGGGAAAAGAAATAAATCAAGATCTTGACATCTATATAAAATATTATGACTTTAATCTAGTCCATTATATGGGTTTATATTTGGGACTCTCAGAAAATGGCCTAGCCCAATCTGGAACCAAAATTGCAATCATTTCCACAAGGGATAGCCATCATCTGGAGGACATCAGATTAGGCAAAGTAGGCATAAAGGATGCTTCAATGGGAAGCTCATGTCCTCTAGTATTAGTAATCTCTGGTACGTATTATATACACGTTGAATTAATATCATGTTCTGATAATATTCCAGATGAAAAGGAGCCAGAGGAAGTCATAGTTGAAGAGAACAGAATGAAGCTTGGAGCTGAAAATTAGAACTAATTTTGGAGCACTTCCAAATGATATTCATAGAGATATGCATCTCACACATGATTTTAGGGATGAGATTGCCAAAATCTAATGGGCTTTGAAACAATTTATGTCTTTATTCTGGACACCTATGATACCATGTAATGAAGAAGTTGTTGATCCACCCACCAAGCCATAAACGGTGTAAAACTTTTACGAGAGCAAGATTTGAACAGCTTGACACAATGGTCAGATATGGGAGATTTCATGCTATACCGTACAATGAGCGTCTCTGCATTTGCGGAGCGGCAGAGGTAGAGGACCTGGCTCACATCCTATTTGACTGTTGTTTGTATAAGAGGGTGAGAGACAGGTATCTTGGTCTATATACCAAACGAATGACCCATTGGGATCCCCATATCAAAATAACTTACCTTATGTCCGGCCAGAACTTGAAAATAACATCCAATGTAGCACAGTATTTGAACAAAATGATCCAGTTAAGATCTGCATATGTGGGACTGATTGGGGTAGATTCTAAGGGCGACTCCGAAATATAATGTTTCCATATTTTATCTATATCTTAAATTTGCATTTTATTACTATTTTAACTTAAATTGTATTTTAATTCCATTTTAAATTGTATTTTATCAAATTCCATTTCGGATTGCTTTTATCTAGTTTTGGTGACGGTTTGTTGCTGGAACTTTGTACTTTGATATGGCCCAAGGGCTAATCAATAAAAGTTGTTTCTCTCGGTGTAAAACTACAATGGGGAGTTTCATGATCATGCTTGGCTAAAACCAGACAAACCACATAATAGCTTAATGCAGTGGTGAACTCAGCCTCTGAGAAAGATTCTACCATCTTGCTATGGTTGTAACAGTTACTATGAATACACAGTTACTATCCCCATTGCAAGCTTAAGCAAGAAGAACTTCACTACTTTAAGTTTCACGTGTGCACATTCGATAATGTAAAGGCACTCTGTAAACTGAAGAAACTATTTTGTAGTTTGATTTCACCATGTGCAAGATTGCTGCATAGAAATAGAAACAATAGCAGCACAGTGTGCAAAGCCAAGAAGACAGTGCAATGTACATACAGACTAATGCATATTTTTTCTTTAAAAATTTAATATGAATTAATATGATCTATTGTTCTAGCAGAAGCCGTCTTTTTTTGTATAGGTATCTTTAGACGTAGCCCAAAACACACACAGAAAATAAAGAATCATTTTCCTTACCCTCTGAATTTCAGCTTCTGGGACACCACGCAGACGGGCATAGAGAAACAAATGTTCTCTTCCTGTTAGTAGTTCATCAATAGCATCAAATTGTGGGCAATAGCCCATGTTTTGGTGAACATCCCAGATTTGGGTCAATATGCTAGCAAAAGTGAAAGAGATAAAAGGAAAAAAAATCTTTACAGAGCCAGATTTAATCAGTACAGTAGCTGTAGAGAGAAAAAGTATCCAGCTACAGTATAACAATAATTTAATAAAATAGTACCTTGTAATTAAAAGATTAAGTAACACATTAAGAAATTGACTAAAATAAACCAAGCTAAATCCCTGTTAATTAAAGCTTGACTGATTATTCGACATGGCCTTACATTAAAATAAAAATACAGATTAAAATATTATCCACTTCTACCATACGATGAAATAAGACAGCTAAACATACACCTTCTAGAAATATTGTGGATAGAGCACTTTGTTCTTCTATCAGCACAGAATGATATCATTTGCAAACAATACAAAGCTGAGTGCATGGTAAATTTTAAAAAAGGTATTCCTATCCATTATAATGTTTCAAATCCTCACTATAGACTCATATCTGTGTAGACAGAACAGCCAACTTCAAGATCACATACATACATACATACATACTGTACATACATACACAACTTCAACATCACACACCGAGGCGCATGGAACGCTGTTACCTTCCCAAAGTGTACCTATTTATCTACTCGCATGTGCATGCTTTCACACTGCTAGGTGGACAGGAGCTGGGGCAAGTAATAGGAGCTCAGCCTGTTGTGCAGTGCTCAGGTCTTGAACCTGGGCCGTTATACAGAAAAATAAGTATTTTCTTCATATCCCTAACAAAAAATAAAGACCAATTGTTGAGGGCAATGTGTTGGCAATTACCAGTTAGTAGATATAAAGTAAAATCTGTGTCTCTTTGGACTCAACTCTTCTAACATTTGTCAGGACTCACCTATGACCAATCACAACAGCATCTCCTGATGTTACTTTAATATCTCCGGTCAGCATTTTGAATGTTGTTGTCTTACCAGCACCATTCACACCCAAGAGACCAAAGCACTAAATTATAATTTAAGACATGCTGGTTACTTCTAGAGTTTTACAGTAAAAGAAATAATTCAAAATGCATTGCATAACTGAGACATAACCCACCTCTCCCGGACGAACCCCAACACAGAGTCTGTCTACTGCTGGTACACGCCTTCCTGCGTATATCTGGAATAAGAATTTTTTTCAACAGGAACCCTCATGTGAAGACAGTTGAAGGACATGTATTATTGAAAGAGATAAGCGGCTTTCTCCAACTAGGCAGTCACCAGATACAGTGGACTATGACTGTTTTGCCCAGTCCCTATTGTCATGATCATGGCTAATTGACAGATAATAGAAACTATATCCCAAAGCATTTGGATTGTACCAACTGGAGAAAACCAGCACAACACAACAGAAAATAATATGTAAACAATCCAGCAAGTTAAATATTCACTATTACAGATGGTCCTTGACTTATGACCAGTTATGATGGATCTCCATAGATGTATTTATGACCCAGTACCAAAGTTCTGGCAGCTGCCCCCTCTAGTCACATTTTCAGCTGTTTGCAGTGTCCTGCAGTCACGTGACAGTGTTTTATGACTTTTTTGCCCCAAACTGGTTTTTGCTTCTAGTTTTCAGCCAAACTGGCCAATAGTGAACAATTGGTTTGTTTAACAACCATGGCATTCACTTAACAAATGCCACAAAAAAGCTTGTAAAATCAGATCTGTCACATGGGTGACTTGTTTTATAATTGCATGACTTATGATCTTAATGGGCAGGATTCACTGTCGTTGTAAGTCGAGGTCTTCCTGTAATAGCAAGTTAAGATTAAAAAAAAACACAACCTTATTTTATATATGGCTTCCATAACAAGGTATTACAGGTATGGCTTCCAGAATAGTGATTTTCATATCATACATATGCATTGATAACATTTATGTAATGATATATACAGTGCTTTTTTTGTAAAAGAAAAAGGTGCCGGAACTCACACATGTCATACAACCCGCCTTGCCTACCCTACAAGGTTTCATCCAAAAAAGGTGCCGGAACTCCGTTCTGAGCGTTCTATGACAAAAAAAGCCCTGGATATATAAATAGAAAGCCAGTTTTCTGTAGTGGTTAAAGCACCAGGATAGAAACCAGGAGACTGAATTCTAGTCCTGCCACAGATGTAAAGCCAGGCTGAGTTACCTTGGCCAGTCACTCTTTCTCAGCCCTAGGAAGGAGGCAATGGCTTTGCCAAGAAAACTGTTGGACTTCTACAGGCAGTCTCCAAGAATCAGACACAACTGAATGAAGAAATATATTAAATCCCTGCAATATATATATTGACCTGCTTTACAACTGTCACGATGTATGACCATAATGACAGGCTCCATTATGGTCATATGTTGAGGACTACCTGTAGTGCCTAATTGGATTGAGATGCTATCTGTATTTTATAAATACATACATACCAACCCTGTAATGTTAATAAGTAACAACATTACATCTCAAAAGAAAATAAAAGTAATAGGCCAGTCAGCATCAAACTCAGGAGAAAACAGATGGGGGTGAAAAGTTTGCGTTCTCCAGCAGCAAAATTTATTTTATTTATTTATTTTATTCGATTTATATACCGCCCTTTTCCCGAAGGACTCAGGCCGGTTTACAGGGCAAATTAAAAAAAAACAATATACAGATTAAAATACCATTAAATTAATAGCCCCAACACTTTAAAATTGAATTTAAAACCTCTGAAGCCTCCGAGTGGTCCTCAAGGGCAGCCCCCTGGTCATCCCTGAAGTGCCTCAAACAAGAAAGTATTTCTTAATTGCTTATTTTCTTTTCCAAGACAAAGCTAAAGGACACAAAGCTAAAGGACAGTTATTTCAGAATAACTCCTGAAAAATTACCTTAGTCAATTCCTGCAATTTCAAAATATAGTTTTGGCTCTCTCCTTTCATTATTCGCTTCCTTTCTTCTGCAACTTCCTCCTCTTCTTCCACAATAGGCCCCAGAGTATTCTGGAGAAACCTGAAGAACTCAGAATAAGTGAGTTGTAATTCAGCTTGTGCTTGAAAAGCAGCCTATGTTAATCCCATTTTCATGGTGGATGTACGCACGGGCACCTCCCACCCCAACCATATTCACTAACCCCCCCACTGCAAGACCTTTGAAGCGAAGAGATTTTCCCACGTACCATCTTGTAGATAAGAAACTATGTTGTAGAAGAAGATTCAGAATGAAATAGATCACACCCTGCACGACCAGGGCTAGCATGTGTTTCCCGGCAAAATCCCAGCGCAACGGATTCAAGACACGGTCCTCTCCTTTAGAATGAAACCAACAAAAATACGTTTGAATGACACAATGATAAAATATCGTTTTTCAGAAACAGAGAATTTTCCCCCTCGTGTTATCAGTTATTCAGATCCAATACGTGCAATTGGAGATCTCGAACCGAAAGACTTAGCCTGTCACGCACCGCTGTCTTAAGTTTATATACTTTTCTGTACCATCAAGGTGTGTCAGATAAAAGTGTTTTTTTTGTTTTTAATATGCAAATGTCAAATTGGTTTTTGAATGCGTTATTTTTTTTAAAAAAAAACAAGCGATATAAAAGCAGGAGGATGGATACATTTGAGTTGGATCTTAAAGAACCATTTCTTCTGGTTCTCCTCTTTATCTGTCTTGCCAGTCTTTTTGATGTGCGTTCAATGGTCTAGATCAGAGGTAGGCAACCTTGGCTCTTTCATGACTCGTGGACTTCAACTCCCAGAATTCCTGAGCCAGCCATGCTGGCTCAGGAATTCTGGGAGTTGAAGTCAATGACTCATGAAAGAGTCAAGGTTGCCTACCCCTGGTCTAGAACAGGCTGCCAGGAGCAAAGCAGGAGAGAAGATTGGGAAAGGAGGTGGGTGGATGACCAAGCTGTGCAACATCATCTCTGGGCATTTATCTCTAGGGCTGGATATTGCCGGGTAAAAGGGTGCTTATTCATGAGTTATCTCAGGACCAGATTTTAGGTCTGTCCATCTGTTCAAACCTCTGAGGAGCCATTTCACTCCAATGGGATGGGCCCATGTCACTTGCTCTAGCAGATGCACCAGTGGTGGGATTCAAATACCTGAACAACTGGTTCTCTGCGTGGATGCAGGTCTGGCCCAGAACGGACTTCCAGAAGTGGCATCCACACACTTCCGGTGGGCCGTTCTAAGCCTGGGAGGCGTCCTCCAGCCGGTTCTCTGAACTCAAAAAAATTTAGCTACCAGTTCTACAGAACTGGTGTGAACTTGCTGAATCCCACCACTGAGAAGCATCCTATGTTTTATCCTGTCTGCCAGAGAACTTTGGCTCCAAAAGAGTCCTTTCTGCTATGGCTTCCGCTCTCTGTAACATTCTCTTGCTGGAGCTGAGACCTGCCCCTCCCCCCCCCACACACACACTCACTCCTGGCTTTCCATAATAGCCTTAAAATCTGGTTCCACCAGCTGACCTGGGCTCCCCATAGGGGCACCCTATGTTTGGGGTGATTAATAGGGAGAAGATCCTCATCCCTATGTCACTTGTTCCCTTGGTACTTAGTTTCATATGTAATCCTATTGATTTTAATCATTTTGCATTCTCTTTTTTACCTCTTTATCATATTGTAAGTTGTCCAGAGTCACTATACCAGTGAGATGGTCAGTATATAAGTTAAATAAAAATAAAGATTCACCTCTTCTTTTAGGGAGAGCAAGTGGTTGTTGTTTTTCCTACTGACAAGGGACACTTGACAAATCAGACACTTTCTGATTTAATCCTATTGATTGTAATCATTTTGCATTCTCATTTTTTACCTCTTTATCATATTGTAAGTTGCCCAGAGTCACTATACCAGTGAGATGGGCAGTATATAAGTTTAATAAATAAAAACAAAGATTCACCTCTTTTTTTAGGGAGAGCAATTGGTTGTTGTTTTTCCTACTGACAAGGGACACTAGACAAATCAGACACTTTCTTTAAGTTATCCTGTGTGAATCTATGAAGACAGTGCCAGTTGTTGGCCTCATTACTGAGGCAAAGTCACACTCAGCAATGAAGGCAGAGAACGCCGCATAATTTTGTGCCAACTCATGGACTGCAGGAAAGGAAATTAACATGGAAAAAGAACCCTAAGACAAGGATCTTTATGTAGCTAGCTCTGAATATTTTATTTCTTGATCAAGATAGGGATTAACTTGAGGATGTTAATACGTTCTTAAGCTAAGGGGGAAAAATATTTCATTGGAGCATTGCCTTCAGCTGACAGTCTTGGGAAGAAAAATAAAACTATACTTAAGCAAGCCTCTGATATTCTACAATCTCTTTCTATTTTTAAGTATCTGATGTCAAGAATGTTTTACGTTTAGTGTTAAAGGGCTCTTGTATATGTCATGATTGCAGGTATGGAACAAGTTGTGCAAATTTGCCAGCTTAGTAACACTACAGAGCTTGCATGTCTCTGTCTCTCTAACCATTCAGGGAACATCCAAGCACAATTTTGCAATATTTCTTTCAGAGTTGCTGACCAAGTAATTTCCCACTGAGGGGAAATATTGCTATGGTCAGTTTCATCTCCCGGCTTTTCTTCCCTAACCCCTCCCTTTGGCACTATTTGCCGCGAGGGCCAACTTGGTCACACATCCTGTAAAATAGCTTGTTGTGGGGACTTCCCACTTCTGTTTTTTCTACAAGAAAAAAACAAGCACAGTTAGGGAATAATCACAACAGGATGGTGGGACTCTCTCCCAGATAGAGGCAGCAACAGGGTTCAAAACAGACAGTTCAACAAGCAAGGCCGATGGCTGGGTGAAGATGTTTTTCCTCCTTGGTCAAAGCAAAGATTCAGCCCTAGCACAAGCTCATAGCTGACTTCAATATAGTGCAACCTAGAACAATCTCGCATTGTTTGATACTTACCAAAACGTGCATAGACATCAATCACAGCTTGGTTTATGGCTAAGTCAAGGAGTCCACGACCCAAGCAGAAATGAGGAAAGATCAAAAATACTTTTTTTAATGTTTTGTTGAATTCTAGGAGAGGCTGAAAAAGAAACACAGACGCTGGTCGTGCACAGATTCACAAGGTTCCTGCCTAACGTAGAAATAAAATGATTCAGTTTCGAATGAGAGGCCAGATGTCAGGTGCAAAAGACCAGGATCACATGTGAAGTTCCAATTAAACTGATTTATTACTACTACTGCCTATGCACATGAATCTAATCAATTAACGGTTACCACTATTTTGGCACAAGATAAGGTTCAGCTGATTTTAAGAGGGGTTGGAATTAGTCCGTTTGTGGCTACATAGCGACACTGGGCAGACTCTTCTTTTAACTCTACCCCCAGGTTTTACCATTCCTTCTCCTACACCAGATTCCTGGTATACATTCTGATGAATAACATCTTTTACTATAAAGATGTGACAGTAGGAAATCAGAAGGTTGTTTTTTTTCTTGAGAAAAGGAACATTATAGTACCTATAAAAGAAATTTCCACATTTTGCAACATCTCTATATAATTTTCTAGAATACCTGATTACCTTACACTGGAACATTTAAATATAATGCAAAGGTTCATGAATACCAAATGTTTTCTGATACTTTCCATTGCACTGGCTGATCCTTTTAAACTCTCATTATCTCTTAAAGCTTAGGAAGCATATATTTAACCATACCCTAATGGAAGCATAGCTAAAGTATGGTATTTTCATTACCATCGAGCCTAAGAAAAGTCACTCACCGCGTTATTTTCAAAGAGGTCCAGAATAAATGTAATAGCACTAGTGTTAATACCAATGAAGAGATTAACACAAGATAAGAAAACATAGGCAGTGCTGGGGACGCTAAAATAGCAGGATGCAGGGTACATCATAGGAATTATGGCCCATCTGCATAGAGAACAAAGAGAAACAAAAGTGGTATGATTCAATTAATCAAAATATACAGTCAGAAGCCCCGCTCCCCAAAGATGGCATAATGAACAATAAATTGATTCAATGGTGAATGAAATATGGCCACGTTGTTACAGACCATCTTTTGATAAAACATAAAAAAGACCATTTTGTTATTTTTGTGCATAAAGATTCCTCCTTTATTATTCAGGCCAGCTGGCAAGGAACATTTGAAACCATTAAAAAAGTCAGAAACTTTACGAAAAGGGCTATATGTTCCTTTATTTATAAATTTATTCAGTTTATATGGTTGCTCATTTGCCATGTGACTTTGGGCAGCTAGCTACCAGCTAAAAACATCAACAATATAACAGAGCAATTAAAACATGTCACATGAGTCTGCTCATATATCCATAACTAATAAAACTTATAATCAACTGGCCACATAAATTACTTGAAGCCGGCTCACCTAACTTCCTGAGCCAGTGCTTAGGGCAGGGGTCAGCAACCTGAAACAGTGAAAGAGCCACTCGGAACCAGTTCCCTCACAAAAGGAAAAACTGGGAGCCGCAAAAAATATGTGCGCATGTGCGTACATGCGCGCATGTGCAGAACAGGGTTTGACTGAAGAGTGGAGCCAAGGCGAGATATGCATCTACCCTGCATATTTGAATTGATTCTTTGAACCTTTTTAGTCCCACTTTTTTTTTTGGGGGGGGGACTGTACATGGCAGAGGACCGGGAGCCGCAGGAGACGGCTGAAAGAGCCGCATGCGGCTCCGGAGCCACGGGTTGCAGACCTGTGGCTTAGGGGAAGATCACTGGTCTTCAATGCCTTATCAAAAACAGTAGAGTTGGGGTTATCTGGTTATCATGTTATTCCATAGGTTACATTGTCAAAGAATGCCCACTTCTTGGGTCCCATTGGATGACACCATTTAATAGAATGTATCCAGAGTATACCAGCTCTGGCAAATTATGTGGGATGGGCACAAATAATTGGAGACAAATAGCAAATGACCAGCATTGTGCCATGAAGGGTTTTATAGATGACAAGTAATACCTTGAACTGCCTATAGAAACTAAGAAATAGTACAGCTTGCTAAATAGTAATGCCATATGGTATAGCAAGATGCTCCCTTAACTACCTCTATCATAATATTCAGTGTAGTTTCTAAATAAACTGGAATTCGGTATTAGGCATGACTACCCAGAGAGTGCCATAAAGCATTATGGGGCAGTATGTAAGTCTAAGTGCTATTGGAGTATGCAGATTTCATTGAATAATGCAGTTGAGAGATGGCCAAGGCATGAAGCGATGCCTCCTGATCTAGAAATGGTCACAACGAATGCACAAAATGGTTTTGTGCAGGAACTAAACAGCGATGGCGAACCTTTTAGAGACCGAGTGCCCAAACTGCAACCCAAAACCCATTTATGTATCATCGGGCGCTGGGTGGGCGTGGCCTTTTGGGTGGGCGTGGCTGCAGTGGTAACGGCAGACTGGGTGAGACTAAAAAGTTCAGTCCATCAATTCCAACTTTGCGAGATCTTTTTTCCCCCCGCGAGAAGTTGAAATTGATTGATTGTTTGAACCCTTTTTTTTTGCACACGGCGGTGGAGGCCTAAAGGGAAAAGGTTTAAAAAACCCAGCTGAAGGCCTAGGACGGGGGCGACGGCACGCGTGCCCACAGAGAGGGCTCTGCGTGCCATCTGTGGCAAGCGTGCCATAGGTTTGCCACCACGGGTCTACTCTAGAGGATACCCAAGTTGCCTACCGATTTAGTATGGGGAAGTGGCAACCCAGTCAGAAGTAATGAAAAAAAGACGCCAGAGTAGGTCTTTAACAAGTGAACCTAAGCCTGTTCTTTCCCATCCAGATCTTTACAGCTTCCAGTCAATGAGAGAAAACCTTGATAGCATCATTTCTTACATCCAGGATAGAAATGTATACCTGGGTATCATCAGCATATCTAATCCCATGCTCACCCAATACCTTCACAAGGTGATTAAAAAGAAGTGGGGAGAGAGTTGAGTTCTGAGAAACTCTACAAAACACTGGAAACATGAGCAGGGGCCATATATAGTAAACACAGATAGGTAAGGAGATGATGCACTACACAATTATTACCAACTAGCTGGTTCAAAAAACCATTACGATAGTAGGATAGTACAATAGTCATGTGACTATATATACTTAATGACCTGCAGTGATTCGCTTAATGATCACAGCAGAATTGATGTAAATCGGGCACAGGCACAGAGTTGCCAGTTCCCATTGCAGAAGGTTAAGTGAGAACTATTTGTAATGTTTTTATACGTAATTAACAAAACTTTCAATAAGTAGGAAATAAGCAGGTAAACTGTAGAGTTTTGTAGAACTGATCTACTATAGTTAAAAAAAAGGTTTATTGAAACATGTACCTTAGTATTTGTTTCATTTCACATATTTAATGAGACATCTAGATAACTTACCCATATAACAATAGTAATATTACAAATGCAGGAAGATTGGTCGGTGACGTGTATGCTTTTTTTTTGAAGCTCATGAATATTGCCACCACTAAGCCAGCACTCATTATATAATTCACCTGGCACAGAGGAAAATAAAAATAAAGCATGTATCAAATTGAAGAGCTATCCAGAAAATAGCTTTTAGTAAGATAAATAAACAGAGATTAGCTTGTTCTGTCTTACTTGATTTTTTGAAAATAATGTTATATATATATTTTTTTAAAGATATATTTATTTATTTATTTATTTATATATGTTTTCTGAGGTTTTCGCGGGTGTTCTTTATTTCCTGTTTCAGCCTAACCGAAGGCCATCGACAGGCAGTAGTCACAACAGTGACAGCTCATATATATCCCATAATTGCCAACAGCATGATAATTATCCATTCTGGTGAGTACCATCCCGATGAAAAAGTATATGAAGGGAAGCAAAAGAACTCACCATGTCCCAAAGGAAGTTGGTGAACCAGTAACCAAAAAGGCTCACACCACTGACAAACTGGAGATGCTTGGCTTTTGTCACTTGTTCTTGGATCAGATATAAGACAAAGCTTGCTGGGATGAAAGACATGGCAAAAATCACGCAGATGGAAACAACAGCATCTATTGAGGTGGTCAGCCTGTAGTGAGACATGTCAAGGGCAGCCAATAAGCCAGACCCCAAAGCCACAAAAGTTATTTCTTGTTAGGTTCACATTTCACCACAAGGTTGACATTAGACATGGTTGAAGACAGCAAACCCACTTCTACTTTTCTGACAGAATCTACTAGTGCTAAACTTTTACTATGGCTGCACTATTGAGTTTTTCCTCCTGCTTCATTTTACTGGTGGAGAAAGGACTCTGACCCAGTTGTGACTTGGTAAAAGATACATTAGACTGCTGTTGCAGAGGCAACCGTACATTTCCCATCATTCATTCATTTGTTGCAAACTGTGTATAAATATAGCAGTTAATATAACTAGCTTGAGATTGTTTATTGAAAGGGGTCCAATTTTGTGTGAAGTACAATATGCATTTTAAAAGTACTGTCATTTAAATACTTTTGACTTTCAACATACATATTTTTCTAAGCTTTAAGCTGTGATGTCCAGACCTTCTAGAAGGGATGGAGCAGGAGGAATAGAATTAAAACTGCAATCGGAGTGAATTAGAAGTAGAAAAGCAAATGAATGTTACCTACACAGTGATTTCAGACAACTGATCCTTAGTGAGGTTCAGTGGATGGTTAATAGCAGTTATCCCATATTCTTCTGGATCTCTATTTCGTTGCAGATTGGCTCTCAGAATTGCATTGTTGGCTACGTTGAGAAAACTGACTATAGCATGCCAGCCTTTATTGTTAAACCACACCTGGAAGAACAATGGAGAAGATTATAAACTTCAGTCAGTCAGAATCCTTTAAAATGCTGATTTTATCAGGAACAAGCAACAGGTTGGTGCACTAAACAGTTTTCATATCTGTTTTATTTATTATTATATGCACACTAGTACTCTGGGTTTTTCCCCCATAACAAATCAGGGCTAACTTTTTCCTCTTGTTCATACTTCAGCATTGGCTTATTCTTTGGAATTACAAGGAAAGCTGGAACTTTACTCAGCTTGTTCTCATTCTCTTTATTCAATTTTTATATTTAAATGGGGAAATTGGCAGAAATCAAACTTTCTTTTTTCTCCTTCTTAGGGTTTGAATAACGACGACAATGCATTAATGTGCATGTATAGGGATGCTGAAAATGCTTTGCAGAAGTCTGAACACTGAAGTTCCGGATGTATAGTATCTTTCTTAGGATTTCTAGATTTTTTAAAATCTGGAACATATATACCGGTAGGTAGTCTTCAACCTACGACCACAATTGAGCCCAAAATTTCTGTTGCTAAGTGAAACATTTGTTAAGTAAATTATCCCCCATTTAAAGACTTTTCTTGCCAGAGTTGTTAAGTGAATCAGTGCAGTTATTAAGTTCTTCATACGGTTGTTAAGTGAATCTGGCTTCCCCATTGACTTTGCTTGTCAGAAGGTTGCAAAAGCTGATCATGTGATCCTGAGACAGCTATCTGTCATAAATATGTCAATTGCCAAGCATCTGAATTTTGATCACTTGACCATGGGAGTGCTGCCACGGTTGTAACTGCGAAAAATGGTCATAAGTCACTTTTTTCAGTGCCGTTGTAACTTTGAATGGTCACTAAATGAATTGTTGTAAGTTGAGGACTACTCGTATTGGTGTTTTGCCATCTCAAGATGGATATAAGGTATATGTTTTATATCTTGTTTCTAATATAAATTACTCCTGGCTGTTTACATCTCCTTCTAAATAGGTCTGCTAATCTGAGTGCAAATATCTAGACAAACATTACATGGAAGTAAAATGTTTTCTGTATCTCTTTGCTCCCATCTAGTGATCATCCACATATGACTGGCTTATACTAAAGAACAATTATAGAATTATAGCATATCCACTGAAGCTTTCCCTTACAGAAAGCTTCAATGGATATGCTTACACAAGTGGTACATACAAATGTAATGGAGCCAGCCCATTACAGTCATATATCATAAAGGGTCATAAAACAGGTCGATCATGTAACCAACCCGATTTTACGAACTTTTTGGGTGGTTGTTAAGTGAATGCAGCAGTTGTAAAGTGAACCAATGACTCACAATGGGCTTGGTTTTACCGAAAACCAGAAGTAAGAGCTGGTTACTAGATTATAACAAAATAATTTTAAATTTAATTTTCAGTACTATTCAATATTGCTGATTGTTGTTGGTTAATATCTGGAATAGTGTGTGTGTGTGTGTGTGTGTGTGTGCGTGTGTGTGTGTGTGTGCATGCATATGAAAGAGAGAGAGAGAGACTGCAGAAAAGCACAAAAGAAAACTGAGCAATCCAAACAGTTTGGGAGGGTTATTTTGTTTCATAGAATTGCTCACTTTCTTTTCTCTTCTCCTTTTTCAGTTGTAATGTTATATTGCATGATTTTTATTTTTGTGCCTTTGAGTCAATATTGACTCCTGGTGATTGCCTGGAAAAGTCCTGCAGTCTTCTTGGCAAAATTTTGGAAGTACTTTCCTCCTGGTTCCTTCCTAAGGCTGAGAATCACCCAGCTGACTTTGTGTCCAAGGCAAGACTAGAATTCAAAGTGTCCTGGTTTCTAGGTACCTTAATCATTATACCAGACTGGCTCTCATATTGTAAGAATATGCCTGCAAAACCAATTTTGGTAATTTGGTATCATACAGTACATTTTTTTAAAATGGTGCTCTTCAAAGTCAACAAGATATGCAATATTTTGTAATGATTGCATAAACAAAGATGTTTCTGAATCCAAGGCTGTATTGGCCCAACAATATGTTACAGGTCCCCAAACTATCTGTTAATAATTCATATGGATAATAATCCATATACTTTTATTAAACTTGTTCTATTCACTCTTCCATTTCCTTACTAAAAAGCAAACATCTCAATCAAATAATAACAAAAGTGTCAGGACCCACCCCAATCCACATCTTAGGAAAATAAAGAACTCTTGGAGCCAGGTCTTGTCCAAAAGGAGTTTTTACTAG
Organism: Vipera ursinii; assembly: GCF_947247035.1. Classification (NCBI taxonomy): domain Eukaryota; kingdom Metazoa; phylum Chordata; class Lepidosauria; order Squamata; family Viperidae; genus Vipera; species Vipera ursinii. The sequence goes on along the minus strand of NC_139516.1, from coordinate 86,930,244 downwards.
GACATGATCGGTTGTGGAAATACAAGACAGGATCTGGCATTGTGTTACACTTTGATACTTTATAAAGAGTTTCCGGTTCAAACCCCTCCCCTCAAACCCATTTGGTCAGACTCACATCAATTAAACTTAGGTGTCAAACCCTTTTGTGGGAAAGAGGGATCTTCCCGTGCCTTTATGACTATTGCCTCCTTCCTTTTCAGATTCAAATGGAGATACAAACCAGATCTCCTTCTCCCTTCCCTCCCTTTGTTGTCCTCAGTGTTAGAGATTAAACTTGATTTGGGTGACAATATTATATAATGGAGTAAAAGCACCTTTAAGGAGTTAAACGGCCTAAGGGTGTGGCTGTAATTATTCCACATAAAAGAGAGTTAGATGTTACACATAATTGCTCTTGTATATGTGTTTGATGTTAGTGTTTGGATACCTCTTGTTCTCTTGTTTGCTAACTTGATATTTATTCTCTCAAGAATCAACTGCTTGCTACAGTGTATATTGTTTTTGATATTGGTAAGCAGTTTTTGTATTTTGATACTATGTTTTTATGGACTGACTTTTATGTGCATGATACTGGATTGATACTTGGACTATTTCTTACTGTGTTTCTTTTTGTTGTCTGAGTAAAAATAAGTTATAAAACTCGTGTTAGTGCATTACTGTTTGCCTAAAAGTCCCAGTACAACTTCCACTGTGTATTAATAATACTCTGTTAAACAAACCATTTTTTCAACAACATATTCTAACAATGGTTATGGGCCCAGATCCAGTGTGGTGCTGAGGACAGGCACAGTATTGTATTTATATTTCCTAACTGAGTTTTCAAATTCAGACAATGGCACAAGGACTATTCAATCCATTCTGCATTACCCGGCTTAATGGGTCAAACTATGTATCCTGGTCTACACAATGTAGTTTGCTATTACAAAATCAAGGTCTTTGGAAAATAGTCCATAATCCTCCTGATGTAACTGCCTGGGATCCAACTAATGAAGAAGATAACAAGAAGATTGTAGACTTCAATAAAGACAATGATAAGGCTTTATCTATCATTGGGCTAACATTAGGAGACCAACAGCTAGTCCATGTGCGTGGAGAAGAATCTGCTGCTAAATGTTGGGCTAAGTTGAAAAAGATTTTTGTTCGGGACAGTGTTGGTGCTCATATAAATCTTACCAGAAAGCTATTTAGAGCTAGACTGGAAAAGAATGGCGATATGTTAGCTCACCTTAACTTTATAAAAGCAACTTTGTTGGAACTGCAAGAAAAAGAACTTATTTTCTCAGAGCTTCACCAGGTTTACATCATTTTATCATCATTGGATGAGAGCTACGATGCCTTTGTATCGTCCTTGGAGGTTTTGTCCAAAGAAGACCTAACTGTTTCTTCAATAACTGGAAGGTTGTTGGAAGAATCAAGATGTCGTATGGAGAGAAAACAATTGAGAGAGCCATTGCAACAAGAAATAAAGAAGACTGAATCTGCTTATATTTTAAGGAAATGCTTTAATTGTGGGTTAAAGGGACATATTGCTAAGTTTTGTCAGAATAGTAATTGTCAGAGAAAGGAAAGCCATAGAAAGAATAAAAAGCTGATTAATGTAGCTGTAGCTAATAGAACTACTAATAACCACAATTGGTGGGTGGTAGATAGTGGAGCTACACACTGTATTTCAAAAATAAAAAGGGATTTTGAGAATATAAGGTCTAGTAAAAAATATATTTCTATGGCTAATGGCTGGAGAGTCAAGGTCTCTGGAGAGGGTAAGGTTTACTGTTCATTTTTAAAACAAAATTTGGAAATGCTATATGTTCCCAGATGTGATTATAATCTATTATCAGTTAAGGCATTATTGGAAGCAGGTTTTAAAGTTACTTTCCAAGGGGAGGAATGTCTTATTCAAAAGAATGAAGTGAACTTAATAGCTAATATGAAAGACGGTTTGTTTGTAATTAGCAATGATCCTATAATAATGGCTACTACTTGTACAAATCAAAAACCACATGATGAATGTATTCATTTATTACATAGAAGATTGGGTCATGTGAATTTTAATACACTAAAAAGAACTGTAGCTTTGTCTAATGGGTTTAAGTTAAAGGCTTGTAAGAAATATCTACAGTGTAACGTATGTGGTAGAGAAAAGAGCAGGGCAGCACCAGATAATAGGTTAGATGGATTTAAAACCACAACTCCATTAGAACTGGTATTTATGGATTTGATAGGTCCTATGAAACCCAGTTTAGGGGGTGCTTGCTACATATTAAATATTCTAGACCATTATAGCAGATATGGGTTCTGTTATCTCCTTACCTCAAAAACTGAAACTATACAAACAATATCTAATTGGCTCAAGTTTGTACAAAGGAAAACTCAGTTAAATGTAAAAACCATAATAACAGACATTGGAACTGAGTTTGTTAATAAACAGTTTAATGAGCTGTTAGTTTCAGAGGGAATAGAGCATAGACGTACAGCTCCTTATAGACCTCAGCATAATGCATTTGTTGAACGGAGGGGCCAAACATTGCAAGCTATGATTAGATCTATGATTGAAGATTCTGGTTTACCTGATAGCTTATGGGGAGAAGCAGCAAAATGTGCTAATCATATTTTAAACAATGTGGTTAGTTCAGCTACAGGTAAAATTCCTTATACCTTATGGTATAAGAGAAAACCAAATCTTAGTTATATTCACACATTTGGGACACCTGCTTGGGTACATATTCCAAGTTCAATAAGAAATAAAGGAGAACATAGAGCTAAACAATTTTTTTTGTTGGCTATGAGTTAAACCATAAGTCTTATCGGTTCTGGGAGAAAGGTACTAAAAACATTTATTGTAGTTCTAGCGCTGTTTTTCAAGAACAGTCAGGCTGGGAAAGGGTAGAAGATATTGTATATATTCCTCAACAAGATTTAACTAACTCCTCAAATGAAAGTGATAAAGAAGAGGAGGAACCTGCTAGAGAGATCAAACAAGAACCACTGATAGTGGAGACAGGAGAGGAAGAAGATAATAATGTAAATGTACCTATAAGTCCAATAATTCTCAGAAGGTCTAACAGGGAAAGACGACAGCCTGATCGTTTCGAGACAGGTTTAATTTGTCAAATAGACATTGAACCTTCTAATGTTGAAGAAATAAAAATGTATCCTGAGAATGAAAGAAAGAATTGGAAAGTAGCTATGGATAAAGAAATAAAGTCTTTGCAAGATCTTAATGTTTATCAAGAGGTTAAAATACCTAAAACAGAAAAGTTAATTGGATGTAAATGGGTTTTTAAACTGAAAGAAAGTGTTACAGGAGAGGTAATACATAAAGCAAGATTAGTTGCTCAAGGATTTGCACAGAATAATAGTGATTATGATGAAGTATTTTCCCCAACGTTAAGAGCTTCCACTCTTAGGGCTGCTTTAGTTTGGGCAGCAAATAAGAATTATAGTATAAAACATGTAGATATTGAAACTGCTTATTTGCATGCAACATTAAACCATGATATATATATGAAAGTTCCATCAGGAATAGAAAGTAAGGTAGGGTACTGTTGGAAACTGAATAAGAGTTTGTATGGTTTAAAACAGTCAGGTTATGAGTGGAATAGATGTTTAGTAAAAGAGTTAAATAGTTTGGGATTTAAAGCTAGTATTGCAGATCCTTGTTTATTTATAAAACAGCAAAATAGTGAATTATCATTGTTATTATTATTCACTGATGATATTGCTATTATAGCAAAAGATGAAACAGAAACTGAAAGAATAATTTCAGGGTTAAAAAGAAAATTTAGAGTAAAAGATCTAGGAGCTATTAGTCATTATCTAGGGCTGGATATTGTCAGGACTAGTAAAGGATTTAAACTGTCTCAAGCTAAGAAAATTAATGGTTTGCTGAAACGTTATAATATGGAAAACTGTAAACCAGTAAAAACACCTATGGTTCAAGGTTTTGAGAGTTCAGCAGATAACAGCAATGTCTTTGATAAAAAGATATATCAATCATTAATAGGCAGCTTGATGTATTTATGTAATTGGTCAAGACCTGACATAGCATTTACAGTTAATCATTTAGCTAGATATTGTGAGAATCCTACAACCAGATGTTGGCAAGGTGCGAAAAGAGTTTTAAGATATTTGAAACACACCATACATTATTCTCTATATCTAGAGCCAACAAAGGAATTGGAACTAAAAGCATTTGCAGATGCTAGTTTTGCATCTGATACTGTAACCAGGAAATCCACTTCAGGATTGGTTGTATTATTGGGAAACGCTTTAGTAGGATGGAGGTCTAACAGACAGAAGCATATAAGCTTATCAACAACTGAATCCGAATTTTCTTGTCTATCTTTATTATGTACTGAGCTATTGGTATGGAAACAATTATTGTTTGATATGGGTTTAAATTGTAATGAACCAATAAAAGTGTATGAAGACAATCAAGCAGCTATAAAATTAGCAACTAATGCTGCAGTGAAAACTAGATCAAAACATACGGATCTACGGTATTTAAATGTCAGACAATGTGTTAAAGATAATTTGATTAAACTGGAATATTGTGCAACTGAAGATAATATTGCTGACCAGTTTACTAAAGCTCAGGGTGCTATAAAGCATAAATCTGTTTGTGATATGTGTAATTTGAGATTGTAAAAATATATGTATAATATGCCACCCAAAAGGGGAGATTGTTAGAGATTAAACTTGATTTGGGTGACAATATTATATAATGGAGTAAAAGCACCTTTAAGGAGTTAAACGGCCTAAGGGTGTGGCTGTAATTATTCCACATAAAAGAGAGTTAGATGTTACACATAATTGCTCTTGTATATGTGTTTGATGTTAGTGTTTGGATACCTCTTGTTCTCTTGTTTGCTAACTTGATATTTATTCTCTCAAGAATCAACTGCTTGCTACAGTGTATATTGTTTTTGATATTGGTAAGCAGTTTTTGTATTTTGATACTATGTTTTTATGGATTGACTTTTATGTGCATGATACTGGATTGATACTTGGACTATTTCTTACTGTGTTTCTTTTTGTTGTCTGAGTAAAAATAAGTTATAAAACTCGTGTTAGTGCATTACTGTTTGCCTAAAAGTCCCAGTACAACTTCCACTGTGTATTAATAATACTCTGTTAAACAAACCATTTTTTCAACAACATATTCTAACACTCAGTTCAAAAGGTTTTCCCTGGTCTTTGAAGACAGCCTACAGGCAGGCTGAATAAACATCTTCTCTTCTCCCCTCTGGAAAATGGCAGAATCCAGGGAGGGGTATAATATTTTAGACATACATTTATGAATGGGATATAAATGGATTCTGAAAAAAAGTTATTGTTCTCTTTAAATTAATGTTCATTTTACTGAACTTTCTGTTCAGTGATCGAGTTATGCAAGATTTCATGAAAATAATTATTAAAATACCTTAATATTGTGTTCAGTTTCCATATATTTAAGAAAAGCTGACATTTCTTTAGCAACAGTCATTGTTGTTTCACCCTAGACAACAGAAAGGCAAAGGCTCAGAATTTCTTGTTTATATTTTAGTGTTACAAATACTAAATAAATTGTTAGATTTGGTGATACTCAGGTGACAAAGCAGATGCAAGAGTTCTTTCTTACCCCCGTTATATTCATCATTCGACCAATGTGCTTCATAAAATCAACAATTTGGTCTCCAGTAATATGCAGTATTGGAAGTTTCCCTCCAATGGAGATTCCTCCATATCTAAATACAAGATTACATAATCTTCAGTTCCATAAGGAGAACCGTACTCCACTTTTAAAAAATAATGAACACAATAAAAGTTCCCTTCAACATAATTATACAGTGCCTCTCTCACAAAAAGGAATATGTCTATGGATATCCTCAGTCTTCCAAGGTCATGGTTGTCTCAAAGATGCTTTTTCAAAAGGTAACTGGACTGTTTTTACTGAGGAAGAAGAAGTAGATATTTTAGTTCTTCTCATCCAAGAAGATTTATCTGAAGAAGCAAAATGTCATCTTCTTCCTCAATAAAAACAGTTTTGAAAAAGCACCTTTGAGACAAAAAGGAATATGATTCCCATTTTTCCACTGTTGATAGTGAATTGCACAAACAAAATAAATACAGGTAGCTCTCACCTAATGACCCTGATTGGGACTGGCAAGTCTGCCAATAAGCGAAGCAGTCACTAAGGGGGAGATCCCATGACCATGACTATGTTTTCTGGCTGGAAAGAGACAAAACTAGTCAGTACCATTGCTTTGACTTTTGTTTGCCTCCTAACCACTTCCCTGCCCTTTGGAATGCTCAAGTGCCTACAAGCAATTTATACAGCATGCATTTGGCTCCTAGGCTACAGTTGCATTGCTTTCAATGTGTTGAAGAGCAGTTTATTCTCTTGCAAACCCTTTCTCTCCAATCTCTTCTTTGCTCTGCAAGACGGGATAAACAGATTAGGGGCATAGAACAACACTGTAATGGTGATCATATGACTAAGGGATGTTGCAAAGATCATAAATTGTCATAAATGGGCTATAAAATTATTTTTTCAGCACACTGTTATATTTTTGAATGATCACTGAAGAAAGTGAGGACTATTTGTTTTCAAACCAAGCCTAGCTCTCTATTTGTATTTCAGACAAAATAATACTTAATCTTATTGTCATTTACTTGAAATCAAATTCTCCAGGCTTAAAAAAAATCAACAAAATTTAAGAGAGAATTTTTATAAAATGTTTTATAGGTGGCACTTAGACCCTAAAAAATTAGCAAGTATGTATCCAAACTGCCAGCCCAAATGTTGGAGGTGTGGCTGTGAGGATGCAACGTATTTTCATATATGGTGGACTTGTAAAAAGGTTAAAGCTTTTTGGATTAAAATTTGGTGGAATATGCAAAAGATATTTAAGAAAAGGATAAAGTTTTCTCCGCAATTGTTTTTATTGGGTATTATTACAGATACTACTGCTATAGATTTAAAGTTGATGTTGAATTTAATTACGGCAGTGAGACTTTTAGTAGCGCAGTATTGGAAGAAGGAAGAACTGCCGACTATAGAAGAGTGGACTTTGAAAGTTTCTAACTTGGCGGAAATGGCAAAGATTTTAGCATATTTGAAAGACCAATCGCAACAGAGATACATTGTGGAATGGAGAAGATGGATTGAATATATTCAGAATAAATATGGGACTAAAAAGTTTCATTTAGCATTTGAATAAGTAGTGGACTAACTAGTTAGTAGTTATTTTATTAATATTTTGACTATGGAGAGTTAAAGTGCGATAGAATTTAATGTTTTATTTTTGTTAGCATATTTTAGATTATGCTTGTTTGTATTATTATACCCTGTATTCAGCTCTGGGAAGTTGGGGGGGGAGGGGAGGGTAGGGGGGGTTGGGGAGAGGGGAAGGGGAGGAGGGAGGGGGTTGTATTCAAAATGTATTGTAAAACTTTTCAATAAAAAAAATCAGCAAAAGATATACAGCACATAGCTGTCCTACCTTTGCTCATTGACCCAATATTTACTCTTTAAGCTGCCAAAAAAATAAAAAAAACATTAAAAATGTAATAATCTTTAACATACTGCATTAATTAAAATTCTTTCAGATACAAAATTATATCTGTGCCATGAGGATCAGCTTGGGGATTTTGTGGCTATTCTGCTGACTGAGATGTCACTTTAGGAATGTATAAGCCTCTTCAGATGATTGGTGAAAAGGATGAGTCTATGCAGTCTGTACACCTAATCCCTGTTCCTGACCACTATTTGTTCATTTGACCTGCACAGAAGCTATGAATGTACAAGTTATAGAAAATAATTCTTTGATGTGTATTTTGCTCAGTACTTTTTCTGTATAAATGAGCATAATTAAACCTCACTGGGATTTTTGTTCAATAAAGAGCAGATAGATGAAAGGCAAAAGTTTGTTATGGCCAGAAGCCAGAGTAACAGACAAATAAATGTGTATACAGAGAAATACAAAAAAAAAAATAGCAAGGATTACATGGGTGGAACTTTATCACTGAGAAGTGTCTTCGATTGCACTGTTGAAGCTGAGTAGCAAAATACAGCACCGCTACAAGTGGTCTAGATGTTTTTGTTACCTAGTAGGAAAGCCACATAATAAGCTTTCCCGATTGCCCTTGAATTGTAGCATTAAGCCAAATAAAAACTGCTGTATAGTAGCACTTGTGTGATAGTTTCAACTTCCTTCATGCCTCAAAGCCAGAGGATAGTATTGTATTTCCAGTGCAATAAGTGCAGAGGGAAGGTTGTTGAAAAGTGCACTTGTGAAAGTCAAGCAATACTTAGAACAGGTCAGTTTATTGGGAATTGGTGAGAAGAGCATCACAAAAACTGCTGAGCATTGTAACAATAATCCCTTTCATTAAAAAAAAGTACTGGATTAGCTTTGATTATATTATTGTATTTATTTCATTATAGCATATAAGCTATTCTTTTCAATATCAAGGAGACGGCCGAAAAAATATACTGCTATGGCATATTTGCATGATGGTTAGATGCAACTGGAAAAACCCCACAGAAAATTGAACAGCTGATTTGTTATTCAGAAGTCTTAAAGGTAAAGGTAAAGGTTCCTCCACACATGCGTGCTAGTCGTTTCCGACTCTAGGGGCCGGTGCTCATCTCCGTTTCAAAGCCGAAGAGCCAGCGCTTGTCCGAGGACGTCTCCGTGGTCATGTGGCCGGCATGACTAGACGCCAAAGGCGCACGGAACGCTGTTACCTTCCCACCGTGGTGGTCCCTATTTTTTACTTGCATTTTTAGGTGCTTTCGAACTGCTAGGTGGGCAGAAGCTGGGACGAGTAACAGGCGCTCACTCTGTTACGCGGCACTCGGGATTCGACCTGCCAAACTGCCGACCTTCTGATCGACAAGCTCAGTGTCCTAACCCACTGAGCCACCGCGTCTTAGGGCCATACTAACAATCCATTCATACCAACTGCCACAGATTCCTAGCTAGAATCATTCATCACACAAAGCTATTGTATAATTATTTTTTTACTAGTTTTATATGGGAACCTGCCATTATAACTTCTGAATTTGAAAACACATAAATAGAAAAGTCCCAACCTACCTGCTTCTTATTAGGGTGGGGTATGTTTTCACCAAGAAATCAGAAATATTTCGGTAAGTGAGATCCTGAAGAATTTCTGTGCTATGCTGAACCCTCTATAAGATGAAGAAAATACTCATTAAATTCTTAGTGGTTATAATTTAGTATGTCAGAGATTCAGAGGCAAGAAAAGACCTCATAGGGAAGTTTTAGACTGAAAGGAATGTTATTTTACTGGCACCTGAAAGCTGCTTTGTCTTCCTTTGGGATTTTATTTGTATATTTTGATCTCAAGCCACATAAAATAACTATAAGCCACACTGGATTTGCTAAACGCTTCAAAAGATTTGTAAGCAGGGAGCTGAAAATGTTGGCAAGTGACATTTAAATCCTGACTTTTACTGTAACACAGCTATAAAAATTTAAACACACATATACATTCGTAATTTTAGTGAATAAATATACAACAGTCTTGTGGCACTGTTCAAAGTCTAATCAGTTCAATGCAACGGACTGTGAGTTACAAAAACTTACTCAATAATTGCTTAGCCTTTTAAGTGCCAGAACACTCTTCATATTTCCTGCAATTTTAAATGAATTCATGTTTTGAAATTGTGATAATTGATTAAATATACAATTCTGTACAATATACAATTTTGTAGTTAGCAAAGAATGTGAATTTAACCACTGAGAGGCAGTGTTGCCTTCCTGTAGCAAATATATGGGTTTATTTTCTTTGAAGTAATAGCAATTTTATAACCCATCCAGTAACTTTTGGCAAAGCAGTCTGGAAATAGTTCCCTAATATATCCCTGTTTTGTAGAAAGAACAATTTATGTGATTATGTATTCTTATTTTGTATTGACAAGGGGCTAAATAAAATCTCTGTGTACCCTTAAAAAGAACTTGTGATCAAAATTCTCATTACTGATGCCCTTTGATTGCAGTTTATCATCTCTTCGCAGTCTTTTCCAACCTGTACTCATTCTGGATGGAATGTGTAACAGGGCTTTGGTGAGCTTGAGTTCCCAGGCTGGGAAAGTCCCATGATACTTACATTCCTAAAATGTTCTTTGTCACTTTTGAACTAGAGCTTTGGAGAGTATTCTAAATTTTATATGATCGCAATGTACTACCGTGTTTCCCCGAAAGTAAGACTGGGTCATTTTTTTTTTGGCCTCCAAAAGAGGCACCAGGTCTTATTTTCGGGAGATGTCTTACTCTGACACCGACAGCCCCGCCCAGCAGGTCCACTTCTTCTACGGCTGAAGGAGTAGCTTCATTCTGCAGCTGCGTTCTGGTCTGCATTTTGCAGTCAGGCCTTTCCAGAGGTCTTGCAGAACCGAGCTATGGATTGAATCTATAGCTCTGTTCTTGGCTGCAGTGGCCTTCCGGAAAGTCCTGTGACTGAGAAATGCAGGCCTGGCTGCAAAAGATGCAGAAGTGGGCCAGCAAGAAGAGGCCTGGCTACAAGGTAAGTGGGTGCGGTGTGCGTGGGGGCAGCTCCACGCCCTCATCTCTGCCCTAGTTTGATTTTGGTGTGTGCCTCACCCCAAAACTAAGGTTTATTTTTGGGATAGGGCTTATATTCGGCCCACCCCCCAAAAATCAAGCTAGGGCTTATTTTCAGGGTAGGCCTTACTTTTGGGGAAACACGGTATACTACTTTAGATACAATCAGAGTAGTAGAATTAATATTATCAGGTCTTCTCTATATCTGTGCTGCCACCTAGAGGTCATCCAGATTTTGCAGCTGAGTAGCCCCTAACTTAATGTTCTATATTTCCTTAAAAAAATGCACACACTCCCCCAAATTTAAAGTTTCTAAAACTATTTCAGTAAATTACAATCAGCCCAGAGGACTTTGTTATTTTGCTTTATTGATTTATGGTCAAAGACAAAAACAAAGGAAAGCAAAACTTATAGTAATTAAGGTGCTGAATCAGAAGTAGGGAGATCCAGGTTCAAATCTACCATTAATCATTCAGTCATAACCATTAATCGGAAAAACTCACCCAGTGGTGAGGAACTTTGGGCCAGAAAGTCTATCTCAGCTCAATCAGAGGCACCATAAAGGGGGAGGGGATCAAAAAGAGGTAATGTCAAAATGAGTGTTGCTGAGATTCTTTGAACCACATATTGAACCAGAAATACAGAAGACCTGATAATATTAATTCTACTACTCTGATTGTATCTAAAGTAGTATACCATGTTTTCCCAAAAGTAAGGCCTACCCTGAAAATAAGCCCTAGCTTGATTTTTTGGGGGTGGGCCTAATATAAGCCCTATCCCAAAAATAAATATGTGGTTTTGCACCGACATGGAAAAGAAGCTGAATTTATGGCACAATTTTAAGGACAACATCACATCCTGAAGACTCCTCTGATCACAGAATGGTGGATTGTTGAGAGAAAAAAAAAGGCGAAAGAAAGCAGCATATGCCACTCTAAACTACTGAAGGAATGAGGGAATATAAACAAAACAAACTTCTGGTTATTAGGATGATTAGGGTGAACACTAATACTATATTTTTTTGCAAATATTTTTTTTAAAAAAATGGTATTCTTCCATGTCAATATATCTGCCTAGTGAATATGTTATCCCGATCTTCCCTCCCACTGTAAATCTAATTCAACAAAAGTCACAGTGCTTCGTATTAGTAGTTGATACTCAAACAGTACCTGTGGTGGAGGAAGACCACCCGCTCCCAGTGGACACTCTGGTATCATGGTGAGTTTCTTCCTAGTGCTGCATTCACACGCAGGTGAGGGGTGGTCAGGACTCCATGTGTTATTCCGAAAAAGAGCAGACACATGGTAAGGGACAGGTGGTGTCCTCCAGGCCATCGATGTAGCAATGCAAGGGTAGTTACTATGCAGGGATACAAAACCCAGTGTAAACATCAAAGTGATCACACATGAACCTGCAGAATTATTGTATTTATACTTCTCAAAAATCCAAGGGAATGCCTCCTAAATATTCTTCAAACAGAAATGAATTACATTCGGTTCTCTTCATCACAATCCTGTGGATTTTTTCCATGCAGAAGCCATATAAAAATAATTAATTTCATGTCTAATAATTAAAATTAAATGGCATTTTATTTAAATTTATATTTAAATACAATTAATATCATTACTTTCCCTTTCTGTTGCATAAAAGGTTACAAACTTTTGGCGGGAATTTTATTCAAGTTTTTCAGAGACTACATACAATCATAGAGTTTGAAGGAATCTCAGAGGTCATCTATTCCTGCTTTCTGCTCAGTGCAGATTCAATCCATCCATCTGTGATTCATAACCATACTCTGTCTGAAAACCTCTAGGGACGTAGGTTGGGCCACTCCAACTCCATTTATCAGGTGACTTTCCATATTTAAAGAGAGTAACTCAGGGAACTGCTTCCTAGAATCTTCAGACTTATTTAACTTCTTTATTAAACAGCAACATAAATAGTCAGAGAAACAGTGTCTTCCTCTTTCACCACCTCCCTAGACTAGAGTAATAGATTCCATAGAATTGCTAGTAAAACTGTTCTAATATATCTAGGCAAGACCCATCTTTTTTTAAAAAAAATACATAAATGATAATACCTGGTTTTACACATCCTTCTATCCCATAGAATAGTTTGTTTTGTGCTTAATCATAATCATAATAGTAAAGTTGGAGGTGACCTTAGAGGTCATCTAGTCCAACCCCCTGCTCAGGCAGGAAACCCTACACCATTTCAGACAAACGGCTGTCCAGTCTCTTCTTAAAAACTTCCAGTGTTGGAGCATTCACAGCTTCTGGAGGCAGGTTGTTCCACTGGTTAATTGTTCTAACTGTCAGGAAGTTTCTCCTTAGTTCTAGCTTTCTTCTCTCCTTGATTAGTTTCCATCCATTGCTTCTTGTCCTGCCTTCGGGTGCTTTGGAGAATAGCTTGCCTGCCTCTTCTTTGTGGCAGCCCCTGAGAAATATCAACAACCTAAGATATGCAGATGATACCACTCTAATGGCAGAAAGTGAAGAAGAGCTAAAGAGCCTCTTGTTGCGGGTGAAGAAGGAGAGGTGTGGCTTATAGAAAAGCATCCTGGGGAAAAAATCACGCTAGGGCTTATTTTCCAGTTGGATCTTATTTTCAGGGAAACACAGTATATTAACAACCGGTTCTTTTTCACTTCTTATTTTGTTTTATCCTTTGATGCCACTATCAACTTTGTATTTTCTTCAAATCACTACTTTTACTCAATGTTCAGAAGGCAAATCTTTCCGGGGTTATCACCCTCCTGTTTATTCCTATGTATTTTGGCTGATTGCCAAAACAAAATAACTAAAAATGAACTGTTTGCTCCTTTGGGGGTAGTATTTGTTCCAGGGAGGACATCAAAAAGTAAGATGGCTTGCACTATTTTTAATTTGTGTGGGCTGAAATTCCTTAAGTCAGATGCAGCACAAAATTCCATCTCTTAGAAGACAATGCAAGGAGAAAATGAACAGATGGAAAGAGAAGTAAAAAACAAACACTTAGACAAACCATTCCCAAGATGATGCCTTCCAGATATGTTAGCATTCAGTTTGTAGAATTTACAGCCAACATGAACATCAGTTTATTTAGATCAAATTTTGCATACATTTAATTATAAATCAAATTAAACCAAAATGGTTTTATTTCTAATAGATGCAGTAGAAGTAACTCATATGAATCTAGCCAGATTTTCTTAATGTTATTTCTTGATTCTAAACTATCTCGACAGACTGATCAATTAAAATAAAAGCTGTGTAATCTTTATTTGGTTATAAAATATTTATAACCAAGTGACTTAATCTCACCACCCTATTTCTTCCTTAATGCAGTTCTTCTATTAGGAGTCTTGCATCACACATTGGAAAAGAAACCCAGAGAGACAGTAATGCTATAGGTAAGGCAATCAGTAATCATCGGAGGATAATAATATAGCATTTAAGATAAGTTCCACATTTAGTCAGTGATAGAGATCAGTGGGACTTAATCTGGTTGTGATTAACTAAAGTCTCTTTCATTCCATTGGATGTAACTTAAAACCATCTATTGTTCATAGGCTCTTGCTTAATGTTGTGGGATGAAGGGACTTTATCTTGTTAAAAACAGAGTGTGTGTGTGTGTGTGTGTGTGTGAGAGAGAGAGAGAGAGAGAGAGAGAGAGAGAGAGAGAGAGAGAGAGAGAGAGAGAGAGAGAGAGAAAACACTTACTGAAGGGGTTCTTTCTTCAAGCAACGATTTCCAAATCCTGGTTTCTTTAAAAAGGCATCACTAAGAGAAACCATTTGTTCGCTGCCAGGCCGTTCATTGCTAATGAGATTGGTGAGATTTAGATTATAAAAAGAGATTAACTACAGAAGAATACAACTGCAAATGAAAACCATCAGAATCGCTGCAGATATTACTAATTAACTACCCAATTTTAGAAGAGTCCTGTACATTTCATAAAGATTACAAAAAAAAAATTAAAAATTTACATTGTTGTTTGCTACAAAGTTTTAATTTCTCAAAGACACAATAAGCAAAGACATGCATGCATAGTCCTGGTTAACAAATGGGAAATAGTTTTATATAAAAGGTAAGATAGTAGAGTACTTGTGACTGAACATTTGCAATTCACACAGCCTGCTCATCCAACAGTTTCCCCCCCCAATTCATTCTAATGCTGTTGTTTTTTATATGCTGTCAAGTCCGCATGGACTTTTAGTCACAACATGGAAGCCCTTCTCCAGAATTATCTGGCCCCATGTTGCACCCATTAGCACTGTAAACAACTCCGTCCACCGTGTTCCTGGTACTAGACTTAGGTCAATGCACCATCATATCTCAACAAAGTGAAAAAAAATTATCTAATTATGAGTCAGCCTTCTTTCTGGAAAACTAAATATTCATATAATTCATGGGTCTGGGATAGATTGTAATCCATCAAAACTCTAATTACTTAGTGTTTCTTTGTACATTAAAAAAAAAAGACAGCTCCTTTCTCCATATATCAAGAGATTTTTTTAAAAAAAATCCTGAGAAGTGAAAGTCTGAGGATGGAGTGGGGGCAACCTCCTGAAACTCAACATATCTAGCCTCTGCAAACTGAGATGATGAGAATCATAGGTGATATCTAGCTATGATACAAATAGGAAAATGTTGCTCATATATGTGATCTTCAACTAAATTAGTCTAGCTAATTTTATCTGATCTTGAATGCCAATCAGGGGCAGATCAGGTTAGAATATGGATAGGGATACACCGGAAAACCCCACAGATATATATATGTAAGACTACTGTTAAAGTAAAAAATAATGTAGAAAAAAGATAAGAGCAAAGAAGAGTTGCTCAGAAAGTTACATGAACTTGCCCATGAAATCACGAGGAATTAAGCTCAACTTGAATAATAAAATATATCATCTTCTCCATTTACAGAACTGTGTTATGATGTATCAGGTTAAACTATTATGTTAATGTATCGCGATAATCAGAACCGGCTCTCTGCAGCTTACAGTGCAGTTAAAATAAAAATATTTACAGAAAAACAAAAAGGAAGAGCAATAACCAATAAAAGTATAATATGTTTATGATTATAAATATGGCCATAAATAACAATTATTCCCATTTATTTAGCCATACCTTATCTACATAATTTATTTATTTATTTATTTTATTATATTTATATACCGCCCTTTCCCAAAGGACTCAGGGCGGTTTACAGGGTGATTAAAACGAAAAATACAAAAGTTAAAAACAATTAAAAAATTATATCAATCCCTGAACAAATAAAAACCCCAGTTAAAATTAAAATTAAAATTCTCAGCCTGGGCCAGAGAGCTCGAAGAGCCAGGTTTTCAGGTCCCGGCGGAATGAACGGAGGTCGGGGGCAGTCCTGAGCTCCACGGGCAGCTGGTTCCAGAGGGCAGGCACACCCACTGAGAAGGCCCTCCCCCTGGGTGTTATCCGCCGGCAATCTTTTACCAGTGGCACCCTGAGAAGACCCTCCCTGTGGGAGTGCACTGGACGAAGGGAGCTTGATGCTGGCAGCAGGTATTTAATTTAATTTAATTTCTGTATCGCACAGTTTAGCTAGTGAGAGAAATATGTTCAAGAGCAAAGCAAAGTCAGCAATAGGTATAGACTGGCTTAAAACAGAAATCTGAAAAAGAATATCTTACAGAAAGGATTGGATTAACTAGCTTCTGTGCTAGCCAGAATGTAGGAAACATCAGAGACAAGGTTACTTCAAAAATAAGCATACTAAGGAATCCTCTGACCTGAAGAAAGTAAACTGATGTCCATAGATCCAAGGGTGGAGGGTTAGACTGGGATATTCACCAAATGGAGGGATGATGACTGTAAGTATCAGAGCCAGCAACACAAAGCTAGCAGGTAGAACAATCTGCCGGCAATATGGAATATGTCAGATACCTGCTTTCAGATAGTATGCTATTAATAGCAATAGCAATAACACTTAGATTTATATACCGCTTCACAGTGCTTTACGCCCTTCTCTAAGTGGTTTACAGAGTCAGCATATTGCCCCCAAATAATCTGGCTCCTCATTTTACAGACCTCGGAAGGATTAAAGGCTGAGTCAACCTTGAGCTGGTGAGAATTGAACTGGTGGCAGTTGGCAGAATTAGCCTGCAATACTGCATTCTAACCACTGCAATACTGTATTCCAGGGGTGTCAAACTCAATTTCATTGAGGGCTGCATCAGCATTGCGGTTGCCCTCAGGGGGCCGGTGGGTATGGCCTGGGTGGGCGTGGCCTACTGGGTGGGCATGGCTAAAGTGCGTATGGCCTACTGGGTGGGTGTGGCCAGCTCTACATTGTTCGTATCGAGGGTGCCTATGGGGGCCTGGGCAGGAGTGGGACAGATCTGAGGGTCTCTGGCAGAAGGAGGGTCTCTGGGCCAGGGCCAAGGCAGTGGGGGCTGTTCCCTCACTGTTTCCAGGATGGCTTCGCGGGCCGCATGAAACCACTTCGCGGGCCGGATCCGGCTCCCGGGCCTTGTGTTTGACATGTCTGCTGTATTCTAACCATTAATGTCTATGTCTGATATAAGACACAAGAAGATTCTAACCATTAATGTCTACATCAGATATAAGACACAAAAGATCCAGAGTCAATACTTTTGTGCTGGAAATCTATCTAATCCTGTTTGTAATTCGCCCCAAGCATCAAACATGTGGTTACCCAGTAAATCTCAATTTCTACATTTCTGGGTTGTTTTTTTAAAATCCTCCCATAGTTATGGAAGAACACATAAATGAGACTTTCTTACTAATGGTTTCTCGGTTATATAAGATAAGACTAAAAAAGCCTAGGAAACTGCATTGATTAATCTAGTTTAGTATTGCTGACCAGTGGCTTTCTAAGCTTTCGGACAGGCTTTCCTGGATCTGGAACCACTGTATGAAGAATACGTGCAAACTATTGCCAAACTCTCCAGGATATAAATACCTAGCCGAAGGATTGTTCTAAGCTATGTATGTGTGGTATAAATTCTCATTCTAGGACATTTTTATTCGTTTGTTATATTTATGTCTAGCTTTTCTTCTAGGCGTTCATTTTCACAACAATAACCTTGCAAAATAGATTAGTTTCAGAGAGAATAGAAAGGGTCCGAAAGATCCTTGTGAATTCCATGTTTGAAGGAAACCTGAATTTGGATCTTTTTGATCTCAGCCCAACATCTTAATCACTGAATACTTAAAATACCGAACAGGGATAGTTGATTCTATAAAGTGGACCACGGGTGTCAAACTTGCCATGTCACGTGATGTGTCACAACGTATTGCGACTCTTTTTGCATTGCCGGCAATGGGGTGGGCGCAGCTTCGGTATGATGAAACCGGCCCGTGGGCTGGCAGTTTGATGCCCTGATGTAGACTCTGGAGACTAGAACTATAATAGACTTATTCATTAGATCAGACATGTCAAACACAAGGCCCGGGGGCCGGATCCGGCCCACAAAGTGGTTTCATGTGGCCCGCGAAGCCATCCTGGAAACAGTGAGGGAACGGCCCCCTCTGTCTTGGCCCTGGCCCAGAGACCCTCCTTCTGCCAGAGACCTTCAGATCTGTCCCACTCCTGCCCAGGCCCCCATAGGCACCCTTGATGCGAATGATGTAGAGCTGGCCATGCCCACTCAGTAGGCCATACACACTCTAGCCACGCCCACCCAGTAGGCCACGCCCACCCTGGCCATACCCACCCGGCCCCTTGAGGGCAACCGCAATGCTGATGCGGCCCTCAATGAAATTGAGTTTGACACCCCTGCATTAGATATATGTCATTTGGAAAAAAATAGTAAACATGTACCTGAGCCAAGAGGTCTTTGATACTACGGGTGGTATGATGGAAACGTTTGAAG
Source organism: Vipera ursinii (assembly GCF_947247035.1). NCBI lineage: Eukaryota > Metazoa > Chordata > Lepidosauria > Squamata > Viperidae > Vipera > Vipera ursinii. The sequence continues at coordinate 86,911,818 of NC_139516.1, read as the reverse complement.
AGAAGAGCTTTAATCTGCTGAAGTATAAGCTGGCCACCTTTATTTTGCCAAGATCCTTTTCCATCATCCTTATCTCCATCAAGAGAAGGACAACTATGTCTTGAAGCTCTTTTGGAGACGCCTTCTTTGGCCCCAGCAGAAGCATTCTCCTGTGCAGCTCCTGGATTTTGCAAATTAGAATGCCCATGCCGATTTTGTTTAGGGCACAATGAAAAATATTTTAGTCCTACAAGTCAGAGATCCATTTATTCCTTCAAGACTGAAGTTTAGACATTATAACAATAGATTTTTAAAGTTTTAACATCAGTCTGTGAACTATCTTTACAGTTTACTCTAAACCATTTGTTTAGTGACTGAGGTTACAACCACACTGAAAAAAGTGACTAACACCTGGTCCTCACACTTACAACCATGGCAGCATTCCCCACAGTCAAAATTTGGGCATATATATATACTGATCCCAATTGTCGTAAGTCAAGGAATATATATATATCAGTTTGGCAGAACCCGTAGCTAATTTTTTGTTGCCCAGGCCCAGAACAGACTTCTGGAAGCGGCATCCTCAGATTTGAGTGACCACTACTGTACTGAATGTTATAGGTAGTAAGAGGTATACTGGAATTAGCAGCTAAATTTGTAGTATTAAAATATGGGAGACTTTTCACAACAACTTTGGCTTTCGGAGACTTGATCATGGAATATATACCTGTATTGAGTATTCCAAGGTCAGCCTCAGTTGTAACCTTCAAGAAAACCTGAAAGACAGGTGCATGAGAAGATGCTGTGTTGGAAGCAAAGTAAGCGCTGGCATCTTTAGGCATATCCCACCCCCAATGCAACATAAATGAAGAAATCTTGCTCTTCTCATTTTATTTTTAATCAATGTTTTAAAAACTCCAAAAGAGTACAAAATAATCTAAAAAATAGGGTAATAGGAAGAAATATACTAACTATAGTATAAATATAAAGTTAGCATATGATTATACCAACTATCACATCTTTATCCCTCTTATCCCCTTAACCTGGTTATCTTTAGTTTGGTGTCTTCAGATGCGTTAAATTACAACTCCTATCTTCCCACCAAATAGTTCTAATTTAATAGTTATTATTACTATAGCAATACTTGTTATTACAATGCAGAAAAAAATAACTGCCTTATAAAAATGATTTCTACCTCTCCAAAAACACAAACATCTGGCATTCATCCAAAATAGGAAAGCAAGGACTGGACCAAGGTAAAGTGCTTGAATATCTGAAGATTACCAACCTCTTCAAGTGGTGTATCTGAGATCCCAAAACTGCTGAGTCCCACATCAGCCAGGGTTTCCTCCAATTCTCTGAAAAGACTGGAATAGGCTCGTTCTTTAAAATTCTTATTTGGTAGAAGATAGACAAGTTCTTGACCAATACTTTCAATTAACTGTGCCTCTGGAACATGATGGTGGATAATTTCATTCAATTCATTCACGTTACCTAGTTGAGGAAATAAAGTGAATTATTTATAGATCGGTTGTATATTATTAGATCTATAAAAGGAGGTGAGAGAACTTGGTGGTCTTCTGAACTTGATTGCTTGCTTTGCAGATGTGTCGTTATCCAAGTAACTTTGTTAGTGTGAGTGTGGGGTCTATCCAGTGATGGGATTCAAACATGTGAACAACCGGTTCTCTGTGTGGATGCTGTTCCCGGAAGTCCATTCTGGGCCTGGGCAACAAAAAATTAGCTACCGATTCTGCTGAACTGGTGCGAGCTGGCTGAATCCCACCGCTGGGTCTATCTGTTTTTTTACAGTAGCTTGCCTTTCCAGTTCTGGTAGTTTCTTGATTAGGGTATTTTTTCCTGCTCGATTGCAACCCCTCCACCCCTCAGAACTGGTAGGGTAAGTTTCTGCAGACTGTATAAAGAAGGAGCAGACCCCATACTCACTCACATGGATGATGTTATCTAGTTGGGTAATGAAATGTCTGAAAGCAAACAACCAAGCTCAGAGAGCACCAAGGTCTCCACAGTTCTAAGCTATATATATTCTTTCTTATAGGGCAGGGGTAGGCAACCTTGGCTCTTTTATGACTCATGGACTTCAACTCCCAGAATTCCTGAGTCAGCTATCATATCCCATTTTTATAACACTGCCTCTTCTTCTAATAGAACAAAAATCTAAAATCTAAAATGATTGTCTCTTATAGTATGGTTCATCTAGCACAGGGGTAGGCAACCTTGGCTCTTTTATGACTCATGGACTTCAACTCCCAGAATTCCTGAGTCAGCTATTGTACGCATTCTAATAACTATAGAAGTCCTTGATCAAGAGTCATTTGTTCAAAAGCTGGAATTGTGATAATGTTGGGATTACAAAAAGTAGTCCAAAATGACATAATGTGTGTATAATAGAAGCACAAGAATCCTGCTGAACACAAATAGCCTTTTATGCCAGAGGCCTCCAAGGAGAGTTTTATCACGGCCACTCCCCAATGGTTTTTCTAAACATCTTGTCCTCTGAAACTCTATTTACATATTATGCTGAATAACCGCTGATAGACCCATTGTTTGTGAAAGTGAATAAGCCAGTTCCATATTATAACATTGTGCAATGAACATGTGACACAAACCCTGTTCTTACCCTCTAGTTCCTCTTCAACAGTACCCCCTTTGTCCACGAATGCATGGCAGCTGGAGCAGGAACATGAACACTTGGATCCTAGGCTACAGGAGGTCTGAAAGAAGACAATATTATCTGTCTTTTCAGTATGTTCGTATTACAGAATACATATAGTCACACAGTGGGAACATTTCCAGCTTTTTCCTTAATCTTAGGGAAAACATACAGTATCTGCGTGAGCTAAGACTCAGCTCAGGACCCATGAGGTTGCCGATCTAGAATGGCACCTCACTTATAATAAGAGTAGTTTTAATAAATATATATTTATTACAGATAGTCCTCATCTTAAAACCTTTCATTTAATGACTTTTCGAAATTACAACAGTGCTGAAAAAAGGGACTTACATCTGATTCCTCACATTTACAACTGCTGCAGTATCCCCAGAATCAGGTGATCCAGGCTCAGGTGTTTGGCAACCACATATATTTACAACAGTTGCAGCATCCCATTTCCAACAAACTAAGTCAATGAGGGAAGCCAGATTCACTTAACAACTGCAATGATTCGCATAACAGACATGGCAAAAAAAAAAAAGGTTGTAAAATCAGGCATGGCTCACCGAACAACTGCCTTGCTTAGCAGCAGAAATTCTGATCCCAGTTGAGGTCGTAAGTTCGAAGACTGCCTATAGTTGACTTCTACGGAATTGCTACATATTGGCAATGGGGTATTTTATTTAAAGTCCCAAAGAGGAATATATAACCTTCATAAAGGAATAAACTATTCTTAAAAACAATAACAACAAAAACTAAACCAGTATTTTTTTTTAAAAAAAGGAATTAAAAACTTACACACTAGGTAATTTATAAGGCACTCTGATCTTAGAGTAAACTGTTATCCTACAGATTCCTGGTGAACAACACATCTCTTCAATTATTACCTAAAAAAAAAGTGGAGCTGCCCCTTTTGGAATGTTTCATTATTGGTGTCACTGACAAGACTCTGCTTCTGCCTATCAGACTATCAGTCATGATCCTGGAGATGAATAGCTCCTTCTCAGCTGCTTTTAGTTTAGATTAGGTGTTTTGGGGTGAGATGTTTAGGACTAAGCCTTTTATGATATACAGTCTAATGCAGGGGTGCCCAACCTTGGCAACTTTATGACTTGTGGACTTCAATTCCCAGAATTCCCCAGCCCAATCCTGGGAACTGAAGTCCACAAATCTTAAAATTGCCAAGGTTGGACAACCCTGGTGGGTTTGGTAGCTGAGAGGCAAACAGTGCAGGACTAGTACTACTGGTGGCTTCTCCCTTGAGATCAGCTTTAAGAAAATAGGAAGGAAGGATGTTTTATATCCCTTTGCCAAAATTTAGAAATACAGAACGCGCAAACGTTGTCCTGTCCGGAAACATAAGGCCTAGATATAGAACCATGCTATATCTAAATGTTGATGTTTTTTAAAATGTCAATTTCCCTGATGAAATCAACAAAGTCATATCTTTAGATTAAAAGGGGTTGATTAGGGGAAAGAGAATGCAAAGAAAAGCAAGGGAAGGTTACTGACACACAATGAGAATTCAAAACAATCAAATACAACCAGGCTAATCTAACTGAACTAGATATTTATCATATCCTTGAATAAGATACTGAGTTTCAACACATCCAGGCTGTTCACAAGAGGTTTACCCTCCACTTCCACTTCCTCTTCCTCTTCCCCCCGCCTCAGTTCAGAGAATATGGAGGATAATTAAAAGCCATCCTTTGGGGGGGAACAGATTGCCATTTTGCTCATAAAATACCCTGCTCTGAACTCATGAGCCTACCTAGCAAATCAGGATTTGCTAGTGTCTATAAACCACCTTCCTAGTGACTCCTGATGGAATGATAATGGGTTCCATCTCTAGATTCCACTTGTTATGCCACGCTATTAATAGGATTAAAGGGAAGCAACGTTTTGTGGACGTTTTCTGTTAATTCAACTTCCCCGATGCTTTAGGGGGCACTATTGCGCCATATCAAAAACTACAGTGGGTACTTATCGTAAGGCAATCCAAATGAAATTGAATAGGAAACTATAGAAGTGCCTGGGAGGAATGCCTTTGGAGCGGGAATAATGATAATATGGGTACCAACCATGCCTTCCTGGAAGGAGCTTCTTAAGTGGAATCCCACAACTCAGAAAGCCTCCTTACTCAGTAGCCATCCACCTCATTTCTTGAACTTTGAACTGGGCCTGGAAACATACTTGCATCATCTGATTATCTAGTCCCCGTTAGAACATGTGCAGCACAATTTTGGAGTGATTGAAGTTTTTGACCCATCTTCAGATATAAACCCAGACACAAGGTCCTGCAGTTATCCAAACATATTTAGTTTTTAATTATACTGCAGTTATACGGGCAATTAATTCTTTGTCCTTTCAATCTACCAGTTCTGTTACCCACTCTACCCTACTTTTTATGTGACTTACTCTTCCTTTCTCTTTCAACTTAAGTGTATTCCTTCCTGAGCTCCACAGCTTCAGTGTAACTCTTTAGCTATCACTTCCCACCCAACCACTATCAGCCAAGATTCCTCCATCAATGACCTGAATTAGTTATAAAAACAATAACAGTGGGATATGAATAAATACACATTCTATGGCACTTTCATTCTTTTGCTTCGCATTCATTTTTGCCACGGAAATAGCACAGAATGTAGCACAACTGATATTTAAGGGCCAGCCGAGACGTTATTTAGTAATGCCACTTGATTCTTCCCCTGAATAAAATGTATGTACGGTAATTATGATGTCACTCACAATATCTGTATTCACTGTGGGGGCAAATGCTGTTTGCAGAGGATTTGTGCAAAAACGGTGCTAACCACTTACTTCATTCTTTTGACCATTTTCAACACTTTTCATCTTGCGAACCAAGGTGAGATAAAAGCCTGATCCAAAGGAGTTCTTTAAGAAAACAGGTGATCCTGAGCAGTGCAACTTTCCTCGGGAAACGATGGCAATGCGATCTCCAAGGATATCGGCCTCGTCCATGTGATGGGTAGACAGTATGATGGTTCTGCCTGAGTGGAAGCAACAGATCTGTCAAGCATCCTTCGGGCATTCAAACCTGGGATTGATGCAGAGGAGTGTACAGATGTGCACACAGGAACCCTTTATCCTGGCCACTTCATGCTATTTCAAACACGGATAATCTGTCAGGATGAGGATGAGGATGAGGCAGAGAGAAGGATACGCAATGTTTACATCTCCCCATTTTTCAAATATCTACATTAGAAGTGGGCAATCTTTCTGTGCCACAAGGCACAAAATGTTGAGAACATATTGTTGGCAATTGACTTAGGACTGTAATTGACCCTGGAATTACAGTGGTAAGTGATCACATGACTGCACCCAGTTTTATAACCATTTTTACCTAGGATTGCTTTCCCGTGGCTTAAACACCCTATAATATTTGGATTGTACAGAGATCAAGAGAAACAACATTATTTTCTCCTGAAACACAGCAGAAAATGTTTACTGGAAGAATTTGAACATTCCATCTGGATCTGGAAAGGTTTCTGGCTTGCAGAGGTCAATAAAATAAACTTAAAATATTTATCATTCATAAACTAAAAAAGGCAGACTTATCACAATCATACAAAGATCTAAACAGTCACTGTACATCATCTGACAAAAGTCATATGACTGATTTCTAATACAGGCTGTAATTGACATAATGAAAGAAATGAAATTAATATTTTTCTGGCATTTTTCAGCTCAACATGTCTATTACTTTTTCATAATAATCCAGCATTGCTTTTATTAAATGAAATATGATTATCCATTAAATTTATTCATCCAAATAATAGCTTCCCCCATGGCTGAGTACCCAGTTAATAATGAGGAAAGGGTCAAGTGCATCTGTCAAAACACTGCCCATACATAATTAGTTATATCTTAACAGCCTTAAGTTTTAGACTACAAAGGCTTGTCAACCAACAAAGCAAGACAAAATATGTAAAGTTGCATGTTAGAGACAGGTGTTATTTCCCACCTTCCCCCTTTGTCGGAGAATGTGTGTCATCTTGTCATGTTTAGTCACAATAAACAAGCTAATGGCTCCCAGAGAGTTACTCAGTGCATTTGGAAAGATGAAGGGGCATTGACATAACACCATAAAGTCCATGAACTTTATGACTGCTACTTTTTTATTTTAATGGGAATCCTATTTTCAGAAGGAAAATATAATTATTGGTACATAGACAATGAGAGAGAGAGTCAGTTTGATGTCCCTCAGCCCAACCCACCTCAGTTTGCTGTTGTGGAGAAAATAAGAAGAGAAAGTGTGTTGGATATGCTCACTGCTTTTAGTTATGTCATAACAGCCTTAGGTTTTAGACTACAAAGGCTTGTCAACCAATAAAGCAAGACAAAATGTGTAATGTTGCATGTTTAGAGGCAGGTGTTCTTTCCCACCTTCCCCCTTTGTTAGAGAATGTGTGTCATCTTGTCATGAAAGAAAGAAAGAAAGAAAGAAAGAAAGAAAGAAAGAAAGAAAGAAAGGAAGGAAGGAAGGAAGGAAGGAAGGAAGGAAGGAAAGAAAGAGAGAGAGAGAGAAAGAAAGAAAGAAAGAAAGAAAGAAAGAAAGAAAGAAAGAAAGAAAGAAAGAAAGAAAGAAAGAAAGAAGGGAGGGAGGGAGGGAGGGAGAGGGGCTTTTGTGCAGCTGCTGTGGAATACACAACATACACTCAACACAGAATACACGTACACACCCGAACTGTTATCAAATAACTCATGATTTATATAGTGCTATATAAAGTTGTTTTAAAGCCAGAGTTACTTTAAAAAAAATAAAATTACCTGAGCGGTATTTCAGAAGGAGATCCCAAATAGAGCGTCTGGAGTATGGATCCACTCCAGATGTTGGCTCATCTAGAACTACTACTTTTGCTTCACCCACAAAAGCAATGGCAACAGAGAGTTTCCGTTGCATGCCACCTAAATAAAGGAAATAGGGGGAGAAAATTTAAAACATACATTTTTATCCAAGAAAGGGCTACTTTAATAGAGGACAGTTTGCTTTTGGGT